>NC_143052.1:14435000-15060000 GCF_052426305.1 Pelodiscus sinensis | reverse complement strand
TCTGACATAGGTAAACATATAAAGTTGCTGCTTATAAGTAATCCCTCATAAGCAAGGTACTCAGCAACTACACATGTACATCAGTGCATATAAGTAAGGCTACGTCTAGACTGCACTCTAAAATAGAAAAAAAAAATACACCATTTGCACTATGCAAATTATGTATCTTTTTTCGATTTAATTTCAAAAGAGGCTCTTTCGAAAATTGGCACATCTGCACCGTGCCAAATTTTGAAATAAAGTGCTCTTTCGAAACCTCCCTTATTCCTCATAGAACGAGGTTTACAGGGATGGCAAAAGAGCGCGTCTGTTATTTTGAAAATTTTTCTAATATCCCAAAATAGCAATGCAGTCTACACGTACCTCTAGATGACTTCTGCCTCATCATTAGCAAACAATTCCCATCTTGCTATTTATCTTCCTACTGCACTTGTAAGAGAAACAGCTTGATTAGCATTTAATTATTTGTATGTCTTTATTTCTTTATCTCTGTTTATTTGGGAATAGTTACACATGTAAAGAAACCAAAAGTCAAAGGACTGAGTTTTGCATAGAGTTCAGAAAGTGGAAAGTCATTCTTATCTCTAAGGCTATGTCTACACTGCTGGGGGTTTTTTTCAGAAAAAGGTACACAAATTGCGAACCGCAATTTGCATACCTTTTTCCGACTCTTTTTTCAGAAGGTTTTTCTGACATTTGGCCTGTCTATACAAGGCCAAATGTTAGAAAAATCTCTTTTGAAAGAGCCTTTATTCCTCATAAAATGAGGAATACAGGGCTTCCAAAAGAGCGTGTCTGCTCTTCCGAAAAAAAATTCAGACGAGCAGACACGTTACCTCTGGTATCCTGAAAAAAACTCAGTAGTGTAGACATAGCCTAACAGGATGAGTTCCATAGGCTAGATCCAGCTGCTGTGCTATTATTACTATTATTATTTGCACTGGTTTCCATCCATTTTCTACTTTTTGTAATACACACTGATAAATTCTCAGGCATTTTTAAACAAAACAACTGAAAACAAAAAGACTTGACTATGAGATATTCTGCCATAGGGTTTCCTCCAGCTGGCTCCTATTGAGTCTGTTCTATCATGAATAATCAATGCAAGAATCAGTGTGTCAGAGGGAAAGCAAGCACAAGAATGATTCTGTAGCTTGGTGGTTACAGCATTCACATGGTAGGTAGGAGACTCGAGTCAGTCCCCTTGCTTCAATGACTTTTTAAAATTATTTATCCACAGGAGGGAGACTGAGGAAGTCCCACATGAGACTATCCCATAGTTCTGTGATTAGACTACTCTCCTGAAAGGTGGCAAGTCTACCTTTTTTCCCCCTCACATGGAAAGGGGACTTGGCTGGAATCTCCCACTTCCTAGGTGAGTGCTCTATGCCTTGGCTACACATTATGTGGAAAGTTCCCCCACTAATCCATCTTTTTGCTTAAAAGGCACGGGTGCTAAACTCCCAAGCGAGGAGATGCTACCCTGCAGCCTGGACATAGGCACCTCCCTTTGTGAGAGGCTGAGGTTTTGTATGCATGCTATGGCTTGATACCTCCCATTGGCTAACTTCCATGAGAAACTGCCTAGCTCACTGGTATTTGTGAATCCTATTCTGAGGCACCGTCTCTTCATCTTCATTATGTTGGGAGCGTCAGCCAGGGCTCTGGATTCTCTGTGCTGTGCTCTTACCCCTGGAAAGAGCACACTGGTCAGAGTACCCTTTTGAGATGCCTTTTCACAAAAAAAGGTTATTTGTTCTCTCCTTTCGTTATTTTTAACATGTTCCGTAATAGAGCTCATTACCTGTAAAACTATGTCACGCCTTAATTCTCTAGTGTGCATCTTTCTCAGTTCATTTGTAGTCCCAGACCCAAAGAACCTCACATACACTAATTAATTTATTCTCATAACACACCAGAAGGAGAACTAAGGCACTGAGAAATTAAATTATCTATTCAGCGTCACACAGGAAATCTGAGGCAGAGCCAGGATTCAAAACCAACTTTCCAGACCCCAGCCCAGTGTCTTCCCACAAAACCAACCTTCCTCCCTGTGAAGGTCTGGAACCATGTTCCCAACAGAGGATTTCAGTGGAAATCTCAAAGTGAATAATAGATGCCCCCAAGTTGTAAACACAACTATAATAGGGTGCCTCCAAACACCTACCCCACCTTTCAATGCAAGGTCAGAGTTCACAGTTAGCATCTAACAGCTTGGCTTTTAACTCCCCACATACCACCTACAAGCTGGTATACTACACGTAGCTGGATGCCTTCACACAGCCCAGCAGTGCTTGTGCTGCAGCACAATAAACTCAGTAACCGGATCAGAAGCGATGGTAGCAGAGCACATTCCCACGTCTGCCTTTCCGTTGGCATAATTTGGGAAAGGAAACCCTTCTCTGTACTCTCAATCTTTTTACCTAAAGCAAGAGCCATTATTAGTTATACTACCATAGTGCCTAGGAGACTGAGGCATTTACTGGACCCCGCCGTGCCAGATGCTGCACACTCACAAAAAAGAAAAAAAGAGACAATTCCTGAGTACAGTCCAAGTATAAAATAAGACAACAGATAGAGATAGAGGAGCTTGAAAAAACAGTGGGGAAATATTGGTCAGCATGATAGGTAGTGGTCTCAGGATATCGGCAGCCTAAGCATAAAGTTTTTTTGTAGGCAGTATGGCAAAGTAACTTCTAACTACCCCTGGCTCTGCCTAGCCAAAGACAGACTGGCTTTTTGCTTCACTAACACTGTCTCAGCTAACAGATGTAAGACTCTGATCAAGTCTTAAATAAAAATACTCTTGTTGGCAATTTTAGAGAATCAGAGAGAGAAATGAGAGGTTTAAAATAAATAAATGCATACAGAGAAAAATACGAAGGCAACCAGTGTGAGGCTAGCCCTAAAAATGGTGCTGAAATATTTCTCTAGGCCTACTGCAGTGATTATTAGCTTGTCCTTTTCTCATAGCCCTATCACATACATAAAGTAACCATTTTCCATCACAAAAAACACACTGAAGAAAGCAGCCATTTTAAAACTGAGCACTTTTCCAAATATATGCTGTTCTTTAAAGATAAAGAAGGGTGTTATGTTTGCAGAGTAACTGTATGCTATCAAAGGTGTGCTGTGTAGTTCTTTCATATTAGTAATGGGTATTGTTTACTCTTTAATGATAAACAAAGTAATACCATGCAAACAGGGACTAATTTTGATGGTGGCTGAAGAAGGTAGATGATTACTTTTTACTGGCAGGAAGAGTAAAGTCACTATCAAAAAGTATGGGGTAGTTTTGAATAGAGGTGAAAATCCTCGTAATCATCAGATTACAAATACCTCATCAGAAGCTTCCCCAGTTGTTCCTTCGAGTAATCATATCATTGGGAGAGGTTGAGAATGCTGTCAGGAAAAGCAGTCATTGAAAAGCATTCTTGCAAACTCTGTTGCTACAGTCTGGAGTCCCTTTGATAACTCAATCATATGGTTCAAAATGTTCCCCCCACAGTTCTGCAGCTCCCTTATATTCAGCAGTGTTGGTATGGCATAAAGTGCAGAATCTGTCTTTTTACAAAATCCATAAAAGGCAACATTTATTGACACCCCATTAACAGTCTCAGATTGAAAGAATCACAAAGACAGAAATCTTCTGTCACCCCTAGAGGTGGCTCATGCATATCCAGTGACACATACTGGTGTGTAGGGTACATGTAGTTTGCATTGTCCCTGCCTGTACTGTGGATAGAGATAGAGGACTTCAGTTTCTGGAGCTATCAGTCAGACACCTTTGGGAGGCACTCAAGACACTTACAAAAATTCAATCAATGTAACCAAACAGGTATGGGAAAAACCATCAGGATAAATTCCTTTCAAGACACAAGTCCAGTTTTATAGTCTAACTTCCATTTTGGCAGCTGCACATCTCAAGGATGCACATTTAGAGTCAGATTTCATTTATGGTTTCCGGGATTTTGGAAATAGAAGAAACAGGAAAGAAAATATGCCTCTCTGACATGAATTTATTTAAAAACAGAAAGGAAGTGAGCTGCTTCTGTAACTCCTGCCCTTTAAAATCAGGTGCCTATTTTGATTATTTAAATTAAAATAAAACAAACCACTTTTAAAGTAGACAACATTTTGTTTTATTTCAAACAAAGAATTAAAAGTAACCTTTCAAAATATCTGTGGAATGTGTGGGTTTTGGTGCTAGTGACAATATCTGTACAGGCAGTCCCCGGGTTACGTACAAGATAGGGACTGTAGGTTTGTTCTTAAGTTGAATCTGTATGTAAGTCAGAACTGGCGTCCAGAGTCAGCCGCTGCTGAAACTGATCAGTTTCAACAGCGGCTGAATCTGGACGCCAGTTCTGACTTACATACAGATTCAACTTAAGAACCCCAGGCTCCGCGGCTTTGCTCTGCTTTGCTCCCCGTCCCCCTGGTCTGCCGACCAGGGGGACGGGGAGCAAAGCAGCGGAACATGCGGGCAGCGGACAGCCCAGACGCGTCTGGGCTGTCAGCTGCCCGCATGCTCCGCAGCTTTGCTCTGCTTTGCTCCCCGTCCCCCTGGTCTGCCCCTACGTCCCCCTGGTCCACCGCTTTGCTCCCCGTCCCCCTGGTCTGCAGACCAGGGGGACGGGGAGCAAAGCAGAGCAAAGCGGTGGAGCACGCGGGCAGCGGACAGCCCAGATGCGTCTGCAGACCAGGGGGACGGGGAGCAAAGCAGAGCAAAGCCGCGGAGCACGCGGGCAGCGGACAGCCCAGACGCGTCTGCAGACCAGGGGGACGGGGAGCAAAGCAGAGCAAAGCCGCAGAGCACGCAGGCAGCGGACAGCCCAGACGCGTCTGCAGACCAGGGGGACGGGGAGCAAAGCAGAGCAAAGCCGCAGAGCACGCGGGCAGCGGACAGCCCAGACGCGTCTGCAGACCAGGGGGACGGGGAGCAAAGCAGAGCAAAGCCGCGGAGCACGCGGGCAGCCCAGACGCGTCTGGGCTGTCCGCTGCCCGCGTGTTCCGCCGCTTTGCTCCTCCTCTCCCTGGTCTGCTGGAGACCAGGGAGAGGGAGGGCCCCGTTCGTAACTGCGGATCCGACATAAGTCGGATCCGCGTAACTGGGGGACTGCCTGTATTAAAAAAAAAGCTTAAAAAATAATGAGTAGTCCTGAAGCACATTAGAGTCTAACAAAAAAATGTAGTTAATATCATGAGCTTTCATGTGCACAACCCACTTTTTGAGATGACAAATATGGAGCAAGAGGTACAGAGGGTCAATTATAAAGCAGAAAAAGGGGTGGTGGTGAAGGCTGAATGTTTGTATCCACTGAACAGGTGTTAACACTATTACCACATGCTGCTCTGACAATGTGCCTAAGCCTAAGCAGGAGGTAGCACACCCGAACGCGGGGGGTTTGTTCTGTTCACTTGCATACTTATGTTCCCCCGTCACTGCACTTTCTAAGATGAGACACCCTGAGAAAACAGGGAAATACCTAGTGCTGTTTGCATTTGATGTAACAGATGCATGGGTGTTGCTGGCATTTCAACTCAAGTTGTCTCACCATCTCTCTCAATCGCTTCACTTCAGTGTCCATTGTGCAGTCAAGCCTGAGGCTACTCTGTAGAGAATGGCAATAGTGGTATCAATTCAGTTCTAATGGACTTGGCATCTCTTCTCTGGGATCTGCTTCAGTGCTAGCAAACAAACAAACAAAAATCTAGGTATACAGCCCCCTGGTAGTGTAACATGGGTCCCAAAGAGGGGTAGAGTCTGCTTATTCCTCCTTTCTAACAGGCTGTTATCCACCTTGAGACCTATAGGTATGTCTACATTACATGCCTCTGCCGACAGAGGCACGTAAAATAGCCTACCCGACAGTCAATGAAGCCAGAATTTAAATATCCCTGGCTTCATTAAAATAAAAATGGTCGCCACACTGTGCCGGCTCAGCTGATCGTCGGCACAGCGTGGCAGTCAAGACACAGCTCGGTCAATGAAGGCTTCCTTTGTCAACCGATTCGCATCTTGACTTCCGCGCTGTGCCGACGATCAGTTGAGCTGGCACAGCGTGGCAGCCATTTTTATTTTAATGAAACGGGGGATATTTAAATACCGGCTTCATTGACTATGTCAGGTAATCTATTTTCCATGCCTCTGTCAGAAGAGGCATGTAATCTATACATAACCTATGGGCTTGTCTATATTGGCCCCTTTTCCAGAAGGGGCATGTTAATTTCAGAGATCGTAATAGGGAAATCCGGGGGGATTTAAATATCCCCCGCGGCATTTAAATAAAAATGTCCGCCGCTTTAGCCGGAAAAGAGCGTCTACACTGGCCCCGATCCTCCGGAAAAAGCGCCCTTTTCCGGAGGATCTTATCCCTACTTTGAAGTAGGAATAAGATCCTCCGGAAAAGGGCGCTTTTTCCGGAGGATCGGGGCCAGTGTAGACGCTCTTTTCCGGCTTTTCTAAAAGCCGGAAAAAAGCGGCGGACATTTTTATTTAAATGCCGCGGGGGATATTTAAATCCCCCGCGGATTTCCCTATTACGATCTCTGATATTAACATGCCCCTTCCGGAAAAGGGGCCAGTGTAGACGTAGCCTATGAGTCCTGTGCACTTCCTCTCCTTCCTTCCAAGAGCAGCATGGGGCAGTGTCTCTTCCTGCTGGTACAGCATCTCTCTCCAGCCAACCCCGGTGCTGTGTCTTTAAGCTACCTGGCATGTCAGCCATGTTCCTGCTCCAGCCCCTCCTAGCTGTTCCTATTCCAGGCACATTTGGGTCCTTCCACTTTTTGGAGCCTCAGAAATAGTCAGGAATACGTTCTGGTCACCCAATCACTAACCATCTCTACTAACTTGGGCTGAATTTCAACTGATGGCCCTGATCCTGCAACTATTTATGAACGGGAATGGTCACTTCAAGCCCCCTGCAACTAGTCCTGCACATAAAGTCACATGCCAAGATGAGGGCGCTAGTGGTGAAACTCAGGCTATCTACTGAGAAATCCACACCAGCTAAGATATTACATGTGGAAAGCATCCACTGCGCACTGCCTGCTTTACATACAATTACAAAAAAGTTATGTGATGTCATTAAATGATGTAACTTTACGTTTTAACAAAGCTCTTTTGTGGCTGAAATTAGAAGTATATTCAATGGTGTAATTACATTTTAAAGGAGTCACCCAAGATAAGCTGCATTACAATGTTAAGTATAAAGCGTGTTTGGTAGGATCTTCCCATTTAATCAACATACTGTAATGCAGAATAGCAGGGACAGGTACCTTGTCTTCTGAGTCTTGCGACGCACAAAGCACATTGTCAGTGCGGAACACTCAGAAACAAAAACATCCTCCATAGTAACAACACTTAGCATTTACATTTCTGACATGTACATGGATCAATCCACATCACCCTAAAGGATTAATTGGTTCATAGACCATATATATCCATCATCACTGGGGTGGAAGGGTAGCAACCACACACAGCAACATGGGGCTAAGCACACTTAGCAAAGTGCCAGTGGGATCTTTAACAACCATGTGGAGGAGACAACACAATGATTTTTAAGGTCTTCCTTAAAACAACAAATAGTTGGTAGCACTTCAAAGACTAACAAAACATATAGATGGAATCATGAGCTTTCCTGGGCACAGCCCACTTCTTCAGATGACCAAGTGTTTCCCAGAATGCTAGTCATTAAAGTGCTATCAGACTATTTGTTGTTTTTTAAGTTTATCCTGTAAAGACTAACTCACCTACCCCTCTGAATCCATTAAAACAGTCCTTGTTACAAGAGTGTTGGGAATCACAGAGTGGGTCACTTTAATAAGCTAATTGACCCTATTAGCAAGGAGATTGGATAAAAGAGCACAGGAAGGAAATGTAAGGCAGGAGAAGCAGATGAAAGAGAAAGATTAGCAGAGACTGGCAAAAGGGAGTTCTCTCGCCCCCCCCCCCCCCCCCCCCCCCCAATATAAAATAGCCCAGGGGCCTCTGCTACTTTTACCTGCAGCACGGCGGGTCTAGAGCACAGTTGCTACCACATTCTTGCAGTCCCAGGGGCTGATGTGTCTGGCTAACGAGTCTTCCCCACATGCTCAGGGTCTAAGTGATCACCATATTTTTAGAACCCTTCGCAGATACAAAGTTGTATCTGTATCTGCAAAAATGAGCTGCAGAGATCAGCATCAGCATCCACATCCAGAGAGGTTCTATGGACTGCAAAGTTCAGGAGTTCAGACAAGATGTTCATGATGGTCTTTTCGGGCCTTAAAACTATGAATCATTCTTTTCCCTTTTCCTCCTCCATGATCCTCATGCTAATGGTAGTGGAGAAATACAACATTTGTATTTTTCTCTATGTAAAGATGGGAGAAAAGAATCTAATGAAAATGAACTGTTCCCTATACCTGTCTAAAATGCCAATATACATCCATCTGGGCATAGTGCTGCTGAAACAGCTGTATTGAAAGCTGTTGTGTCAAGTCTGGAAGCTCATTTTGTAACCCGGCAAGACTTCAAACATCCTCAGCTGGCTTTATACTACCACCGCTATGAATGTATTATTTTCATAAAAATTGCAGAAATATAGGGCTGGAAGGCACCTAAAGCGATCATCAAGTACAGCCCTCTATGCTAAGGCAAAACCAAGTAAACCTAACCATCCCTGATTAACCAGACCTTTGCTTTTTAGCCACTTCTGTCTCTATGAAATATTTTTACAAACTATAATTCACTCTTCTGTAACTCAAAGTCTGCACTACAGCTATGTCAGCAAAACATATGTTGTTCAGGGATGTGAATATTCCACCCTTTCCAGTTGACATAAGTTAGACATTATCAACCAACCAATCATTAAGGGTGCTAATGGTTCTTGATGTCTGTGTAGAATCTGGTGTTGGTCATCTTCCTTTCCAAGTGCAAACTAATGGTTCTTATCAACCTCTTGTAACTATTTAGTCTTTAAGATGCTACTAGGCTAATTGTTTTTTAAGTTTTTCCTGTTAGACTCACTCCACTATACCTCTGAAGCTCTACTCACTGTCTTTTTTTCTTCCTCCCCTTCAATTTTTTTCCTTTTCCTCCCCTCCCTCTTTCCTTATTTATTCTTGGATCTGGACTTCCAACACTCTGGTCATCTGAAGAAGTGGGTTGTGCCCACGAAAGCTCATGATACCATCTACATGTTTTGTTAGTCTTTAGAGTGCTACTAGAATATTTGTTGTTTAATTTTTTTCTGAAGCTTTTGAACCAACGTAAGCTTCTCCTACCACCACAGCTTCTGCTGCTTTGCAGGGGTATTTTTTTTATGCCAAGAGTCGAGCGCTCTCACCCATCAACGCAGAGCGTCTTCAGCAGCTGTGTCCCTGCAGCGCTGTACATAGAGACATTCCCTAAGTCCCATGGCTTTTAATTCCCTTCATACACGTACTGCTTGATAAACCTTGTTTACTTGTTGTTGGCTTACTAACATGTTTACCTAACAAAACTTATCCCAGAGGAAGCACTTAGGGGTTTTTTTTTTTATGAGATCCAGTTTTTCCAACTGAGTTTTACAGAGGTAGCCAGGTTAGTTTGTTTCAGCAAAAACAAAGAGTCCTTTGGCACTTTAAAGACTAACATATGCTAACACAAGCAAAATACAGGACTATGTAGCACTTTAAAGACTAACAAGATGGTGATAGAAATGTAGTTTGGGTAACAAGATGGTTTATTAGATGATGAGCTTTCGTGGGCCAGACCCACTTCCTCAGATCAAGTAGTGGAAAAAAATAGTCACAATCATATATACCAAAGAATACAATTTAAAAAAATGAACACATATGAAAAGGACAAATCAAATTTCAGAACAGATGGGGGGGAGGGGAAGGTGAATGTCTGTGGGCTAATGATATTAGAGGTGATAATTGGGGAAGCTATCTTTGTAATGGGTAAGATAACTAGATTCTTTGTTTAAACTCAGATGTAGAGTGTTGAATTTTAGCATGAATGACAGTTCAGAGGATTCCCTTTCAAGTGCAGATTTGGAAGGTCTTTGTAGTAGGATACAGGTGATTAGGTCGTTGAGACAGTGTCCTTTCTGGTTGAAATGGCAAGAAACTGTTTTTTCTATGTGATCCTGTCTGATATCTGTTTTGTGGGCATTGATCCTTTGGCGAAGTGTCTGAGACGTTTGTCCAATGTACATAGCAGACAGACACTTTTGACACATGATAGCATAAATTATATTTCTGGATGCACAGGAATATGTGTTCTTGATCTTATAACTCACTTGGTTAGGTCCAATAATGGTATCAGCAGAATGAATTTGTGGACAAAGCTGGCAACGGGGTTTGTTGCAAGGGAAGGACAGGGTTGGTATTAGTGTGGTATGTCCTGTGGTTGTTGGTAAGAATCATCTTGAGGTTAGGTGGTTGTCTATAGGAGACTATGGGTCTTTCTCCCAGAGCCTCTTGGAGTTTGGTATCCTGTTCCAGTATAGGCTGTAGTTTATTGATAATGTGTTGGACAGGTTTAAGTTGGGGGTTGTAGGTGTATTAGTCTTTAAGGTGTCACATGACACCTGTTTGTTTTTCCAGCTGAGTTGCCTGAAGAACAAGTGGGTAAAGTGACTTATGCAAGGTGTCACAAAGGATCAGAGGTTTATCTGGATATGAAACCCAAGAACCCTCTGACTTGCAATTCCTTGCCCATCATTTAAAGCGTTCTCTCTTGGTGATCTGAAATCACTGTGCTCCAAACATAAACAGATGACTTTCTTGCTTCGGCATATACAATTCAATTTCGTCTGTGTGTATCAAGCCTCAGAAAATCTGAGCACTGGCATTTAAAAACATATTCAGGTTTCATAAATGGTGAATGCAAATGGTGCTGTTCTAGCTATGTCTGCAGACATACAACCTGGTGGTGTATTATTTTGAAATACTGCAAACTGTGAAGTGCTGGATTTGTGCAATGTTGTTGTGTGATTTTAAACAATTGATGCATTCTACTCCTCAGGTGACTGATTTCAGTGGTGGATTATATATGATCTCTGTGCAGATCCCTTTCCAACCTCAGATGAGTGTTCTGAAGTTTAACTGATGAATGCTTGCAAAGTGCTTCAGAATCTTTAGATAACAAAAGATATAGATGTGCAAATGATAGGCATCATTATTATAATAATGTTGGGTTTATTTTAAATCCTGGCTGCACATCTTTTTGTAATTGCTGTGAAATAGCAAAAAAGAGGTAATAAACACAAAAGGAAAGTGGCAGACAGATAAGAAGATTTGAGAGCACTAAAGACTGTGGAGTGCCTTTAAGATCAGGCACCTAAATGAGCGTGTTCAAACTTTCAGAATGAGCTACTAGGTACTGATTTCTTTTGGAAATCAAGCCCTATCCATTGCATGATGCTTAGGTATCCTTATAATGTCCTTATGAGTTTGTCTTGAGCACATAACATTATTTTAAAGTGGTATTTAAAATTAGTTGGTTCTCCAATATAAGAATAAATTCTGTCTTCAAGAAACCACTGAAGTCAATGAGAAGCCCCACGCTCCAATGAGGGACCCTGCATGCCTTTCTATGACTAACTGAAATTTCAGTGGCATGGCTTAATAGCCGTGTGACAGAAAGCAGAAGGCCTAGCTTGTTACCATCAGGCACGGAGTTAGCACCCTGGGTAGCCCTCTCACAGCTGTATGTAGCACTCTGAAGTCATAATGTAAACAGGAAGGTAAATGTAGTTTGTTTTAGGGTGTTACTTGTGTGCTTTACACACAACTGGATGTAATGCAAGAGCGATAGTCTCAGTGCCCTGTTTCTTTAAGGTTTAATATACCACTGAATAACCATGCTCTCATGAACTGAGAGGTGCTAGAAAACAGTCAAGCATTTTTGAGCTGTATGTGAGATTCTTGCAAAAATATAATGCTGCACCATGCAACAACAGCCTCCTCGCCTGGGAACATAACACATACAGGGTGGAGTAACAGATGCGGAGCTTGGCCCTGAAGGCCCAATCCAGGCAATCCAGGGAATGAGACAGAAGTATTCTCTAACCATTAGGCGATGAAAGCTCCTGAGGAGGCAGTGCTTCACAAGCAGCTAGCTGTAATAGAGACAGCACTGCCAAACCCCAGCATTCAAACACCAGGGGATTATATTATCAGTACTAATTCTGGGTTCTTATTAATATTTAGTATTTATGACTTGTATTATCACAGCACCTAAGGGTTCCAGTCATGAAGCAGGATCCCCACATTTTCAAGCTTTTATGTGCATCTACAAATTCTAGGAACTAGGGATATAAGTGACTACTTGAGTAGTCGACTATCCAATAAGCTTAGGGTTATCGGGTAGTGACTACTCGCTTCTCTGCCCCTTACTGCCTCTATATCAGAGGCAGCAAGGGCAGGGGAAGCAGGAGCCAGTGTTGGGGGGAGCCAGCTTAAAAGCCGGTTCCCCCTAGCACCATCTGTGCAGTATAGGGGAGAAGGAGAGGCAGAGCCACAGTGCCTGCTCGCCTGGCTCCTACTACATTTAAACTGCAGAGCCGCAATGAGCACCTCCCCTTATCAACTAATTGAGTAGTCAATGGAAATTCCATCAACTTTGATTAGCTAATTAATCGCTACTTAACATCCCTACTAGAAACTATTTTAAAGCAAAATGAGTTTTTTTAGGTGAGAAAATAATGCCAGGAAGGCATGGCAAGAACAACTATTATTAAGAGCTTCACAATAAGAAGACCTATTTCTATAAGAACTTTATTTCTTTTGTGTTGTAAACTATGTACAGCTAAACCTCAACATGAGACCAGGGTTTGGGGAACCTTTCTGAAAGGTTGCTTTTTGCTGTGGAGCCATTCCCCAACTTCTACAGAGAATTGCATTCCTCCAAATGCTCGAGGGGCTGTATGAGTGTGCCAAAAATTGTAATACTAAGGGATAGCGATTACCAGGGCTCACCAAGCTGCAGCGAGCCCCGCTCACCAGCCGCGCGCTGCGCATGCGCTGACTGCGCTGCAGTGCTGTGCCGGGCTATAATCTACTCACCCGTGGCGAGTAGATTACCTAAATTGTCGAGCCCTGATGATTACATTCAGTATGCCAATAAAAATAAAATCAGGGTGAATTCAAAACTACCTGTTCATAAGGAAGGACATTGAAAAGACCAACCTGTGGACATTGAGGCTACGTCTACACTGAAGGCTTCTTGTGCAAGAAGCTTTTGGCGGCAGAGATCTTCCACAAAAACATCTTGCGCAAGAGCACATTAACACTGCAAAAGTGCATTGGAAAAGCAAGTGTCCAGACTGCACGGATGCTCTCTCGCAAGAAAGCTCTAATTGCCATTAACAGAATGGCCACCAAGTCACCTGTGCTTCTTTCAATAGTCTGTTTTTGCGCAAAAAACCCCGTTTCCCGTCCACAGACACCTTTTTGCGCAAGAGCTCTTGCACAAAAAGGAGTTATTCCTCGTAGAAAGAGGAGTACCTAGACTGTAAAAACCCCTCTGTTCTGTCGATTCACTGTAAATTTTCTTGCACAAAAACACGCTTGAGGTGTGGACACTCCATGAGTTTTTGCACAAAAACTCTGCAGTGTAGAATGTCAATCATTCCAAAATAACATTGTGCGCGTCTACACAGAAAGCCCATTATTTCAAAATAAATTTAAAGTAACGGGCTTCTTACTCAGACCTCTGTAAACCTCATTTCATAAGGAGTAAGGGAAGTTGGGGGAAGAGTGCTCTATTTCAAAATAACTGCTGTGTAGACAGTGCCAAAAGTCAACATAAGCTATTCGACTTAAGCTACACAATTAGTGTAGCTCAAGTTGTGTAGCTTATTTCAAGTTTAGACCTGCCTTGTAGATGAGCCCTGAGTGACTAGCTGGATTTGGAACAACTTCAGTGCCCTTATAAAGTGTTTTTAGGTCTTCAGTGGAAATGAATATGATGCATTAGGCTATGTCAGGACTCATTATATTAGGAGGATATGATTAAAGTTGAAGTTCCTCTGTAGAATTAAATGTATCTTCAGCTGTAGCACAAATTCGAAGGGATGCTGTCTTTGACAGGATTTCTTCTCCCCCCGCCCCCAATCCTAGATATGTTTAGAAACAGGTAATTACTTGTAGATATCAGGCATTTTTCTATAATAAGCCAATAAAAGGACTAGAGGTATTGACTCTGACAGATCCTTTTAAAATAGAGGGTTGTATTGTTATAAGAAGGAAGGTAAAATAGTTCAACTTTGTATTGTATAATTACACCAGCAGGGCTTGGTCTTTTCAAATAGTAAACAAGTAGCTATAATTTTAAATGTGCTGTCAGTTGTTGAATGTCACTTGCTTTGGTGGTAATAAGAAAATATGGGAGCAAATACACAATTGATTTTACTCTTTCTTTTCTGTCATCAGTGTTTCTAAACCACTGATTCACTTTTTAAAAAGACAATCTTTCTAAAAGTGCACCAAAAGACTAAAAATAAGAACAAAGTGCACCAAAAAGTCAAAAATAAAGTTTTAAGATAGTAGTGTAGGAGAAAGATTGGATGGCTAAGTACGATTCAAGATAGTTGCTAACTGTTAGCCATCCAATCTTTTTGTTTGCTTCAGTTGTTGGTCAGGCTGGTTACTCATAATAGTATCCACTTGAGTTGTCATAGCATCCCATCTGGTCATAGAGCAAAGCACATGCTCTCCTGCAAGGCTGCTATCAATGGATTTAGCTGAGGATGAAATGAGCTGAAGTTTTCACACTGCAGCAGCTTGGAAAAGCTCAGAGTAACAGCAAACAGCATTGAAGTTCAGGAAGGCAGTGTTCCTTACCACTACATTTTTTATTTGGAAGGGTTTTTTTTTTTTTTTGCTTTGTTTATTTCCCCCTCCTATACACAACTAAATGCTAGAAACACTTCTTTTTAAATAAGAATTTGTGCCTTCACTTCCTGCAAAGCTTAATCCCAGGCAAGCTTCAAACTTCCCACAGGTGAAAGGGCAAGGGGCTCTCTCAGGGTATGTCTACACTTGCACCCTAGTTTGAACTAGGGATGCAAATGCAGGCATTCGAAATAGTCAATGAAGCGCGGATTTAAATATCCTGTGCTTCATTAGCATGATCTCGCCAGCGCGTTTCACTTTCAAAACAGCTGGCATTCGGAGTAACGCTCCGGCAAGATCATGCTAATGAGCGCGGGATATTTAAATCCCCGCTTCATTGACTATTTCGAATGCCTGCATTTGCATCCCTAGTTCGAACGAGGGTGCAAGTGTAGACATACCCTCAGGCCTTAAAACTTACAGACAGTGGGCAACATATATTGTGGAGAGCACAGAATTTCACATACATAGCTTGCACACATACAAAATGAGAAATGACAGCCTAGGAAGAAATACTGCAGAAAAGGATCTGAGGGTCATAGTTACACCAACCAAACACCCAGGATTTTCCAGGACTATCCCGATTTTAAATATTCTGCCTCAGTGTCACCATCAAATACTGAAATGTCCTGGAAAATCCCACCGGACATTTAACTACTTGATAGGGACACTGGCTTGTGGGAAAGAACTTAAGAAGCGACCAGGATATGGCTCTGTGCACTGCCATTTTCCCCTAGCGCAACGCAGCAGCAACAGTCTTCTTGCTCCCATCCCCTTTTAGAGTGCATAGGTGGCTCCACTGGAGCTTTGCTGGCAGGCAGCCAGGCCAGCTTCCAGTGGCACACATTTTCCAACCACTGCCACCCACTGCCCCACCACCACACATCATGCAGCCCCTTTCCTCCCCCTGCAGGACTGCCTCGGGCACTTGGGACCCCGATCTGGCTGCACCACCTTCTCCTCCTCCAGGCTGCTTGTTGATATAGCAGCCACCACCACTGCTGGGGGGGCCAGGCAGATCCAAGTCAAAACCTGGCGAAGCCGTTCCTGGACCCCTGCACCATGGAGCAGCCACGTCAGCCCCAGCAGGGGCTATGCGGAGCCCGGCTGGGGCACTGTGGAGTGGGGCGCACTCATGCTCAGCAGATGCATTCTGTGCGCTGGCACTCTATCCCCACTCCCCCCACCCCGCTGGGGGTATGTCTACACTACCCCGCTAGTTCGAACTAGCGGGGTAATGTATGCATACCGCACTTGCTAATGAAGCCCGGGATTTGAAACGAGGAGTACCGGTAGTTCGGAATAGGTACCCTAGTCCGAACTACCTAGTTCGAGCCCCGTGTAGCCGCGCTACACGGGGTTCGAAGCAGCGGGGATTTAAAAATGGCGGCTCCCCGCTTATGCTAATGAAGCCCGGGAAATTCAAATCCCGGGCTTCATTAGCAAGTGCGGTATGCATACATTACCCCGCTAGTTCGAACTAGCGGGGTAGTGTAGACATACCCTGGGTCTGGTGGGGAAGGTCGGGGTTTCTTCATACACATACCCTCCGAGCAGGAAGCCAGAGCTGGTGCTGCAGCCTCGCAGCTGTACCAGGAACTCTGCTGCATGAGGGGTGGGGCTGAGCTCCCTCCCACTTCCCACCGGACTGGGGGAACAGCAGTGAGCCTGATCTTGCAGGGAAGGTCGGGGTGTCTTCATATCCCACCATGCCTTCCGAGTGGGAAGCTGGAGCTAGTGCTGTAGCCTTGCAGCTGTGCCAGGTTCCCCAATGCATGAAGCGAGAGGGGTGAGCTCCTCCTTCCCACCCTACTGGGGGAATGTCAGCGTGCTGTCTGGAGGCTTTCCCTGCTGCAAGGGAGTGGGAAGCCAGGTAAGCGTCCCCTCTCATGCCCAGATCCCTGCACCCCAATCCCCCTCACTCACTCCCCTCCCCCCGCCAAGACCCCAGCTTGCTCTGATACTCTCCCTTCCTCCTGCACCTCTCCCCCTGGTCAGACACCCTCTCTCCTGGCCAGAAACCCTACCCCCAGCCTGCTTCTGCACCCTACCTCCCACCCAGATCTCACAACCTCTTCCCCTTCTGCATCTCACCTCCTGCCCTGATCCTGCACCCCATCCCTATCCCACTCACTGGAAGCCCTGTCCCACACACTGAACCCCTCATTTTTGTATCCACCCCAGAGCCTAAGGGGGGTCCATAAAATCCACTAACTCCAGAACCTCAGAAAAGTAAAACTGGCCTATGGGAAGTCCTGAACTTCAGTCCTCTCTGTCCCATCCCTTTCCCTTGTGTGGCTGGAGTGCCAGAGGAGTGAGGTGTCTCAGTTGGAGACCACATCAGAGAGGGCTGGGGGGTTTTGGAGTTTTTTACTTCTGACTTGTGTGGTCCCCAACTGATTTTTCTGTGGGAAAGTGACCCTGAGACAAAAAAGGTTCCCCACACCTGCCATAAATAAAGAAAACATTGAAACCTTTTGTATTGGACATAAATTAATATTTTATTTTATTTTATTTTATTTAAAATTAAGCTTGATAAACTAACATGAGAAAGTTAAAATGCTTAATCTGTTTAATAATTTAAATTAAACCATTCTCCCTAGTTGCAGCACTAGCAAAATGGCTCGGGCATAATTATTTAATTAATGGTGAGTTTCCATTAGTGGTGGTGGTCCGCGGAAAGATTTACATTAAGCCAGGTGGTTCACAGGACAAAAAGTTTGAGAACCACTGAAATAGAGGCTTCCCCAGCCTTCTCCCCCCCCCAAAATTAATGCAATGCAAGTTGGATTAATACAATTGCAGCATAGTTGCATGGGGGGGTTCTATGAGGCCCAAGCCCCTCTATTGGTAGAGGGCAGTGGGAAGAGTTCTTCGAGGGGTCACACAACACCTTTTACTTTTGATCATGTCCATCTTGACCTCCAGGGGTGGGACTTCCTGTGGCAGGTGGGCATGGCTGACAGGAGTCAGTGGGCATGGTTGATGTGTACCCATTTTTGGTTCAGAAAATATGGTCTCTGTAGTCATAGTGGACCACAAACTAAATATGTGTCAACAGTGACTCTCCAGTAAAAAAAAGCAAACATGCTGAGCTGTATTAGCAAAAATACAGTAAGCAAGAAACAATAAGTAATTCTTCCATTCTAGATGATTAGACCTCAGCTGGAGTATTACATCCAGTTCTGGGCACAACATTTTAGGAAAGATGAGGACATACTGAAGAAGGCACAGAGAAGATGATTAAAAGCCTAGTAAAGATGACCTATGAGGGAAGACTGAAAAAAATGGCTTTGTTTAATCTGGAGAAGCGAATACTGAGAGAGGACATGAAAACTGTTTTCAAGTACACACAAGCCTGATGAAGGGAAAGGGGGAAGTGGAGCAGTAGCAAAGGGGGCAACTGCCCTGGGGCCCAATGATTCAAAAGGGCCCACGGTTCCTGGATGTCGCTGCTACTACCCCAAACCCTTTAAATTACTGTTGGAGCCCTGCGCAGCATGCTCTAGGGCAGTGCTGAGGACTGCCTGGGGTAGGTGCGGGGCACTCCAGGTGGAGCCAGGACTCCCTCCCAGTCTTACCCAAGAGCCTGGCAAGTCCGTTGGCCTCACTGAATACAAAAGAGGTTATTACAAGAAGGCGGGAGATAAATTATTCTCCTTAATCTCTGAGGAAAGGACGAGAAGCAATAGGCTTAAATTGCAGTAAGTGCAGTTTAGGCAGGTTATTAGAAAAACTTCCTGCCAGGGTGGTTAAGCACTGGAATAAATTATTTAGGGAGGTTGTGGAATCTCCATCATTGGAGATTTTTAAAAACAGGTTAGAAAAACACCTGTCAGAGATGGTCTAGATCAGCAGTGGGAAATAATCAGCCCGCAGGCCAGACATGGTTCACCAGGGTTAGCCCCTGGCGGGCCACTACCACTTTATTTACCCATGCCTCTGCAGGTATGGCCACTTGAAGCGCCTGTTGACCACTATCATGATCATGAGAGATGGCCAGCAGTCTTGGGACTAAGGGGTTAACTATACCTAAGCCAGGTAGAGTCAGCTAATAGGAGTGTAGGTAGGAATTTCAAACTGGGACAAAGGAATTTTTGGTTCTTCTCTCCTTGGTCTCTGGGCAGTTTCTCTCCAACTACTGAGGGAGACAGAATGTCGCCCTCCAAGTATAGACTCTTCGCTATCTGTAAGTAGGGTAAGGTTTAGATTAATCCATTAGGTTTTATTGTTTTATGGTTTGGGAAATGGGATCTGATATGTGTGCATTTTTAAAAATGGGTTTTGCTCTCCTTTGTAATTAAGTTTTGGCCCATGGCAGGGTTTCCCCCATGAGTATATTAATTTGTGACTTTTTCCATCTAGTCATTATGCTTCCATCTAGTCATTATGCTTGCAATAGGAATATTGTGGTGATAATAAAAGTTCTTTCTCTTTTCTTTTTATTAACCCGGCATTGGTTAATTTTTGTGTCCTGGTTTTTATTTCAGGTGTGAGATTTCCCAAGTGATCTCTCTCCTGATTTTTCTAATCACTATTGAGTGGTAGCAGCGGTTTTTAAGATTTTGGGGGGAAATTTTACACCAGAGCCTGGATACGGTTTTGGGGTACTTTTGAGGCCCCACTTCTGCATTTATTGTGCCAGAGTGGGGAAGAAGCCTTGACAACCACAAATCACCTTTTTTGGCCAGTGGGAGCTTCAGGAAGCAGTGTTCCAGTCTGTATTTATTCATACAGCTCCCATTGGCCAGAAACAGAGAGATACAGCCAATGGGAGCTTCAAGTGGCCATACCTGTGGAGGCACAGGTAAATAAAACAGCCACAACCTCAGCAAATCATATCTGTCTTATTGCCCACCCCGTCTAGATAATACTTACTCCTGCCAAGTGTGCAGGGGACTGAACTAGATGGCCTCTCAGGTGGGCTTTAAGCCAGGGGTTTTCAACCTGTGATTTCCAAAGAGTTACCACCTCCTAACCAAATTTTTAGGAGCCCACAAATGAAAAAAAATTAAAAACCACTGCTCTATGCAGGCTTCACTGCACAGTGACAAGGGTACTTCCATTCATCTGGGTCTCCAGTTTCCATATATATGTAACCCACTGGTGAGTGCTTGTTTGTGCAGACCCACAGAAGATATGGGATGTCACTGACTCTAATTACCAAGCCTTGACTCATTAATGCAAGCTGTAACAGCTCATGTTTCTGGCTGTAGAGGTCCTTGGTTCAATCAGTGAAAAAGGTTCTCATCACTTATACGGGTAAGAGAGCAGGTCAGTCACCCTAGTTCAGTGGTCCCCAACCTTTTCAGGTTGGCGGGCGCCAGGGGGCGTGGCCGATGGCCCGCCGGGCGCCAGGGGGCAGGGACACTTGCCCGCCCGGGGGCGGCTCCCCCCAGCCGCATGCCCGGGGGCGGGCCTCCCCCTCATAGCCACACGCCTGGGGCCGGCGCCCCCCGGCAAGCGCCGCGCGCCCGGGGCCGGCGCGCCCTCCCCCCGTAAGCGCCGCGGGGCCAAGGCCGGGGCCGGGGCCAGGGCACACGCGGCGCCCCCGGGGCCGGGACCGGCCATGCGCCCAGGGCTGGCATCTGCCAGCCCAGATTGCTCCACGGGCGCATGTAAAGTGCCCGGCGGGCGCCATGGCGCCCGCGGGCACCAGGTTGGGGACCACAGCCCTAGTTGCTAGCTTCTAGAGAGCTGTGGCTAGCTATTGCTGTGAGGAGCATGGGAGACAGAGCTCATAGGGAGGTGCCAAAAATGTTTCTGCCCTTGTCAGCAAAACTCTTAGGGCCAGTGGCATGGGTATACTTTTAATTGTGGGGATGATGAAAGCCAGCCCCCTTGTCCCTGTCCAACCCCTCCTCAGCTGCAGATGACTGCAGGGCCAGCAGCCAGGACCCTAGGCGTGGAGTCAGCAGCTGGGATCCCAGCTAAAACCTGGGGTGCTGCAACAACCCCTGCACCTTAGAACCCACACCTGTGCTTAAGACTGCTCCTGTTGATGGGTTGTTCTAAGCATCTCCTATAATCCAGTCTATATGTTTTTTTACAACCATCTCCACTGAAAGAATTAAACATTTTTCTTCACTGATGGATGAATTTTACCCCAATAAAAAGTACCAGCACAAGAGTTATTCATCTCTTAATTCCCCCTCAAGTTTAAGAATCCATTGGCCTTAAATAGCACATTTCTGAGAGAATGCTATATGGTAACTTCCATAATAGATTTTCCAAGTATAAAAGCTGCACTTTTGCTACTTACTTGCCTTTATAACAATCTCTTTCTCTTTCTTCCCCTCTCTCCCCCCATCATGAAGTAACAAGAGTACATAGATTTATGGATGGCTACAAATATATTTATCCATTTTGCTGGATGCATCATTGGCAGTCCTGTAAATTCTGATCTCCATTATAGGATTATGGGTCTTGAATATACAAGCAATGTCCCTTGTATTTTAGAAGCTATCGGTGTGCACTCCAGGCTGTTACTTATGACATAATGAGATATATGAGGTAACACAAAAATTAAACCGAACCCAAGGTGGCAAGAAAATCAATCTCCTTATGAAAATCATTCCAGTTTAAAAAACTTAATAAATCTTTCATCTGCTCAGACATCAGAGGGGAAAAACTTACAGTAAGAATACATCAAAGTGAACACTGAAAAATATTTCACATGGCCAAAAGCTTTGCTGCAGTAATATTCTTAAGATATTCAGACCGGCATTTTAGAAATACAGACAATGTTCCAAAGTTTCTCGGTAATTACTATGTGCTTTCAATTTTCAATTGATGACAGTCAGTGTAACAAGGGCATTTAGAGTTTTAAATACACATTTCTCTACAACAAAAATACACAAGTTGGTAACATGATAAACTTTCTGCAATTAATTATTTTTCAGTGTGAGGAATTCTACCAAAAATCCCCCAAGTCATAGGTTTCCTTTCATCCGTCCCTTCCCCTCCCCCTATTTGTTCTGAATCCACCTGTTGTCTCTTGTTTTATACTTGCTTTGTAAACACTTTGGGGTCTTGGTCCATGGTTAGCATTCCTAGTCACTATAGTAAAATACTGAATTTATTAGTTTTAACAGAGTGATCTTGTATTTAATGCACAGGATTAGGAAAAAATAAAACAAATTCTATTCCTGAGTCTGACACTGATGCTCTGTGACATTTAGGCTAAAGTTTTCAATCTTGTGTACTGACAGATAGGCACTAAAATACATATTTAGGCACATAAATGAATTCTGATTTTCAGAGTTTAGGTGCCTAAATATGGATTTAGGTAGCTAAGAGCACCTAAATTTGAAAAATCTGGCCTTTTGTTTTGTGCTTAAGGGTACGTCTACACAGTAGCATGTATCTCAAAATAAGCTACGCAATTTACTTATTTTGAAATTTGGCGCTGTCTGCACAGCACTTATTTCAAAATAAATTGCTATTCCACTGCCTTCCTTAATCCTCGTAAAACAAGGTTTACAAGAAATTGAAGTTAGAAGCCCGTTATTTCTTGTGTAGACAGCACATAACATTATTTTGAAATAACGGACTTTATTCTGAAATAACTCTGCTGTGTAGACATACCCTAAGAGTCCCTATCTGTAAAATAAGAACAATTATCTTTACCTACCTCACAGGTGTGTTGGGAGCCCTTCATTCACTGGCATTTATAAAGCATGCTGCAAGACTCAAATGGTGTACTACTTCATTGATGTCACTTCCAAGAATAGCATTTGCCTCATTGGTCTTTACCAGACTTTGGCTCATCCCTTTCTCTGGATATTCCTTTTCCAGTGCCCATTATTTAAGTCATTATGGGCACTGATACAGAATGGATGTTAGTTTACTTGCAGTGGACACATTGGCCCATTCACATTCTGGTTGCACATAAGAGCTGGATTCTGGCCATAGCATCCAGCTAGGATTTCTCCTGCCAGAGGGGACATCACTGTTGGTATTAAGCCAGTGGAGTCAGCATCTGCACTGGCATCTCCCCTAACCCTTGCACTAGTGGCATATTGAGATGGGATGCTGTGAAGCTACTCTATGCTACTGTGATCTTTCACTGGCATAAAGCCTCTAAAGTATTTACCCCTGCGGCATAAATTAGAGCAATCCAAGGATTGCTCTAGCTCACACTGGAGCCAAGACTGGCATAAAATGTCCACAGGATAAGGGATCCATAATGAGGCTCCTTCAAAGTCATACACAGAATAACCTGGCTAGTATCTTGATCTTCTCTTGCTAGTATCTTGACCACTAGGTCCTGCTTCCTCTCCATTCAGGGTATTTTGTATAGTATGTATATTGGAATACAGCATATACTGAGGGAACCTTATCTATTTTAGGTAAAGTTGGCACATTTCTGAGTGTCACCACAGTGCAACATATGGGTATTTTCTTTTCTTTCACCTTGACAGTTATGAACTACCACCTTTTTTCCTCTTCTGTTTATCTATGGGTCTCTTAGATTAAAGAATCAGGAAAATTAGTCATTATAGACATGTTCTTTGTGTCAAACAGCAACCTTGAAACAGAATAATAGGTTTATTCAGCAGGGCCAACACTGATGAACTTGACATATCTAAGTCTTGAGGAATTTATTTTTCCTTTAGGGTAAAAAGATTCAAACTAGAAAAATATGAGACTCTCCTGCCAAAGAAAGCCCTTCCTGTGGCCTGGAAAAAATAGGTATTTTGTCCTTCAATATGGTTAGGAGACAGAGAAAAGAAATCTCCCACAAGGAGTCTGATTCTGTCAGCCTTCCTTAGGTTGAACAGTGTCCTACTATGCACATAAACTTTATGATTTCAGCATAAGGGTGGCAGGACCTGCCCCAAAGATTTTTAGCCATTGTTCAAAAAATGCAAGGACTTGAATTCTCAGCTATTTTGCTTCATCAAAGCCCAAGTAGTCCAGAAGCTAAAATAGCTTCAGACATTTCTGATCTAAACAGAAACCCAGTCACCCCACAACATTGTTTAACAAACTCTAAAGGCCTTTTATAATTATACTTGCATGTGAAGTTCTCCAAATTGCTTAGTCAGTAATTCATTATGCCCTGTAATTAGGGTTGCCAGGTGTCTAGTTTTCACCCGGACAGTCCGGTATTTGCAGGCTCCGTCTGGTTAAAAAACCAGGAAATACTGGACATGTGCAATGTCCCATGTTTCCCTGAGACGGAAGCCTGGTGGGGACAATTTTCCCCTGCTGGGTCTGGTGGGGGCGGGGGAGTGAGGAGGGCGGCAGAATCTAACGAAGGGGGGGAACAAGAGGGGTCACTTGCCGGGTGCCACACTAGGGGGGTACCGGGCTGGGGTGGGAGCTGACCACAAGCTGCTCTGGCCCACATGACCAGCAGAGACCGAGAGCTGGCCATGTGATGCCTCCCTCTATACAATGCGAGCCAAGGCAGCTGAGCCGGGCGGCAGGAGCAGCCACTTTGAAAGTCAGATTCTTCCTCCGTGCCTGGCTCTGCGAGGGGGGAGGGGGAAAATTTGATTGGAGCGGGGGCTCCCAACGCTGGGGATGCCTGCCTCAGGGGGAGAGGGGAGTGCACTGCGATGGGGAGACACTGGGGGGGCCTGGCTCTGAGGCAAAGGTGAGTGCATTGGGATGGGGGGCACTAGAGGGGCCTGGCTCAGGGGGAGGGGTGGGTGCATTGGTGGTTAGTGTGTGGTCCCAAACTGGAGGGAGTGGTGCAACTTTTGCTTAACTTTGGCTCTCCCTCCCCCCACTTTTTTTTTTTTTTTTTTGCTTAACTTTGGTCTCCCCCCTTTTTTTTTTTCCTCAACATAACTTTTTCCTGGTGCTTTTTTTTCGGTATTTTTTGTTAAACCATCTGGCAACCCTACCTGTAATATCCCACTGAAGTAAGTGGATGTTATTTTTGTGATAGTGATATTGAGGCACAGACTACACATTTGGCTTGGAGAATGGCACAAAGGGGATCATTGACAAAATCAAGAATAGGACTTAAGATTCCTGAATCCCATACCTGCATCTCACTCATAAGACAATCCTCCCACTTTTGATTAGCAAGTTTATCCTCTGTAGACAGATTACAGCCATCCACAAACATACACACACACACACAATTTTTAAAAAGCCAAAGAACAAAGCTAGACAATTTTGACACCTATCTCTGGCTCCTGAACACACACAGTAGGTATGTTAGATATCATGTAATTGAATTGTCATGTAACTGCATGTAATCTTAGTGGTTTTATGACTATTCGATAGCTCCGGGAAGCTCCCTGCCACCTTGCACTACTGCCTCTATATCAGAGGCAGTAGTGCAGGATAGCAAGCAGGAGCTGGTCCACCAGGGGAGACAGTTTAAAAAACAGCTTCCCACAAAGACCAGCTGCCTGCTGCCACGCGCTGCTGCTTCTGATACAGAGGCAGCAGTGCAGGATGTCTGCAAGCACTGTCCGCAGGGGTCCAAGCTGTTACCTACCAGCCCTGTGCTCTTGGGGAGCCAGGGAGTGATACTCACAGAAAACAATCCCACTTCCCAAGGCATCTGCTTGAACCAAAGACAAAGCAACGGAAAAAGCAGGGGAAGACACAACTGAACTCCTCCAGACAAGGGTGATAGGATTAAGGAAATACCCCCAGCCTCATCTGCACTGAAGATAAAACAGAGACATCTCCATTAGCATACAGAATAGAGAACAGCTTTTCCAAAGCAGGAACTGCACTGAACTATGGGATACCGGAAGCAGAAAAGTACTTCCTGATGGGAAATCTCTGCTCCAGATGCTAACGAACCTAGGCCTACTCACCCTCAAATTAGTCATTATCAGACCAGTTCTAGTAATGGATCCTATTGATATCCAAAATACTGAAACTGCCTACTTGCATTGTGATACCTTTCAAGGAACATCACCCTTGGCGAGGCATGATCAGTCTCTATTGTCTCACCTCTGTTTACCCATAAACAAATCCAGTGTTATCCTCAAACCATTGTCCTGTCCCTACATAAACGCCTACCCTTGCTCAGGAAAAACTGTTCTGATGTCTGGATGTAAATTCTGCATCAGTTCCATTGAGACTTCATCTCCTGCCTGATTGTGCTGAGGGCTCTGCTCTGCTTGTCTCCTGCCCCTCTGGACCGTGGCTACCATGGACTAAGGGGTGGGCGAGCCGGGCAACTGCCCGGGGCGCCAACCGATGGGGGGCGCCTGATGGCAGCTATAAGGGGCGCACAGTGTCCCTTATAGCTGCCATCAGGCGCCGCGTGCCCGGCTCCTGCAGCACCAGCCCCTCCCCATCCCCGCGGCGCCGGCCAGCAGCGCCTTTCCCCCCACGGACGCGGGGCCCTGCACGGCCAGGCACTGCCTGGTTCGGGCCGGGCAGCACATACGCCGTGTGCACCAGGGGTGGGCCTGCGCATGCGCCGTGCACTCGGGGATGGCGCTGCGCGCCCAGGGCACCAAAATGGCTCGGGCCAGCCCTGCACCTGGGAACCTCGATAAATGCAAGCTCCACAGAGTGGTGAGATCTCTCTCTCCCACCTCTCTGTAGGCATAGCCTCCTGACCCTGCCTTGTAATCAGCTTCAATTTAGATTTAATATTGTAACTGTTTTGTGTGTTTGGTTCCATATATATATATATATATATATTCACTACCCAGAAATAAGTAACTTTCCATTGTTAAGCTGGTTTGTTCTCTCTCTCTCTCTTCCTCTCCCCCCTTCCCCATTCACTCATCCACAAAGTTTCTTGTATCTAAGCTAAAGATCTCTGTAGTGCCCAAAAATCCTGTGGGGTCTGCTCATCACATGGTTTACTAGCAGAATGATTGTGGCGTGCAAGTGGGGATAGGGAGGTGCTGAACCTGGGGGCATATGAGGATGGAAGCTTAAAGTGCTGTTAAATCCAGCCCACTGAGTCCAAAGGCACATGAGGGTACAGTGTGGCATTGCTTTTAAACCCAGTCTGCTGAGTCTAGGGACATATAAGGGGGTCAGCTTGTGAGTGCTTATTAACCAGTCCTCTCAGATGTGGTCTGTTAGTGGGTGTGAGTGTCCATGTGTTTCTAAGGTGGGAAGAATCCCATCCTGAGGAACATAGTTCTTGCAGGAGAGCTCCATTGGGGATGGGGTGGGAATTGGCAGCAGGGAGAATTCAGCTCCGTATGACAGCACAAGTAGCACAAGCAGCACACTGATTAAGTATTAACCTCCCCCCAACCCCATAAGAGTAACACTATAAATGAGCATACCCCAGAAGAAAGGGTTAATCTGGTAACAAAACTCCCCACGGAAGAAATTGGCCTGCGTCAGCAGCCCGTGTCCATGGGGAGCTCGGACTCTCCACAGATAGGGGCTGCTGCTGCAAACCAGCCTCTGTCCATGGTGGGTCCAGGTCTGTGGGATGGTGGAGCAGCCTCTGTCCACGGGGATCTTGGCCACGGGCCAGTCTCTGTCTGCAGCGAACCCAGGCCACCACAGACAGAGGCTGCTAGGCGGCAGCCTCCCCTGCCCTTCCTCCTCCGACTCCACACTGCTGTAGGGGCAGCAGCATGAGGAGAGAGAGGAGGGAGAAAGCACCAGGCTTAATCATGTAGTCGACTATACGTTGGCATCCCTAACACGCAGCAGAATCATCTTTATGTAATACCCACTTTGGATGCAAAGCTCAGCCTTAGAGCCCTGCAAATTTTGTATCCACGTTCTTATCTGAAAAAATGAGCCCTGGATATCCGCATCCGCATCAGATACCATGAATATAAAGCATACAGCCATGGATTTCCATTCCTGGTTGCTTGGTTCTCTATGCTTACATTTGTGTTGAGATAGCAACTTTTAGTTGGCAATATACTATATTAATATTAATCATTTATGTAAGTCACTGGATCCCAGTTGTCAACCAGAAATGGGTTTAGACAGACACACTTCATAGTGCTGAAGATGCCATCTCTCTTCTGTGGCAGCAACACCATTGTGTTCGCATCTGTAGCAGGTCAGTCCAATGGCTAGCTGGCCTAATGGTCAGGCAGTGACTTCACTATTCTTTTCAATCTGGCTGTCCTGGTGGAGCCCTGCCAGGTCCTACACAGTTGGCCTCAGTTTCTCCTGCTCCCGCTCCCGTCTGTCATGACAGAACACCAAGGGGAGGAGAAGAGACACACAGAACACCAAAGGAAGGAGAAGAGACACAGGAGATGGGACCCAGCCCCTCCCACTCCACCAAATACCAACCCAGGGCCCTAAACAGGCAGGTATTGCAGTGTCCAGATCTCTTGTTGGTCCACCCCAAGCCACTTCCTGCCAGCTATGGTTCCTCCATTTGGGGATATGGTCACAGTCTTAGTAGCATTTGCTTCATCTGCTAGGCTATGGGAAGAACATCCCATTCTTTAGTGTCTCTCACAGGTTCTCCTCTCCAAAGGTGGGGGAGGAGGAAAGCAGAGAGAATATGAATCACTGGTCCTGAAGTTGTTTTACCAAGTTTTTATTCCAGCTGCTCTACCTACAGTTGCAGAAGCCAGCTTCACCTCTGAGCACAGCCTGCAACTCCATCCCCCTGTCACTAGGCTACCAATGACCTTTGTAAACTGATCCTCCTCCTGGAGCATGCCTGGCATAGCTCTTGATAGGCAACTTCTCCCTATCTCAGTACTGTTCCATGCCTTCCTCTGGTTTAGTATGGGAGGGTACATGTGAACCCCATCACTGCACATGATCATAGTTATCTGTTTTTAAATTTAAAAAAAATCAGATTGGGACTCTCATTCACCTTCTGCAAGTTTAAAGTGCATAGGGAAGTAATAATTGTTTCTTTATCATGCAAATAAATGGTACTATCATTATAAACTGTACGAAAAATTACCAAAGTATAAAACAGAAGCAAAGGACTGTATTGGAAGTGTAATCCACTACTCAGAGCAGGGGAGCAGGGGTGGGTAATAATTTTGATTGGGAGGGCACTCCAAGAATTTGGAAAGTGGTCAAGGGCCACACTCTTCCATATTAATGGAGGAGGTGTGGGGTCTGGGAGGGAGTTTGGGTGAAGGAGGCAGTTGTGACCTGGGTTAGCAGACTAGCGTGCAGAAGTCTGGATTGTAACCTTGGGCAAGAGGGGATTATGACCTGGGGCAGCAGAATAGGGTGAAGTAGGGGGTGGAGGGGTTTGGGCTGTGACCTAGGGCAGGAGGGGGTTGTGACTTGGGGCAGAGGACTGGGGTGCAGGAGGTAGAGCAGAGGGTTTGGGTTGTGACCTGGGTCAGGGGATTCAGGTGCAGGATCTAGGAGGGTATATGGATGCAGGGGAGGGGGCAGAGGGTTTGGCTTGTAACATGAATCAAGGGATTGGGGTGCAAGATCTGGGAAGGGATATGGGGGCAGAGTGTTTGGGTTATGTGGAGTAGGGGGAGCAAATGGTTGGGTTGTCAGAGGCAGGCTCTAGCTGGGACACTTACCTGCTTGACTTCCTGCCTGTCCCGTCCCCATACTAGCTGCAGGGGCCATGTGGTTTTTGAACAGCTATGAGCCTGAGGAGAAGGAGGGATGGTGCTTCACAAGCTGCCTGTTGACAACAGGCAGCTCCCATTGGCTAGAAACCAACCAATGTGATTGTGTTGGGGGCAGAAGCAGGGCATAAATAGTCTCCTCCCTTCCCTGGGATCACAGATGTTCAAACAAAGCCCCACAGCAGCTTCTCTCAGCAGTGTGCAGGGGGCAAGCAGGGAGTCTTCCTGAGGCTCCCTGCTGAGTCTGCGGGCCAGATCTGGTGGCTTGGCGGGCCAGATCTGGCTTGTGGAGGGTATTTTGCCCTGGCCTTGCTCCGAGTATATGTTCCCCCTCTATGCCCAATCCACACAGTATACGTTTCTTACAGGCCTTAGCTAATGAGTCTGGCTGTTTAGCTCAAGCTCCATGCTTTTTAGTGCTGTGGCTCCCAGTTCAACCTCACACAAGTGCTACTTTTGCTCAAGAATGACTACATCCTATCAAGATTAAAGGCCAAATTCTGACCTGCTTTGCATTACTGGAATTTACTGCCAGAAGAAATTGTGGCTAAAAACCTAATGGAGTTAAAAAAAAATCTCAGTCTGGTCTGGGATTCAAGAGATTCCCTCACAATAGTTGCAAGTCACTTAGCATTATTTCTACTAATCAATGACCCCACCCAACTGCATTCTAGACTATTAAATCTTCCTCAGTTCTTATAGAGGGCCAGCAAGATTCAACATAAGAACATAAGAACATTCTATTAAATGTAAAGCTCTCAGCGAGGGAAAAAGTCTGCATAGACAAAAAGTGTTCTTGGTAGGTTTCCAAAGAAAACCATGTGTTTTCAACTCAGAGCTACAATGGGAGTATTTGGTCTTGTTTCAGTAATGTTACATTATGCTGAAAAGAACACTTGCTGACAGAAAACAACTCATTGAAATTCAAAGGCAAAGGAGAATAATGGCAGGCAATTCTAGAGATTTTTTTCCAAATTAATCCAAAACAGATTTTACTTGGATTAGAAACAAAACAAAAATTCTTATACATCCTCTTCTCGGTAGATCATGAACATATACACTGGAACCTCAGAGTTATAAACTCCACAGTGACAAACTGACTAGTCAACCACACGTTTCACTTGGAACCAGAAGGATGCAATCAGGAACCAGCAAAGACACACCAAAAAACAACAACAACAAAAGAGCAAATATAGTACAGTACAGTACCTAGGGGAAAGCAGCATTTTTTCTTCAACAGTCAAATTTCAAAACTGTATTATTAATATTCATTTGTAAACTTTTGAGAGAAAACCATAACATCTTATTCAGAGTTATGAATCATCTACATTTCCAAGATGTTTATAATTCTGATTATAAGTATTATAATTATATTCTATAATACTGTATGCCTTAGGTCACATTCTACCCTTAGATACACGCACACAACTGAAGGCAGTGGGAGCTCCTCACATCTATTTGGCAAGCACTGTGACAAGTTCAAAATTAAGACTCAGAAGACCTGGTTTCTATTCACAGCTCTACTGTACACAGATAAATGACCATAGGCAAATCTCCCTATGCTTTTTCTTACCTTTTCCCTCCCATTGGTGGTCTGTCTTGTCTAACTTGGAAACACTTTGAGGCAGTGGCTTTTTCTCACTATGTACATTGTACAGCATATCAGTAGCTCCTCTATCATATCAGTAGCTCCCTAATATCAGTAGCTCCACTAGACACTACTCTAACAAATCTTTATTAATTATTTGTATTTATGAGCCTAGTATATCAAACCCTTTCTCCACTACTGTGAAACTACGTCAGAGCACCTTAATAGCTGAAATTACACTGAGATCTATACTTGAAGCAGAGATTCAGCCTCTTCATTACGTATGAATTTTGGCATGTATCTTCAGGAGACTACCACTTGCTCTGTGAGTTAGGGAAGTTAGCAAGTTGTCGACTACTTGACTACCCAATAAGCATAAGCTTACTGGATAGTCGAGTGGAGTACTCAATGACAGTGCTGGGGGGAGCTGGCTTAAAAACCAGTTTCCCACAGCACCATCTCCTCAGTGCCACCTGCCCCTTTCCCCCATTTGCCTCTGATAGCAGCCTCTGCCCATGGCAGGCCGAGGTTTGCCACGGGCAGAGGCTACTCCAGCAGCAGCCCCTGGCTGTGGGGGTTCCAGCAGGGCAGTACCCCCTCCTCCCTGGACAGGGGCTGCTGCCACCAAGCAGCCCCTGTTCACAGCAACTGGGACTGCCTATAAGCAGGAGCTGCTCCAGCAGCAGTCCCTGCCCGCAGCCAGCCCTGGCCTCCATGAACAGGGGCTGATGGACTGAGCTCAAGCCAGGACCAAATGGTCCCAGCTCGCACTGGTCTGGGATGCTGCAACTCTGCATTTTAAATGAAGTAAGAGCTCAGTGGCTCTTACTACATTTAAAATGCAGAGCCATAGCGTGAGTATCTTTCAGAGCTGGCGCAAGCTGGGACTGCTCAGTCCTGGCTCCAGAAAGTGCTCCCACTGTGGCTCTACAGAGCGACCCCTTCTCAACTAATCACGTAGTCAATACAAATTGTATCGACTACACAATTAGCCAGATAACTGCAATTTAACTGCAGTATCACACCCTTACTGTGAGTGCTACATGAATATATATAGCAGGTCTATATACAGGGGGGCGAGAAGGGGGCGAAAGCACACTCCTTTGGTTCCCCAAATAAGCATGCTCCAGCTGGCCAGGGGAAAGCAGGAGTAGCACACTGCCCAAGCCTCCCTCCCCCATGCTCTGACCAGCCAGGGGAAGGCTGGGGCTGATTTCCCCACTTACTTGGGAGACCATGAGGGGTGCCCTTGTGGTCCAATTTACAAAAAAAGCACACACACCCCAGAGAAATTCCTGCATACGGGCCTGCATAGTATACGCCAGGGAACTAGGAATGACTAAAACCTGCTCACTTTACTCATGCAAGAGGTCCACTGTACTCAGTATCACTGCATTTTGTATGAACAAGGTAACCAGGATTTGGCCTCAAATGATAAAGTAACAACAAAGATTGTCAGCCTTCTGCAAACCAACCATGTACACCATACTCAGAGGGCTCTCCCCTGAAAACTTGGTACTTTTTTTTTCAGGGGGAAGATCAGTCAATATTTTTTAACAAGTGAAATTCACTGCTACTGAAAGGTGCCAGAATGGCAGCAGTGAAAAATGAAGTCCTCTGTTTATCCACAGAAGAGACTAGGGTTGCCACATGGTTTAACCAAAAATAACGAACATGCCGCACCCCCCAAAAAAAACACGGGGAAAAAATGAGGTTGAGCACTAAGACCAAGGGAAGGCATTGCTTCCCCTTGCTTCAGGTCTTTAGGCTTTTTGCCAGTGGCCATCTTGTTTTGTTGATCCAGCCAGAAGGCAGCTTTTCTGCGTAACCAGGTAAGGGGGAGCGGGGGCTGGGCCCAGTTGCTGAGTGTGTCATAGGGTTGCCAGGTGTCCAGTATTTTCTTCTCCTGGCAGGGAAAAAAATCCCAGAAAATACTGGACATTTTAGGTGTCTGGTATTTTCTGAATTTTTTTTACCGGACAGGAGGCGAAAATACCAGACTGTCTGGGTCAATACTGGACACCTGGCAACTCTAGAGACACAGCATGAGAAACAGCAGTGTAAAGGTACCCCATATGGCCTTCTGCTGACAAGAGTGCCAATTCCAACAGCCGAATTGCAATCCTGAAACTTGCCTATTCAGAACTTAGCTGTGACCTACAAATAGTTTCACAAAGGCCATCAGATTGTGACAGCTTTTGCCTATATTGAGCTGGGTCAGAGTTCATGACCTGGACCTGAAAGGCTCAGTCTCCAATCCCCAGAACTGCTGCTCCCTAACCTTTGTCCTCTTGATAGAATGATGAGAGAAATGAATCATGCCTCAGTAAGCTGACATAAAAGTGCAAAGAAGCAGATGAAGCTCAAAGAGCAAAGGGACACTAATGGCTGAGACTGATTACCCTAAAAACAGCGTTAGTACATAAGTGGATAGAGAGATGATGTCAAGGCAGAGCAAAAATGTAACCTAAGACTACAGCTTTGGTTATTCTGTGACTCTGAAGAGCAGGATTGCTTATGTACATGATGCTGTACCAGGACTACTTATTATAGGGTCACAGACTCTAATGATAATGTAACATATATTCCCATGTAAATAGAAAGGTCCTCATTTTATAGACTCAGGTGGACATTGTGAACTGCTAGGTGAAGCTTGGACAGTGTTATATTTTTGGAGCAATCGTCCTTTAATACGATGATGGGATGGAGGGGAGGGAAGGACATATAAGACACCATACATTTACAAGGTGCTTCATAGAAAATACTCCTTGCCTTGTTTACAAATCACAGATATACAAGACAAATTAAAGTCATGGGCAGGGCAAGGCAGGGAAGAATTTAGGAAAGGAAGAGTGTGGCAAGAATAATGGGGAGCAGAAAAAAGAAGAAGTATTTCTAATGCAAAAGGGCTTTAAAGATGTGTTGGAAGGAGGAAAGAGAGACAGAGCTTGGTGAAAGGACACACAAGATTCTTCCAAGCACAAGGAACAGCAGACTGGAATACATATAGCAAGGAGTGTGGAGAAGAGAAACCTGTCTAAAGACCTTCCCTTGCTCCCCTGTCGCCCAAGCAGTCACTGGTGCAGCCTCTCCCCTGATTGTGCATGGGGTAAAACTGGAGTTGACCCCTCATTTGCTGGGACCAGAGAGCGCTTGTGCTCCCTGAGTAACATTGTACATTGATGGTGGTGCTGAAAGGCATGAGATGAACTGGAGCTGTGCAAAACTCAGTGGTTTCACTTCACCTGGGGTCCTGATCTCAGGTAAAACTTAATTGGCTGAGGACTACAGAAACAGGCTTCATTTGCTATAAACTATGACAGGTCCACATCCCCAGAGGTTCAGGCTTGAACTAACCTGAACATTTGACTGATATTGCTGGTTTGATTATTTCAGTTTGCAACTACATATCCCTCCCCAGTACCTAGACAAGGAAGAGGATCCTCATGTTCATCTAAAAGGGTTATTGGTCTCCCAATCCTGGACTTAGTTCTGAGCTCAGAGACTTTGGGTTTTATTATTAGTGCTTAGTGCTAACAGGATTAAATTTATCCATGTAGCTGTTCCCACAACACCCTGTACAGGCCCTCTGCTCTGGAATTAATTTCATCATAATTATCACCTACAGGAACAACGGTCTTAAGCAAGAATTGGCTCCTATTAAGAATTGATGAAAAACTTGAAATGGCATTCCCTAGTACTGCCAGAACTAAGAGTCTCAGGGTTTCCATTTACAATCCCAGAGTCATAGGGTTAGAACAGATGTACAAACCAGCTGCCAACTGAAACTTGGCATACAGTCTGAGCCCTGAAGTGAGAAATTATTTCCTTTTACAATGTTTCTAACAACATAATTTTAAACAATTCAGATTTGTATTAAAATACAGTTGACAATTATTGTGTTCATTTTTAGGAAGGAGCTATGGTTTGTTGGTGCTTAAGTATCTTTTAAATTGTATTTTTGAATGTTTATGCTGAAACTGTGAAGGATTGAGGAAAGGATTAGGAAATATGGGACCATGCTGAGCATGCTTGCACGGAAAGTGGCCACTTAGCTGAAGCTAGAACTTCTTTAGTAAAATTCATCACTGCATAGAGAAGTCTGCTCAATGCACCAAGAACCACTCAATCCGTATGTTAAGGAGTGAAGTTGTACATTGGGTCTTAAGTGGATCCTCTACACAGGAGTGAATTTCACACTTGAGTGCAGAGTGGTACATGACCAAATGGCATGAGGATGTGGCTAAAGCCCCATTGGGATTTGGGGGCTGCCTGGTTTGCAATACCTTGGTATCTCAGGTTGTGAACCAAAAACTGAGACACTCAAAAACCAGTGGACGTTACTGAAAACACAAGCCCTTGCTTCCCACAGGTGCAGGGATACTATTGCTTATAGACCTTGCCAGCATGAGAATTGCATTAATTCATGGCTGTAAAGCACTTTGCAATGCTTGGGTTGAAAAAAAGATAGTGTAAGCACTGAGTAGAACCACTCAGCTATTATTAAAAACTGACAGATCCATTGGACTGGATGTTGGGCCTTTCACATGATTAAATTTAGCTTTTCCATTTTAAGCCTGCTGTCCCTGCATGGGTTAAAGATACTTTAATACCTACGACTGAACAGGATCACTCAGCCAAATTAAAACAGTCTAATCCACCTCTCATTCATCAGGTGCATATTACACATAGGACCTGGAGCACAGTCCCACTGAAGACAAGAGGAGTTTTGCCATTTATTTTGATGAGAACAGAATTGGGCCACCAGTCTGGATCGCTGCATTGTGCGTTTAGCCGCTGGGAAACCAGCCAGAAAGCTGTGCCCTTGGTGTACTGCAGTTCGCAATTCAAACTGTGCATGTTCCTCTTCTCACTGACCTCTCAGAGAGTAAATGTCTGATTACCACACATGTCCATTTTAGGAAAGAGGGGGCTAGGAGCGATTATACTGCAGGATGTGCAAGCCTTGGCACACAGGGGGAGTGCACACACTGCACCAGACCCTGAGGTGGATGTAGCCAGCATGCCTGTCTCCACAATTCAGAGAGCATGGAGGAGTGCCCAGGGTTTACTCCACTCACCATCCTGGTCCCTCCTTGTGACTCATCTGGGGATTAGCTCACCATAGGTTGGACACCTCCTCTTGTGGCTTCTCAGTTCCCTTGCCCCAGTCTCACTCAGCAGCCTCCTTCATGCCCCAGAAGCTACAGCACTTCTTCCTCATGGCTTGGCCCTCCAACCATGTCATAATTTCTCCCCTTTCGGGATATCAAAAGTGTCTGGCAGCATTCCAAGTCCATTACCCAGTCTATGCCACTCCCTAGGCAGCTTCTAGGGGAACCCAGGCCTGTCCTCCATACTCAGATGCAGCCTAGGGACCCTATGACCAGCAACTGAGATCCATGCAGGCCTGTCCTCCATACTCAGATGCAGCCTAGGGACCCTATGACCAGAAATTGAGATCCATGCAATCTCACCCCTGCTGCTGTTTTCCTTAAGCTTCTTCCTATTTCTTTCTCTCAACTCTGAGAGCAATTCCCACTCCCTGTAGTCCCTCTACTCTCCTCACTGGCTTTATACAAGGCCCTCCCCTTCCTGCCCATTTTGGCTTTGTATTCAGTTGTAGAGAGCCAGCTTACAGTTCACCTGTGTGTAGGCCTGTCCTATCACATAACCACTTCCGAGTCATTTTAACCTCTTCAGGAATGGCAGGAGGGGGATACCACCCTCATGACGGGAGAGAGGGATACAGCCTACCACCCCATTCTCTTTGGGGTGGATTGTGCCCCAGAGGGTGACAATAAGGGTGTAGTACTGAATGCAGGAACTGAAAGGGTTCTAAAAGGTGCAGTGGAAAGAGAGGAAACTCCATGCATCCACACAAGGACAGACAGCTCTGATTCCAAACTCTTCCTAACTTTCATATACTACAGGAGGGCTGAGGAATTTGTATTCTATTTGCAGGATTCTTACTCACTACTGCTACTGCTGCTGCTGCTCTTTACAGGGTGAGAATATTAGTAGGCAAAAGGAAACTTTAGGCTAAAGATCAGGAGTAAATGAATGAAAACTGTAAGAGTGCAGGATACAGTATCACCATGGAAATAGTGGGAAACCCGTTGCTTGAGTCATTTCTGGCTCCTTTGGACAAATCAATGGAAAATATTATGTAGGAAACAACCCTGCAGTGGACAAGGGGAAGAAGTAATGATCTCATAGGTCTTTTCCATCTCTAATTTCCAGATTTGCTTTGCCTCTGACACAGCCCCCCAAAATAGCTGCAGTAGTTAGGATCAAAGTAACAGTAACTTGTGTGTTTGGTCTGAAGATCGGCCAAGGGTAGATACACTGTACTGTGGTTGCATGAGTAATTACTAGAAACTGTTCCAAATACACACTGCTCACTGAGAGCAAAAACGCCAAACCCAAAGATTTACCCAAGACAGGCTTCAATTAGACAGTGGTTGTGCAAGTATTGGCATAGTTACTGCACAGTAAGCAGTAACTCCACATAATGGATATAATGGAGACATATTCAGTGACTCATCCTAACACTACTATATTATTCCTTATTAGCTAACACTACCAAAACCATAGGCAAATTCCTTAAACTCTCACTGCCTCCGTCCTCCACCTTTCAAATGGGCCGTGCCTCAGTTTCCTATCTGTGAAGCAAGGATATTTACTTTCCCCACTGGGAAAGCTGTAATTAATTAATGACTCTAAAGCATGTCAGCCCAGCTATTCAGAGGTATTTAGGAGACTGACTCCCATAGATTGCAGTGGAAGTTAGTAGCCTAATACCCTTTAGGATCTGGGGCTTTAAAATCACAACAGCACATGGTATTATTATAGTCATGGGAGAGACAAGCCCGGATGGATTTTGCACTGCAGCTCATTAACTAATCTCCTCAGTATGTATAAATAACTCCCACTGGTATAAAAGGAGTTGAAAAAAACAAACAAACCCCTTAGGGGTCAGTAACTGCTGCCTCCCAGCAACCTTCAGGCCAAAGCAAATGACAGATATTGAGACAAACGCCACGATTCCTATGTCACCACTGCTCAAGCAGAGAAAGGTTGAGGGAGATATTCCTTAACTGTTGTTTCACTGCTATTGCTAAAACAATGAGGACTCCTGTGGCACCTTAAAGACTAACAAATTTATTTGGGTGTAAGCTTTCTGGGGCAAAGACCCACTTCATCTGGTATTACTAAGCAGATATGCATGAGACACATACTATTTGTTGAAATCATGAATCCATGTAAAGTAATATAAAATGTACTTTACAATCTGGTCTCAGGTTCAAGATTTTACTACCAAGATACCCTGTAGTCCATGGTTTGAGGAGGGGGTCAGTATCCCAACTCTTGCAATATTGGGCATTTTTCTCAAAGTCAAAGCTCGTAAAGTCATATAATTAAACAGGGTTTCATTTTAAAATATAAAATAAATTCCTAACCATCAAGGCTACAGTGAAAAACTTGAAAATATGAGCTTCAAGACTCAAAAACCACCTAAGTACATACACCCACAGGATCCAGATGGGTTTGTACTCAGAAAGGTAGCTCAAGCCACTGCCAGTGTTATCCCCAACTGTTAGAAAAAAAAACTGGCCGCCCTCCCCCAGTAAAAAGTTTGGCCAGACCGCTCTTGCTATAGTGGGCTGCAGTACTCCTCGGGAGAAACCGGCCGCACCCTTCCTGCATACCATTGCCTTTAGAAAAAGGGAAGGTGTGAAAAGGGGAAAATAGCCTCAGACTCTCCCACCCGTCACCTTGGTGTGAGAACTGCGGAGCTTACCTTGTTGCATGAAACCTGCACAGTTTCGGCCCAACCCCTGGGACACAGACTCCCACTTGGTGACCGTTGGGCCATATATGGTAATATGCAAGCACGGGAAAGCGATGTGGAGATTTGGGGATAAATACCCATCGCACAGTTCGCTTGAGGAGGTCTTCGCAACACATATACCACCGTGCGTGTGCCTTCCCGTATACTTCAAAGCGCTGCCGGCCTGATCAACCGACCAGCCACCTCCCCCAACTCTCGGGCGTAACCAAGGCCTTCGCAACCGAACCGATATCTTTGAAATGTTCCATGTGCTGTGTAAGTTGGTATGTATGATTTGATTTTTTCTTGTTGTATAAGCTTAGTGTTGTAGTTGTTTTGGGTAATACATAGAGTTTGTAGTTATTACTGTTATTTAATTAGTATAGCCGGATACTTTTAGAATAAAGACTATTTCCCTTGCCATTCCCATCCTTATATCTCTGACACGTTGAACTAGAAATCATAGAATAAATATAATAAATACTGTAAATTCATTATTAACATGATCTATTAAAAATCTTAGAATAAATACTATAAATTCATCACTGTTATAAATACATATTTTTTATTTGATAAAACGGTCCACCTGGTTCTGTCCTTCCCCCCTTGGGTATGCATCATCGGACCTGTGATTCTCGCGACACCAACTAGACTGCTATTTTTAGTGTGCTGGCTAGAGCAGAAGTAATACATATCTGTCTACCCAAGCTTGGAAGTGCACTCCCAGCAACAGTGTAGAAGTGCCTTAAGTCCATGTTAGAGGGAAGTGCCTCTCTCCACCCAAGATTCACAATTATGAACCCTTTCCTCATGTTAGGTGCTTCTGGCTTGCAAATCTAGCCCCTAGCTAGCATGTGCACCAAATGAATGTTCAATGGCTGGCTTAAGGGGCTTTCCCAACCCCAGCATGTTAGCACAGTGACATACAAGAATCCATAACAAGAAGAAGAATCCCTCCTTCTCTCAATCTGGGCCTAAATCCTGAAATCCTTAGCAGCATGCAAAGTCCAAAGCAGCCCTAAGAAAACCACACGGCTCTCTTGCTCAGGACCAAATTTGTTACACAGGCAGGCTCAAATTATAATGTCTCGATGACATTATAGTTGACTAATTAGATCCTGACTACCTAAATTCTCCCTGCATTTTTATTAGAAAATGTTATTTTCCCCTTCCTGCTTTAAGCTTCTGTGTGCACTGTTAAAAAACTACATCATTCCACCCCAGAGATGGCAGAATTTCAGTGGTGCGTGAAGTCATTTCTGTACAATTAATATGTAATTTAAGATGAGTCCTAGCCACAAAATTCAGTCCCAGAATGACCCTTAGTTCCAAAGCTGTTAGAATCAAGTTTCCAAGCCCATATCTCTATAGTATATTTTCCCCTCCTATTTTTTCTTTTAAAAACACCAAAAGATTTCATAAATGATTGAATTAGTCCCCAGTCTGCTCTTTCCCCTCCTCATGAGATAGGTACCAATTTTATTTTACAGAGTGTAGATCTGGGTCTCAGTTTCCCAAAGGTATTCAGGCTATTCAAGGATATTCAATGGAAGAGAAGTGTCTAAATAATTTTCTGGTGCTGGGCCCAGGCCCGCCAACAGCAGGGGCCAAATTGGGCAACTGCCCTGGACCCAGTAATTCAAAAAGACCCAAGGCTCCTGGCTGGTACTGCTTCAGCTGCAGCAGCCAAAGCCCCAGGCCCTTTAAATTGCTGCCAAAGCACCATGCAGCACGCTCCAAACACCTCTGAGTGTTGGCTGGGGGGTTGTGCAGCACAGCTCAGTATGGTGGGCTGACTGCCCTAGCCCTGACCCATCTGCATGAGGCCCTGCCCCTTCTGGGAGCACAGAGCTGTCCACCCTCCACCTTGCCCAGGGGCCCAGCAATTCTGTCAGTCCCCTGGCTGGGCCAATTTTCTAAAAAACTCCTAAATTATTTAGGTGCACAAATCCCATTGATTTTCAGGAGTACTTCTGCTCTTAGATCACTTGGGTGCATTGGATCTGTCCAAAGTCACCACATGAGTTTGAGGTAGAGTCAGCTATTGAATCTAATCACCCAACTTCCACTGCTGGGCTTTAGCCATAGAACCAAATGTCCCCTCCCTGTAGTGGTTAAAATGGATACAAACTTTGGTATAAAAGGTTCTATACAAAAAAGGGTATCAAGCAACCTCCCGGATAGGGAGGAGGCAGGGGACTGGGGGGTAGGGTTGCCAAGTGTCCAGTATTGACCTGGACAGTCCGGTATTTTCGCCTCCTATCTGGTAAAAAAAAAAATTCAGAAAATACCAGACAGCTGAATTTTTTTTCCCCAGCCAGGAAGACACCTGGCAACCCTAGCGCCCGGGCCCAGCCCCCGCCCCCGGACTCCCTGCTTACCTGGTTCTGCAGGGAAGCCAAGTTCTGGCTTGAACAAGAACACAAAACGGCCGCTGGCAAAAAGCCTAAAGACCAAGGGGAAGCAATGCTTTCCTTGGGTCTTAGTGCTCAACCTCTCCCCTGTTCCTATCCCTATTCTAACTCTGCACTCACTCTGAAGGGGCCATGCTGTTTTATTATTTAATTTTTTTCTGCTTAATAAATCGGAGGGGTTTTTTTCCTCAACAACTTTCATCGTTCTCCCCCCCCCCCAACAAAATTTTTCTCCAGTGGGTTTTTTTTGGGGGGGTGGGGGGGCGTGTTCGGTATTTTTGGTTCAACCATCTGGCAACCCTACTGGGGGAGAATACAGGGGGGACTAATGGAGATTTTATGGGGCATGCAAGGGAGGGAGGCAGAGTCACATCTTTTAAAATTAGTAGGAGCACACAGGAACAGAAAAAGCCCAACGGCTGCATGTCAAAGATTCTCACTATCCACCTTGAAAAGAGACACCCTTCACACAGGCCTCCCTCCCCCCCATCAACCAGAAATGAAAAGGTGTCCTGGATTTGATGCTTGCTGCACACTAAAAAACCCTATTTGTGGAGCACTGTCCTGAAATAGCACAGCTGGAAATGCATTCTTAAGAGTAGGGCCTTTGTGCTGAGCCAGAAATAACACAAGGAGCACTTCCCACAGAGTTCATTTACCTGTGATTTACCTGTTCATTTACCTGTTCATTTACCATTGACCCATATATGCTGCATATCGGCAAGCCAGATTTCAGCAGCCTCACTGAAAAACTCATGAGAGAGAGAAGTCCAGGAGCTGGCCACACTGAGGTCAATGGCAGGCAGATGCTACTTGGCTGTATGGCTCAGAAATGACTGCACAAATAATGGGACCTGGCCTTAGCCCTGGATTTGGCTGGTCAACAACATTATGGACCCAATCCACCACCCTTCATGCAGCCCAGTCTCCCAGTTAGGGGAGCTGACAGAATTGCAGGGCCCTGGGCAAAGTGAGGGGTGGCTCCATGCTCCCGGAAGGTGCAGGGCCTCAGACACAATGGGCAGGGCCAGGGGCAGCCAGCTCTCAGAACCACCCAGTCTATGTCACCCTTCCTCCCCCAGCCAGCTCTTAGTGCCGTCCAGAGCGTACCACCCACAGCATGCAACTCAGGGCTCCAGCAGTGATTTAAAGGACCCAGGACTCGAGCCACTGTCACAGCAGTGGTGGCAGCAGCTGAAAGCCCCCAGTCATTCTGAACTGCCAGGTCCCAGTGAAGTTGCCCCTTGTGCCTCTCCCAGTGTTGGTAGGCCTGCTCCCAGTCAAATTAAAGAGAATTTTTCCCCATGTAAAGAATAGCGGAGACCTGTTTCTAGAACAGCATTACTTCCCAAACACTAGCCAAAACACTCTGTATGTTTCCCCTCACTTCCATTTATACAGCAACCATCACATCCAGAGCCACAAACCACCCCAAATTGCCTAGAACTGACATATTATTCTAGATTTTCTTGGTCACATAGTTGTTACACTATAGCCTTAACCCTCATTTTCATATGCTCTTTATTTCAGTCACAACTTCCTTTTAATGACTTTGAGGGAACAAACCTCATATGACAGGTGTTGTTTACATCATTGGAAGCACTAATGGAAAGCACTCAGATGCGGCAGTGATGAAGGCTGTCTAAGGACCGGAAGAGAATGTTACAGAACAGATGCATCTACACTAGGCTCAACTAACTGGAGTAGAGATTCCTTGGAACAGAACCAGGCTGTACTACACATTTCTAAAGTAGCTATACTCGGTACTGTACAAATAACAAAAACAAAAAATAAACCAATGATGAAGTCATTCTCCATTTATGTGAGCAGGAAGTTAAGGATTTAAACAGTACCCTCCCAAATTCAATTAATCAAAACAGCCAGAAGTCCCTTTTTTAAGCACCAGGCCTCATGATCAAATAAACATCAGTTGAGCAGCTGGAGCACAAGCTACTCTGGTGTCTGAGATCAGATCAGAGAACTATAACAGAGGTTATCTGGTTGTGAAGCATAACACCAATTGCAACTTCCATGAGACAGGTGCATCCTGGAGGTGAATGCCTGGCTGCAAAGATGGTGTCACCAGGATACTATTCCAGGAAGAACAAAATACAGGACTATGTAGCACTTTAAAGACTAACAAGATGGTTTATTAGATGATGAGCTTTCGTGGGCCAGACCCACTTCCTCAGAGCAAATAGTGGAAGAAAATAGTCACAACCATATATACCAAAGGATACAATTAAAAAAAAAGAACACATATTAAAAAGACAAATCACATTTCAGAACAGAAGGGGAATGCGGGGGATACCCTAAGGTACCTTTCCCCACCTCTAATATCATTAACTCACAGACATTTACCTTCCTTTCCCCCTCCCCCCGCATCCCCTTTCTGTTCTGAAATGTGATTTGTCCTTTTCATATGTGTTCTTTTTTTTTAATTGTATCCTTTGGTATATATGGTTGTGAATATTTTCTTCCACTATTTGATCTGAGGAAGTGGGTCTGGCCCACGAAAGCTCATCATCTAATAAACCATCTTGTTAGTCTTTAAAGTGCTACATAGTCCTGTATTTTGTTTCAGCTACACCAGACTAACACGGCTACATTTCTATCACTATTCCAGGAAGGACATCTAGGCAGGGATGGCATTCACCTTTCGAGCAGGGGGAAGACCCTATTTGGACACAGACTAGCTAACCTAGTGAGGAGGGCTTTAAACGAGGTTCGAAGGGGACAGGTGAGCAAAGCCCACAGGTAAGTGGAGAACATGGAGACCTGGGAGATGAGTCGGAAATGGGAGGGAGCGTGGGCTATAATGACAGAGAGAAAGGAGGGTCAGGGCAAAATTAGGAGGCAAGGTCAAATCAGTATCTTAAATGCCTATATACAAATGCGAGAAGTATGGGTAATAAACAGGAAAAACTGGAAGTGCTAATAAATCAATACAACTATGACATAGTTGGCATCACAGAAACTTGGAGGGATAACACACATGATTGGAATGTTGGTATGGAAGGATACAGCTTGCTCAGGAAGGATAGATGGAAAAAAGGGAGGAGGAGTTGCCTTAAATATTAAAAAAGTACACACTTGGACGGAGGAGGAGATGGACATAGGAGACGAAAATGTTGAGAGTCTCTGGGTTAGTCTAAAAGGGGTAAAAGACAAGGGTGATGTCATGCTAGGAGTCTACTACAGGCCAACTACCCAAGTAGAAGAGGTGAACAACTAACAAAATCATCAAAAGCCCAAGCTTTGGTGTTGATGGGGGACTTCAACTATGCAGATATATGTTGGGAAAATAACACAGCGGGGCACAGACTATCCAATAAGTTCTTGGACAGCATAGAAGACAACTTTTTATTTCAGAAGGTTGAAAAAGCTACCGGGGGGAAGCTGTTCTAGATTTGATCCTAACAAATAGGGAGGAACTGGTTGAGAATTTGAAAGTGGAAGGTGGTGAAAGTGATCATGAAATCATAGAGTTCACAATTCTAAGGAAGAGTAGAAGGGAGAACAGCAAAATAAAGACAATGGATTTCAGGTTGGTGGATTCTGGTAAGCTCAGACAGCTGATAGGTAAGGTCCCATGGGAATCAAGACTGAGGGGAAAAACAACTGAGGAGAGTTGACAGTTTTTCAAAGGGACATTATTAAGGGCACAAAAGCAAGCTATTCCACTGTGTAGGAAAGATAGAAAATATGGCAAAAGACCACCCTGGATCAACCAGGAGATCTTGCATGATCTAAAAATAAAAAAGGAGTCTCATAAAAAAATGGAAAGTAGGACAAATTACAAAGGATGAATATAGGCAAACAATACAGGAATGCAGGGGAAAGATTAGAAAGACAAAGGCACAAAACGAGCTCAAACTACTACAGGCATAAAGGGAAACAAGACGACATTCTATAAATATATTACAAGCAAGAGGAAGACCATGGACAGGGTAGGCCCATTGCTCAGTGAGGAGGGAGAAACAGTAACAGGAAACTTGGAAATGGCAGAAATGCTTAATGACGTCTTTGTTTCACTCTTCACCAAGAAGTCTGATGAAGGAATGCCTAATATAGTGAATGATAGTGGGAAGGGGGTAGGTTTAGAAGATAAAATAAAAAAAAGAACAAGTTAAAAATAACTTAGAAAAGTTAGATATCTGCAAGTCACCAAGGCCTGATGAAATGCATCCTAGAATACTCAAGGAGCTGATAGCTAAAGGCTCAGATACCTCCTCTATCATCTTTGGAAAATCATGGAAGATAGGAGAGATTCCAGAAGATTGGAAAAGGGCAAATATAGTGCCCATCTATAAAAAGGGAAACAAGAACAACCCAGGAAACTACAGACCAGTTAGTTTAACTTCTGTACCAGGGAAGATAATGGAGCAAGTAATTAAGGAAATCATCTGCAAACACTTGGAAGGTAGTAAGCTGATAGGTAACAGCCAGCATGGATTTGTAAAGAACAAATCATGTCAAAACAATCTGATAGCTTTCTTTGATAGGATAACGAGTCTTGTGGATAAGGGAGAAGCTGTGGATGTGGTAAACCTAGACTTTAGGAAGGCGTTTGATTCTGTCTCGCATGATATTCTTATCAATAAACTAGGCAAATACAACATAGATGGAGCTACTTTAAGGTGGGTGCATAATTGGCTGGAAAACCATACTCAAGAGAGTAGTTATTAATGGTTTTCAATCCTGCTGGAAAGGTATAACAAGTGGGGTTGCGCAGGGGTCTGTTTTGGGACCGGCTTTGTTCAATATCTTCATCAATGATTTCGATATTGGTATTGAAAAGTACGCTTATTAAGTTTGCAGATGATACCAAGCTGGGAGGGGTTGTGACTGTTTGGAGGATAGGGTCATAATTCAAAATGATCTGGACAAACTGGAGAAATGGTCTCAGGTAAAAATGATGAAGTTTAATAAGGACAAATGCAAAGTGCTCTACTTAGGAAGGAACAGTCAGTTTCACACATACAGAATGGGAAGCGACTGTCTAGGAAGGAGTACGGCAGAAAGGGATCTAGGGGTTATAGAGGACCACAAGCTAAATAGGAGTCAACAGTGTGATGCTGTTGCAAAAAAAGCAAACATGATTCTGAGATGCATTAACAGGTGTGTTCTGAGCAAGACAGGAGAAGTCATTCTTCCACTCTACTCTGCACTGGTTAGGCCTCAGTTGGAGTATTGTGTTCAGTTCTGGGCACCGCATTTCAAGAAAGATGTGGAGAAATTGGAGAGGGTCCAGAGAAGAGCAACAAGAATGATTAAAGGTCTAGAGAACATGACCTATGAAGGAAGGCTGAAAGATTTGGGTTTGTTTAGTTTGGAAAAGAGAAGACTGGGGGGGGGACATGATAGCAGCTTTCAGGTATCTAAAAGGGTGTCATAAGGAGGAAGGAGAAAACTTGTTCATCTTGGCCTCTGATGATAGAACAAGAAGCAATGGGCTTAAACTGCAGAAAGGGAGGTTTAGGTTGGACATCTTGGCCTCTGATGATAGAACAAGAAGCAATGGGCTTAAACTGCAGAAAGGGAGGTTTAGGTTGGACATTAGGAAAAAGTTCCTAACTATCAGGGTGGTCAAACACTGGAATAAATTGCCCAGGGAGGTTGTGGAATCTCCATCTCTGGAGATATTTAAGAGTAGGTTAGATAAATGTTTATCAGGGATGGTCTAGTCAGTACTTGGTCCTGCCATGAGGACAGAGGACTGGACTCGATGACCTCTCAAGGTCCCTTTAAGTCCTAGTATTCTATGATGAGGTCTACAAAGTGCCTGAGTTTTTTTCTGGCAGGACAGGTATGTTTAATTGACAAGGGATGTAGAAGAGTGAATCCAGAGTATCTAAGAGCCAATGAGCTACCTTATCCCTCACTTCTTTCCAAGAAGCTCTGTAGAATATGGTTTATTTAGTTTTCACTCTAAAAAGAACTCCACAACCAAAGAAACCCATCTGAAACTCTGGGTTCAGACATTTAGACAGACATTTAAAAGACACGATAATGTAGGAATCTTGTGTTCTTCATGAGCCTGCAGAAGAGCTAGCTCTGTGTACGTTCGAAAGCTTGTCTCCTTTACCACAGAAGTAGGTCCAATAAAAGATATTATCTCACCCATCTTGTCCTTCCTCCTACACAATTTTTTATCACTAGACATACAAGCAATACAGCTACCACGCAAGACTACATTAATAGTCTTGGGATCAAATTCTCTCCCAATGCTCCACTCCTCCAAAGAGTAATTCCCATTGATATAAAGAATGAACCATTTTTAGCTTTATTCAAGAAGTGGCTACATGAAGCAAATATGAGGCAGGAACAAAACATGAGAACAAAGTACACAAAGTATATTATTTTATGGAGTATATTTGTAACCTAAAGAGAAATAGGCATAGAGATCCCATTAAAAATGAGAGATGGCAGGGGGAATCAGATAAAGGATTCTGGAGCTCAGGGGGAAATAGAAACCTAATCTAACTATACTAGTAGCAAGTGAGCTATAGACCTCAGCAGACAAATCATTAACTTCCCAGTGACTATCTCTGCTCATTAGTATAAGCTCCATTAGGATAAACAGAGCTGTAGGGAAGCCACAGAGATTAGCTAAAAATAGTAAAAGAGCCACAGAGGAACGGTCTTGTTCTAAACTCTTCACACAGTTTAAGATAAAACTCTAACTGAGATGACCAGGTAAAATGCATGTGAAGTAATTCAAGCCCTCATCACTGAGGGAGGCTGACTTGGACCATTTACATACATGCATCACAATGAATGTGTCAATGTAGCCAGTGGGAGATGGGGAAAGAACACTACCAATCCTATGCAAGAAGGATTTGTTTACTTAGAAATTTATTAATCGTTCTCTATTTTTGGGGGGAGCTGTTTAAAGGGGTATTTGTGTTCCTCTAAATTGCTTGTTTTTAATTCACAGCCTAATCTTCAGGTGACAAGTGACCAGGCATTTTTATATAGCAATAAGAGACCATTCAATTACATTCAGGCTATGCTGGAAATAAACTGAAAGAGTACTAAAGAGTAGTGCTAAGTAAAAGAAAACTCTGTTAATTGAATTAACATTGAGTTAAAACATTAATTTAAAGATGAACCAGCAAAGCCCATAATTATGGACCAATGGATGTGGCTTATGGGATTCATGCATGCAGAGAACATGTCTTTTTTATAAGTGTTATACATGTGGGGGTTCTAATGTGTTTAAAATATATCAACACATATTTGTGTCTAACATATAGGAGTGTATGTCCACATAAAAGCCAAAAATCCTTAACAGCTAAAAACACCCACTAGTTGAAAACACATAAAATCAGTACCTATTTACATAGTATTTATATATAAATTATATGAAATTACGTATCTATGGACTGGATATTTATATGGATAACAAGACCATCCAATGTTGTAACTAGGGATGTTAGATATCGTGTAATTTAATAATTGTGTAACCTCGTGAAGTCTTAGCAGTTACATGACTATTTGATAGTCCCCCGGAGCGGGAATGGCAGCCAGTGCACTCCCAGCCCTACTCCTGGGGAGCCCCCTGCCACCAGGGTTCCCTCTAAGCTGTGTGCTTGTGAGGCACGCGGCGAAAAAATTTCTATCCTTCCCACCTCTTACACAGAGCCATGTAGCCATGTAGCAGGCAGCAGGAGGCTGCTGCGGTGGCCAAGGCTGGAGGAGCCACAAGCGACAGGAGGCTGTGGTGGCAGGCTGGGCCAGAGGAGCCACGAGCAATGTGGCAGGCAGCAGAAGGCTGCTGGAGCAGCCAGGCCTACGTGGCAGGCCGAAGGAGCTGCAAGCTGCATGGGAGCCTGGGTGGGAGAGCAGTGAAGCAGGTAACAGGGTCACACCAGCAGGGAAGGCAGAGGAGTCAAGGACAGTGGGGACCCAGCCCAGAAGCCGGCCGAGTGAGGGGCAAAGGCACCAGCCCTCTGTGGTGGTGGGAGGTACCAGGTGCAGGTGGGAGGGCAAGGTGTGGGGTTGGAGACCGGTCTCTGGGCAATGCAGGGGAAACAGGTGAGATGTGGGACTGGGCACAGGTAGTGCTTGGGTTATGGGCCGTAGGCCCAGGTAGTGGCTGTTTGTGTTTGAAGGGCAGACAGTATGGCCCTGGCATATATACTGCTGGCATATGTGGGGGGGTCTGATTACAAGTCTGGGCCCAACAACAGGGCATTGGGGGATAGGCAGTAGCCAGGCCTACACAGGCACCATCTGGCTGTGTGTGGTCCTGATGGGGGCATAGACAGTGGGGAATACACAGTGTGTGCTGGGGGCAGAATGGGTGTTTTTCAGGGTGGGTTGACGCAGGGTCATGAACCTTGTTAATTATCCATTGTTTTCTTGCATAACAATTTAAAATTGTATGTGTGTGTGTGTGTGTGTGTGTGTGTGTGTGTGTGTGTGTGTGTGTAATTTTGTTAGTAACTGGTGGGTGCCACAGTGGCACACATCCAAACAAGCAGGGATGTTAAAATGCGGTTAATTGACTAGTCCATAGGCACTTCCGCATTCCTCCTTTGAAATATACAAGAGCCCCAGCTGGGACTCTCATACATTTCACAGTAGGAATACAGAACTCCATGTAGAGCCTGGGGCCAGCGGGAGGTCCCACTGACTCCAGGCTGCATGTGGGTGCCTGATTTGAAATGTACAAGAGTTCCCAGTGAGGGCTCTTGTACATTTCAAAGCCATGGAGCCTGGGGTCAGTGGGGGACTCAGCGTCCCCCGCTGACCCTGGGCCCCATGCTATGCTGCATGCCACGCAGAGCCCGGGGTCACCTGGGGATTCCCTAGCTGACCCTAGGCTCCACTGCCCCCTTTGAAACACGTGGAAGCAGCATTTCAAAGGGGCAGCCTCCACACAGCTGATCCCTGATGAGCTGTGCAGTGCTGCCCCTTAGAAACACTGCCTTCACGTGTTTCAAAGGGGCAGCCATGGAGCCTGGGGTCAGCTGGGGACTCCCCAGCTGATCCCCGGCTCAGCACTGCATTTCTCCAGAATCCGGGGTCAGCTGCCAGCTGATTCTGGGTTCTAGAGAAATGCCGTGGGAGCTCAGGATCAGCTGGGCAGTCCTTAGCTGACTCCAGGCTCCACGGCATCTGCCCCTTTGAAATGCCACCTTAGGGTTTTAAAGCGGCAGTGCCGCAGAGCTCTGCGGCACTGCCACTTTGAAGTACCCCTGCCCCAACCCCTTTGCTGCCTCTATCTTATACAGGCAGCAAGGGAGGGGTGGGGAAATCGACTAGTTGACTAGTCTTCAACATCCCTACAAACAAGCACACATGATGTCAATATTGGTGCACAAGACAAAGCTCACTATCTTAGAGGGAACATTGCCTGCCACCCCACACTGTTGCCTCTCTATCAGAGGCAGCAGCATGGGGTGGTAGCAGTCCCTCTCCGCAGGGGTCCGAGCTCTCCACAGACAGACGCTGGTCCACAGCTGCAGCCTCTGTTCGTGGGGAGCTCAGACCCCCCATAGACAGAGGCTGCTGCTGCGGACCAGCCTCTGAAGGAGGCAGTAAGGAGGGGGGGCAGATTGGTTCGCAGAGCCAGCTCCATATGCATATCGGTTCCAGCCTGCCCTCCTCAACCTCCCTACTGCTGCCTCTCTACGGGATAGTCTCTGATTTGGTGGCAAGCTGGATTAGTTGTTAGTTGATTGCTATACACCGAAGACCACAAAATATTCCAGTGCCAAGAGACCAGTCACTTACCCCAGATCAATTTGTACCTTATATCCATCACCAAAGACATCTGTAGCTAATCCTTTAATAAACGAATAATGATTGATTAACTAGGAAAAAGAAATGAGAACTATTGCAAAGTTAAACCATATATATATATATATATATATATATATATATATATATATATAGACACACACACACACACACACACGCACACAAATGAGCTGCAGTCTATAGTTTAAAACAGTGACAAAGTTGTAGTAATTTGTCGGCTATGAATGCCATTCAAGGCTAACCCGGGTTGACCCTGAGAAATCATTGCTTCTGTTTTATAGTTGGGGAACTATGAGGGTCCAAACTGTAAAAAAAGATGAAAAACTTTGTCAGCTATTTTTAACCATTCTTCTTCTTCTAGAATTCTTGCTATCCTCCTTGTCCATCTTGTTAACCCTCTTCCAGAATTCAGGATAATGGGATGAGCCCCTTCATACACAGTCTCTTTGTGGGAATAAGGAACAATTAACAAAGTATTTGTGCTTTGATGTCCCACACTGATCCATTTTGTTTTGGTAAGTCTTCTTGATGGGCAAGAGACCAACCCTCCTGACTGGAGCCACTCTTTTAGAGCAAGCATTTTTACCAGTACAGAGCAAGAACTGAAATATTACCTTAGTGCATGTGATAAATATATTATAAGTGAGTTTAATGCATGTAGCAACTTACATGCTTTTCATAAAAATCTAAACACATTGTTATAAGCCCAATGTCAGTTTTAACCATACTAACACACAGGTGAAATAGACTTATTTCCAGCAATGAATGTGTCAGTGCTTGGCTGAGGCCTGAACCCAGGGCAAGAGCTGGCACCTAGTCTGCCAGCATCACAATATTTTACCATTACGTTTATAATTTCATATGAAGAGTATCTTATGGAAAGTTCCATCAAAGTTTCAGAAGGGAGGTATTAGTGAAATATTTTAGCATGTTAGTTTTATTAAGACAGTAGAGAAAAGAAGATAATGAGATTGCACTGTCAAGAAAAGTAATATATAAATAGCAACAGAAGTCAGTGGGAAATTGATTGCATGGTATGATCATCACATATGCTTCCTACTCATATGCTTCTTTATAACCTCTTTCAGCTGCGTTAAAAGGGTGAGTTTGGAAGGGTGGCACTAAGGAATCATCTTACTGCAACTTGCTATTTTTGCTCATTTGAACGCTTCTATGACTGACTCAGGATGTTTCACCATGAGACAATGGTCACAGCTTATCTTTTTGCACAGAAATGACAGCACATCCATTACTTTTCACTTGGTCTTTATCATGTTGGATAGTATAAGCATGTGTTTTGTCATATAGCACTTGTCAGTACAGCTCATCTTATCAACTCAAAATGCACAACAGAACATAGTGAAACAGGGTAGTATGAAAACAAACAAAAAATTCCACAGAGGAGGGATCTGCTTTTTCATTTAGATCTATGGCGCTGTATTTAAGAGCATTTTGATTAGGGTGAGGTCATTTACACAAACCATGGAAGAAGAAAAAAATAGGATTTGGATCCAAGCTATCCATGGCTTTGGTGATACAAAACTGAAGCCACCTGCACTCCATCACTATATTCTCCCCCTTATTATCTCCCTTACTCTCTCTTTCATTTTATTACTTTTGTTGATACAGTGTTACTGTGGCTAATAGACAAAATTTGCTCTAGTTACATTGGGGCAAAGAAGTCCATTAAAGTCAATAAGATAAACTGATACATTGATTTGATGAGATAAAATAGTCCAATTTTGGAGCTTATCCACATTCACAATGGTGTAACTGAGAGCAGAATTTGGCCTTGAAGTAGTAAGGTTGCAATAATGCAGCTCACACAGCTCTACTTAGCATTTCCAACAACTCTAAATACAGCGACAAGTCATTATTCTCTAAGTTGTTTACTTATCTCTTGCCCCGTCCTGCCTTAGAACCCAACTGTAGTTCTGTGCAGAGAGCATCTTCAGAATAAGGCCCACGCTTAAAGTGAAGTCAAATCAGTTTTCAACCTTGAGACACCCTTGTTGATATTAATGAGAGATTAAAAGTCCACATAGCCCATGAATGTGTGTCACTTAGTGAACCCAGCTAGCTAAAATTTACATTGCAAACAAAGAGGCCCTTCCAACAGGATTTGCCACACAACAGTCACCTGATTTCATTATTTGAATTATTCCTGTAACAAAAAGGTCTTCTGTTGCCATGCCGCTCACCGTGCACTAACGCACCAGAAAAGCATTACACTGATTTTCACAGATAAATCATATCCATAACATTTAGCTTCCAAAATATGGTACTTTCCTGAAACAGAGCTCAGTTTAGGACTGAAGTCAGATTTCAGGGTAAACATGGCTGCATGCTGTGTAACACAAGGGAGGAAAATACAATAAAGTCATTATCAGAGCTCTATCTCCTATGCCTTTTCAGGATCTTTTCCTCTGTTCATGCTCCCAGTGTCCCTCCATTTGCCAATGTAGGAATCTATTGACAGGAGGATACTCAGTTGATAGATCTTACCATGCAGGGAGCAAAGCAACTGTAAGTAACAGCTATATATAATGACAATGGGCGTATTATAAATGGAGGGACAGACAGATTGTAAGACAGTGAGTGACAGCTCTGCAGAGAATATCTATGCTCCTATCATTCTCTGACTGTGCACTCACACAAGATTGAGCATAGCCCAGCCCTCAGAATTCAGGGACTTGTAAACCAATCAGAAAACATGCACTCAAATGGAGTTTTCAGGCTCATCTGACAAGTGTGACAGCATACCAGGAATGCTCACATTCCCTGATCATTTCACATCATCTTCCCATCTCTTAAAATGTAACCAAGGGGGTTTGGAAAAGAATGTGAAAAGTGTCTCAATGGGTGTTAAATGGTGAAACATGACAGTTATCAGAGCTGTAAGATAAACTGCCCTGCTGTACGTTAGACTCTATATCATTTCTTAATTCAAATTCATCCTCTATGTAACACTGCTGGCTCTAGACAAATGGATGAATTTGTCCCTGTATGTCTGGTCACCCCACTCTATGTCAGTATGAAATTCACTTAATTAAATAGCCAGTAAATACTAGGACTGATTATTCTAAGTATTTTGATTATTATGGCAATGAAGAAAGGGAGCTAGTAAAGCATTACTGCCTACCAGTTTTAGCAAATAACTACTAACTACTTACACACACTCTGTTGCTAAAATCAATGTCCAACTATAGGAATTAGATATTTGAGGTTTCTTGGAATCCTCTCGCAAATGTGTCGATATAGCAAATTGGACTAAAAGACCTTTTTAGACAATTAAATAGGTTGATCCTGAAGACCTTATTCTTGCAATACTCTCATTAAACTCTCAGGAGGAATAAATCTTTCCAGAACTGCCAGAACTGATTAGTCACCATTCTTTATTGGATGGAAAATGGAAACAGGTCATCGGCCCAGATCTGCATTGGTTTTGCACCCAAAACTCCCATCAAGATGAAAGGGTTGTTGGGGGTTGAGTCAGAAACACAAACTCAACATTTATAATGTTAGGGTTGGGAAAGATCAGTATACCCAATAAGCTGTCGATTTGCATGAAGGTCGGACTTGATTTCTTCAATGAAAAGATAACAACAGTCTTCTCCTGGGTGAATAATTATCAAAAGGTTAATAAACAATTACTAGGTGTTAAGTATGTGACAGACATGAGCAATGTGTTATAAATGGCTAAAAGCAAATCAGTAGAAGGGATCCCAGATAGTTATAAACTACCTGTTGAATATAAAAAAATTACAACTAATTAACCATCATTTAAACACCTATGAATCATTTATTAACCTTTTACAAATTATTTCAAAATGGAAGATAAAGTGTGAGTAAATCATCATATAAAGATCTGAACAATTGTTTTGTCAGATCCGTAATAAATAAATTAATAAAATATAATATAATAATAATAATTAATAATAAATACTTAGCACTTGCATAGCACTTTTCAAACATAGATCTCAAAGCATTTTTTAAAAATGAGCATCCTATTCTTTATCCCCACTTTCATGGGGGAAATTGAGCCATAGAAAGTTTTCCCCCATTAAAGTGGGTGACAAAGTCAGGAAGAGACCTCAAGTGTCCTGACTTGCAGTCCTGTACTCACATCCACTGGTCCATGCTGCTCTCCCTTAAAACTTTGTTTCTGTTATTACTTCACATTTGCAGGATATACTTGAAATTATCCATGCCATTTTGAAATTGTATACGATTATATTTTAGATAAAGATAAGAATGGGAGGGTCTGAGGTCTGGGGAGAAGTACACCATTTATTTTATTTTCCATCCAGGGAAGATTGCAGGAGTCAATAAATGAGATTTAAAATAAACGAAATCCATATAACATGCTCTGTCTCTGGCCAGATGCTGGAAAACATTTCATTGGGGGGAAAATTAATTTTGTAAACTAATCAATTTAATCTGCTTTAAAAAAATAATTAAAAACAACCTTACAAATCAGATTCAGATGAACCAGATCTGACTATGCTATGCACGGAAGCTAAACTGTCTTAAGATCATGCAGGCGCAGCTGCTCACCAGACCTATGGCTGCTGCTTCTCCCTACTGATTCAAACCCCACTGCTGCCACTCAGGTTCAAAAACATCAGAACCTTGTAAAATAACTTGTTTCTGGAAAGACTGCCTTTTAGAGAGCTGCTTCTTGATACAGGGGAAACACGAGGGAGCAGTGTTTCTTAAACTACCGTAAAATCTCGAGTATAATGCGCACTTTTTTCCTGGTTTTTTTAGCATCAAAGTCAGGATTCGCATTATCTATAGGAGGTTTTTAAAAAAAAGTTTTAAACTCACCCTCGGCAGGCACGAGCTGGACGGGGGAGGAGAGGGGGCAGGCACAGGCTGGGGTGGGGGGCCAGCAGACATGAGCTCCCCCACCCAGCTGTCCGCACACCGAGGCTCCCCCGGCAGGCGCGAGCTCGGCGTACCGGCAGCTGGGCAGGGGAGGCTCCCCCGGCAGGCACGAGCTCGGTGTGTGGACAGCTGGGCGGGGGATCCTGCAGCAGGCATGAGCTGAGCTGGGCAGGGGGCCCTGCGGCAGGTGCGAGCCCCTTCTTTCCAAGGCATACCTTAAAATCTTGAGTATAATGGGGTGCGCATTATAGATAAGAGTTTAGTTTATTCAAGAATTTTGACCTTTAAAAGGCAGATGCGCATTATACTTGAGACTTTATGGTATGTTCCACGGAACAACTAGTGTTCCATGAACAACTTGCAGGTGTGCCGTGACCTCTTCTTCGTTTTTGTTACTTCTTTGTTTTTGTCTTTTTTTTTGTCTGACAACAATTTTTTTTTTGGAAGAAAATTTTCATAGGTGTTCTGCATAAAAAAATATTATTGTTTGGTGTTCCGTGATCTCAAAAAGTTTAAGAAACACTGCTACAGAGGGTATTTAAATGACCTATGCTGCTGAATCAACACCACACATTATTGTACGAGGGCTGGCTTGTGAGCAACGGTTGCTGGAAAGTTTGAAATGGTGAGGCTGCTGAGGAGATGGGAAATTAATGTGACAGACAAATACTTAACAGACATTAAAACAATGTCCATTAAGGAATGCAGTAGCTACCTATGGACATGGTCTTGCTCCCTCTGAAATCAGGGGCCAAACCTCCACTAGTTTCAACAGACACAATCAGGGGCTCAAATATTAAAGCTGAGAACATCTTGCTGCCCACAAGATGTTCCCATCCCTCCCCTTTGCCACCCACAAAGGGCTTTTAAAAGTAGGCTTCACAAAAGGCTTTAATAGTTCCACTCTGCCACAGGGCTCTTGCATAAGGGTTATTACACCATCCCAGGAGGGGAAGGTAAGATTAAGATTCTACACTGAGCAGCAGACAAAAGGAACTGGACAGTGGGGCATGAAAAGGCTCTTCAACATGCCCCCCACAAGTCCTTCCACGGATTTCATGGCATACCTTAGCAGGAGTAAGAAAAAACCTCTTTATGTGGCATGCACTATTCCCAAATCAATAGACATACAAGAAACAAAGCCAAGGAGATAGCATGCTGTCAAAAATTGAATTAACATACTCTTTACTGTACCCTCCTTGAAGATACATGAGGTGTTAACCATCTGAGGGTATATCTCAGGGGACAGTATGGAGGGGTAGTCCCTGCCATGGAGTAAAAACATCCATTTCCAGTTGATCCCTGGATTCTATAGAGCTTTCTCTGCCACCGCCCAAAGCTGTTGAAGAAAGCTGACCCAAACTCCATCTGGATCCCTAGCTGAATTTCCTGCAGCCCACTCCCACCAATTTTACTTCAGGAAGTTACAAAAGGAGCATTAGATCAACCACTACACCGGGGTAGTCAACAGGTGCACCATGGGCCAATTCTGCATTGTCAGACACTTTTGAATGGACCACAAAATCTTTTTATGTACTTGGTATTTTCTTTATTTTCTTAATTTGGACCTTGACAGAAAACAATTGACTACCACTGCAAGCCATCTGTAAACATTCCTGCTCTTCTGCATATTGACACAGAAATAATTTTCAGAAGAATGTCTACATTGATGTGACATTGCAGGGTCCACATCATCTATCAGTATAAATGCCAACTTAGATAAAGGGTAAGCATAGGCTTTCAAAGCTGCTATGGAGAATTCACTTTAAAAAAAATCAGAGGTACTCAAAGCAATGATGACAGCTATTTTCTATCATAGAGAGTTAATGTTTAATTTCTGTTGTCATTGTTCAATAGATGCTCTCCTCTGCATGAAAATATCCAGTGTGAACTTCTAGAAAGGAGGCTTCCTTCCAGAAGCCAACTTAAATTGGGAGGGGATAGTTTTGCTGTTGCTGTTGTTTTTCATTGTAAAGTCTTATTTGAAAACAATCAGCAAAAGAGCAGTCTTATGCATCAGACTGAATCTGTGCAAGGAAAAAAAAGAGCTGCCTCCCTCAGTGGAGAAAGATTAGCTTAAATTTCCAGACACATTTAGAAAGCTGGTAAAATAAGCAAGAAAGCAAAAGGAAGTCAGTCCCAGCTGTGGGGATGTTGCCTTCCTTCAGCAATGGAAGATTTTACAAGTTGGCTCTTTATTCTTTTTGCCTTTGGTCCACCTAAGTATGCAGCTGGGAATTTCCACTGACTGCCAAGCTATAGTACCCTTCAACTGCATTATAAATAAGCCATCAAAGCAACAATATTTTACACTCTAATGTAAAGTAACTGCATTAGACCCAACCAGGGGAGGATATGTTGCTAAAACTATCACATCTCAGGATCCTTAGCAATATTAAATATATAACCCCTGCTTGCTCAGTGTGGTACTTTGTCCTCCTCTAGTGGTGGCTAGCCCAGCTAGAGAGTGATGACCCTGCTACAACCTTGACTAAAGGCTGGTTTACATGATCGTGGTAAATCGCTCTGACTTTTGCAACGTTATTAGCTCCATTTACCACAGTGGCTGCACTGCACTGTATCGAAAGTAAAGTATCTCTCATTGACCTCCCTTACACTTCTTGAGGAGGTGGAATAAATGAGTGCCCATCGATTATCATGTCTTCAGCTAAATCAATACTCACTGCATCAACTGCAACAGTGCCAATCTACTGGCAAGTCTAACCTACCAAGGGAGCATGGGCATTACACATAGGCAGGATATAGTTCTGCACAACCAAAACTGCCACTGACCTAATTTCTGAACTAGTGATTAGAGTAGGGGTCAGGAGACCCAGAATCTAAGCTCAGCTCTGTCACAGGTTTCCTAGATAGACTATGGGCAAGACTAGGTTAAGAACATAAGACAATGGTGAACTGGTCATTTTCCCTGAGAACACCAATTTTGCACAGGTAACAAAGAAAGGCAGCGAATGCTGCTTCATGACCTGTCCCATAGTCAATGCACATGGAATTCCCCACAGATTCCGTCAGGTACATAGCTACCTCTGGTGCAGCTTCAACCAAATGCTTGGAGATCCACTGTTTTAACCAAGTTTTCTGCTCCCTGGTCTACTTTGGCAAATCAAGTCCTGAAGGCCCTAGTCCCAAAGCAAGAGGGCTGGTTTACCAGCAGGGTCTCATCTATCCACATGTCAAGGGTATCCAGGAGGTCCACCAGCTTTTCAGTTGGCTCAGAGATTTTGTATTCACAGGTCAACTTCTTTGCCCTTGACACCTTCACTCAGGGTGAGGATGAAGCCTATGTAATCCACATATGCCGTTCATGAAGCTTTGGCAGAGGAGAGCTGTTGCCTCCTCTGGGGAGCCCATCTGTCACTCACTCTCTGCCATCTTCCTGAAACCAGTCCCCTTCCCACCTTTCACCTCTTAGCAGTAGGTTTCCAAAAATGGCCTCTGGTTTTAGTTGTCTAAATTGAGATACTCTGGGTACGACTTCAGAAATGGTAAGCACCCACAGCTTGGCCTCTGGTAAGTCCATGAATAAAAGGACAAATTTGTTCCAGCTACGATGTCAGTTTTTGCATTGTGGACAGTCTGCTAGGAACTGGTCTGATACTGCCAACTAAGTGGATATAAACCAGAACCTAGCTACCACATGGCAATTGACTTTCAGTCACTAACACAATGGATTGGATTCAACTTAGGCATCCCATTTCCATATCCCTCAGGCATCCAGACTGATTCTGATTTTTATAAATATTCTAACACTCTCTTAGGCTTGATTTCTGTGATTGGATTTACATAAAATTCCATGTGAGTAGAGACTGTGGGTGGATCCCAGTGGCCTTAATGGGATTTTGGCTGGAGGAATCTGGTTATTTTACTTTATTTTAAAAATTACTTATTTAAGGATTCATCTGAAAAAAACAGTGCTTTTTGAGAATGCTGAATATTTTTCAGTGCAGGAAACAAAGCCCTGCAAATAATGCATATTTCTTTTTATTTCCCTCAGGGCTTCACAGGTTTTTTTAGTCTCCCATAGTAGATCTTTAATCATAACCACATAATAACTAGAAGGGACCTCGAGAGGTCATCAAGTCTAGTCCCCTGCCCTCGCAGTAGGACCAACATCATCTAGATCATCCCTGACAGATATCTATCTAATCTGCTCTTAAATTATCTCCAAAGATGGAGATTCCACAACCTCCGCAGGCAATTTATTCCAGTGTTTAACCACTCTGACAGTTAGGAAGTTGTTCCTAATGTCCATTCTAAACCTCCTCTGCTGCAATTTAAGCCCATTGCTTCTTGTCCTATGATTAGAAGTCAATGAGAACAATTATTCTCCCTCCTCCTTGTAACACCCTTTTATGTACTTGAAAACTGCTATCATGACCCCTCTCAGTCTTCTCTTTTCTGAACTAAACAAACCCAATGTTTTCAGTTTTCCTTCATAAGTCATATTTTCTAGACCTTTAATCATTTTTGTTGCTCTTCTCTGGACCTTTCCTGATTTTTCCACATCTTTTTTGAAATGTGGTGCCCAGAACTGGACACAATAGTCCAAGTGAAGCCTAATCAGTGCAGAGTAGAATGTTAACTGCGATTTTCAGTTGCCTCTACCACAATATAGGTGCTCCACAAAAAAAAATTATACAATCCACACATGAAACAAATTCAAATTAGATGCTGTCGCAGGGCTGCCCCTGTTCTGGGGCATGCTGCCCAGGTCTAGGGCAGACTTTAGATCTCCGGGGCCTGGCCCCAAAGTCGAATGCCCCTCTCTTAGGGGAAATACAGCCCACTGGCCTGGTTTCAAAGTACAATGCCCCTCTTAGGGGAAATACGGCCCACTGGCCTCGTCTTTTGGCGGCCTAGTCCCTTAAATGATCCCCCTTTCATCGGGGTTCTGGGAGGAAGGGGTAGAGGGGCCCGGGCCCTCCCTCTCCACCGGGCCCCGACCCAGGGCCCTATCAGTGGCAGGTGGCTCCCACCACTGGCTCAGCAGGGAGTCCTTCCCAAAATGCGCCAAGCCCGCCGGGGCTTTTCCAGCTCCCTACCCTGGGTCGTTTCCTACCCTCTGTCCTCAGCCTGCAGCGGTCCCACCTGTAGGTGTGAGTCGGGCAGCAGTAGCGTCGTTCCTCAACCCAGCATCTTGGATAGCAGGGGCAGTGGCTGTGTCCAGGGACGCAGTATGGCGGCTCTGGCATTGGGGTCGAGCCCGGCCTGGGCCTGGCAGCGGCGAGGTCAGCCGTTCTGGTGCCCCCCATCTCTGGCTTCAGTGGCTGGGGCTCTGGAGGTTGTGCCCTAGCTCCTTCTCTGGAGGTTAGCCCCCACTGAACAGTTCTGCAGCCCTTTATACCTGGGCTGCACTGACAGCATGCCCAGTAGGGCTGCAGGGGTGGGGCCCTCTCAGCCACCTGGGCCAGGTGAATTTCCTGAGTTTGAGTGCGGGGCAGTGCCGCCCCGTCACAGATGCAAAAAAATGTGTGTGTGTTTTCAGGGCTGAGTTGGTAACTTTACATGCTTTTTGGCTTCAGACTTTTTCCCAGAAAAGCTATGAGAGATCCTAGCAACTCTGTCAGATTCAGAGGTTCTTCCCTATTCAGCAGAATACTTAAGCACATGCTGAAATGTGAGCACTGTGTCTCACTGGGTATGTCTACAAAGTCTACAGAAACAAGCTTCCCAGTTTGAGCTAGCGGGGAGTACAGTGTATAATGTAGCTGAAGTCAGCATACTTAGGTCTGCTTACTGAAATATTTTTAGAGTGCTAAGTTGACAATTGATGCTCTCCTGTCGATTCCTTCTACTCTTCTCATTTTGGTGGAGTTCTGGAGTTGATGGGAGAGCGCTTGGCAGTCAACTTATCACATCTATTCTAGACACAATAAATCTACTATCTCTGAATAGATTGTTACCTGTCAATCAAGAGGGTCATGAAGACATGCCCTTAGAGTCAGTCGGGCTTATGTGCTGAACAGGAAAGGACTGACAAACTGAAATTCTTTCCTGAATCAGGATACTCAGGGTGGCTACGTCTACACTGGCCCCTTTTCCGGAAGGGGCATGTAAATTTCACCAGTCGTCGTAGGGAAATCCGCGGGGGATTTAAATATCCCCCGCGGCATTTAAATAAAAATGTCCGTCGCTTTTTTCCGGCTTTTAAAAAAGCCGGAAAAGAGCGTCTACACTGGCCCCGATCCTCCGGAAAAAGTGCCCTTTCCGGAGGGTCTTATTCCTACTTCAAAGGGCACTTTTTCCGGAGGATCGGGGCCAGTGTAGACGCTCTTTTCCGGCTTTTTTAAAAGCCGGAAAAAAGCGGCGGACATTTTTATTTAAATGCCGCGGGGGATATTTAAATCCCCCGCGGATTTCCCTACGACGACTCATGAAATTTACATGCCCCTTCCGGAAAAGGGGCCAGTGTAGACGTAGCCAGTATGTCTACACTATAACAGAACACCCACAACTGGCCTTTGTCAGCTGCTTTGAGCCTGCAGGGCTCAGACTGTGGGGTTACAAAACTGCAGTGTAGATGTTTGGGCTCGGGCTCTCTGCCACCCTCCCACTTCATGTTTTCAGTCCAAAAGCGCTCACCGAAATCTCTGAAAAATCCCACTGGGTTGAGCCCCTGAAACAGGGTGAGAATGAGTATACAGATTGGACCTCCCTGGTCTGGTACCCTGACCGGTCTCAACTGAGGGATTTTGCTGGACCAGGGAAGATCATATCTGGTCCCCCTGCCTCCACCATTCCCCCCTCAGCTTTGGCCCAGCTGCTGACCTCCTGGACAACTCCCTCCCTACCACTAGCTCTGCTGCCCCACTGGGCTTCCTGGACCCGCTGGGCAGCTTGCTGCCAGCAGCCCACTGCCCTGCCAGTCGACAGGGCTCCCTGCCGCCAACCCTCCAGTGGGACTCTCTGATCCTGGAACATCCATGGTCCTGCCAGATCATGGATGTTGCTGGACCAAAGAGTCCAGTCCAGGTTTAGAGAGATTCAACCTGTAGTATTTTATACTATTAAAATAATAAGTTATACAGCTAAACACTGTGGCCTTAATTCAGAAACACTTCTTTGCTCTTAAATTCATCTCTGTTCAGGATAGCACTTAAGCACATGCTTAACTGCAAGCACATGCTTACATGATATCCTGTATATGGTGTTTTCTTAAGCTCTGAGGCCTGTTTCAGCCTCCTCATTCAGGCTGAAGTGGATAACAGTTGAATTTCAGGGCTCCCTATATCTTGCAGAAGGTGCTCCGGATTTTACAGAATGAGACTCAATGTCATTTGCTTTTTCTAACACGAGTTCATGAGAAAATTCAACAGACCATCCATCAGCCAGTACTTACTTCAAAAAAGAAAGAGATAAAGTGCTTTACCTTCTGAGTATATAACTTTGCCTAATAAAACTGTTTAGACTTGGAGATTTTCTGAAGGATGCTGAACACTTAATGCTAAAGACTTCCCTGGCAAATGTAAATCATGCAGCTTTAATGAAAAATCTCACCACAATTTAAAGTGCAAACTTTCTCTATCTCCAGAGCCAAAGAAAAATATTTTCCACTTACAAAAGACATTTTGGAACAGTGATGGTGTGCCTTTTGGGGGAATGGAAGCAAGAATCACATTCCAGAAATGCGATTTTATTTCTCCTCCTCCCTCTCCTGCTCCCCATCACCAAGATAATATGTCTCTTTGGCTGGCTTGCTGCTTTTTGAAGATATTTCAGACAGCTGTGATGTTAGACTCACCATGATCAGTGCCTTTAATAAGTGAGTCACTATCAAGAGGCACAGAAATATATAAGCAAGCATTAAAATTAACTAATGGGTGATACAGTAATGGTAGGGATACCCAAATGAATGCAGAAAGACTACACTATCAAAAAAACTTGGATGCAACTGAAACCCTTACACAGAATCTCCTGTCTCCCATTGTTAGAGGCAATCCTACTGGCATCCCCAAAATACTTTCACTTTCCATCCCCTCACGTCCTACTGACTTTAACAGGAAAATTTATCACCCTACATGATCAGGGTCCTGGTGCTTAAGAGTGAGGTTTTGAAAGTTCTCGGCATTGGCCTAATTCTGCTCCCACTGGAGTCATAAGTACAATTCCTACTGACTTCACTGGGAGCAGAGTTAAGCCACTGTTGAAAATCTCACCCTAAGTCATTTTGACATCTGCTTGCACTTGTCATACAGCAGGGACAGATACTGATGGGAAATGAAACCCTCTATTTCTTTTCATAGTCGGAGCATGAACATGGCAGTTGTAATGAAACCTACAGTCAGAAGTGACTCCAGTTTATAAGAAGGACTGAGCAGAGGACACAAAGGTAAACTTGACATGACACCATCTTAACAAGTCAGCCACATTGCCCTACACAAAAAGGAAGACTACCTTGTGGACTCTGTGAGAGCCACTGAATGCATTTTTTTAGTCCAAGCTCCTGTGGACTTTTCATCCGGCACTTGTCCAGCATTATTTTTGCCACCAAAAGCATCATATGAGACTACGCAATGCTGTGCTGAATGGTGACAGAAAGCCCATCAATCTGACAGATAAATGCTGTTTAACGATTACTAATCTTGAGTGTTCCCTGAACAAAGTTTTGCTTCAGGAGCTGAGGCAGGTATAAAAGTTTAATGTATGTCCTTTTGGGACAGACAGCATCCAATTATAATTTCAAGCAGCTCTTCTTCAAATTGGGAGAAACAGTTTAGCTCTAACACATTTACAGACACAAAACTATTAGTAGAATGAGAGAGACCAACACATGCACTGGGACAAATTTATCCCTGAAGTATGCCCATTTAAATCAGCAGAGTTTTGCCAGAGATTAACATGTGGATGTTATAAAGTTACCCTTAATGTGCAATTCTGCTCTCAATGATTTCACTGAAAATGCAAGTGAAGCCAATGAGATTGCACTGGAGTAACTGAAAGCAGAGACATTAGTACTTACAAGTTAAACATATGTATTCAGCAATAGTCACAGCATAATCAAATGCCACAAACAGTATTACACTATACAAGTATGTTAAGAGTGCAGTTAGAAAAACAAAGAGTAGATCTGTGCATCTGTTTCTTAATAAGCTATTCATAAAAAGACTGTTAGCCAACAAACCACAAGGTAAAGTCCAGGAAAACAGCAACAATGCAATCATTGTTAAAGCAATGCTGTATTTATCCCACTTCAACTGTCAAAATAAAATAGGATAGTGAAAAAGCCACCTGAAGTAAATAGCGCCTAGCTGGAACCTGCCCCCCTCATATCCTCTTGCTCCACAACTCTTGCTCCAGCTCTGAGCCCCCTCTCACATTCCAATCCCTTCCCAGAGCCTGCAGTCCCATCCCTTAATTACTGCCCAAGGTTGGAACCCCCTCCTGCACTCCAAATCCCTGACCCAGACATGAGCCCACTCCCACACTACAAACCCCTCAAACCCAGCCCAGAGCACGCCCTGCCCTGCACTCCTAATTTCTGGCTTCATCCTAAAAGAGTCTAAAAGAAGCCTCAAGTCTCTGCACTTCCTTGCAGGGCAGTGTGTGGTCTACAATTGTTTTTTTATGTGGGTCAATGGCCACAATAGAAAAAAGGTTCCCCTGTTTCAAGTGCTCCACATGTGAGGCCAATGTGAAGACTAACATGAGGTTCAAACACATTACATTTTAGAAAGTGGCATATAGTGGTCTTTACATCATGCCAGCCCAGTGCATGGGCATTCATGTATGGAAAAGACCAAGCAAAGAGTAATACCAACACCTACATATTTGAATCTCAGATGACCTGAAACAAGCTGGTTGCCATGGAACTGCCATTTAACAGCAGCATGCAATACAGATCTCACAAAATTCTGTGTGCTTCTCCTGCCCCACCCAAACATTTTAATGCTCATGAAAAGCGCCACACTGACAACAGCAGAAAATGAAATCTATTTATCCATAAAACAGGGACATTACCACAGACTAGCTTCCCCAGTGCTGCCTCCCCAATGTACCTCAGTGTGACTAGCTGTTTAAGGGCTGCTAACCATTCATTCCCAATGAGTCTTGCTACCAAGAATGCCATCCTGGGTATCAATCAGTGCGAAATGGCACACTTCCAGTCCTGTCCTTTGTTTCATTATTTTTGATTTTTAAAGGTTCATACCCAGCCACTAGGAACTGGACTAAGACCACCAGCTTTTTCCAAACAGCCAAACAGCCATTATAAGCTGATAAACTTTACCTGCCAAATTGCCACCAGCAGCCAACCCACTGGATCATCCAGGCCCAATCAGAATTCAGTGCACTACAATGAAATGCATGGCTTGCAGCATGCCACCTCATCTCTCCTGTTTAAAATGCTCATTCACATATGGGTTTGCACAGTTTTGATCCTGAGGAAAAAATAATTTAATGATGCCACACTCACCTAGGTGTCTTGGAAAATTCCTGCCTTAGAGCTGAGCAAAAAGTGTAGCTACACTGAATATTGAGGCAATTAATCATTCATTTAGGTCCAGACCATACTATGATTAGACTAGAGATGGATAAATGACAAGTGATCTAGAGAATAGTGTAATTATTGGCCATGAAAGACTTTATCTGAGCAATACTGCTGAAAACGAATGGATTGGGATTGTATTGATAAAAATTGTAACATTTTATAAGAGTGATACTCACTGAAAAGCTCAACGTACTTATATTATGTGCTTCATACATTGATTTTGTCATGGTTCTCATCAAGCCACTGAACAGACTGAATAATTGCTTAAGGAACTATAATAGAGAGGTGGCAGGTTTTTGTGATTTTTTTTGTTTTGGTCTCAGATTAAAGTGTAGTGACACTCATGAAAGTAATTCTATAAAAAGAATGTTGTGGTACTCTGTTCTCTCACCGTGATTTCATGTATAACTGGTTCAGTTACAACTCCTAAGGGGTATGTATACACTTGCCCCCTAGGTCGGACGAGGGAGGCAAATGAAGCATACCGAAGTTGCTAATGAAGCGCGGGATTTAAATATCCCGCGCTTGATTAGCATATTCGCAGCCGGTCACCATTTTAAAATGCCGGTCGCCCGATTTAACTTGCCTCGTGTAGACGCGGTAGTCCGATCCAAAACCTTTCCCTCGAATTAACTGTTACTCCTCGTGCAGTGAGGAGTAACAGTTAATTCGAGAAAAGGGTTTTGGATCGGAACTACCGTGTCTACACGCAGCAAGTTAAATCGGGCGACCGGCATTTTAAATCCCACGCTTCATTAGCAACTTCGATATGCTTCATTTGCCTCCCTAGTCCGAACTAGGGGGCAAGTGTAGACATACCCAAGGTGAATTAAGTTACCACTGGCACTGCAAACTCAACCAGGTATCTGCAAGTCCAGATGTGTTCTGACTCAGACATTATCTCCAGCAATGCAGAATGTAGTGTCACTGATGGCATTTTTTAAGGATGTATGATGTAGGCGGAAAAAATCCTGCTCATTCCTCTACGGATATATTGGTTCTACAGGGTAAAGTGAAGCAAAGTTTCTTCATATCGCTGAAGTCAGCAGATGTGACTCAACAACACTGTGGACCTGATTCTCCACTGCTTTATACCTAGCACTGACATTTGCACCTTGCAAAAGGGGCATAAACCATTGCTGTGGTGACTTGGTAGCAGTACAGTGATACTCCAATCTGCACAGTTGTAATAAGAACACAAAAAACAGAACAGTGAAGAAAGAGTCCCTGCATGTCTGAGTACTATCTGCCGACTTCCCTGATACAAACAAGTTCTACTCCGGTTCACACTGCTGAGTCAATATATAACAAGCATATATCTGGAATGAAAAATATAAAGTGATCTTTCATGTTCTTGTACTGCTATTTAATACCACTTATGGTAACAAAAATTAAGAAAATGTATCCCACAATCCCACGGGCTGACTTTCTTTGCCCTCTGGACAGTTAAGTCTGGTGGACAGTCACGTCTTCCCACACTGCACTGTGAAAAAAAGATTAGATCAATTTGGGAGGGTACTGGGAAGTTTTGGGATATCGGTGGTTGGACTGATATCTCATAAAGCAGTGTAATTACCCCAATTTAGGACCAAGAGTTCAGCAGTTCCTTATCTGGCATTACAAATGAATGTAGATGTTCAAGACACATAGATTAACAAACCCAGGGTTTGCAATGTGAGTTCTATTAACTCTGAGCTTACATTGTAGTAGGGACATGTCCATAGGCCCTAAATGACCCCAAAAGAAGAGCTCCACCCACAGCCTCCTAAGCTGTGCACACCCATGGAAAACTGTGAATCTTGCTACCATAGCCAGTTATGTGATTCATGTTGAACTGGGACAGGACCCAGAAAGCAATTATTCAGCATACCAGATGGGATAGCAAATGAGAGACAATCAGGTGAAAAAAAGAGGAGACTTCATCTCCCACCTAGACTGAGGCCTCAAGTCATTCAAATGATCAAGGGGCCACTCAATTCCTTTGTTCAAGCTTATGAAACATTGTCATTCTCCCTCCTGTAATTTTCTGTGCATTACATAGGAAACCTGCCAAGTGAATGAGGCACAAGCAGGGCTCTATATGAAGCCATAAGAAAGAAAGAAACTGGAGAGGAATTGGCCCAGTTTAGGCACTTACGTGCCTCCAATTCTCTGTCTTTCTTTTAACAACTGAGAATGTTGTGCACAAACACTACAGCTGCTTTATAACTTGCACATATGGTGTATTACGCCAGACATCATATGAATCAATAGTCCTGGAAGAGCTGGCAAAGAACGTCAGAGATGAGAGATGGAAAAGAACTGTTATATTATCCACCTTCCTCTGGTAGATATAGCCTTCGTACAGAGGATGCTTCGGATATTGAACTGAGAATAGATACTACATATAGTTAACCTGATATCCTATTCTTAGTCTAGCTGAAAAGATTTTTTCCTTCAGCAGCTGGAAAGATATAGTAAAGCACCACAAAAACAGCATCATGAAGCCACTGCATATAGCAGCAGAGGAACAGAAATTGGCCTCAGTTGCAAAATCTGAATCCAGAGGCAGATTTTAATCAATGTCTGGAGGTATTCACATGGCGAGTTTTGGTTGTGTCCCATGTAATGAGCAGGAATGGCCACTCACTGTCCCTGAGGCAGAAGAACCCCTCTCTGAGCCCTGGTGCACCGAGCCAGGTCCTGCCCATTTAATTCCAGAGAGGGCAAGGGGTGGGGCAGGGAACATAAAAACCCAGCCCAGGAGCCCAGTAAGCCCCAGCCACCAGAGGAAACAGAGGCCTGCCCTGATCTTTCAAGCCAGGTGGGCCTGAAGATCTGGCAGAGTTGGAGGACTGGCCTGGACTGCCAGGCCCAGGCTCCAAGGAGGAGACTTTCTTTATTCTACCCCAGAGCGCAGACTAGCAGGACCCCAAGAACCAGCAGCTGATCGGGAGCCAGGTAGAGACTGAGGGGGAGTTAGGAAGTGACTCAGGGGAAGCCGACGATAGTCAGGTTAACCTAATAAACCTTTAAAGTGTGTCAGCGTATTGCGGATCGGATTCCCTGCTGACCCCAGTGGCCACCAAAGCAGCCACTGCTAGGGCCCTGGGCTAGGATGTAGTGGAGTAGGGAGGGCCTGTGTCCCCCCTGCAAGCCACGCACCACATGGAAGTCTCCCCCTTCCCACTTGTGCTTAGGGAACTGTGTTTGTTTGTCAGCCCTGCCCTGAACCAGGGCCCGGGCTGCACCGACTCTGGGAACTGTATTTGTCTGCCCAGCCCTGAACCAGGGCCTGGGCTATACTGACATTGGACTGGCATGTGCATTGCTGCCTGCCCTGCCCTCAGGCTCCATTGTCTAAAGGGAGCTGCTGGACCAGTAGTTATAGGCCTGAGCACAGGTCGGGGCTCAGGACCAAGCCATCTGGGCTACAACCCATCATTAAAAACAACCAACCAAATTCAGCCATAGTTTACATGGGCATGACTCCATTTGAATTTGACTCTATATTTCCTTAAATTTTATTCCCCCACCACAACTTACACCATAACTTCTTTCATCCAAAGATCTCTGGATATTTTCCAAGCATTGATTAATGAAGGTTTTATCTGCTTGAGTTGTTTTGTTTTTTAAACTTTGCATTCCTATATTATAAGTTCTTGACCAAAGGTTGATGGATCCTTGGGGAGTTACAAACTGGTTTGGGGAGGCTGCAGGACTCCAGGTCCCCTCCCGCCCCCATGGAGAAGTGGAGTTGCAGGACAGAGCTCTGACATTCCCCCCCCCAGAACTAAATTCTACCCTGGTGTAACACTGACAGAGCCCGGAGGTCTGCAGGTGAAATTGAACCTAGGAACTCTGGAGCTTAGCATCTGAGCCGCTGCCACACGAGCTGAAAGCTAACTGGTTGTTAGCTAAGACTGTAAAACAAACTCATTATTTTCTCTGTAAATGGTTTTAGTGCCACTAGATGGGACAGTCCACCACATCCAGTAAGCGTGTGGGTTACAAAGGCACCCCCCATCCAGGGCTGAAACATGGAGTAGAGTCACAAGGAGCCCTGAGTGCTGGGACTCCCCTGGGGGATTAAAACCCAGAACTCCAAGAGTCCTCTAGTCTAAAGCTCGAAGCCCCAATGCTCCCCCCCCATCCTAAAGCCCCAAACCCCAGCACTCCCACTAGCCTAAAGCCCTGAGTCTCCATGCCCCCACAGGGCGGAAGCCCCAAGTTTCCCCTCAGTTTTTGGAGCTCCAGTGGCCCACAGGACAAAAGCTCAGAGCTTTCCTTCCCATAGCCCCAAGCCTCCCTTGTTCTGTGGCTGAAATCCTGAACCCTGAGCCCCTCACCTCCTCGTCCTGTGGCTGACACTAGGAGTCCCATGGCCTCTGAAGTTTTTACAATATGTTGGAGGAGCTCTACCAATAAATTAAGTCTCACCTCTGTAAGGAAGGTCAGTATTATTATTCCCACTACAAAAACAAGGAGGAAAAACAGAGATGCATTAAGGGCCAGATTTACAGTGGTGTTTAGCTTCCTAAAGACACAAGTAGCATCTAGTAAGACTTACAAAGACACCTATGTACTTTAACCAAGAGACCATCCTCTGTCTTTTGACTTTCCCCTACTGCAAATAATGCACGAGTATGATTATGTCATATATTAATATATTTTCAGTTTTATTTCTGTTTATTATCTCTATTAATGTATGAGGGATAAACCTATTTGCTTTGTCTGAGTAAGAATTATCTGAGCTGTCAGTAAAGAATATTAAAGTTGCTTGATTTTTTTTTAAATGGGAAGTGTCAGGGACAATTAAAATAGTTGATTCAATGTCCTTGATTGTGAAGCTCTCTAAAGCCTTTTATCTAGGTCTATCTTTTAATAGACTAGGATTTATGTCTATAGCATCTCTGAACAACATGGTGTCATGGCTTCTGCTAAGAGTATACTGTATTAGACAGTGCAAATGTCAATGCCGCATTAGAAATACAACTAGAACAATCCAAGTCTGATATACTTTTGTTGGCCAGCTTCTGTTCTCAGTTACTTCAGTGTCAATCTGGAGCAACTAAAGCAAACTGGAACAGCTAAAATCAATAAAATTATACCACATTGACACTGGTGTAAATGACAGCAAACAACTCATTTTTTTTCTTCAGATATCTCAAAGTGATATACAGAGAGTTTTCTATATATATCTATCTAGGTCAGGGCTACTCAATACGTGGCCTGTGGGCCGCATCCAGTCCACAGCCCGTTTGTTTGCGGCCCGCGGAGCAGTTTGGGTTTATGCGGGGCTCAATATGCAGCCTATGGGTGGGATCCTTTGAACATGGCCTCCACTGAGAACACACTCCACAACAGCGAGGCATCTCCCAGACGGATTGAGCACTGAAAGATGCAAGCGGATAGGCTAGCTGGAACAGACAGGTACAGGGTGTCGGTGTTTCTAGCCTGCGGCCCTCAGTATATGCTGTAAGTATCATTTTGCCCCCCGGGGCTTCCAAAGTTGAGTAGCCCTGATCTAGATTCTTACATGTTACCACTCAAGTATCTGAGCACCTTGTACCTGTTTACCTTTGAGAAGCTTTTCTTTTCTGCTCAAACTTCAGCTCACTCCCTCTCTCTTTTCTACACGTGAGCTGATTCTTGCCAGGTAAAAAGCAGAAGTCCTTCCAAAGTCAGTGAGGTGGAACATTAGCTTCGAAAAGGGATGACTAAGAGGGCATATTTTAGAGATCTGTACAATCATGAATGGTGTGGAGACAGCAAATAAGGAAGCATTATTTAACCCTTCATAGAACACAAGAATCAGGGGTCACCCAATAAAATTAATAGGCAGCAGGTTTAAAACAAACACAAAGAAGTACTTCACCACATAATGCAGTTAACCTTTGAACCCTTAATGCAAGAACCCTTAATCCTCAAAAATTAGGTTTACAGGTTCCTGCACAAAAAAGTTTTTTGCGCAAAACGGACCCGTCTACACTGCTTTTTTTTTTTGCGCAAAAACCTCTTCCACAAAAAGCATCAGAAGAAAATATGCAAATGAAGAACAAGAAGTTGCTAATGAGCGCTTCATTTGCATTGCCTTTTCCACAAAAAAGAGGCAGTGTAGACGTAGCCTAACACTATGCAGTGAGCAGGGGTGGCCACTCACTGATCAGCCAGGGGAAGAAGCCCTCTCTGAGCCCTGGTGGGCTGAACCTAGTTCTGACCCTTTAACTGCCCAGAAGCCAAGAGGTAGGGCAAACTATATAAAAGCCCAGATCAGGAACTCAGTAAGGCCCCAGCTGCTTGAGGAAGCAGAGGCCTGCCCTAAGCTCCAGATCTGGGAGGCTGCTGAAGCCTCTACAGAAGCCGAGGACTGGCCTGGAGTACAGAGCCCCCGGACTGACGAATAAACCCTGCCAACCCTTCCTGAGGACTCAGACCCAGATAACCCCAAGGATTGACTGTGGACCCAGCTATACCTCAAGGGGAGTCTAGAAGTAGCCCTGGGAAAGCTGATGAAAGTCAGGCTGATTTGATTGTACTCTAAGGAGTCAGGGTGTTGCAGGCTGGAGCCCTGCCAGGGCTCTGGGCCAGGATGCAACGGAGTAGGGAGGGCCTGTGTCCCTCCCCCCCCCTCCATCGCAATCCCTGGGTGGCAGCCTCCCCCTCGGCACTACGAACTGCTGGGTTTGTTTGTCTGCCCCGCCTGTACTCAGGGCTTGGGCTCAAGAGACCATTCTAGAGGTTGTTGACTGGCCTGAGCATCAGCCCAAGCCCCAGGACTGAGCCAGTTGGCTTGCATATGTCTAGCATCAAATGCAAACATATTTCTATGCAATAGAACAACATAGGTGGGCAGGCACTTTTAACATGATGCTCTCTTAAAATATATAGATATAACTAGGGATGTTAAAAGGCAGTTAATTAGGTAACAGTGTAACCATTAAAAACTCTTAGCGGTTATATGCTGCGGGCCTGAAGTATAAAGCTTGTACTGCAGAGCCTGCAGCACAGTCGGCTCTCCAGGAGTGGGGCTGGCAGCCAGAAGCTGGCTGAGCTGCAGGCTCTGCAGTAAAAGTTTTATACTGCAGAGCCTTTAGTGTGGGGCAACAGCTGGCTCCCCGGAAGCCCTGCTTCTGGGGAGCCAGTTACCACCCTGCGCTTCTGCCTCTGATACAGAGCCAGCAGCGCGAGGGGAGCAGCCAGCTTCCCAGGACTGGGTCAGGAGCTGGCATGTAACCATTACAATACGCTCATGTTTACTGGTTAACCGTTTAAATAGTTACACTATTACATCCTAGATAGAACCATGTTTTCATAATACAGCCGGTCCCCGAGTTACAAACGAGTTACAGACCAAACACTTGGCCATAACTCGAAGTGTTCATAAGTCGGACCCCATTGATTTACATGCGACCGCGCTGTTCGTAAGCGCGGGTCGTGTTCATAACTCAGGGACCGCCTTTATAACCGCTTAATGGGAGGTTTGGTCATAAGTGCGAACAGTCGTAAATCGACCGTTTGTAACTCGGGGACCAGCTGTATTCTAAAACTTGAATAATGATGCCTTGCACCAACAAAACAACCTTCATTTGAAGATCTCACATGTGCAAGCTTGAATTCATTTATACAACATTGCTGAAAAGCATATTCATCTGATGCTACTCCCATAGAAACCTAGGCTATAACTCCCATTGACTTCAGTAGTGCAACCTCAAGTCTTACAGACAGAATTCAAAATACCAAAACTTGCAAACTTGATTTTTCTCCAGAAGTACAGAGTACTCATAGGTCCTATTAATACTGATTTGGATTTGTGAGTCATCTGAAGCTCTGATGATCAAACCACTGCTCTAGGTGCCCTCAGGTTTGGAGAGACGAGAGAACAGGGCAGGAATTCAGAACCCATGCAAAAATAAACATGAAGGAAGCTAACTGGCAGTTTCAAGGGCCTATTCTCCTAATCACATTGTTGCTGATATTAAACTCTGCAAGATCATTTGCATTGTTAAAAAGAGTCTGTTCTTTCATTTTTCCTAAAAAGTGTAATGAAATTGAAACTACATTGTTTAAATTGGAAATGTATGTGAAAATTAAAATGGTTTCCTTATGAGAACTTGATATTTCTCCACATACACTCTGCCTCCATCATCTGGTCTGGCACTCTCTGGTCCAACAACATCTGTGATCTGGCATGATTTTAGTTAGTTGGAAGTCCACTTATCATAAATGTGGCCAAGTTTCCCACGGTCCCATAAAGTTTGTTTACAGCCACCAGTCCTGGCTATCAGTGTTCTAGACTATTATTTAGCTTTTAATTTACCCCTAAATGTCTCCTGAGATCCCAGTAAGCAGTGGACGTGTTGGTAATGCTGTTGGATGATATTGACTTTCTGTGGTTCAGCAAATTCACTGGTTTGGCACCGGTCAGTTCTTGAGGGTGCCGGACTAGAGAGGTTCAACCTATATTTTAGTTTTTCTCCCTGGTTACGTAGGCTATTACTGTTTCTAAATGTGATATCTGATTCTACCAAGGAAAACAGCAAGAGATATCATTTATCTGTTGCAACAGGAATGCTAAAGCTCTGGTCTTAGATGTTTTACAGTCAGATCAAAACCAAAAACCAGATCATTATCTCAAAAGCTTTTTCTCGGCACAGCTAGTGTTAAAGAAAGTTCATTAAACTATTATTTATAGTTTCCTTTAAAAAAAAGAAAAAAGTGATTGACACATCTACAGAAAATTACAGGGACTGCTAAGCCAACAATACAATCAGTAGTTAGATTAGATAGATAGATTTTATGAGTCATAATGATTTCTGCAAATGATGAAAACAGAATTATTTTGATAGATAGGCTATTTCATTTGTCATTCAGTAATATGTTTGCAGCTATGTATGTAAATTATTATTATTATTTTAGTATTATTATTTATACTGCACCATTTATGTGCAAATCTATTTTAGACTGATAAAGTGCCAGATCCCTGCCCCGAGGAACTCTTTCATTCCTCATTTGATTCATTAACCTGTTCACTAATATCTTTTCAGTTCAACCTTGTTTTCATACTACTGGAAATGACTGGAAAATTAGGTCCTATTAAGTAATCATGAGTGTAAACTGTGACTCACCAGTAAGTGAATGCCATTACTGGCAATAAATTGAGAACCTTATTATAAGTTTTCATTATTATCATTCATACCAAACAGTGCAAATTTATTTGGTACAAACCGTATCCTTGCTGCTTTACAAGATTAAATACAAAATAACACAAAGCCATGTTTGGCATATAGCAACATGTAAATGCAATAGGGAATAATTAGGGCCCTACCAAATTCACGGCCATTCAAAATGCATCACAGACTGTGAAATCTGGTATTCTCCCATGAAATCTGGCCTTTTACTGTACAGATTTCTCAGGAGAGACCAGTATATCTCAAAGTGGGGATCCTGACCCAAAAAGGGAGTTGCAGGAGGATTGTGAGGCTATTTTTGGAAGATCAAGGTATAGCCACCCTTACTTCTGCATTGCCTTCATTGTCAGGCAACTGAAGAGTGGTGGTTGTCATGCTGGCTGCTTATCCAGCTCTGAAGGAAACACCCAGCCAGCAGCAGTGCAGAAGTAAGGGTGGCAATATCATACTGATGCAATGTCACCCTTACTTCTGTACAACTGCTTCCAGAGCTGGGTGGCATCTGTTAATAGCACAGCTCTGCAGGCAGCAGTGCAGAAGTAAGGATGGCAATACCATACCAGGCCATACTTGCAAGGTTATTGTAGGGGGGTTGGTATTGCTACCCTTACTTCTGCACAGCTGCTGGTGGCAGCTTTGCCTTCAGAGCTGGATTCCTGATCAGCAGCCACCACTCTAGCTGCCCAGCTCTGAAGGTAATGCTGCTACCAGCAGCTGTGCTGAAGTAAGGGTAGCAATACCAACCTCCTTATAATAACCTTGCACTCCTTTTTGGGTCAGGACCACTACAATTAGAACTTTGTGAAATTTCAGATTAAATATCTGAAATCATGAAATTTACCAAAACAGACCATGAATTTAGTAGGGTCCTAGGAGTATTCAAGATCAGTAGCACAAGCAAAAAATGAGGCAAAGGAAGATTTTTTTTTTCAGCTGATATTTGAAAAGAGGTGGATGGTGAAGGAGGCAAGTGGGCTGCCAATAGGGGTAAAGAAGAAGGATTTGGATCAGTGCTGATGTACCACTAGCAGTTGTGCTCCTGGGGTACGTCTCCACAGCAGTGTTATTCTGAAATAACACAGTGCACGTCTACACTACAAACCTTTATTTTGAAATAATGTTGAGCCCAAGGACTTCTTACTCTAACTCCTATAACCCTCATTCGATGAGGAGTAAGGGAAGACAAAGAGTGTTCTTCCTTTGACTTCCTGCTGTGTAGACATCGACAGCACCAAAAGCTGAATTTAAGTTATTTCAACTTAAGTTACGCCATTGACATAGCTCAAGTTACATAGCTTAATTCGACTTTAGCTCTGCAGTATAGACATACCATCGTAGTGTTTCAGGGAAGATACTATCTATTCCAACAGGAGGGATTCTCCCATCAGCCTAGGTATTCCAACTCCTTAAGAGGACAGGAGAATTCTCCTGTCCACCTAGTCCTGTCTACACCAGGGGTTGGGATTTTTCAAACCCCTGAGCAATGTAGTTTTCCAACCAGGCCTTAATGTTTCTGTGATTAAAGCTACACACCATGTCTAACCATTTCTATCTGTGCAGAACAGTACTGAAGAATGGGAGCACTTTATACTCAGTACTTTGCTCTGGTGTACAGGTTGGACCTCCCTGGGGGTCCGGCATCCTAGGGACCTGACCAGTCCTAAACAAGGGGATTTGCCAGATCAAACAAGCTCCCTTGTCACTAGCCTCCCAGCCCCCCAAACCCCCTAATGCCAGGTGCTTAAGGTTTGTGCCTGGCCCTGCTACACCCAGACTCAGACTCCCTAGACCCGCTGTTGCTGGGCTCCGGCACCAACCCCAGCTCCCTGCTGCTGGATCACCCTTGGCTCCCTGGAACTGGAACTCCCCGCTGCATTGTTGGGGCCAAAGCTACCCATGGTGCAGCTGGGGCCAGAGCGCCTCAGTGGCTGGGGCTGGAGCTCCCTGCTGCACCACTGGACCAGCTCGGGCTAGGGCCAGGGCCAGGGCCAGAGCTCCCCACTGGTCCGCCAGCTGCCTCTGAGGCCAGAGCTCTAGATACACCTGCCATGTGACACCTTGCTGCTCTCCCAGCCTTGCCCCCACACCTCCCTATCTCTGGGTTCTGTGGTACAGCAACATCCCTGGTCCTGCTAGACCATGGATATAGCCAGTCCAAAGAATTCTACAACAAATGGTCTGATAGCACTTTATAGACTAACGAAACATGTAGATGGTATCATGAGCTTTCGTGGGCACAGCCCACTTCTTCAGATGACCGGAGTTATGAGTTGAGGATATGAAAACTCAAAATAAATAGAGGGGAAGGGGAGGGGGGAGAGAAAGAAAAAGACAGGGGGGTGGGAGACAGAGCATCATTAAGTATCTGGAGAATGGGTACTTAAACCTAAACAGATTAAAATCCAAGTCAATAGATAGATTCCTAAAACAGGAAGGATACCACTCAGGGAGCTGTTAGCACCTTCAGTGGTTATTAAGTAGGTAGAGTCCTCACCAGCCCATATCACGATTGAGTCCATTAGCATGTGAATTGAATTTGTGGATGAACTGGGATTCTAGGGCTTCTCTGTGTATTTGGCTTGGAGAGCTGGCTTGTGACAAAACAGCTACTTGCAGGTCTGTCAGACTGTGGGTAGGCAAGCTGAAATGCTCACCAACAGGCTTCTGTATATTCCCTTTACATATATCCAATTTGGGTCCATTGATTCTTTCCCGCAGAGACCATCCAGTTTGTCCAATATATATAGCAGTGGGGCACTGCTGGCATTTGATGGCATAGATGAAATTACTGGATGTACAGTCAAATGACCCTTTGATTTTATGGCTTATGTTGTTTGCTCCAGTGATGAATTCACCAGTATAGATATGTGGGCAAAGTTGGCATTGTCTTTGGTTGCAGGGCTGGGTTCCTGGAGGTTTATGATGTGGTTGTGTGGCATGGTTATCAGAAGGAATACGTTTCAGGTTAGGGAGTTGTCTGTAAGCAAGAATAGGTTTTTTTCCTAAGGCCTCTGAGAGTGAGGGATCATTTTCTAAGATGAGTTGTAGATTGTTTATAATGCGTTGGAGGGGTCTGAGTTGTGGACTGTAGGTAACAACAAGAAAATAACAGAACTCCTCCTCCAACAGACTCAGTGTCCTATAGTATCTGAGAGCCTATAATCCACTTTGAAAATGACAGGAGCTCTCATTTCTAATTCTAGTAAATACTAGCTTCTAAAGTCAGGCTGCGAAATAGCAATCAGAGGGTATATCTACACTAAGGTACAAAGTCAAATTAAGATACGCAACTTCAGCTACGTTAATTGTGTAGCTGAAGTCAGTCTTCCTTCAACTTTCCTTACTCCTCGTGAAAGCAGGGTTACCCGGCATTGACCAGAGTGCCCCTCCGACTTCGAATTAGCTGTCTTAAATAAACTGCTAATTTGAACCCAGTGTAGACATACCCAGAGGTACCTGACATTTAAAAAATGAGTATCACCATAATTTATTCTTCCTAATATTTTTCTTGATCCTGCATGTTAATTGTGTTCATTAAAACCTCTCAGTTTCACGAAGTGTAAAGGAATGTCAATATTTGGACTAGGGATGTTAACGACTAGTCGACTATCCAATAAGCAAATGCTTATCGGATAGTCAGTCGACTAGATTTCCCCCTCTCCCTCCCCCCGGCTTGCTGCCTCTATCAGAGTCAGCAAAGGGGGGCTAGTGGGGGTACTTAAAGCAGCAGCACTGCACAGCTGAGCCCTGGATCAGCTATGCAGCACTACCACTTTGAAAGGCTGAGGCAGTGTTCAAAGGGGCAGTCCTGCACTGCCCCTTTGAACATCCAGGGCTCAGCTGTGCGGTGCTGCTGTGCATGGAGCCTGGGGTCAGCTGGTGACTCCCGGGCTCCAGCATGGCATTTCTGCAGAACCCGGGATCAGCTGGGGAGTCCCCAGCTGACCCTGGATCCATGTGGCATTTCAAAGCTGGCATGATGCGTGCAGCCCAGGGTCAGCGGGACTTCCCACTGGCCTCGTGCTGCACGCGGAGTTACACATTCTTCCTTTGAAATGTACAAGAGTTCCAGTGGGGGTTCTTGTACAATTCAAAGGAGGAATGCGGAAGTGCCTATTAACTAGTCAATGGAAATTCCACTGACTACTTGACTAGTCAATTAACCATTACTTAACATCCTTAATTTGGACCTCAGCGTTGAGTCCACCTCACAGAGAAGACAGAAAAGTTGTCTTACGCCCATGCAATTGTGACATCACAAGCAGTTTCTGTATCCATGTACTCCAATGACACAATGATTCAAAGAGTTTAAAAAGAAGGGGGGTGCTTATTGAATTTGATGGCTTTAACTTCCAGCCATTAGTACATGTTATGCTTTTCTCTGTTAGATTCAATAATGCTGTAACATGCTGCATTATGTCCTCCTCAGTTTCCCTTTCATAAATTCCCAGGAATAATCCAAAAAGGTATATGTCCAATGACAAAACCCCTCATTGGGTTTGACTTGGGGTTTATGTTACCAAAATAGTCACCTTCTTTGCCCCAATCTCCTCCTGGGCACATCCCTCTTCCTAAGGTCCTCTCTGCCTACAACTGCAGGCCTTTCTACCAGGCACAATTTCCAGTCCTCCCAGGCTCTGCTCAGTCGCTCTCCTTAGTTCAACCTGGACATATCCTTTCCTAGGCTATAATCCCATCCTTTGTAATAATGGGGTTGCGGTGCTTCTGGACTCTGAGCCACTGATCTCCCTTCCCAAACTGCTTCTTTCAGGAACCCCTTCCACTGCAGCTACAGTTCTCATTCCCCTCCACCACCCCAACTTCCTCATGCTGTTTCCCTCTTTATAAAACCCAGATGCTTCCCTCTGTGCCCAAGTGGGCAGTACATAATCAGTCACAGGAGCACTCTTCCCTCTTAGAAGGGTTCAATCACTCTGACACAAATAGGGGACTAGCCAAGGGGCAAATATCAATTATTTCCTTAAATGTCAAGAAGATATTGAAGTTTCATAGAATTAAATTACAATAATGGGAATTAACACTATTTAATAATTTAGGTGATACCTACAATTGAAAGTTTAATGTTTCGTGATTCACCATACCAGTGAGAATACAAATGTTTTCAGGAGGTGAAAATTTTTCTTGTCTTAGGCCATCAAAAAGAAACATTTTTATTAGTGAGAGCCTGGACCATTCATTCAGCTGAACCCACCTACTAGACCCTCCCACCTACACCAGCACCCAGATGTACATACCACCGTCCACTAAGAGGTGTCCTCAGCACCAACACAAGGTGGATATCTTCTTGCATCAGTTGGAAAATGAGGAGGCTGGCTATCTGCTTGCCCAAGGGTGGAAGTATATATCCACCTTTACTAATAGCACAGCTTCTTGGTATGCATATGCAACCCATCCAGTCACTCCCAAGGAAAGGAGTGGGGTAGTAATGAGACACAGCCTTTGAACATGAGGAGTGTGTGGGTGAGTCAGTGTATGCTAAAAAGTGTACGTGCATAGGTGAGATTATTATGTGTGATTGAGACACAGCATACGTGACAGTATGAATGTGTACAAAAAGAGCCTTTAGCTTTCTGTGTGAGACAGAGAAGAGGTGTGAAAGAAGAATGCTTGTGATAATCTTTGTGTGAATAAGTGACAGAGTGCATGTGAGGGGAATGACAAGTAATGTCATGCAAGGGCGGAGTTTCAAGAGCGTGGGGGGCAGCAGCCGTGCACAAAGGAATAGGGCTTTCTTTTCTTCCCATTCCCTTGTCAATAAGGGAGCAAGGGGAAACAACATGGATTCTGTACATGTCTCTCACTCCTGGCTAGTGAAGGGAGGGGGTAGAGGTGTAAATCACAGAATCCAAATACTTTCTCTTCTCTCCCTTAGTCAGGGGAACAGGAAGAAAAGCAAGCTGAGTCCTGGTGCACACAGCTGCTGCCTCTCCCGCCCCCTTAAAACTCTAGGCCTTGTTGTCAAGTGAATGTCTGAATGTGTAAGAGTGAGGATGTGGGGCTTGAACAGAAAGGCCCTTGTCATGCCCTTCAGACAAGGCAGCCACCTGTATGTTCCCTTTACAATCAGGTTGGGACACAGTTACAGATAACTTGTGGCCATGCACAACAACTATTATAACATAGTTTGGGGTTGTCTTTGTGCAAATAGGGGCCATATCTCATTACTACCAAATTAAGGGAATCATATTGCACCTCTAACTTTTCAAAACAATAGTCCCATACCATAGATACAACAGAGTTTACTTTCTTCTAAACGAACAAAGCCATGGCCTCCACAGTGCTATAACTGTCATGTACACAGAGCTTAGATTTTACAATTATAAATGCTTCAGAAATGAAGGCTGGTTAGTTTACAGACCAACTGACCAATCTAAGGCTTTCTCCCCTTCCCAACGTAATGCATGGATATCATTCTGCATCTCATGAGCTCTTAAAATGTCAGCTAATGAGCTTTTAAAAATGACATTGACCTGGCTTTAAAATTTCAAGAGGTTATAGAGAGAACCATATTTAAATCACCTATTTTCTTCACGTATTCCAGTACTGTTGTGAAACCCGACATCTGCCTTGGGCAAGTCAAGGATGTTTTCAACCTGGCCAAGTGTAACCCTCACACCTACTGGACGTGGTGCACCGTCCCATCTAGTGGCACTGAGACCAGTTACAGAGAGAATAATAAGTCTGCTCTACAATTAGCTAAAAGCTAACTGGCTATTAGCTCTTGCAGTCGAGGCTCATGCTCTAAGCTCCAGAGGCCCCAGGTTTGATTTTACAAGCAGGTGAACTGATTGCCTCTAGAGCTACAACAGGTGAATTTAAAAACCAGCAAATAGTCCTACATCGCCTTAGAGGCTAACAAAAAACATAGATGATATCATGAGCTTTTGTGGGCACAGCCCAATTCTTCAGATGTGGGTTGTGCCCACCAATGCTCATGATATCATCTACATTTTTTGTTAGTCTCTAAGGTGATGCAGGACTATTCTCTGGTTTTTAATTTTTTTTCAGTTATAATCTAACACGGCTACCTCTCTGAATCTTTTAAATAGGTGAATTTGTTGAACTTTGTAAAGTGGACCAGCTCCTCATGGTGTAGCTATACTGACTTTAATGGAGCTATGACAATGTACATCAGCTGCGGAACTGACCCAATATTATCATTATGTCTTTGTTTGATTTGAATGCAACTCTTTCCTTCTGTGTTGACTTTTCTCTTTAACTGGTCTCTGTTTATTTGTATAAACACAAATGTAACTTCAAAAATGGGGATAAAGGGAGCAACAAAGGCACTACCAAACTGACCTACAGAGAGTGGCTCAACACCATCTGGATGGTGTGAAACTGGAGTAATACATGGAGAAAACAGGACTATAATCTCGATTCCAAAGAGATGTTGATACAAAATGAAAGGTCTTAATTCTTGAAGTTAATAGGAATATTTCCTGAGTAAAGACCCACAGGACTGGGTTCTGAGAAATATTTTTCAACAATAGTCTCACACTCTTGCTTTCCTTTCTTCCCCTTCATCTTCTCACTTCTCCTTTCTGAGCAGTTTCCACTTTGGTCTTTCTTCTCTGCCTTCTTAGTCTCCATTTCTGTCTCCTTCCCCTTTTTTCTTTTTTACATATCTCTGTCCCACCTCACTCTTTTATTTCTGTCTCATGATGTCTGTCTCTCTTGTGTCCTTTCCTGGTCTCCTCTTCTCTTTCCTACTTTCAGGATTGCCACGGAGTAGAGATTTACTGTGATTTTGTGGGTGAACAGAAGCTTTTTCCCTATGGTGCAAACCCCACTGTGAAATTGATCAGGACTATGTTTGTGACTCTAGTAAATTTCATGGTACCAGTATCAGAGGAAAAACTTGTGCAAAATTATATGACCAAGCAAGTTTCATACTATAGCCCACTCCTTAAGAAAACACAAGAGCATTCATTGAAGACCAAGATTTCAGGAACTTTGCTTTGGCCATGTCTATTCTTACAGGAAGATTGACTCTGCAGAGGTCCATCTTCTGGCATTCGATTTAGCAGGTCTAAGATCCCTAAATAAATGCTGAAGGTGCTCCTGCCAGCGTCTGACACCCCTCCTTTTACGAAGAGTAAGGGAAACCGACAGGAGCCGCCAAGGACACCGCCAAGTGTCGACGCTGCCAAAGCTCAGCTTAAGGTAAGCCGACTCCAGCTACACATTTTGCAGAGCTACGGTTGTGAACCTTAAGACAACATTTCTGGTCTAGTGTAAGTCAGGCCTCTATGTCCCTGCTACTGTATTATAGAAAGGTTTCCCAAATTCTACATGCAATAGAAAAATATGACTAACTGTGATTTACAGGGGACATCTAAATAACTAATTCTTGCCATAATGCAGTGGAAAACTGGAGGACTAGGTAACCCACAATGATTAACTGATTAAGCCAGTTTTAATAATTTCAAAAAGCTGTCTGAACCCTCTATGAAGTGAAAAGCTTTTGTACAGATGCAAAATAAATTTTCAGTAACTATATTATTAATGGAATGAATGAATAGACATTTACAAATAAATTTACATTTATAAATGAATGCATTTCAGCACAAAATATCTGAAAACCAGTTTTTTTCACTTTCTGTCCTGATTTGGGGGTTCTGTGCTGTGCTACTAAGTGCCATAGCTTATTTCATCACAGCCATGTAGAGAGCTGCTGAGAGCACAGAAAAAGGATTGCTCTTATGTTATAGATGCTTTTAGCACTTTGACATCCTTAGCTGAAAGGTGACAGATAAATACAAAGTATATGCACCTTCATCTGGACATTTCATCTGAGGGCCTCAAAGCTTTTCACCTCTAAGGCAAATGAGTATTATAGTACACATTTTACATATGGGGAAATTGAATCACGGAAATTAAGGTCCCATCTAGACTGAAAAATCTATTATATTGTGGAATTGGCTTACATATGTCATTTCCAAAGTGGTTCAGCATTATATTGTAGAAGTGACAAAACCAGGCTTCAGCTTTGTTTGTAAATCATGTCACATCATGTTACAAAGGACCTGATTGCTTGAACCTCATAGACTGAGAACTCCCAATTAAAATACTGCAAGCCTGTCCATTGACTTTAATTGGAGTGCCTTCAGGGCCTTGTACCCAGACTATGGACATGCAAATCTTCCACTGATTTCAATGGAAATTAGGAACCTTGCCTAAATACCTTTGAGGATCTGGGCTTTGTGAGTTTCACACAGCAAATGGCCTAATTTGTCAGAGGATTTGAGCACTGACAAGTCCCATTTAAATAGATGAGAATGGCAGGTACTCAGCACCTGTGAAAGTCTGTGGCAGAAACACAATTAGAACTCAGATCTCCTGATTAACAGGCCTGCACACTGCTACTAGGGCATGTTTTCTCCAGGATGGTAAAAGAACTGATTCACAAACACTGGGCTTTAAAGGCCAATCCTTACATTCCTTATGCCAGCTCCCTTTGACTTTGATCCAGCTTCCATAATATGTTAATTATTATATTTCTAATTTAATTTGCGTCTTTTTTTTTGCAAAACTTTGAAGTTTGGCTATTAAACTAATCACATCTAAAACTTCATCACTTAAAACTATAGTTAAACAGAGTCCTGTGACTAGAGTTTGTCACAGTAACGAACAATCTTTAAGGGCACAAACTACTCAGGAGCCACATTTAATGAGCTTCATGGCAAACAGACACACCAGTGTATTTGAACTATTGGAAAAAATACACACAGCCACCTTGGGACGCCCAACCTGCTTCCACTGATTTCAGTGGCGACTGGGAATAGGCAGTCTTCGGAAGCACAACCCATACAATGGGAAGAACTTTACAGACAATGTGTGGTGACAGAGGTTTATAATTAAACTTAGAAGTACTGGATTTTTAAACAACAGATGTTGGCACGTCAATTTCATCATACACACAACCCACTAAAATGTATTTCCATTGATGATGATCAGTATTTACAAATAGGCAAAATAAAATGCTGCTTGAGAATTTATTAACTTGATTTACATTTACTTTGTATATTTTGACACATGATGTTGACAATTTGTGTTTTAACAATTATAAAGACTTATTTTTTAAATCCAAACATCTACTGTCATTTAATGACAATTATTTGGCACCCCTATTGTCTGACCCTCCCAAAAATTCCTACAACTATGAAAATTTAATTAGATAAAAATAAAAAATTCTTTAGAATAAATATTGATATTATCCATAAAAATTATGCCAACCCTATTTACAGTAGAAACCACAGCAAACAGACTGACGTGTAGCTTTAATTAATCCCTTCATGTTATGATTTTACTTTTTCCAACGCTCTTTAATTCAGGCAAAGACTTGCATACCTAAGATAACAAGTAAGGACACGTTTCTTTTTACACAAAATTTTGTCAATAAAAGAGCTAGACAAGAAGGATAGGACTAAACTAAAACAATATTTAGTACTTGTACTGCACTTTGCTTCTTGAAAGAGCTGTAAAACATTAGTTTTTATCTAAATTATGTCTTTATTTTACTAAGTATTACAATGTGTACTTTATTAAAATACAGATGCATGACCTAGTTCAACATTAAATGTCTTGTCTGATTCTTACCCACAATTTGTTCACAGGAAATCAGTGAGTTAGTGAACCAAAAATATCCTAATGTTTACAGAGAGCCCTCCCTTGGAAGCAAAAAGAATTGAAATCCTATGTTAGACTAGTTAAACTATATTGTGTAAATGACACACATAGTGCTCAAAATGTAAAGTACAACCTAGAATTAATGTCAGTTAGTTAGAGCCATTCTAAAGTTGCATGTAAAGCTGTTCAAAATACAGCTGCCAGGAAAACGCAGAACATGACTGAGCCAGATGCTATAGAAGTCAACAAAACATGTAGTCCATATGCTAACCTCTCCTAGACCTCATGACTATCCACATCCACAACATCTTTTAAACAAACTTTTTTTAAACAAATACACATGCCTCCTTACTGAAGTGAAAAGTATTTTACTACATCCTGTTCCCTTTTTTTACCATCTGTACATGTTTATTCAGAACCTTCAAAAAGTCTAACATTTGATTTTACTAATCTTTATGAACAGACACTAAATAAAACAAAACAGTGAAAGCAGCAAAAACAGTGAAACTATGGTAATGTACTAGATGAAACACATCCAACCCACTCTTATTATTTCTGATCTTTTTTTCTATGAATAGACACTGCCATCAGCTTTAGCAGAAAGCATGAAAGCCAGACTACATTTGCCATTGCTCTATCAAGATACCACTCTCTCTTTCTCAGCCTATGTATATTTTAAATGGCACTTCTATTAATATTTTTGATAAAACAAACATATTAGTCTGAATACTGGGATTAGTTGATCAGGGAGTCAGTCTACAGGGGGTCAATATTAGATGTACATCCTTTTTCTCTATATACAAATATATTGTTGTTTTTGTTACTGAGTCAACCTAGTTCTTGCTCCACACAATGCAAAAAAAAAAAAAGAGAGAGAGAGAGAGAGAGGTTCATAAGCAGGGTTATCTTTTGGATGCTTTGGTGCCCACCAAAGTGCACACACACAAACATGCACTCAGAGTATCACAAACCAAAGACACAGGTACACTCACAAACTTACTAGAACACACATAGCCACTAATATGCATACATCATCTTATATACAACACACTAACACATACCAAGACATACACGAGCGCCCACACTCTAATTCTAACACATTTTCAAATACACATGAATTAGCACACATGAATATAATGATACAATCACAAATCAGCAAGCCTTCACTGCATACAAACACACCATAATACCAGTAAACACATACCCTCAATACACCCAAACACAAACCTTCTCAAATGCACACAAGACAGACACATACAAAGGTATAACACGCACACACACAAAGGCGTGCACAACCACCACCACACACAGCACACACCTTCTCCTCAAACATACACTCCACAAAACAAGACGCAGAGACACCAGTACATATACAAACACCACGATACACTGCACACACCTTTATACACACAAACCTTTTCAAACACATACTCAGGAGCCAGACAAGACACACACCAACACAAGTGCATCCCGGACACGGACCCCACGGGACACAAGGCGTCCAAGCAAATGCCGCAAGAGACACTCTTTGGCTCGTACACACTCGCACCCCCAACCTCTCCCCCCATCTGTGTCTAGCTCACACGCACGGGGGCTGATGGGGATGGATGGGCAGGAGCCAGCCAGCCTGGCCCCGCCAGCGTGCGGGACGGTGGGTCCGGCCCCCATCACACCCACCCCAGCCGCGGCAGGACCAGCTGGCCCGGCCGGATCACTTACGTTCCCAGGGTCTCCTTGAACTCGAAGATCTTCTTGATGTCCTCGGCTTGCTTCTTCCAGGAGGAGCTGCCCTCCCCGTTCTCCCGGGCCATGGCAGCGGCGGCGCAGCTTCCAGCCCGGGCGGGAGCCAGAGATGCTGAGCGCAGGGCTGGCAGCAGCAGCCGGCGGCGGCACGGAGCTTTTGCTTTCTCTTCGGCAGCGGCTTCCTCTTTGCACCCTCTCTGCTGCGCTCCCACTCAGACTTCCTGCTCGCTGCGCGGCGGCTCGGGCTTCCTCCTGGCTGCTTTCCTCCTCTCCCCGCCCGGCTTGTCCCTTCCCTTCGCTCTGCCCCCTTCCCCCCCCCCCCCGGTTTATTTTGTCTCTTCCTTCTCCCCCTCCCTTCTCCTCTGTCCCTTCCCCGCGCTGCACCCCCCGCTCTCACTGATTGGCGCTGCTGCTGTCAAGGGGGGTGTCCCTGGTCGGGTTTTACACTCCCCCTCCCCTCCCCAGGCTGTCAGTCTGCCGCCGCGTGCTTTCCAGACGGACTCAGCAGAGCACGCCTGGAAGCAGCCGCTCGAGTTACTTTTGCCGCCCCCCCTCCCCCCGCCGCTTCCAAGCCCCTTTCAGGAAGAGTCCCGAGTGCTCTCGCCAGCAGGGCAGACCCGACCCCCCCCCCACCCCACCCCCCGGTGAGTAGCCTCGAAGGGGGCGTGAGTGGCCGCCGGGCTAGTGCCACAGCGCGCCAGGGTCCCTCCCGCCTTGGCTGCGGCGGCTGGCCATAGGGCTCGCACTCCGCCGGCACCCTGGCTGCGGCTGGTTGTTATGGCAATGGGAGGCGGAGGGGAAAACAGTCCCCACATCCACCCACCCATCCCCGCTCCAGCCGCCGCGCCGCCTGTCAGGGCCCCTCCTGACTGAATGACTGGCGATAATTCGCATTGCACCAAAACCGCGCGCGCCAACCGTCTCTGCCCCCCCCCCCCCCCCCCGCACCAACGTTCCCCTCACAGCGCCCAGCCAGGCTGGCGCGGCCGGGGTTGGCGCTGCGCGGCCGCCTCCCAGGCTCGCTCTGGAGCTGCGAGCCCGCCCGCCGCTGGCAGGCGCAGGGGTGAGTGCAGCAAGGGCAGGCATGCGACAGGGATGCTGCGGAGAGGCCGCTGCGGCCGGGGCCTGGGCGCGGGTGGGGGGAAGCTGGGCTCTAGCGCTTGAGTTGGCTGGAGGATGCCAGGAGTTTTCTGCCTGGGCTGCTGCGCTAGAGCTGCGCGGGGCAGACACCTCACGACCCCACTTTTCCGAGGGTGAAAGCGGGTGGCGCTGTCAGCTCCCAGGTTTCTTTGCTAAGGGACTGGGCAGATCGACACCTATCCCTTGGGCTGTCGTTTGCAATCATTGCCCAGATAAGGACCCAGCCTAAATTTTACAAGCACAGCAGTAGAGGGGAAAAAACGTGGCCCAAAGAGCTTCCGGTCTAAAGAGACAAGAGAGACAAAAGTAAGGGTGATAATCCCCATTTTACAGATGAGAAACTGAGGCGTGGAGGCCAGTTAATGACTTGCCTGAGATCACACAATATGCCTGAGTCCCTACCCTGTGCCTTAGCAGCAAAATCATCTTCCCCCCTTCTAAAACTCAGACTCCTGAGTGTCTTTGACTCTTTGCAGAAGTCACCAAACAACCTTCAAATAAAGGGAGGAATTGCTGGCTCTGGGTTAGATCATGCAGCTGACAGGAGACTTGGAAACTAGATTCATATCTGCCACTGGTTTAGTGAAAAGCTGTTCAAATAGCTAACTTCTGTGACTCAGTTTCCCCATCAGTAAGATGGATGTAAATAGGCCAGAGTTTTCAAAAGTGGGTGTCTAAAATTCAATACCTAAATCAGTGACCTCACTTTCAGAGGTTTCTAGGGGCTGTGAGTAGTCCTCTTGACTTCCATTGGCTTTGTATTAGGCCCAAATCTGGTCCCTAATTTAGGAACCTAATATGGATTTAAGTATCTAATTTCAGACACCTGCACATAAAAATCTTACCCAGCAATGCTTACCCATATTAAAAAGGCATGTTGAGATCTTTACATGAAATGTGCTATGTAAATGAAAAATCTTATTAATTACTACAGTAATACAACTAATTAGATGCAAAGTATTATTAATCATTACAAACATGGACTGGAATTCAGCCAACAATTTAGGGGTAAAAGTCACTCTAGTTCATATTGCCAATCTCATGAGCTATCCAACTCCCCCTGAAAATGCAGCAAAATCAATAACTATCCCATTTAATACTACCATTGTCTGCTTCCTCTGCTATTCACATGTATGATACTTGCCTTTTTTAATACAGTAAGTGACAAAGTTCACCCATCAGAAAATAAGAGGGGTAAAACTCAAAATGCAGAGAGATTATCTTGTTTTCATAAACTTAATGTCAAGATTAGAAAACAATAATTTACAAATATCAAGAATAGTGATAGAGATGCAGCCGTGTTAGTCTGGTCTAACTGAAACAAAAAACAGGACTATGTAGCACTTTAAAAACTAACAAGATGGTTTATTAGGTGATGAACTTTCGTGGGGTCATGCCAGTTTTCTTCCACTATTTGAGCTGAGGAAGTGGGTCTGGCCCACGAAAGCTCATCACCTAATAAACCATCTTGTTAGTCTTTAAAGTGCTACATAGTCCTGTTTTTTGTTACAAATATCAACAGTGAGATAACACCAGGATTGCAAAGAGCAGCTGTGGATTCATTTGGGTTAGAACTGAAATGTATCTCATAATGAGAGACAGCCAGGAGAGGTAGTGCACTAACAATGATTTAAAATCTGTATCAATCTAGATTATAGTCTCAGAAAACAATATGGTAATAAACTGGCTAGTGTGTATATGTAATACTACCCTCTACTGGATGGAATAAAATCTGCTTGACTGTGTGTCATAGGCCTCACTGTATTAAAAGCTCTGCTTTAGCTCCAGGGGCAGCAGTGTTCATTGATGCTCTGGTGTTTGAAGTGGTCATGGCATGCAGCATATTGATAGCCTAAATGGTCTTGTACTTGCTAAAATACTATGTATAAATAATGTTATAAATACGTGCTTCACTTGTCCCTCTTATTGTCCACAGTTATTAATTGCATTGTGGTAGCGCACACTGCTATTGTGGTGACCCACTGCTCTAGGCATTAAAAGGAAAAACACAAAGGCAGTCCTTGCCCCAAAGAGGATACTATCAATACCCATATATATTTTCATCCCGCACCAGACTAATGTTCTCTCTGTTTTTCTGTTGCAAATTACTTTATATCATAAATGCAGAATCACAAAATTACAATTATTAATAATGCCATAGGATGCTATGGAATTTAACCTCATCTTGATGTCAGATTGCTCTATCCAAAAAGGATATAGTGGTACTGGAAATGGTTCAGAAATAGGCAACAATGACCAGATGCCCTCTTCTTTACACTTGCCTTGAAATTCTGCTACTGGTCACTGTCAGAGCCAGAATATTGGACTAGATGGACTATTGGTCTAACATCTCGCAGTTCTTATGTTTGTATCATCATCATAGGAATCAGATTCATAGAGTCATAGGGATTATTATGTTCATCAAGTTCAATGGTTCTCAACTAGGGTGTGAAAGGTTAACTGGTTAGCCTCACTCTTAACAGTTGGGCCTTACCAATAATGGTTAACTGGTGGAGACTAAAGCAGCCCCCCACCTACTGCAGGCAGCGGTCTGCTACAGCCTCACAGGGCTGCTGGGGAGGCACACTAGCCCAACCAGAGCAGCTCCCGCGGAGAGCCCCGCCCCCAGCCTGCCACTATTTAGTCAGTTAACCACTTAAACAAAGTTTAACCAGTTAACTAATTAAACAAGGATTTTACATCCCTATTCTCAACCAGGAGTTTGGGGGGGTCCACCAAGCAAGGCGAGCATTACATTCTCTGAGCCCAGGGCAGAAAGAATTACACTCCTTGGGTATAAAGCCGAAGCCTGAACACTGCAGCTTTGCGGGCACTCTCATGGCATGAGGATGCAGGCAGTTGCCCTGCTTGCTGCCCATTCATACCAGCACTGGCTTTTATATGCAGGACACCAGGTGGGCCATGTGGAATTTGTATAGCATGTTGAGGGGGCCTCTGAAAGAAAAAGGTTGAGAACCCCTGATCTAGTCCAACCCCCTGCACAACACAAGCTAAAGAGTCTCACCAGTAAAATCTGCCTCAAGTTTAGCATATCATAAGCTTCCATCACAAGGACCTAGGGGGCCACTCGCCACATGACCTCCTCCAGCCTGGAGAAGGACCAGGACAATCTCCTTCCACTCCAGGCCCCACCTCTTCCTGCCCCTGTTCTGCCCCCATCACTGTCTGGCACCGGGAGTACCAATCCCATCTCCTGCATTCACCAGAAGTGGCGGAGGAAGCACAGCAAGGCAGCCCCAGCTCATTTGGATCCCCTGTCCGTGTTGCAGAGTGCGGTGATTGCCGGGCGGTCCCCTTTCTTTCCCCAAGTGACGTTGGCCATGTGGCCAGGAGAGCAGAGTGAGCTGAGGACATGTTGCTCCGCTGCTGGTGTTGAATGCAGGGGGGACTGACTCCTGCTACAGGTACCAGGCCTTCTGATAGTCCCCCTGGACATCCAGGGACTTTCACCCTGCCAATTGCTGGTTGCCCCCTTCCCCCTCCCACCCACAGTGGTGCATGTCCTCCCTTGTGTCATCCCTTTCCATCACTATCATTTATTATGACCCTTTGGCGACGGCCACTCTGCCACTTTTTTTGATCCTTTGGTTGGAAGAGGCTTTTCTGACATCTGGCCTGTCTAGACTGGGCCAAATGTCGGGAAAAAACCCTCTTTTGGAAGCCCCCTCATTCCTCATGGAACGAGGAATACAGGGGCTTCCAAAAGAGCGCATTTGCTCTTCCAGAGAAAAAAGAGGAAGAGCAAACGCATCCCTGGATGCGGAAGAGTTTTTCCGGGATACTGGAGGTATCCCGGAAAAACTCTTGTAGTCTAGCCGTACCTTTTGGTTGCACATCATGTTCTTCATTTGGATCTGCTCAGGTTAGGAGATTTTCACATTTCTCTTTGCCTATGCAATGCAAGAGACATTCATGCTACCTAAAATTTTATTTAGTATCATGCATGCTGCAATTTCTAAGCAACAAAACTGACTTAGTTAAAAGTAGTGTCTCAGCCTATAACTCCAAGTTTTCTTTTGACTAATTAACTCACATTCACATTAAGCTAATTTACCTTTTTGTACTAATATAACCCATATTTGAAATATAGTAGGAATCCTTAGCCGCCACACATAAGATACTCCCATATGCCAAGGATCATTGACACAGTGGACCATCTCAGCTCCTTCACTGTGGGTACGTCTACACTAGCTCGTTAGTTCGAGCTAGGTAGGGTAATTAGGGCAAGTGGAGATGCAAATGAAGCCTGGGATTTAAATATCCCGGGCTTCGAGGAGTAACGGTAGTTCGAATTAGGATCTTTAATTCGAACTACCTACTCCGTGTCGCGTGTAGCAGCGGGCACGGAGTTCGGACTAAGGGGGATTAAAAAATGGCGGCACCCGGGAACATGCAAATGAAGCCCGGGATATTTAAATCCCGGGCTTCATTTGCAACTCCGCTTGCCCTAATTACCCTACCTAGCTCGAACTAATGAGCTAGTGTAGACGTACCCTGTCAGAGTGAACTCAGGGAGGTTATAATCTTACTTGATTGACATGATCCAGGCAAGCTATTGCAGTATATTTTATATAAGATTTTCATTTTTTAAAAGCTTTTCCCCCTGCAGTGCAAGTACACACCAATACATGCTGGGGTAGAGTGGCTATATATGACTATAGTATATGTAGTTACACACAAAAAGTACATTAAAATAACTTTTTAAAGGTTGCAAAACCAAGCTCTCAAATGTTAAAAAATTCCAGAATGAAGGCAACCTTAATTCAGCTTCTTTTAGTGTATGTATTATGAAACAGTCTTTGATTACATGACCGCAAACTATTTTTTCTGCTTATAATAGACTAAAAGTTTCCCCGGCATTGCTTGGGTCCTTCAGGGCAGAGGGCTTCAGGTGGGGCAGTGCACAAGTCAGGGCAGGCATTTAGGGTTGTGGAGGGCTCAGGGCAGAGGCCTGGGGATGTGGGGAGTACAGGAGTCAAGGCTGAGGCTGAGGAGGGACTCAGGACAGAGGGTGCAGGAGTCAACAGGGGGTGAAGGGCTTAGAGTGTGAGGGTTGCACTAATCAGGGCAGGGGTTTGGGAGGTGTGTGAAGGTTCAAGGGAGAGGATGGGGTGTTCAGGGCAGGGGGTGGGAACAGACAGTGACTGCTCCCTGGGTCTGGCCCAGGATGGCAAGGAGCCACACTGCACAGACTCCAGCTGCTCCCTAGGGCTGGCCAGGATGGCGGAGGCTGTGCTGCCCAGCCAGTGGCTTCACTTGCTGCTCCCTGTGGTTATTCAGAAGTATAACTATCCTAGCTATCATCTCCTCCTTTTCTGTTTGATGAAAAACAGTCACATTCCACACACATTCCGTTGTCCTGGCACAACCAAACCCTGAACTTGCTTTCAGTTATGGTAAGAGGAAGCTGCACACCAAATTTGATGGTCCTACCTCTTACCATTTAAGAATTCTTGAATAAACACACTCACAGATGGACGGAAGCACGCACAGACAGACACACAAATTTCCTCACATATATATTAGATATCAGGATATGGAGTCTTGACAGTTTATTTGGTCATCCTAAATGACTGCCAGTAATACCTAATGGCTGTTTTTGCACAAAAACCTGTGGAGGATCCACACCTCAAATATGCTTTTGCGCAAGTAAATCAGCAGTAAAATGGCAGAACAGAGGGCTTTTGCTGGTATAGGTAAACCTCCTTCTATGAGGCATAACTCCCAAGGCTACAGCTATTGCGGAAAAAGGCAAGAGTGGACACTTCCTATGGGAAAAAGCACAGGTGCTCTGATGGCCATTCTGTGAATGGTCATCAGAGCTTTCTTGCGCAAGAGCATCCATGCAGTGTGGACGCTCTCTTGCACAAAAGCACATCACTTTTGCAATGCACTTTGAGGTGCAGACATGCTCTTGCACAAGAAGTTTTTGCGCAAAAACTCTTGGGCAAAAGGCTTCTTGTGCAAGAAGCCTGCAGTGTAGATGTAGCCACATATGACACAACTCTATCAAGCATACTATAGTTACCACCTTATGGATTTTTTTAAGCAAATGTCATAGAGGGTTGTTGGATTTTTTACATTTTTATTTGGACAGGTTGTGTGCAGTATTTTAAAGGTGCACTTTTCTAAACTGGCTCAGAGTCCACAGATGGAAACCCTTATTCAAACATTCATTCCCTTAAGTCCCTGCCCTAACTGGTCTCTACCCTACATCCTCCCTGAGTGCACCATGGCCCTGCTCCTCCCTATTCCCACTCAGAGCCTTCTGAACAGCTGTTTTGCAGTAGGCGGAAGGTGCTGGGAGGGAGGAGGAGTTGATCAGCAAGGCAGACAGCAAGCAAGAGAAGCTGGGGTAAGGTGGCAGAGCAGAGAGCTTGGCTGCCAGTGAATGCTCCACACAAGCAATAATTTTTCCCTGTGGGTGCTCCAGCCCCACAATGGAAATGAAGCTAGATGTCCCTCTTCTCTGCCTCTCTCTGCTATCAGCAAGTAACTGTGAAACCCACTGGCAAAGTTTCTCTCATATCCTTACAATGGCTGGTCCACATACAAGATAACAGCCTACTACTGTTTTCACTTACTCCATTAGCTCAGAGGCCAGTGTAGATCTAAAGGGCTGAACCCCACTGATAATAGTAGTTGGGGGTCAATATTGTTCCATGTGATAGAATTTTGTGGGGGTGTTTTCTGAATTTTGTATTAGGTGATTACATCCCTACATTAGAAAAAACATTGTTAAGGTTACAAAAGGAAGGTCTTGAAAATTAGGAAATGCCAGAATGTGTCTCCATCAAAATTGTCTGAGCAACATTCATTATGATACAGTCTTTGACTATGGGAATCACACAATATTTTTGTGCACAACCGTTGCCTCACTTTCAGTGTTCTGGGGATGAATCAGAGTTAGACAGTGCTCTCTCTGGGGATGAATCAGAGTTAGATATTGAAGAAAGTGATAGTGATAGAGAGCCTCTTACTGATTTTCTGAGTGCCCAACAGGAAACAATTGTGGCCAGATTTGCAGAACAGCTGAGCACTCACAACTGCAAATGTTCTTAGTAGGAGCTGTACCATGGATATGAAGTGCTATAAAATGCTATATACTCTGAAAAAACAGGTGCTAGGTATTGCAAATTCATCTCATCCCAAGTTAGTGGACCATTTTGGTCTGACTTTCCCTGTTCCTCAATTCCTTATCTGTAAAATGGGGATAGTACCATCTCTCACCTCACTGGAACACTGTGAAGATCAATGAGTTAATTTCTGTGCAGTACACAGACACTATGGTGATGAGTGCCACAGAAAAGCCCATGAGGAAATTAATTTTCTATTCAGTGCATGGTATGAATAGTAACTATTAAAAGAACCTGCAGGGACACGCATTGAATGAGAAGGATAAAAAGGAAAATGTTGAATAACTGTAAATAAAAACCAAACAGTGGTATATGATCATGTAATTAAAGAGTGTATAATAATGCATACACACAAGGGATTCTGTGATGTTCCCCAGGGCTACCCAGGCTTCCAAAGCACCTTGCAACACCTGCCCTTAGCATCAGTGAGCCTAATCTGTGCCAGGCCAGGGTCAGCTTCCTGATGCCGCTGGCAACATGAGCACTCCCCTTCAGGCCTTCTCATGCCTCACTTTGTCTTTACAGGTTAACGACAGATGCACTTCAACCCAAGCATCCCCCTGGAGCATCCAAACCCTTATCCACTGAACACTCATAGACTGACCAGGAGGAACATTCCCAAAGGAACATTACTCTACAACTTGCTAGTCCATCTTAGAAGACAGCTCCACTCAAGACTCAGCATTTGGGTGGGGGGGGGGGTTTATAGAGAGAGCAAGTGTGCGTTTATTTAACAAATAGAGATTCATGTCATAGCAAACAGAAATATTGGTACAGAATGGACCTAGCTGGTCTGGCAACCTCGGGACCTGACTGGTCCCAAACAAGGGCATTTGATGGACCAAGGAAGGTCCCTCTCCTCTTGGGCTGTGCTGCCACCAGGTTAGGGTTCCAGCCTGCCCCCTCTGCTGCCCCAGCCCTGCCCCCCGGGGCTCTCTAGATGCTGCTGGGGCAGAGTGCCACAGCTGGAGCCATGCAGCCAGTGCAGAGCTCAGCAGCCGCTTGACTCCCATGGCCAGGCTGTAGCTGCGCAGCCAGGCCTGGGGTGTTGGGCCGAGCCAGAGCTCCGCGACCAGGGACAGAGCTCTCTGGGCGCTACTTGTTCCCCCCTCCACACACACACTGGGTTGCTGGTGCCTCCTAACATGCTCCTCACCCACCGCCAGACCTCCCTGTTTCTGGGCTCTGTGATCTAGGAATATCTGTGGTCCATGCCAGGCCACAAAAGTTGCCGGACCACAGAGTCCCAGTTAAGGGGGGTACAATCTGTATCACAGACCCATGGGATAGGTGTTACACCCAAATTTGGACAGTCTCTTGGAGAAACTCCTTCTGATGTGCCAAATCCCCAAGGTAGGATCTCATTTTTTCCTTCAGGTAGGCCTCACTGCCTCCTCAGAGTGAATCTCTAAGCCCGAGCCATCCACCAAGCCAAGCTGGAGGGAGCTCCATTTTCAGACTCTCTCTCTTATTTCCTTCCTTAGTCACTTCCTAGTAAGAGTGTGAGCCCCAATCCCTTCCAGAAGTCAATACTTTATTCTTCACCTCACATCTTCCAGTTCTTTGTTCTGGAATTGGGGTTTCTGCCCAGCTTCCATGAGTCTCTGGAGCTTGCCGAGAGCTCTCTGCCTCCCTCCCCACAGTTGATCTGGGTCAGTTTCAATCAGTTACTTAATGATTCTTCATTCTACTCACAGCGGGTGGACGCACACCCATGTCTCTTTTTAGTTTGACCCAAGAACAAATTTAGTACACTCTCCACTCGCCACTGAGTAGCAATGCAATGAGAAACAGAGGCACACATGGGTTTCATTAAAACCATTACCAAAAAAATCCCACTTCATAACAACTGGAACCACAGGGAAACAAAATGATAACATGTTTCCGATGGCCTCAACTTAACTAGCAAGTAATCCTGTCATCTAAAGGAGTGTAGCTGACCCAATGTTCCCTGAAGCATGTTCAACCAAGTCTGGGTGGGAGACCTTTTTGGTGAAACAAACACACTGTCAATTTATTTCTTTGCTGAAGAGTGCCAGGGCATATGTCTGCTTTGCATACCTACCCCCCAGAAATTTCAAGCCAGTCCTTTGCTCCCTATGCTCTTTACTTCTAGGATTGCCATATATCCCATTTGGGGCAGGACAACCCCCTTATAAGACCTGCTCTGGCCGTCTCAACTTTTTTCTTTAAGTGGGCACTTATCCCATTTCCTTTTGCCAACTTCACCAGTCCTAGTGAGCAGGGAGCTAGCAGGATTCCTCCGGTGAATGGCTGTGATCAACCCCATGGAAGGGATGAGGAGAAGCAGGTGAGCAGCTGGGACCGGCCCCCGGGGGAGGGTCTCAAGAGAGCAGCTGAGGCTAGCCAAGTGGTGGGTGGGAGGGAAAGGGGGAACGCAGGCTAGTCCAGTCCCATTTTCCTTTGGGAAATTTGGTTACCCTACTTCTAAAATGGGATTGTCTCCCCCCCACCACACCAGTATTCCCTGTAAGCTATTTGCTTGTGTGGCCACTCGAGAGAGATTTAAATGCTGCCCACCTGATTAGCAGAGAGCCCACAGCTAGGTTTTTGTTTCTGCTGGTGATGCACATTCGCATAACCCTGGGTGCACATATAAAATGTATTCCACCCATAGATTTAAAAAAATCCACCTTGAGTGGAAAAGATTAGAAGGCGCATTGAACTCTGTTCCCCACCCTATTTCTCTCTTGCTATTTCCTTCCTTCCTAGTCCCTGGGACATTTTCATTAGTATTTCACTCAGGATGCTAATTGACTTCTATTATAAGACTCACAATTATTAGCTGGGGAGATTAGTATCTCCCATCTCCAGTCTGGAGACCTTTGTCTCAAGTCATGCTACCGCCTGATGACCTGCCAGGTGTATCTTCTTACATTTTATCTGCACATACATCTCACATTGGGGCTGGAGCTGGAGCTCGACTGGCCATAGTGCTATTTTTAGTACTGCAGCCTAGGTTCCAGTTCCGGTAGCTGCTACGTGTGGCTGCCCAGTTGCTCCTGGGGTAGGCATTCACCCACCACATGGCTCCGCCCCTGGGAACAGCTGGGGCTGCAGTTGCACAGCTCTGCTGAGAGGATGGGTGGGAATGAAATTCTTGGTGCACGCCCACATAGGTGCGCACATTACAGGGAACCCTGACCCTAACAGATAGGAAGTTTTTCCTAATGTCTAACCTAAACCTCCCTTGCTGAAATTTTAAGTCCATTGTTTCTTCTCCTATTCTCAGAGGCCAAAGGGAACAATTTTTTCTCCCTCCTCCTTGTGACACCCTTTTAGATACTTGGAAACAGCTATCATGTCTTCTCTTTCCTAAACTAAACAAGCCCAGTTCTTTCAGTTTTCCTTCATAGCTCATGTTTTCTAGACCTTTAATCATTTTTGTTGCTCTTCTCTGGACCTTCTCCAATTTCTCCAAATCTTGAAATGTGATTCCCAGAACTGGACACAATACTCCAATCAGTTCAGCGTAGAGTGGAAGAATGACTTCTCATGTCTTGCTCAAAACACTCCAGTCAATGTATCTCAGAATCATGTTTGCTTTTTTTGCAACAGTGTCACATTGTTGACCCATATTTAGCTTGTGGTCCACTATGACCCGTAGATCTGTTTCTGCAGTACTCCTTCCTAGACAGTCACTTTCCATTCTGTATGTGTGAAACTGTTCCTTCCTAAGTGGAGTACTTTGTATTTGTCCTTATTAAACTTCATCCTATTTACCTCAGACCATTTCTCCAGTTTATTTTGAATATTATTTTGCAACAGTTTTGTAACTCCAAAGCAGTTGCAACCCCACCTAACTTGGTATCATCTGTAAACTTAATAAGCATACTCTCTATGCCAATATCTATATCATTGATGAAGATATTGAACAGAACTGGTCCCAAAATAGACCCCCTGCAGAACTCCACTTGTTATGCCCTTCTATCATGACTGTGAACCATTAATAACTACTCTCTGATAAAGGTTATCTAGCCAGTTATGCACCCACCTTACAGTCGCCCCATCTAGGTTGTATTTTCCTAGTTTATTGATAAGAAGGTCATATGAGACTGTATCAAATGCTTTACTAAAGTCTAGGTATACCATGCCTAGCGCGTCTCCCTTATCCGCAAGACTTATCTTATCAAAGAAAGCTATCAGATTGGTTTGACAAGATTTGTTCTTTACAAATCCATGGTGGCTATTTTCACCTCATAACTATTATAACTTATTCTGAAGTTATAAATAAGCACCAAATTCAGTACAAAACTACAATACTTTATACTGCAATTACAGAGTTGAGTAGTATCACCAGAGGGGAAAAGAAATTAAGAGACACAAGCAGGGAAGAAAATATATGGAAAGTAATTCACTTGCTTGTGAAGTAATCACTTTTCTCATTTCAACGGAATACTTACCATCTTTTATATTGTTGTTGATAATACCCCTCTTAGAAACTGGAAATTAAAAATTCTTTATCTCCTAATTTTCTCTTTTTCCATTTGGAAAACATTTCTGCTTTCTTGTGTTTCTACAGAGCTGAAATTAACTGGGCTCATTTTGTTCTTTCCTTGTCTGAGCATTAGCATCACTGAATAGCAATGAGGGAAGTGAGTTTGTTAATTAACCACTATACTATATTTTGTCCAGTTTTACACTACTTACACATACACACATTTTATTGGCCTCAACAGAAGAGATACATGTGAAACTACTGCTAGACTGGTGCTATATTGTTTTTGTTGGGCCCACAATAGGGATGATATTTTTAAAAACTTTGTCAATAAGTGGGGACTATTAGATAAAAAAAAAAAACCCATCCAATTACACAGCTGGGAAATCAGTTACATCAGTGCCTATTTAAATAATTAAAGCTTCTAAGCACCAAAGGAGAGTAGTCTGCATTAGGGTCTTTATTACCTGTACTATTTGTTTATCTCAGTATTGCTCATCCCCTAAGTATTAAAAATCTGGAGCCAGTCTCAAGAAATTATAAGATTGATTATAAAATCATGAGTTTAATAAAAAAAACAATAAAATTTGGGCTTTGTTTTCTGGTTTGTGAGCCTTTAAGAGTGCCATTAGGGTGCATTTTCAAACTTTTCTCCACCATGATGTATCCAGAAACATACTCTTTTTAATAGAAAGATGAGACTCTCACATAATCACTTGACTCCAGGAACAAGAGCTATAAAATAATATTGCAAATATCATGGACTCAATAATATCACAAGAGCTGGCCATACTCATTTCATTGTGAAAAAACTTCCATGAATGGAAAGAAGCCTGAACCCACTGAGGGGGAGATTTCTGTCAAGCAGCATGCACATTCCTTCCCCTGTAGAAGTCTCTCTGAAGGATCAGCCACCCTGAACAAGGAAGGTAGGTCGGAGAAAGGCAGGATGGGAGAACCAGGTAGGTCCTCCAAAATTATTCTATTCAGGGAAAAGCCAGTATCTGATAGACTGAGTTTCTATTCAGTTATGCTCTTTCCCCCTCTATGCTATAGACCCTGCTCTTTATCTCATAGGGCAACCACCAACATCTGAGAGAAACTCCTTGGAAACAGAGTTGTGCTCCAGGAGCACAGTGATAGAAAAAGAGCCAACATGCCCCCACTCTCTTGCAGAGCCCCTGCCCCCCAATAATTGTGTGGACATCAGGGATCACTAGATTACAAAGTACAGAAACCCACAGATTCTTTTGCATGCTGAAATAAACCATGCACACACAAGAGTCATCTGCATGAATGGAAACTCATGAAATTTCCTTGCCCTGTTGTGTTATTCCTCTGCAGAGGGGAAAGGTGACCTATAGCCTTATACCCAAAGACTTATTCAGATTATAATCTCTTCAGGCCAAATACTGTCTTCTTGTTTTGTGTTTGTACTGCATCTACCACAGTGGGGTCCTGGTCTATGACTGGATCTCTTAAAGCTATAGTATTACAAATAGGAAATAATAAAACAACAACAACTTAAACATAGCTTTGGATACCTACAAGGATCCATCCGAAGCTAAACTTTAAAACATAATAACAATTGTTCTTCCTTTATTAAAGGAGCACATCAAATATGGTAAAAATAAAATCCACTTGTGGATTAAAAGAATAAAGTCTTGGATCCTGCAATCCTTACTCAGACAAAATTCCCTTGACTTCAAGAGGTTACTAGTGCTAGAGAGTACAGAGCTGGTCAAAGAAGTCAGAATCTCTGTTCTGTGAGACATTATGAACATTTGAAAGCAGAATTTCAAAGTTTTCTGAAGGAGCGAAACAAACAAGTTTCAAAATAATAAAACCATTTTGTTTTGAAATTTCAAAGTGAGATGGACCCAAATTCCAAAACTCCAGCTTGGAAAGGACAGGATTCCCTGCCCCCAGGGCAGGCTGCTTGGTGTGTCTATCCTGAATCTGTGGATCTTAGAAGCCTGGGGTCTTTAGTGGCCCACCAGACAGGCTAGCAGGAAAGCTGCTTATGTATTGTCATACTGTCAAACATTTGGGGTTCTATTAATTGGCAAAACTTAGCAGTGCTTCTCCAACCCTCTTGTTATAGTTCTCTTTTTCCGGGTGTTTTCATGTGTCTTCTTTTGGTGGAGAGGCAATTTCAAAGGGCAGCTGAAGACAACATTCTTTGCTCCTCATCCCTTAAATAGAATTTCCTCAAGGCAGCAATCCTTTGTTCAATTCTCCCTCTGTGTGCTGGAAAAATTCCAAATTCAAGATGGAATCTAACACCAGGTGGCATAGTCACATGTCTTTGCAGGACCAATCACAGTTTAGGCTTACAGGACAAACAAAACCATTCGTGGACCATTGTTTTGAGCACTAAGCCATTAAGTTCCATATGTGCTACTAATGACTTTCATTAGAAGACATTCATAAAACAGGTTTCCACTTAATATTTTTAAATTTCACATGCAAGAATAACACATGTACACAAATAAACTATGCATATTCAGGGGTCTACGGGCTCTTGAATGATAGGTTACTTGGCCCTGTTTTTCATAAAAACATATTTGAGTTATGCATATTCATATTCAAAAGGATATTTCCATACAAATATGAGGGCATAACATCACAAGTATGAAAGATAAGACTCCATAAAAGTTGCTATGCTGTGTATAATCAAAGTACCGGGTGCTGTCCCTGATGGAACTGATGTTCATGTTGCACACTTTGAAACTATGTAATTGAATAGCATATTTTAAATACAATCTCTCTTAATTAAATTTGCATAAGCATATAATGTGAGCAGGACCAGGGCTCTTTCTCCATCTCCATTCCTTTCATACAACAATATCCTAACACACTCTATTCCTTCCCAGGCAGAACTGTCCAAGCTCCTGTAACGCAAGCCACATTGGATGAATCATACCTTCTCCCAAGGCTTCACACCTTTCCATGCTGCCTGTCTTTCTGTCAGCAGTCTTCCTTGTCAGGGTTCTAAGTAGCTACTGCCTCAGTCACTTGAATGTTTTATAGCCGCAACAACCAGGAACTGCAACTAAAGAGAGATATTTTGCATGCAGATTTGTAATACTCAAACTGAAAAAAGACACTATTTCATAGTTTCAAAACTCTGCAGCAGCATTAATATACTAATCCACATAGCCTTGCCCTGATAAAGATCATCATCCTCATTCTGCAGGTAGGGAAACTGAGGCACAGAGCAGTCATTGACCTGAGTATCAGCATCCCATAAAGAGGAGACAAGGTCCCTCACTATCTCCTTGTGCGTTACACTGAGCATCTGCAACACCTAAGCAAGGCTTTTGTGGTTTGCTTGGGGGCCCCCAGCAAGTTAGTGGCAGAACTGGGGCACTCAGTTTTGTTTGTGAGCTCAGCACCATGTTCATTACTTCAGTCTCGGCATCACAAAATATTATCAGTGAAAGCTGGAGACTCCCCTCACCCCATGTCTTTTTCAGAATAGGGGCATAGGGAAAAGGTGATGGAGGGGAGAAGAATTAGAAGACAGGATGAGGGCATAGCCGGTGGAACCAGAGGAGAGGAGATGGGCAGGTTCCTGTGAGGCTCCAGTTGGCCCCCAGCAGTGCTCTCTAGGTTCTCCACACACGCAGCCTGCTCCCAGGCTGTACCAGGTTCAACCATCAACCCAACAATCCTTCCTTTCCCTCTAACCTAACCATCTCTCTTCACTCCCTCTATGTTCTGTATCACCCTGACACCCTCAACTGCCCATTTCCCATCTGCTCCCAAAGGGTGATGAGTCACTTCCCTGCCAGGTGAGAAATGTCTGCTCATCAACTATGGAGTCTGGACACTGATGAGAGCTAATCAGCACCATGCTGACGTATTGGGATTGCAGATACTAGGTAGCTAGCTAAGGGGTTATGCTGACACCCTCACCATCTTAAAATCTGAGGCCTAGATCCACAAGAAGGGTCTAAGTTGTTGTGACACTGAGCATCACAACACTGAACTTTCCGGTGCCTAGAAAAATCCTAGAAACTCAGTACAATCAACAAAGCTTAGGTGAGGTAGCCAGTGCCCAATGAATGCAGAAAGACAGGCACCTGAGGACAAAGCCAGCAACAGACTTTGCTGGGCCTGCAGCAATGAGGATTGGGGGGGGGCTAGGCTAAAGTCTGTATAAAGAAGGACTGCCTCCCCCGAGCTGTTCTGGGATTAGAAAGTTTCTGCACATGCCTACCGGAACAGTCACCTCTCATAATTGAGATAGCTGAATATCTGTCTTCCCCCAATTCATTAACTGCTCTGACACCTATGCATAGAGGGAGGCAGCAGGTAGAAACATAGGCAAGACACCCAGATTCATGAATTTTTTTACTGCAGAAACTTGCGTTCTGTGAGATTTCAGGAGCCTATACACAACTAAACGACAAGTGGGAGTTTTGTGGAATATATGCCTCTGTGGATCCCACTTTAAATTCCTTCCATGTAAAATCAATAGCGACGATGAAAGGTGATAGTGGGCTTTATGGAGTCTCTGGCACTTTCCCAAGCAGAACATTGACCCTATAAGGAGAGAAGGGTTTCTGGCTTAAAAAAAAATCAAAGTTATTATTATTTTTCTTTTCATTTTTCCTAAAGGAGGGGTTTAAGGGTAGAAGGGAGTGTCTATGCTATGAACAAAAACTTCTGGGGGTAGCCAAGTTAGTCTGTACAGGATAAACTTAAAAAACAACTAATGGTCTGGTAGCACTTTATAGACTAACAAAATATGTAGATGGTATCATGAGCTTCTGAAGAAGTGGGCTGTGCCCACGAAAGCTCATGATACCATCTACATATTTTGTTAGTCTATAAAGTGCTACCAGACCATTTGTTGTTTAAGTTTATGCTATGAACATCATTCACTACAGGGTAATGTTTACACCATACAAAATGGAATCCATAAAAATCCCACTTCTGTTCATAAGTTGATCTGGTAAAGTCTTTATCACCTACCTCGGGTCTGGCCTCCATATGGTTTCTTTAAGAAAAGAGTTTTCAACCCTGTGTGGCCCTCACTTTATCCCTGTTTAACCTTTCTTTGGAATCCAGCCATCTTTCCCAATGGTCACTTGCCAGAATGAATGCCCACTATGTTTTCACATCAGCAGTAAGACCTTAAGTATCTGAATGACAACATACATTCCGAAATGAGCTTTGACAGATGGGATCTAGTAAAACATAGCCATAAACTTAATCTGCCTAACTTTCCAACATCTAAAAGTCTGTCGGCTTCTTCTATGCTATCACTCACAGCTGAAGGACTTGCTGAGAAGCAAATGCACAATATCTAAGGCTAAATAAACCATGAGATTGTAATAATCCAGCTTCTGGTCCTCGTTATAAAGCAAATCTACAAAGACTGTCTGTGCACACAGACTTTTTTAATGCTTAATTTATATAGTTCACACATGCACATACACCAAAAAGGGGCACAGGGGAAGAAGACAGAGATGATGTCTAAATTCCTATGTAAAGAGCAGTGCACAAAACTTCATCTACACCTCCGGTGATGCAGAAAACTGTAGGGCAAAAACCCATGGGAATGTTTTCTTTCTTGTCCAGATGGGTAGCACACTCCTATGAAGTGTTACATAATCAGGGTTTGTCAGTCTTAATCAGTCTTAACTCAGAACCCTAGAAGCCAGGGTCAAATAGTAAGTAGATGACACCAGTCTGCTAAGGAGCAGCTGTGTTTATTTATCTTATAAAGATTTCTTAGAACAAATATTCACAGACCTAGAAGGATTAAAACTCTTTGAGGTTGCATGCATGTACACACATGCACACAATCTTTAGCTAAGCTTCTATGGCAACCTTTCCATGCGGGGACAGGAGAGTTCAGTTCTACTTAGACTAAATGACACCTTTTTACCCCACAGAACAGCTGCTGCTGGGTGCACCCAGTATCAGATCTCACATTAGTGACCACAATGACTCCTGTTAGTTCTGCAAAACCAATGCAGCTAAAAGAGAATGGGCAGAAGGCTATTCCTTCCTGGGTAGTATAGGTGCAGGAAATAGGAGAGCAGGGGTACTATAGCATTCTCAAGTGTTGGGGTGTCCCACCACATGTCTCTGCAGCCTACAGTCCCTGCCACCAGGCCCACTGCAGCCTGAGAGCTCAACTGCCAGCCCCAAATCCCCCTCAACCCCATGCCAGGTGCTCTGCTGAAAGTTTCCACCTGACTGGCAGGACAGGGGTCCTGTTGGTCCTAGCTCTAGGGAGTGGTGAGGGGCATGGACAGAAGTAAAAGAAGCTGCACTCCCACTCCAAAAGCTGTTGCAGTGCACCACTGCTGGGGAGCATCTACAAAATTGTTTACTCTGTCTATGCAAATCCACTGAAAGTAATCAGACTGCAGTATCTGTAATCACTGAGGGCAAAAAGCTGGGAATCATGGCAACACCAAAACTAGACCCGAAGTGATCTGATTGCCAATCACTAGGCAATGCTGACTCTCACAAATGCCCTGGGCTATCTGTATAAAGAGATGAACTATACGAGTGTATTTGACTCTCACTGGTCTTTATGGAGAGTCAAATGAGAAAATGGGAATGTCATCTGATTTCACAAACTTTCACTCAACTGCTCTTAGCCAAAAAAGGCTATTGCAGAAGTACCCACTCAGGAGTGGTTGTTCCTCTCTGAACACTAGCTGTCACATCAGATCACCCTTCCACATGTCCTGCTGTGCTCAGTGCTATTCTTCCTCACCCTCAAACAAGAACACAGTAGCACTTCAGATAGGCAGCTGGCCTCCCAGAAGCAGACACTCTGTGCTGGAAGAGCCTGTGGAGTTCACCAGCTGGTATGTGACCATTCACTTCTCAGGAACATTTTTCAGGTCGCTTTCCGTGTTTCCAGTAGTAATGCCCCCTTCACTTTGCTTCTTTCCTGCCTTTTCCCTTGTTCCTGTCTTCCACTGCAGCATATACCTTTTTACCCCACCTCTTCTACACAGAACAGCCCTGAACTAACATATACTAACCCCACTCCGCTTCTTTAAAAATCTTCTCACAACCCTACTCTTTTAGGATGCAATCTAATTAAAATGTCCTTCCACTCCTCTCTCTGTTGATGTATTATATCATCCCATTTTATCTCAGCCTGTACCCTTCTCCTATTAGCCCTTTGGAATAGGGAATCTATTATTTGGCACACCTCACCTACAGGACAGAACTATGTTTTCCTACAGCACCAGGTAGAAAATAATCCTCTATGGCATCACATTCCAGGCCCAAGAATATTCTGTGATGCTCCAAATGTAGGATTATAAATGGCATTCCTGGTAAAAATTATAGAAGAGGATATGGAACACTGCATAGTGTTATTAACACATACTCCATGCAACAGCCCTGCCCAGGCAGAAGTTGGCAAACAGATCCTTGTCAATCAAGAGTGTGTGCTCTGCTCAATTTGCATTTAAACAGTAATCAGAGTCATCAAGCCCAAAGGGAGTTCTAATAAGTAGAAAAACCAGCCTTCCCTGTAGACTTTTTGTCTCCTGAAACTCTGCTGGAAATGTTTTTAAGAGGAGGATGGATGCTATGAAAATGAGGGACAAATACCTAAAGGTGCCCCTCCTCCTCTCTCACCTTTTATCCATAAATTCACTACACCAGAAGGAACAAAGGGACCAGTTATTAAACAGAAAAAGTGTTCTGGCCTAGAAGTTTGGCCAACAAGACTAGTGAGAAAATGTGGTGAGAGAAACCTTGCTTTGATTTTAACATAGTTTATTAAGTTACGTATTAGTTATTTATGTTTTATCTTTATTTCTCTTGTAACTGTTTACTTGTATGCCTGATAGCTTTTAAGTGAATACAAGTTACCTCGTTTTATTCAATAAACTTGTTTTATCTAAACCAGTGTGCTTGAATTGAAGTATTTGGGAAACTTTTGCTATAATGGGATGTGTGCATATAATTTTTGTTTATAAAGCCTTTATTTGAATTTGTATTGTCCAGGAAAGGACATACATTTCTGGGGAAAGGCTAGGACTGTGAATATGCTGGGATCACCTTGCAGTATAATTCACACTAGTGAAAGCCCAAGTGTGACTGGCAGTTTGCAAATGCACATAGACGTAGCTGGGAGCGATTTATATGCTAGAGGCTGTTTTGTGAGCAGTCCAGGAGTGGAGGCAAAAACAGCATAAAGGACACACTAGATTAGAGGGCAGCTAGTCACTAGTCTAGATTGTACCCTGGTTATGTCACACTATGATAGAATAAAAAGGGGTATAATTGTTTTCTCTGTAACCAAGAGCAAGTCACTTAAGAGTGACATTATGAGCAGTAAGCAGGAGCCTATGCTAGAAGTACTCTGAGCCTGGGGAAGTTTAGAAAGAGATTATATAAATGCAATATGCTGACCAATGTTGGATTTTCTCCCCTCACTAGCTCATATTATCCAACACTCATCTCAGACACTTTGAATAATGCCATTGTCATGCATTGCAGCTTGCACAGGGCAGAATTTGGTTCACTAACTCTACAATCCGTTCAAATGTTCCAAATCCCAATCCAAATGTGAAAAAAAAGAAAGAAAACCACAGTGCTTTTTAATTAATTCCTGTTGCTAAATTACTTCTAAGAGGTCAGGGGACAGATCTTCAGATTATTGAAATCTGATGCTATGCCAATTACACCACCCGAGGATCTGGTCTTGAATTTGAAAAGTTAAAAGACGTGAACTATTTTACTTTTATCCCAATTTATGAAAGGAAAGTACAATTATTCCTCTGAAGAGAGACATGATAAAATGTTTCTAGTCTAGAGATTGTATGCAGTGTCATTTTAGTCCCAGGATATTAGAGAGACGAGGTCAGTGAAGTAATATCTTTTATAGGTCAAATCTGAAGAAGACCTCTGTGTGGCTCAAAAGCCTGTCTTTCTCTCTCTCACACACACACACATACACACGCTCCCCCCCCCCAACACAGTTAGTCCAATAAAAGATACTACCTCACCACTTTGTCTCTCCAGTCTAAAGATTCCGTTATTTTTCTTGTTAGCAGATTTCTCAGTGTCGGCAGAAATAACAATTTGCTCTTCTTATGATAAGAAAATGTTGGGTTTTTACACTTTTTTGGGCAAAACTGAAGTCTGAATTAATGGCTAGTTTCCTACTTCAGCAGTTAAAGAAATGAATGGGCAAGGAGGGGGAGGGCAGAAAAGGGTTTCCCCATCAATATACTGAAGGCTTTGGGAGTTGTGTTCTCACATTAGGTTCAATAAAATGACAATACATGCTAAGTTCCCCAACCTTTGCTGACCAACAGTCTGGTACAGTCATTAAAACATGTTTTAAAAAATGTCTTAATGCTGATGGAGTATATACAGGGAGCCTAGAATTATGTGTTTGAAAGCTTGTACAAAAACTACATTTTTGGTCCTTTCTATTACCCATTAAGTTTTCTAGCCCTTATAGAAACTATAAGAAATAATAATGTTATAGTATCTGAAGGATCATAACTGAGACTGTCTCTTCTGATGGAGCCTCAGTCACTTTTATCAAACTCCATCTTACTATAACCTTTTGGATTCTGGGTATCTAGCTATCAATGGGTGACTTAGGTCTTGTCCATAAATCCCAGTTGTACCACTTAAATTATACCAGAGTAGTTAAAACTATACATACCGTCCTCCCAGTGTGGATGCAGTTATACCCATTTAATTGTGCTTATTCCTGTACAGGACATGTATAGCTAGTATAATGGCATCCATGCTAGGGGTTGTATTGATATAGCTAATATTAAAAAAAATCCCCTGACACAATCAACCTTATAATGTAAAGGCCAGGTCTAAGCTAAACATGTACACAAAGACAACGTTTGCCCACCAGGTTGTTGGGTTATGGATAGGATCATGGAGTATTGCCTGTGTTACTGAGTTGTTTCATAAAAAAAGAACAAAAAGCTCTTTGATAGAGCTAGATATGCTATGTTTAACTACAAGTCCTCACAATCCTCTCTCAAAACTAAAATTACAGGTCAGTCAAAAAAGGATATGATTCTACCATTAATAGGCAAAGTAATTTCAGTCCTTTACCCTAATTAATCACTTTCATCTCAATGTAACTGAGAAACTATAATTAAGAAAGTTTCATAACACCTTTGTTGGGGAGCGATCACATCCCCATATTATAGATAAGATAAACTGAGGCACAAAGAGCACGTCACTAGCAGAATCACAAATCGAACCTAAGCACTGGAATAAACTGCATAGGGAGGTTGTGGAATCTACATAATTGGAGAATTGTAAGAACAGGTTAGATAGACAGCTATCGGGGATGATCTAGATGGTGGTTGGTCCTGCCATGAGTGCAGGGGACTGGACTGGATGACCTCTCAAGGTTCCTTCCAGTTCTGTGATTAACTGTAATCCTATTCTTTAATTCTTTATCAATTGAGTCTGAAATCAGCTTTTTCATTATTTTGCCTGGGAATGTTGTCAAGCTAACTGGCCTGGGTCATCTTGCTTTCCCTTTTTGAATATCAGCACAACAATAATGGTCTTTTGGAATTTCTCCAGTGCTCTAAGATTTATTAAAAATTAAATCAGAGGGCCAGAAATCCCCTCAGCCAATCCTTTTAAGATTCTTGGGTGCAAGTTATCTGAGCCTGCCCATTTAAAAAATGTTTATCCCACAAAGATGTTAACATCTTCCTTGGTTATAATAGATTAGAAAATACATCATTTTCCTCATGTATTATGAGTACATCATCCTACTTCTTTCCAAGTAGAGAACGGTAATATTTGTGGAACACTTCTGCCTTTTCTGCGTCATCATTAACATTTTGTCCTGTCAATTTAGTAAGGGGTCCATACCAGTGCTAGGATTGCTTTTGTTTCTAATGTATTTTAAAAACTACTTCTCACTGTCCATGGATTTTTCCCTGATGTGTATAGCTTCCGTGTATCAATTTTCTACATTTCACAACTTCTCATTTTATCCATTGTTACCTATTTGCCCCTTTTTCCATTTGATATAAATTGCTTCCCTCCCCCTTAGCCCTATTGCTGCCTTCACTTTGTCACTGCACTAGAATGAGTTTTTAGCCAAAGTTGTCTTTTTTCTTGATTGCGGAAGTGTGTCTTTTTGGCCATCCAATAAAGTCTTCTTTAAAAACTCCCAGTTTCCGTACACATTTTCATCTACATTTTTGTTCCCATTAAGTTTTGCTTATCACATGTTTAGCTTTGGGAAACTGACCCTTTTTGAAATATCAAGTAAATACATATTATTGGTTAGAATAAACACTGTTAACTCATTCTGAATGCAGTCAGGTCATGCTCACTGGTCCCTAGGCAACATTTATCTTCTAGCCCAGGGATTAATTCAGCTTTCCCACATAAGATACAAAATAGTTACCACATGTTGCTGCAATAGCTTCTGTGTTAGAAGATCATCTATAATTTTTAGAACTCTGATACTTACCATTGCCTGCCTGAGAACTCTAGCATATGATTCCCAAACTGAAGCCCCCTGTGGCGCTGAGTGACAAGGTCATGCTAACATGTATTCAGGTCAACTCACCTGTGTATTAGATCAAATTGATTGTAAATGTAGAGAGGTGTTGGGAGTTCAAACTTCATAAGACTAATGGAAGGTTACCTGCATTGTTTTTGCTTAAATATTCCTTTCCTAATGTAATAGCGAACATCTATATGGCAAATAACCTTGCAACTAAATTACCCATTAAAGAAATTTTTGAAAGGTTAACTAAGGACTTTAAGAATGTTAGCATTTTCTATTCATTTCTTAGTAAGTGGCCATTATGTACACAGTCAGCGGGAGAAGGTTAAAAGTCCAAGTGCCTTCTTTACTTGCTGTCATCAAAGGAAGAACTCGTGGGTAAAAAGAATGTCAGGGTTGTTTTTTTCTGTGACAAGATATAAATATGGATTCAAAGAAAGATCCTTTATCTCTGGATTGTTTGGATTCTAGCAGGCCAGACTATCTGAACGAGAAGACAGATATCAAAGGAGTTATTCTGGGTAGCTCTGAAAAGCCTTTTGGGAGACTGGCACTATTTGGAGTTACAAGCTGTGATTCACCTGTCATATTTTCACCGGCTTTAACCTCTCAATAACCCTCACTCTTCTTCTTAGCTAATAAACCTATAATTTACTATAGAATTGGCTGCCAGCATTGTCTTTGGTGTAAAGTCAGGAGTATCAATTGACCTAGAGGAGAGACTGGTCCTTCAGGACTGGGAGTAACCTAATGCGGTATGATTTTTGGTTTTAATAACCTTTTATCACCAAGTTCAGTTTGTCTGCCAGGCAAGGTATCCTGGAGAAGGTCTGTGACTCCATGATCAGACCAATATAGTGATCCAGCAGTTCACATTTGTGAAATCTAATTATAGACTATGACATCAATTTGGGGTGTCTGCCCTTGTTTTCTGATAGTCACACTCCAGACATCCTGACACCCCAACCCCAACACAACACATAACATCACTCTGTGTTGCTTTCTACACAGTACAGGGAAGTGTTTAGGGTGGAGCTCATTCTGTTCTTTGGTGTCCTTCTGTAGTTTGTAAAAGATCTGCATCAGTATCTCCTCTTTAGCTTTGTTAGTTAACATAGCGATCTATATGCATTGGAAATACTGTGGTTCTGAGTTATCACAACCTTTAATACAGGTAATGGTGTAGTTAACAGAGAGCCAGCCCCCCACCCCTTTTACCCACTCTGTGTTTCCTGAACTAGTTACAGCCAGTAATTTTAACATTCCTGTCATGAGAATCAGCCCATCAGACTTTCAGTAACTCTAATTACATCACATTTCTTCTCATTAGTGAGAATTTCTAATTCCTTATGCTTGTTACTGAGACTCATGGCAATGGTGTTTATGTGATAGGGGGTGTGTATACACACACACACACACACTGAAAATTTTCTTTTCTTCACATTCTTAATCACATCTATTCAAGTTGTTCACAACATGCTGAACCAAGTACACAAGCTTGTACCACATTTCCTTTCTTAGTACTCTCCTCTTGCATTGTTGAAGCTCTCCTGGCTTCCCCAGAGTGTCCTCCTAAGAGGATTATTCCCCCTCCCTGAGATGCAGGCCATCCTGTTTGTACAACTCCCCTCTCCTACTGGAACGTGGTCCAATGCTCCACAAAACCAGAACTTTCAGTTTCACACCAGTCGTACAGCCAACAATTCTCTGGGGTATTTTCTGCCTTCTCTCATTCTTGGGACTGGAAGGATCTTTGAGAATATCAATTGGACTTCTTCAACTTCCTTCAAAAATCCATATCTTATCCCTATTTAAAGGAAGGAAAAGAGTGGCACAAAGACATTGACGGTGAGTCTACACTGCACTATAACTCGAAATAAAATACATAATTTGAACTACGCAAATTGCGTATCTTATTGCAATGCTATTTCAAAGTAGCTTATTTTGTCATTTGGTGCTGTCTGCACTGCGCCAAATTTTGAAATAAAGTGCTATTCCAAAACGTCCCTTACTCCTCATAGAATAAGGTTTACAGGGACGTTGGAATTGCAAGCCCAAAATAACACGCTTGCTGTGAAGATGTGGGATAGCTATTTCCGGATACTCTGATATCCCAAAATAATGTTGCAATGTAGACGTACCCTAAGTACCCTCTCCAAAGCCACACAGCAAGTCAAAGAGAGAGCCAGGATTAAATTTGAGCTATTGGCTCCCAACTCTCTATTCATTTTTCTAGATTACATATGACCACTTGATGTAGGGCCCAATCCAACTCCACCTGAAGTCAATTGACTCTTCTAGGAGTTAGATCAGCAATTAGTCCCTATTTCAAATTAATACGGCCAACAGCGAGACTCAATGGTCCTGGCACCACTGAAATGGAGGAGGCTGACTCCATATCTCCTGGGAAACCTCAGAAAGCCTGAAGCTGCTCAGATATGGCCCTGGCCCATCTTTTATCTGAAGTATTCACCAAACGGGAACATTTGACCAAGGACAGGACATTCAGAATGGTTTCAAGAGTGTAACCTAGGCTGTTGTTGTGTCTATTGCCCAGAGCTGAACAGACGCAATTCAGGTATAAACCAGCTACATCCCTTCGTAAACCCAGCACAGATTACACTCTGCAGACAGGGCCTCATGTGATTCCCATGGAAGTGAGTGAGAATGACTCCAGTGGTCATTGGCTCAGGCTTTCAAGCTGTGTCACTCAGATGTATTTTTCCCCTTTTAAATTATGTGCTTCAGGTTGCTGAGTAACCCCAGTAAAACCTAACAGACTATTATACCCAAAATCAAATTCTGCTCTCATTAAAGTCTAGGGCAAAACTTCCATTAATTTCAATGAGACCAGCATTCAACTCTTAAAGCAGAGCTACTCAACTTTGGAAACCCTGGGAGCCACAATGATACTCACAGCACATGCCGAGGGCAGCAACTTAAATGTGGTTGCATATACATGCAAATCTATGCAAATAGCCTCTTTCACAGTGACCGGCAAGACTACACGACACACAGGCCCCATTTAAATCAGCTCTGCTGGTATTTATAAAATGCAGTATTTACCCGATTTCCACCCATATGACAGCACCTTTAATGATCAATGACAATCCAGGAATTTAACTACTAAAACGCATATCAACAGAAGGCCATTATATGGACTACTTTTTTGTTTTGGCTTCCACCCATGGGCCACATGTTGAGCCCCGTATAAACCCAAACCGCACCACAGGCCCCAAATGAATGGGCTGGGGGCCGCATTTTGAGTAACCCTGCCTTAAAGAATGATTAGAAAAGCCATCCTCTGACTCTTATTTGATTGGACAGGCTTTCCATTCATTGGCACACATTGAAATGTTCTGGGCCAAGGAAACTGAGGAGCAGTCAACAGGAGCAGAGAGTGGCTCAGCACCTTCCAGGATCTGGCAAAAGCACCATCACTAAGGTGAAGTCTATGTAATTAGGAGTCACCACAGGTGCAAATTGGCTCCCATGCCCCTGACAGTCACAAAGTGTTTACAGTGGCCCTGGTGTGGGTTCCATCTTTAGAACTCCTAGGTTAATGATAATGACTTTTCACACAGTATATTGGCTTTTATGCCTCCTTAGACAAATTGGCCATCCTAACGAGCTGTTTGTTTGAAGGACGGAAGCCATTCTTTGGAAGGAAATGAATGACGGTAGGATGGAAGGAGGGAACCCTACAGCGAGGGCAAACAAATGAGCTGCATACTTCCGGAGCAGAAACAGCAATAATCAAAGTTGCAAGGACTCACAAAATTTGAAAAGGCCTCTCAGATTCCTCCCTGAGTCTATCAGCTGCTCCTGTGCATTGAGCAAACCTGTGCTATGTCACTCGCTGTCCATCTTTGGTTGCCCTTTATCAACATGGGAATGGCCAAGTATAAAGAAAAAGTAACGCCAATGTGCTTAAAAGGCACAGATGGGATTTGCACTGGGAAACGGAGATTAAGGCTGAATGTGCTTAGGTACAAGGAGGACGAGGGTTTACAGAGCTGCTCCCCATCCAAGCAACTGGGCAGGACCATTCCAATGCACTAGGACTAGGACAGAGAGCACCAGTCCATATTTCATGCATCTAAACTGCACAGTCTGTGTGCTAGGTAATGTCTCCCAGATGCCTCCCAGCACACACACACAACCACAAGCAGAAGACAGGGGCTCACCCTGCTACTGCTTCGAGTGGCAAAATGGGCTCTAGTCTAGAGTATCTCTCATCATGTTTCAGGTTCAGAGAGGCCACTCTATGTTGCTGCGACAGACAACAATTAGCAGTCTATGGCTCTGGCCCTCTGGGGGGCAGCGTGATAAGTGGTCCCCAGTCCTAGCCTTGAGGCTCAGGCAGGGGCAATCATAGTCAGCAGCCCCGGCCCTCTAGACAAAGGCAAGCAGGGAGTCCACAAACAATCTGGGGCCTACAGTCTCCTGGCTGAGGCAAGCCTCAAGCAAAGCACAAGCCATCCGGCCTAGGGGTGAATAGGCAGACACCCTAGGGATGGGACTGGCAGCAGAAGGTAGGGGTGGGACCCATGTGCTCCCTCTTCCACCTGGTCCCAGCCCAGGGCCCTGAAAGCAGAGAATGGTTTCTCCACTGGGTGAGCAGGAATCCTGCCAAAACACCCTGGCTTGTGCTCCAGCAAGAAAACCAGACTGAAGTCTGCTCCAGAAGAAGTACCACAGTCTGAGGAGACGGGGGTTCCTTAGTCCAAGGGCCCTCTGTCTTCTCAGGGTACACTGCAGATGGTCTGTCCCAGCAACTCCGCTCCTGGGTCAGTCTCCTGTGGCTCAGAGTGCTGCAGCGCGCAGGTTCAGTTCCGCAGCAGTCTGGAGATGCCTGCCTTCTTTCCTGGCTCCAGCCCCACTGAGCTGCACATGGCCTGCCTTCTCTACCTCCTGTCCCGCCCCTCTGCTTCCAGCATTAGGGGGGCGAGGAAGGCCCAGCTCCGCCTACCGGGGGAGTATAGAGGTCCCTTGTGCTCAGCCTTCGAGGGAGATCACACTGCCTCACTATTAGGGTTGCCAAGTGCCAAGTGTATTGACCCGGACAGTCCAGTCTTTTCACCTCCTGTCGGGTAAAAAAATTCAGAAAATACCGGACACCTAAAATGTGTCTGATTTTTTCCCGGACGGCTGCCAGCAGCCTGTTAGGGCCAAAAGCCTCAAAAGCATTTCTTAAAGGGGCCATGCTGTTTTTTTTTGTTTTTTTTTGTTTTTTAAAAAAGCTTAACTCTCAGGCAGGCGATTACATTTTTGGGTGTAAAAAGTACAAAAATAATAAAGCGCTGTAAAACTTAAAACAAAAATTAAGTTCTCAAAATTTCAGTTGTGTTGATGTACCCATCAGACTTCTCTCAAGTACCCCTTAGGGTACTCGTACCACTCTGGTTGAGAAACACTAGTCTAGAGCTGGGATCAGCCATTGGGACCCTACATTTGGGGCCAGTGGTCAGGACTCTGGGGCTGGCGGCCAAGTGCAGACCCCCCATGCAGGCTCTCAGGGGAGCCCCTGGGCCAACAGTGGGGCCAGCAGCTGGGAGCCCTGCATGTGGGTAGGAGGCCAAGACCCTGGGGCCAGAAGCAGAGTCCCTGGAGCCGACAGTCCAGCAGGATGCAGGGGTGATACCAAAGCCTCCAGGCAGCCGGGGAAGCAGTACCAACAGCCTCGCTGGACTCCTGGGCAAGACCATGGGGGACTGCTCCATGCCCCCAGAAGCGGCGGGGCCACAGACTGAAGGGCAGAGCTGGGGACATCCATCCCTCAATGTCACCTGGATCATGGCTCACTCCTTACAGCCTGCGGTGCTCCAAGAGCTATTTAAAATGGATCAGGTTTCATAATAGTGCCTGATTTACTCTCTTTGCAATTATGACATGACATTTTTAGTATCTAATGTTAATGAATTTAATATAAAAAGAGGAACCTAACCCTGTAAGTAGAGGAAACACTTTCAAATGTGGGCTATTGCCTTTAATAAGGGCACCAGTACCGGATCTATGGTCGGAAACATGAGCTAGGATTATCTTGTTTAATGAGCTGTCTGTGAGTCATGGAAAACTTTGAAAAACATAATGGGACCAATTCTGCTTTCATATGTTCATACATTGATGTCAGAGCACCACGTGACTTAAATGGGAATTAAAGCATGGGCCTGAATGAAGGTTGTAGACAGATGCTGAGACACATGTGACTCTCCTATTTTTGTTTGATTATTTTGATCTTTACTAACAAAGATAAGACCTTTGTTTCAACTCCATCTCTTCCTGCTACTCATTCCCCATTTTGGGATCATAATCATGCCGGTGCTCCCCAAAGGGAGATCATCTTGGCTTGTAGCTAGCTTAGTTAAGACCACTAATGAGGTCTTAACTCTCTGTGAGTGACATCATAATTGGCCGATATGGAAATACTCATGATGTCACACAAAGATTACAAGCAACAAGGGAAAATGAGGAATTAAAAACAGAGGGAGCCAGTTTGTGTGGTGCCCCCTGGAGGTACAGTACAGAATGCACAGCCAAGGGGTCAGTGATGAAAATGATTTTCTTGTGTCCGTGCTATTCTGGTTTGCCATGCAGGGCTGGCTTGAGATTTCTGGATGCTCTGTCTCCTGAGGGTAGCCTATAAGGTGCTTTGTAGCTCAACATTTCCACTGTTGGAACAGTTACTATAAATGTTCCCTCCCTGCCTCTCCCCCGTAGCAAGGCTTGGAAGTGGAGGAAGGAACGAGGACCATTTATGGTAGCCTGGTGCAGCTGTGCAGGGTTTATAAGGCCCCAATATGCCACTGAATCAGCATACAGTGGCCAGAATTGAGAGGTGAATCCCATCCAGAAATTCTATTTGCATGCAAAAGTCATTATTGGTTAAAGATCAAAGGGAGAAAAATGTCAGAATTATACTATTCATATAAAGCATGCAGAACAGTTCCTGGGTTCCAAAGACTTCCACGAGGTTTTAAGGGCATTTTCCAAGAGAAGCACATTTCTCTGGCTGTAAAGGCTGTGACTCAAAGCCAGACGGTTAGAAGTAGCAGTTTCAGGTGTCTGACACGACTCTAGTTAATTTATTCCAGGGCTGGGCTTTTTCCCCCCCATAATGTTATTTTTAAAGTGGATTCCACTGCCATGAAGTCATTCCAGCCCTCAGCTCTCAATATGTGGAAGCTTCAGACTGACTAACGTCTCATCACTCTATATTATTAAAAAATACTTAGAAGTTTAACAGTCTTCCACCCAGAAGAAAGAGGCTATGTAAACAGCGTATGTGCAGCCATGTGCTGGAGGTAATAATTAAGGAGAATTATCTCTTTAAGTATTGAAACAATGTAACTGATAAGGAATTAAATGTGCAGATTAAAGAGAAGCGGATGATCTCTTATTTAGGAAACGTACGTCAAAGAGAACTAGCCTAGAAGAAGCTCAAGCTGAATTGTTTCCACAGCAGGTTGGAAAATCAGGTCTGCAGTTAAACTTTAAACAAAAGGGGACCAGAAATGCAAATTTGTCATTCTTTTGTACTTTAACACACAAATTCAGTTGCAAGCAGTCACTGCTCTTAATCAGCCCTTCCAGTCTGCTTCTTGAGACCCATCAAGCGTTGGCTTCTGTAGGAATAAAGTTGTGAGCTTGTCTCTAGCAGGCCTATTTACATGAAGTCCAATTGAAAAGGATCCAGCCTAGGACATCAGAGACTCAGGTTCAAGACCCTCCTCTGACACAAACTTCCTGTGTGACATCAGGCAAGTCACCTGGCCTCTCTGTGCCTCAGTTTCCCACCTGTAAAAGAGGCATCACACTTCCTTGTTCCACAAAAGTTTTATGAGGATAAGCACATTAAGAATTGTAAAGTATACTTTGAGATCTAAAGAAAACAACTACATAAGAACTAGATATTATCGTCATTTCAACTACCAGAACAAATCCTTATTAAAGTTTGCTCTAGTTTCAAGGAGAGGGAGAACACTGCATGAATACAAACTGGGTAGGCTAGGGAGTTACACTAATGAGAAAGCACTGAAACTAAAACTGCCATTACACCAAACTCAACATTTTAATTGACATCTTCATTATTTTTCAAAGGGAAAATTAGCAACAAAAATTTTAGTTTAATTTTTTCTAGTTTTTTGGATCAGTTTGTTGACATTTTTTTTAAAACTTGAAAAAATTGACCATTTTGACATTTCCAAATTTTAAAAAGTTTAAAATATTTCAGATTACTGGGATTTAAAAAAAAATTCCCTAGTTAGTTTAATGTACAAAAAGCACAAAAGAGCACCATATCCTGTTTCTCAAGAGGAGCACATTCCAAGAACAAGGATTAACTCAAGATTTTTCTATCCATTTACAAACCTGATCAACAACCTCCTTGAATGAAACAAAACCAATTGCAAGAGATAAATATGTACAAAAGATGATAGATTAGGTCTCTTCACAGTGCTGTAGACTTAGTGAAAAAACAATTCTCGTGAAGCCATAAATTATCACAAAGACAGCCGTATCATCTGCAAATCACTGTTGCCTATCAAATGGTTGCTATGAGAAACTAATTGCTCTTCATTCATTCTGGGATATTTCAGTGCTTGGTGTTGAATATTTGTTTCCAAAAAGGAAAATTATAAACAGTGGGAGTGAAATTCTAGCCTCACTACAATTAATGGCAAAATGCCCACTGATTCATTAGGGACCAGAATTGTTACTGTATTGTTGCTTCTCTTGCAGTCCCATTCAATGTACAAGAATTTAACACTATAATGAATTTCACATCTGCAAGTGGAAAGACTGCAAGCAGGTGAACAAAAACTCAGACACCATGGGAACGATCATGCTATCAATACACACTGGGGACAGAATTGGATGGCCACTGCACTGCACATTGGCTCTTCTGCAGGCATTTGTGTATTTCCAAACAAATGCTCATGCTCCAGCCACCCATCTCCAGTCAAGCCTTTTGTCTTATTTGGACTTTTGTTTACCCCAGAGTTTTCAGTTTGGCCAAGCCTTACTAGAGTCTGAAGGAAACACAGGCAATGGCCCAACTTAAAGGAAAGGTTTACATTTCCCTCTGTTTTGTTTTAAACAGTCTATTCATGAAATTTCTCCACCTGATAAACAGCCTAGTCCACCAAATCTTTTATAGGTAGCCTCATTGACTGTAGGATTTGTAGGTGACTTGCCTGCCTCTGAATCAGGCCCTGGGTGAATTTAGTGCAGGAGAATTAGGTTGTCTTGTCATTCATAAAAGAAGTTTGGTTTGTGGCAAGACAACCCCCAGAGCTCTTCAACCCTGACGTGGAGTAGACCAACTGGGTTTAATGGGTAGCTCATTCTTCATTTCAGCTCAGTCAGTTTCAGCCAATGAGGGTGCCAAATGTGAGGATTATTTTTTTGACACAGACACCTTTCCACCAAGTGGTGGTCTGAGAGACCACTGCTTCCTATCAGAGAGCTCAGCAAACACTCTCGATGGTAACAACTTTGGTGTTGATGGACCTGAGCAGAATACAAAAAAACAACCTGCAGGTGAATGATCAGTTTCCTTTTGAAATTAATTAACCTTGTTTCCTATAAATTAATACCCATGTGCTTTACTCCTCCTTGATTTCCCTCATTCTCCTCACTCTGCTTATGGCTTCTGCTTAGTTGCTTCCATGGTTGCAGTCCCTTACGCATCAAGCACGCCTTTTCTCTCGCTGTCCCTTTCACTTGGAACCCCACTGTTGTCCTGCACCAAGTGATCCTCTTCTCTTCATTAAAAAATGCTCCCCAGAAGAGTCATTTCTACCCTGCAGCTGAATAAAGCCACCTCCTAACATTTAATAAAGGTGACAAAACCAAAACAAGTAAAACAACACAGTCAAGACTCTACTTGCCACAGATGATGTGTTAAGAACCATCTCACCTTAAAAGTGTCTCTCCCCTCCTGCCATGTACTGTTGCCTATAGTAAATCATTTCTACTGTCATATTCTAGCCCTCTTCTGGACAAAATGTAGAGCCTAATCATGCACACCCTAATATGAATAATTAGACCTTACTCATGCAAAACAATCCTATTGACTTTAGTGGGTTTCAGACGGGCTCCTTAGACCCAGATCATTGTCCAAGGTACCCGGCCTTTGATATTTATTTTATTTTACTTTACTCCCCCCATTTGTGTCTTTTTTCAGAAAAAAACATGACTTCTATCATGCCAAACACAACAGAGCTGAAAGAGGAAGATGGGGGGGATGTCATTTGACTGTGTTTCTGTTCTCAGTTCCCTTTATTCCTTGTTCCTCTTTCAGACTCTGAGGCTTTTTGGAGAAACACCGTATCTCAAAACTAGGATTTGGTTCTCTAGCTACATCTTGCTACTTCTCCCAGCACCCAGTCCTGAAAAGCTTAGTCAGACAAAACACTCCCTGGGGTGGAGAAATACAAGGGCTTCTTCTCATCCGCTGCTAAAGTCAGTGGGAATATTGCCTGCATAAAAGACTCCAGGAATGGGCCCTTATGGTCAAACTTTTCAAGGTGCTGAGAATCCAGTAGTTTCCATTGTTTTCAGTAGGCACCTATGTCTCCAATAGGGATGTAAAATCCCATTTAATTGGTTAACCAATTAAGGGGTATGGGTGGGAGGGCTGCCCCAGCCTGTCTGGACTGGAACAACCCGCCACTGGGCTGGAGCAGAGAGGTAGTTCTGGGTGACTGGATACATGATTAACTTTTCTCATCTCCAACTCATGTACAGAATAAAACTACTGTACAAAGTAACCTCATCTGAGATATGGCGTCTCTGAATTTAACCCTTACCCAGGGTAAGGAACTGAAGCTTACCACCACTTGAAGACTGTTCAGTAGCCTATGTAAAATGAGTTGAGGATCTAAGATCAATTTCCAGGGGTCCAGTGCCCTCACTGCCAAAACCCTAGCCACCACCAGCCCTTTGTTGGCAGCCTCAGCAGAGAGAAACAAGGATTGAATAGATTTAGATCTTAATTATCATGCCCAGGTTTCAGACCAACTAGCAAGACAGCCATATGAGGACCTTATACTGCTGCTGTCCAGGTCACCTGGTCCCTATGCTATGGAAATTGTGTTTAGCTTTTTCTGAGTGTTGTACAAAGGAACGGTCTTTTATAGTTAATATGAGGATATGGAAAGGAAAGAAGGCATAGATACCACTGAAATATTGCTGGATCATGTTGTAAAAAAACAGCATAAGGACATGGTGCAATACCTGGAATTCTACTGCCTGGAATCGGACCGTGTGATCAGGAACAGTTGGGGCTGAGCAACAGAGTAATTTCTTTAATGCCTCTTTAATTTGCATGTACAACTTTGCATAATTAACCCCTGGGAAATTGCTGTTCATGCAAGCCCTAAGATGAAAATGCTCAGATATTTTAGGAACCTAAGTCTCATTGTGACACATTCAGAACTCAGTGGAAAACCTTTTTCTTCTAATAGTTCTTCACACAATTAGCCATTTTCACTTGCACACATACACCCCCCTCAACATGTAGCTAGTCACCCACACTCTCTACCTATTCAAATTGTACTCCTGCAGATGGAGAAAGATCAGGGTTTTTTTGAAGTGACATGGGCTGTTTTCAGATACTAGTGATAAGGGTAATGCAAGAACTGGATAGTACATCTCATACTTTGCAATACGAAGTATATATTTAAAATAACATCCCAGAAAACAAGAATCTCACAATTGTGTCATGCAGATAAATGCAATTTTAATTATATTTAGTCTCAGGATTAGCATATGACATTGAAGGCTGTATTCTTCTGGGGGAGCTAACAAAATAAATCAGTAACAAAACAGCTTTAATTCCAATGTCTGGTTTTCTTTATTTAAAATAAATCAACAACAAAACAAAAAATCCCAAAGAAACCCCTCCTAAATGAGTTAGAAAGGAGTTTCATGATACTGTTGAATAGCTACACTTTAAGCCTAAAGTGTATGTAGTGTAAAAATGACCTAAATTCATTTAAAACATCAATACCAAGCCTGTAACGTCAGGATTTATCAAGGGTTCGTGTGTCAAAAGCTGTGTGACCCCTTAATTATTCTTTTAAGCACCATCTCAGAGACCCAAAGAGATGTATTCTCTCCCATGATTATTTCCTAAAACAATAGGCTTGAGGAGAAATACTATCCAAACACAGCCAGGTCTGTAGGACCCTGCCCCTTCAGAATGAAGAATATTGCAAGTTTGCCAGGCTGATTTGCTTATTTACATTTTGGCTGCCACACAAGCAGATGTCATTCAGCCAGATGTCATTCCCCTCCAGCTAGAAAAAAAAGACATCTAGAGTTGTTTCAGCGCATTAAAGGGAACTCGTTGAAATGTCTGCTAAGGAAACAATTCTATTTTTATTTATGCTTGACCATTTCTCTATTCCACCAGCCATGCAAGCCTTAATGGCTTGTCCTTGTCTCTCTGATATCTACAAGAAATCCCCAAGAATGGCGATAGGTCGTTGGAAAAGTTGATATTTACAAAACACAAAACAGAGTGAGTATGTATGCACAGGCAAGATATATTTGTCCTCCTCTCCCCCATTCTTTGTAAAATTACAAGCGACACAGGTACTCTTTGTTTTGATTATCACACATAATATAGCATTGATCCTCTGGATGCTACTGTAATATCGCTCTATAAATTTTTTTTTCCTGATGGATGACAGAATATTCCTGCCAGGCAACAGAATGATGTCATCAGTGTCAACAGGCTCTCTCAGCAAAGCAAAAGCAGCCAGAGAGAGGGGGGTAGGTGAGCGTAGTGAGCAAAGGGTGCAGCCCCTTAGTAAGAACTGAATAGTAAAAATGATACCCAATATCTCACTACATACAAAAGCTCTGCTAGTCTCTTGTTTACCTAACAAAAGAGCATTTACAGAGTTTGACACAAATTAGGAGACACCACATTCTTGAGGATGTCATGGCAACATGCCAATCAAGGCTGTGTTATGACTTTTAACCATTCTTGATGTCTATATTCTCACTTGACTGTCTCATTGGGTTCCAACTATGCTTACTATGGAGTCCTGAGTGTCAGCCATACATGGGCACAGAAGGATGTATGAAAGATTTACACACAGTGCCTGACAGAGAATGTTAGATATGTTCAGGAGGATAATTTTATGGCCATATAAGGTGTCTAGAATCCAACAGGTGGTATTCATTCTGCCAAAGGAGATGGTACAATTCGAAGAATACTTCCTACATTCATATGGCTTTGCAGAGCAATACACTCAAATGAAGTCCACAAATCAGAATGTAAAATATTATGCAGATCAAGCTGAATTTTTTTTTGGTTCAGCTCAATAGTAGATGTGCCGTTTCTTTGGATACTGATTAATCAGATCATTTATTGGTGGCATTAGGGGGATATTAGGAAAGATGAGGGGGATATTAGGAAGGCAAATAAGGCAAGGGAACTACAAGAGAGGGCACCAGGAAGGAGTAAGGTTGCATTCACCAGAATCTCCTCTGCATTAAACAGGTACACCTTACAGATGATAAGTTTTAAAGAGATTTTATGCTGGTAATTTTCATAGAGAGGTAATATTTTTAAAGGAGTTCAGTGGAATAGGGTCAAGACTGCTCTCCAGCTGAGAAATTAAACAGCTACTACTGACAGAAGCATAATAGGGAAAATTTTCTTTAGCACTCTGGGAAGAACTCCAATCCACGAACACAACTGTCCCACTGAGATGATGCATAGCTCAGACACTGAGCAAGTCCTGGGCTACGTCTAGACTTGCATGATTTTCCGGAAATGCTTTTAACAGAAAAGTTTTCCGTTAAAAGCATTTTCGGAAAAGCGTGTCTAGATTGGCACGGACGCTTTTCCGCAAGAAGTGCTTTTGTGGAAAAGCGCCCGTGCCAATCTAGACGCTCTTTTCCACAAAAAAGCCCCAACTGCCATTTTCGTGATCGGGGCTTTTTTGCGGAAAACAAATCTGGGTTGTCAACACTGGCCCTTTTGCGCAAAAGGACTTTTGCCCAAACGGGAGCAGCATAGTATTTCCACAAAAAGCACTGATTTCTTACAGTAGGAAGTCAGTGCTTTTGCGGAAATTCAAGCGGCCAGTGTAGGCAGCTGGCAAGTTTTTCCGGAAAAGCGGCTGATTTTCCGGAAAAACTGGCCAGTCTAGACACAGCCCTAATGTCTTATAGATGTTATTAGTTGGCAAAGTATCTTTTTCACAGTACAACTACCCTGCATGAACCTACCTCCATTCTCTAATACTTTCCCTATATTTACTATATACTTCAAGCTTAACAATGTTTGCTTAAGTTTTCAATTGTGAGGCTCTGATCCTATAACCCTCATTCACATGAGTAGTCAATAGGATTATTCACTCATGAACTGGGCTTGATGAACTGGATTTTTGTATTTAGTAATTGTGATTATGTCTCGAAATAAATCTCATTGCAACCTAACACAGGACTAATGGAATTGCTACATGTGAAGTAAACAGCAAATATTAAAATAAAGGACTGAAAAGGATAACATTTTACTAGGACAGCTTTATACAATGTTATTGAAACCTTGCCTACCTTTGTCTTATTAAAAAAAAAAAAAAAGAATGATTATTAATTTTTCTCATGGTCTACAAGTACCTCCAGAAGAATGTTATGACCCTTCCTTACTCCAAATACTATGAAAAGTCTTCTGACAATAGAGCTCTTCAAATCAGCAGAAAAAACTTAAGATTCAATTAGTGGAAGCTAAATAGAAACTGGGTGATTAATCATGGACATTTACAGAGTTGGAGTGGATTCTCTATTATTTGACATCTTTAAATCAAGGTTGGGTGTCTTTCTTATATGCATGCTAAAACACAACCAAAATTATGGACCTAATGCAGGAATTTTAGGTGAAATTCTGTTTTGGGGTTATTCAGGGGGCCTGCCTGGATGATCATAATAGTCCCTTCTGATCTTAAAGTATGAGTTTTCTGAATATTTCCTTCAAGTTTTTTTCCCCAGTGATTCTTCTTGATTTAGCAACATTTGATACCTCAGCCTAAAATGGCAACTCTTTAATATGCACATGAAGCTTCAGAAAGAAACATTTTGTAACCTTAAAACTGCAGAGCCATTGTCTGCTACTTCCTCTCTGTCAAAGACAGCAAGCTTCAAGATGTTATGTTTGATAAGCATATACGGTAGAATAGGAGGTATAATCTGTGTCCTATGTCACAAGTAGAGTTCATTCAAGACTAAAACCACAGAGGGATGAGTGATGCATTTTCTAAGCACTATACCCCATTTTACAAAAAAAAGGACAGGAAGGCATAGGACTAACTTTAAAATAACTGTTGATTTTTGGATGGCTACTTTGAGACAAATTAGGATCTGCTTTTCAGAACGACTGCAGCTCTTGTGCACCTCAACTGGAGATGAATATGCTGTGCACCTCTGATCATACAGCCCCTCCTATCAAGCTGGATACCCAACAATGGAGTTTCCCAAATTATCTGACATTTTGGCAAGTTGGTAATAAATCTAGGAAGGGAAACCAGGTTTTTGCACTCTACAGCCATTGCTTCAAGCTGTCTCCTATCACTAGAGGGAGCTGAAGCACCAAATAAATACAAATTCCATCATAAATTATAGGGCCAATCCCTTCTCCAAAGTCAGAAATTTTGGATGAAATAGGAGCAAAACTGAATTCACACTTAAAAAAAGCACAGGTTGTACATCTTTGTATGAAGCCACAAGTGATTGCTTGAGATTTATATGACAGGAATAAAACTCAGTTCTGATATTTCATTAAATTGGGTTCTGAAAGGCCCCATTTCTGCAAATTTCCTCACTATATTTGCATTCAGAAAAAACATTACTGTATTTCACAGTGCTTGCAGGGTTTAGAAAAGTACAAATGACACCGACATTTGTTGGTAAATTGTTTCAGGACCATTAATGGGTTAAATTATTTTTTCTTTAAATTCGTGAGTTTTACTGAGAAAAATTAATTTTTTCAACTCTTTTTTTAAATAAAAAGTGCCCTCAAAACATATATGAAATTGACAATTTAAAAAAAATTACATGGGAATTTTTTGTTTGTTTCCTTACAACTAGTCTGTGCTTTAAAATACAGTAATTACTCATTTAACATGGGCCCGCTTAACACGTTTTCACAATAGCACGATTTATTTTTAGGGAACTTTTTTGAATAACACGACTGTCCCCGAAATAACACGAAAATAATCAAGTGGCGGACTACTTCATGCGGCAGTATAAGTTGGTGAAAACAGTGGTAATACGCATGAGCGGATGAATACATGTGGTCACAGTGCTCCTCTGCTCACTCACGGGTTTATTTTTGTGTTTTAACAAACTGCAGTGACTTGTGTTGCTAGATATCTAATGTTGACATTGATGACCAAGCACCAACAAAAACTTGACTTTGCCGCCACCACCACCTGAAACTCAACCCTCACATTTTCCATTATTTTTAAATGGGAAAATTGACCCCACATAGCATGTTTTCGCTTAGCACAAACATTTTCAGAAACACATCTATAGTGTTAAATGAGGAATTACCGTAGCCTGTGCTTAAGGCAGGAGGGGCAGTTGACATTTTGACTGCACAAGCGTTAAATGTGAAGGATGCATTGCATATATGAGCAAAAGTCTGCTAATTTCAGCAAACCTCAATGACTTGGATGCATACAATCTTCAAGACTGAGGATTCAATTACTTAGATGTACACAGACGCTGAATTGCCTACAGCTGGGTACGTGTACAAGCATCTAGCTTGAATTTAAAGATGATGTATCATACAACACAGGCCAGTGTACTATTTCACCATACCAAAATGGTTTCCTAAAATGTACATTTATTATACCAATACACACAGCTCTTTAGTTGTTTTAAATGAATATAAAAAGCAGGTAAATCTTTAAATTGATGGCTGGTGAACAGCTACACTATTATGTGGTTTTAATTAGCCAACTTTATTGTTTTCAATTTCATCTTCTACTTCATGGTTCCTCAGTCATCATCTTGCTGATTTCTTTCCTGTCAAGGAAACAGGAAAATTAATATCATGTTAAATACACTCATATTAAATAAAGCACCAATCTAATCTAACATTGCAAATATTTTCCATGTATTGACACTGGGATGCAGGAGAGTCTATTCCCTACTGGAAGCCACTACAGGATTTTATTTAAAATGGGGAGTAAAATCTGTCATATCACAATGTGAACCAATAAAAATGCTCCCCCTAAACAAGAACTCTGAACAGCTGAGAACTATAGCCAGGAAAGACAATGATGAGGAATACTCAAAGAAAAATCCGACCATGGAGGTGCATCTTGAATTGTACACTGAAACTTGAATATCTCTAGGTTTGACAAGCTGCAGGTGGTAGTATCTCATTGCAAAGCTGATGATCTAACACTAAGAGTGTAGGTTTCCAAAAGGCTCCCCACTCATGGTATGGAGGTACCTCAGTGTAAATCTTCCCTATGTGGATGTTCACACCAGACCTCAGCAATAGGTGCACCATAAAAACCAATAAAGATTAGACAGGGTTCCCATCAGCCACTGCCTGAACAAGACATACTGAATGTGAGCTTGCTAAAAATGGTACATTAATCAGATTAATGATGTTGGCTTTTTGCTTAGGCTTTGGGGCAGACTACACTTGCAAACTTTTCATAATGCAATCCCCCCTCACTCAGCCACACATATATTAAAGGGTTTTCTTCTGGCCCTGGTATAACACAATCTATTCTTTCCTCTTAACTCTTTTGATGGCACCTAAGGATGGCATGGCAGTGGATTCTGTAGTCCCTTCATCAAGCTTCTTGGCTAACAGCTCAAAATGTCTGTAATCATAGTCTAGTGCAGCAAGCTTCAGATAAGCCTCAATATTATGGAGTCTAAGTGTGAGTATCTCATCCTTCTAGATCATAGCTAGACTTCACAATACATAATGCTAGCAGACTTAAAGGCAGGAGAGTCCATGTTAGGTCACTACCACATCACCTAACACTGCCACTCTCCTGGCCTGTGAATTTGTTTGTGAACTGAATTGAAGTTATTCCATTTACACTCTTGTACAATCAGGACCTGCAAAGATGCATAGTTGGAGATGAATCTTCAAGTGCTAATTAGTTTTGGGCTTGAGCATAAGACTGTGCTATTCAGAACCAAACTATGAAGTGTCATTCAATGCACAGCATCTCAAGTATATTCCTCGAGAGGATTCACCAAAACAGCTAAATTTTTAGCTACATTTCTGTTAATGAGACTTCAGTCTACACCATACTGAGGGCCTAGTTAGCCTTATCACTGTACCCAAGGGCCAGTGAGTAATTATTAGAAGGTCAGACCAGAGATTTATTCTTTTTTCAGGGATGTTTTGGGCTGCCTACCTGAGGACGAGAGCACACTTTGACCACTGAGCAGAGCTAGTCAGGATTTTTTCATCAAAAATGAATTTTAATGAAAAAAATAGGATAAATGTTGATGGTTAATATCAAGGATATTTGAAGTCTTACAAATCAGCTGTCTGATGCCAAACAAATCCTTGGGCTTTGCCTCCCCTCAAAATGTTGAAGACAGAAAGGTAGATTCTTTGCTATTGGTAAGGAAGAAAGGAGGAGATTTGTGTTGGTACAAAAAGGAGTGTAATTAGAAGCAATGGGGAGAAACAGAAGGGGAACGTTACAACGGATGTAAAAGATTTATGATAGCAAGTACTATTAGATCAGGTGGGCAATAATTTTTGCAGGGGGGCCACTTCATGTACACGGTCGTAGGCTGGCTGTAGAATGGGTAGGACCTGGAATGGGTAGGGCCTCATACAGAAGGGGTGGGACTGAGGCTACAGAAAACAACAAAGCATGTGAGTGTGAAAGAGAGAGACACGGTGTGTGCGAGAGACGGACTCTGACACAGATTGAGTGCATGTGGCACAGAGAGAGAGAGAGAGAGAGAGAGAGAGAGAGAGAGAGAGAGAGAGAGAGAGAGAGAGAGAGTGTGTGTATTATATATATATATATATAAAAAAAAAAACAGGTAGTGTGTGTGTGTGCTGGCTGCTGCCGCCGGGTAAATTTCTGAGAGAAGCCATATACTGTCTCTAAGTCTTCCCTCTCTCCCGCTCTGCAGAAATGGGGTAAGAGAGAGAAGTGTTGTGGGGAGAGAGGAAGGGGGAGGAGAAAAAGCACGCACGCACAGGTGCACTGAAATCTTAGAAACAGGGCACTGTCTCTTAAGACAGGCACTCCTCTGAGTCACTCACCATCCATACGTCAGATTGGAACAGCTTTGCTGTACCTCCCCCTCTCCTTGACACGTGCTCTGCAGAGATGGGGCACAGGGACAGGGGGACACCCTGATTTCAGAGCTCCCCTCTCCCCCAGCTCTGCACAGCTAACAGGATAATCCTGGGAGCAGATTGGCTACAGGACGGAGCAAGGTGGCGGGGGGGAGGGGAGAAGCAGTTGAACACATGCTGCCTGCTGTAAGTATTCATACTCTGCTAATCCACTGGGCAGGCTGGAAAGAAATACTTGGTGGGCTAGATCCGGCCCTCGGGCTTGAGTTTGTCCTCTTCTGTATTAGACTATAGAGTAGTCTTCCAGTGGAATTGGGGAACATTGCGAACGAGACTGGAAAAAGCACCATTTTTAATTATGCACCATCCAGAGAATAGAGACAATCTTTTCCCCTGAAGATGATCTTACAGAGTCCTGTGGCACCTTAAAGACTAACAGATTTATTTGGGCATAAGCTTCATGGGTAAAACCCATTTCATCACATGAACCGGAGTCAATTCATATGATGAAGTGGATTTTACCCACGAAAACTTATGCCCAAATAAATCTGTTAGTCTTTAAGGTGCCACGGGACTCCTCCTTTTTGAGATACAGACTAACACAGCTATCCCCGAGTCTAAGATAAGTAACCTATACAAAGTGCATCACTCACTGCACATTACATTGTACTGTAGCCTGCAGCTTTAGAGCAGAACTTGGATTGTTTGAGTTAACTTTTAAAGCTGTGAGTGGTTTGGGGCTTGACCAGCTGAAAGACGGCTGTTGTATTGAACCCTACTGTTGATTAAATCTTTCACACTGCTTACAGTGGTTGAAAGGCGGCAAAAAGATCATTTCAGCCTATGAACAAGTCATGTATATTTATTGGAAAAAAAGACCTGAGAAACTAAGTTTGTCTGAAGTAAGAACTGCATAAAGTGTGTAAGGCTCCCTAAAACATTACAAAATTAGGTTAGTATTACACTTAACATTTCTAACATTCAGCCACTCAGACTACATATTTCCACTTAGCCTATAGTTCTCTTTAAACAAAAAAGGGCATGTGTGTTCCAGTAACATTTCCATATTCTCTATCATGTATTAGCTTCCCCTAAGGTAACACAATAATAAAGTGACAATTTGTTCTTGATTATTACAAGTAAAACAATAAATCAGTCCAACAATACATACACTCTCTCTCCTTTCCTCTCTATATACAAATTTATTTTACAAGCCAAATACTGTAATTCTTCCAAATCAGAATGTCATAATTCCACATGCTTTAGTGCTCCTCTTTGGTAACCCCCATGGTCAGAAATTCTTTCACTGCAGTTTGCTTACCAGCTTGAGAAAATCAATTAGCTTGTGAACATCTTCTCCAGTAGAAAGATCTACAAAATCCTTGGGCAGTCGGTAGCTCAGGTAAGGGCTAGGCTGGACGGTAACTTTGCTGTTTGTACAGCGGAACGCTGGATAGTCCTTAGAGAAAGACAGGTTAAAAAAAACCCTTAATCTAACTGCCAACAAACACCCATTTCTTTAAACTAGCGGTAACACTGTTTCAATTGCTGCTATTGAGTTTTTTCAATATACTAAAAGTGGAGTTTTTTCAATATACTAAAAGGGTGACACTGGCCCTTTAAAATGAAGCTGCCTAATTCAGCTTAAAAGAGGGAACCTGAATCCTAGAGAAGAGAAAGACCTAGTGAGTCAGAGCTTCCCTACAGCCTGACAGAGTGGATCAGTCAATGAAATGGACAAGCGTGAGTTGCCTGATCCAATGAGAACAGGGAAGCTGAGAGCTGCCTGGAAGCTGGTGACCAGAAGAGGTCTCTGGGGAAAAGTAGAGAGAGCAGAAAGCTCTTTACAGGTCCTCCAAGAAAAGAAGGAAGAATTATCACAGAAGCCAGTGGAAGGCGAGCTTGCTGATATTTCTGAGCCAGAGAAGGCTGGAGAGGGCTGAAGACAGAGGAGCAGAGGGAGATGCCTTCTGACTCTGAGCCTGAGAGATGAAACCAGAGGGCCGGAAAAGGCCAAAAGCAGGGAGTGACAGACGCTGGGGCCAGACTTGGTGTGTCTGTACTGTTCGGACTATACTGGAGAAAGGGACTGTGTGTAGGGACTTTTGGTAAGGACTATTTGCACTATGTTTTGGTGATAAACAGGCCCCACAGAGGGGTACAACTGGGGCAAGACAGCTAACAGTGGAACTAGTGGGGAATCCGATAAGGAAACGGAAGCAGGTACAACTACTGTGCACTGGCCTGCTACAAGAGGGCATTCCAGGTGGGGACTCCCCCATGATAGGAGTGATCACGGGTTTCCTATATTAAAAAAGAAAAAAAAAATCAAAACCCTCTGACCACTTATGGACAGAAATTAAAATGCCTTTAATATTCAGATATAAGCCTTTCTTCCCATACCCCAAGCCTCCAAGAGGACATTCACTGTATTAATACAACTTATTTACTTATACTTAATGTAAAGTGCTATAATGCTTGGAATCCCCAGCAGAGGTTGAACTTTAGATAGGCTTTTTATCTGAGAGCTTTATCTGAACACAAGGATAAAGTATATCATTTCTGGCAACAAAAGCCTTAAATCCCCCTTTATTAAGGGTTTCAGATTTAAATCCATATTTACATCTAAAATCCTGCCAAAGTTAAGGTCAAGACATATGCAGCAAGTATTTCTTGAAACCAAACTTATTGTTAAGCTTCCATTGCTAACTATAAAACGTGTAGCCCCACCTTACATTTAATTTAACAAACAGTGATATGTAAATATATAGCATGTTACATCTTCAAAGTGCTCTATGATGGCAATCTGATGTCATCTGAAGAAGTAGGCAAAAAGTTTCCTGATATTACACATGTAGGCAGAGAGAGCACCAGACATTTACCCCAAACCAGTAGACCTAATTGCTGAGCTGGAGCTGAACAAGACAGAACATTCTACTTCTCATTCCAGCTTACACTAGGAAACGGCACAAAACATATGGTGTGCATCCATGCATGACAGGTGAAAACCCTCAAAACTGACTAATAACTAAACCATATCTTGCTAGACAAAATAAACTCTGAGTTTTTTGGTTTTTATCTAAATAAGTCCTATCCTTTAACCCAGATGATCTCAAACCTTTTTTGTATCATGCAGGACACATTAACACCTCGTGGGCCACCTTCCACCCCATTCACCAACACAGAATCCACCTATCTGCACTTCATTTGCAGTTTCATAACATCTTTGGGGCAAACAGAGCAATTTTCTTTCATATAAGAATACACTAAGGAAATCATAATGTGTTCTAAGATTTTCTAATCTTTATCAGCTAGAAAGAAGGGGGTTACTTACCTGTAATTGGAGGTTTTTCACGATGTGTGATCCCTATCTGTATTCCACACCATGCTTTGGGATTGGAGATTTTGTAAGTAGTGTTTCTTGTGCCCTGCCTCACCTAGGGCTTCCATTCGAGGCAATAAAGGTTGGAGTGGATCAACTGTGTCTCCATTTACTTCTGCACTGCAAATATGGCAGATCCAGAGGGGAAGGAGGGCAGAGAGTGGCATACAGATAGGGACTACGTATCTCAAAAAGCCTCCAGGTATAGGTAAGTCAACCTCCTTTTCTTTGAATGATGGCCCCTACTGTACTCCACAGAGGGTGATTAACAAGCAATACCAATTTGTAGAAAGGTGAGAGAATGAGGATGGAATAGTAGTGCAGAAGACTGCTGTGCAGAGGAAACATCTGCTGCCAAGTCCTGCACAGTGTGCAATAAAGTTGTGCATAGAATTCCATGTGGCCACTTTACAGGTGTTAATGAGTGGCACATTCTGAAGAGAGGCAGGGTCGAAGCTTAAGCCTTCCTAGGGTGACAGTTCTGATCTCCTGCATATCTATATGCATTCTGGATTCTCTGGGAGTTCCCTCAATCCCCCCAAGGATTCATCAATGATAATCTTGTCTGGGCAAGAGGGAAGAAAGGGAACTCCCATGCATGCAATACATATCCAACCACCATTGAAGGGATGACAGTACCACGGTGTGGACCGTCAGCATGGAGTGATACCCTAACTAGAGGCATTGAAGTCATGCAGAAGGGGAGAGTTGCATTTATACATGAAGCTATGTAACTGAGAAGGGATGGCCAAGTCCTGGCTGGCACATGTGGGTAGCTCGTGATGTGAGCAGCTTGTAATGTGAGCTATGATGTTGCTTAACACATGGAGCCTGTCTGCTAGTAAACAGGCTCATGCTATGACCAAATTGATGGTAGCCACTATGAAGTTCAAAAACCAATTAGGGTCTAGGATTGATTTCATGCCACTAACTGAGTAACATGAAGGGTGACATGTGGACCTTTTGCCTTGACTGTGTGGCTAGAAGCCATGTCAAGACATGGAAACACAAGAACACTGTGCTACAATGGAAAACCCTGGAAGCAGTGGTTATCCCCAAGAGAAGTGTCCTGTACTGGAAATGATGGGTGCCCACTGTGAATCTAAAACATTTGTGGGCTGGATAGACATTGATATGTAAATAAGCATCCTTCATATTCAGAGCCGTAATCTATATGTCCTTCTCTAAGGATGGGATAATCATTGCCAACGTGACCGAATGTGACCATAAAGAACTTGACTTTTGCAAAGTGATTGAGATGCGAAAGATCAATCTCCATCTGCTTTACTTCCCAATACCCAAGAGGAAAACTGAATAGAACCCCAATCCTCAACATTCTGGGGAAACATGTTCTATTGCTCCCCTTGTAGCAAGGAATTAATCTCTCATGTGAGAATGCTATAGTGAGAGTGGTCCCTGAAGAGAGACAAGAAGGGTGGCGTGGGAAGAGGTACCATGATAAACTGGGTTATATAGCCATGGTGGATGACAGCCAACACCCATTTGAACATAGTTATCATGCGGGTGGGTAAGGGGAGGGGGAGAGAACTGGAGTGGATGGTGAGGGGTCCAATACCTGTGGTATATCCTGTGGTGGCAAAACAATCTCTTTAGACTGAGGTGGAGGGGACTGATGGACAAGGTGACTTCAGGTATGGCAAGGCAAATGCATCCCGGAGCACAGCTATGGCTCCGGATCTTCCAAGAAGCACACTCTCCTTCCTGGATCTCTATGCTGGCAGAATGGACTTTTCCAGAACAGGGGGATCCCATGTCTTGTGGGATGCTTGTGGTGATGGTTTGGTGCTTGGAATTGCCCAATCCCACTGGATGTGGGACTTCTTATGTCTTGCACTTGGTGCATGTTCCAACACCATGGCTCGAATTCATGGAAGGAGAATTCACTTTCTTTGATTTTGAGGAAGACAGTCCCATGCTTATGGGTTTGCTTCCATGCCTCCTGACTAGGACCCAATGGGTACCTATGGGGCTAGTTCCATCAGCACCGGATTTGGATGTGATAGTGGAAGCTACACTCCTTGCTGATTCCAGCCAATATATTCCAGCTGATTCCAGCCAAAGGTTCCCCAGCCTGGGTCTCAGTGAGGTTTCGTGGCCTGCTCCATGGTGTTATTTCTGGAGGAAGAGAGCCTGGCCTTCTAAGCTGTGCCTGGGGAAAAATAAGCAAACCTGTACCTGGATATGATGGCTACTTCTTGCTAGCAGTGTTGGTGTTAGTCACTGACCGAGAAGAGGTGCACAGTTTGAAGCTGAAAGTCCTTGGCAAAGTCCAGTACTGGCATGTGGGTACATGGGTTTGGAAAGGAGTGTTGTCAAAGAAAGCGAGCCCCTTCCACTTTATCTAAACTAAACACTAAAATTATGATAAAACTACAACAAACTGATAAAACTAGTCAAAAACCTGGCAAACCACACACACACACACACACACACACACACACACACACACACACACACACACACACACACACACACACACACACACACACACACACACACACACACACACACACACACACACACACACACACACACACACACACACACACACACACACTGAAAGGTTTGACCCAGACCATGTGGGAATGAGAAGGAACTGGAGACGCAGTCCGTCTGCCTTGCCCTTTACTGCCTCAGACAGAAGCACAAGGGGAGCTTGGGTGCACAATAAGAATGTTAAGAGGCGGATAATTTGCTAAGCATGTAGTTGATAAACATTCTACCATCTACATGATTAGTCGATAAGGGAAGAAGAGCTCAGTCCTGGCTCGTGCTGGGTCAGGGAGCTACCCCCGCTGCAGCTCTGCAGTTTAAATGGGTGGGAAGAGCTACAGTGTGGGTAGGTACCCCGGACCCAGCGTGAGCTAGGACTGAGTCAGGGGCTGCTCTAGCCGGGTAGGTAGGCTGTCTGCAGCCAGCCCAGACCCCCAAGGACAGGGGCTGCTGGCAGTACTGCGGAGATGGTGCTGGGGAAACCGGCTTTTAAGCCAGCTCCCTCTCCAGCACTGGCTCTTGCTTCCCCCACTTGCCTTTGATACAGCGGCAGCGGGGAGGAGGGAATGCAAATAGTCAACTTGACTAACGGATAAACCTGGGCTTATCGGTTAGTTGACACTTGCTTACATCTCTAGTGCATGGATGGACAAGAGATTCCACTTTCAAAATCTCACATTCTGGATGCATGGCCCACACGCATAACTTTCAGAATACAGTAAGGATCACGGCACAGAAAAGAACAAAAGGTGAGAGCTTTGGTATGACCCATTTCTTCACTGATCACCAGCTAAGTGCCTGACAAAGCACTAGGAATCTATGGTTTGAGAATCAACATTTGAAATGCTCCCTCCAAGAGATCCCCTGGTGCTGAAGGAACTGACTCTTAAAGTTTTAGTCACACGGAAGAATGCCAAAGGACCTGAATGAAGTGCAATGAAAGAATGAAATGTTTTCTTCCCACTAGTAGAATTTTGGTTTTACAGAGGACTTGCAACATGGAGCAGGCAGAAGAGAGCCTCTCTGTACAGTTCTAGAGAGACTGCATTTGCAAAATTAGGATTACATGTCAGCTCCTCCATACAGGGCAGACCAAAAAGTTAGTGGGAAGCTTAGAAAAAAAATGATTATGAAGCTGGGGTGATTAAATTAAAAAACACCAGGAAAGAAGCAGAGGTTGCTTAAGCGATGAAGAAAAAGTACAAATATTTGAAGGGTAAATACCAAGGAGTAAAAAGAAATTGTTTAACCTACAACACATGCAAATAACAAGGATTAATAGGACAAAGGGAACAAAGGTAAATATTAGGATAATTTCTTATAAATCTGATCAAGGCTGCAGAACAGAGGCCCTATTTTTGCCTTTAAAACTAGACAAAAAAAGTATTTCTTGTGCTTGAACACTGCACCAAGGGAGACATAGATCCTGCTCTTGAGGAACGTACCATGTATGGGCCTGATATAAAGCCCATCAAAGTGAATGGAAATGCACCCACTGACTTGAACAGGTTTTGAATTGCATCCTAAATACAATAAAGAAAATAGCCAGAGGCTGGGCTACCTGTCGAATTATCTAAATCCATCTCTTTGACCCTGCAACCTTATTCTTTAACATGTTTCCTTACCTGTTCCATAGCCTCCCCTTCACTATGGTCACCTTTCAAGTTCTTCCCAGATGTCAGTTCTTCCCACGTAAACAGCAGTGAGTCTGTTGCTTCACCAAAAGGGTTAAAATCGATTAACCATATCTTGCCCTGTAGTACAAAAATTAAGAAAATAAATGAGAGTGTGTGTGTGAAATAAGAACAGAGGAAAAGTCGTCATCTGCTTAAATGTGGAAACAAAAACATACTTCCTGGGCCATTAGAAGAAAGTTCTAAATAGAAGTCAAACAGGCCATGTAAACTGATGTAAGTTCTATGCAGTTTCTAGGGAAGGATCTTTCAGACAAACTTTACAGGGATTCTTTCTGCTCTGTGTTAAGCTTAGAAATCTCCTGATGCTTTGGATAACAACAGGCATTTACCCTAAATGTCTTCTGCCAAACATTCCATTCCTCTCATCAATCTTGTGACAGTGCTAAATACGGTGGCAGTCTGCATGATGGCTGCTTTCCATCCCAGGGATGGCTGCATTTCAGGAATACTGTGTAGTTTGGAAAAAATGCTTTGGGAGCCTTCAAGTTGAAGGGCATTTAGATTCATAGATTTTAAGACCAGGAGAGACCACTGCAGTCATCTAGTCTGACCTCCTGCGTTACACAGGCCATAGAACTTCCCTGAAATCATTCCTTTTGAACTAGAGCATCTCTTCTAGAAAAACATCCAATCTTGATTTAAAAATTGCCACTGATGGAGAATCCACCACAACCCTTGGTAAATTGTCCCACTGATTAATTACCCTCATTTTCAACATTTGGTGCTGCATCAGGTGGGAATCAAGCCCCGGTCAAGCACTTGAAGGCATCTTTATCACCACTATCCCATTTGACAGACAGTTTAATTAAAGTCTAACTAGTATTTATCCAAGCTACATTTGTGTCATTTAGTACCTGACTGTTTCAATTAGAGTATTCATCCTCACAGTGCCTCTGAGGTAGAAGCATGCTGTTATCCCCCTGTACTGATAGACTAAATTGACTTGCCCCAGATCACACAAAATTTGTGCAAGGAACTGAACCTGGATCTCTAAGGTCTCAAAGGAAAGCCCCATAAGCACTGGATCAGCCCGAAATCTTACCTATTCTGATAGTTAAGACAAATTTGATTGTAATGAAGCATGACTCCTTATCAGTAGTAGCAATAGTGCTCTCAATTTATGCTCCATATACAAGCCTAGATTTACCAGTTAGAAGAAATGCTAAATGTACCATATTTGAATGGCCCAAGGGGGTTTTCCTCGTTATTCACCACAACCATAATTCAGTGCAATTTGAAATGAAAGACCAGATAGCTATTTAGCTCATGGCATATTTAATTTTCTATTCCTCTACTTCATCAGAAGGAGAGCCTTTCTGACCTGATCTACTCTATGAGTGTTACAGAAGCATAGCTGTGGCGCTGTAGATATGCAGCTGCAATCTCAGACTCTGCAATGGAAAGGGTTTCCTTCATTACTATAGCAACTGCAACTCCTGAGCAACAGTACCTCGGTTGCCAAAAACACTCTTCTAGTGACCTAACTCTATGTGTGTGGGTGAAGTAGGGAGGAGGGGAAGGGACCCTACAGCGAGGGTCAGATCAGCATAGTTATGGCACTTAGCAGTGTGGATTTTTCACTCCCTTGAGTGCAGTAGCTACGTGTCTTAAGTCAGACCAGGCCTCAATCTCTTTGCTGCACTTGGTAACTTCCATCCATTTTCTCTAAAATCCCTTTGAAGCTGTGACCACCATTCTGCTTGTTGTGCAACATGAAATTTCTTCTCCCTCCTAATGACAAGTTTAACATACTGCTATGGAGTCCTCATAGGCCCTGCTGGCCTTGAAAATGGAAAACAGAAATGGAACCCAGTTTCACATAGCTCTTCATGACTCTCCCTTGTTGTAATATCATGCCACTTATCATATTGCAAGTAAATGAAGCGTCAACAAGCTAGTGCACAAGCCCACTATGGTAAATGGTAGTACTGAAACCATAACACACTCAGGAGAGCTAGAGTTTGTTAACGTGAGAAATATGAGCTGGAAAGAGGAGAGACTTCAGCTGTTATGTACTGCAGGAGACTAAAGTAACAGAGGTAGTTTTGCACTGTTGACCTGAAACCCAGGTATAGCAGCATTAACACTACCGAGTAGCACTCCAAGAAACTGACTATTTACATCAGTGCGGCTTATTTCCAATCCCTTTGCTTCTCTTCCCAAATAGTCATATATTCTAATTATAATGATGTTTTTGCTTTTGCTATCATCCCGGCTTGTTGTCAACCCAATGACATCAGGAAGAGGAAGCATCATTTGGATCCTTACCCACACTGGAAAACAAGCTAATGAACCAATTTGTGTTTCACAGACAGGCAATGGCTAGCAAAGATCGCTCTGCGGTTCAGAGGCTCTTTCCTCCATCTGAGATTTTTCAGCTTGTTAAAAGGGAGGTTTTTGTGTTAAATGTATGCAACTGAACTGTTCATAGGGATTTTACAATCAGTTCATTAGGGAGTTTTACAATGCAGGGGCTTTAATATCAAAAGATAAACTGTGGGGCTGGTAAAAAGCAAGAACAGAGTTCTGGGACCCCACAGCAGCACGTTTCTCTTCCTGCGGAGATGGGGAAGTGCCAGTGAATCTCCCACACCTCTAACTGTACCCAAAGCTTCTACTCTAGTTGCTCTTGTGTCCCACTGAACTCTGGTAATTGCAAAATTGGTAGGAAGTAGCATAAAAAATGAACAGACTTAACACTCCCTTCAGCCCCTCCAAAGATTCATTAAAAGTCATGCATCTACTACTGGGTCAGTCAGTGAATAGTCTTTAGACTGAGTGGAAAAACCAAGACCAAAGCATGTCTAGAAACCCCAAAGTAAAAGACAAAGACCCTAAGACAAAGTCCAAGACCACTTTCATGTCACACCTATTGAGCAAGCATAAAGCTATTTTATTGTAGGCTTCCAGTATTAGCAATCTCTTGTCACTTAACAAGACAGATTCACATCTGCTTGTATGTCTAAACAGCATGCATGTGTTTTAATACAACTATTTATAAGCATCTGCAAACATGATAGACATGTACCTCTGAAGTTGCTAATGGGACCATTGTCCCAAAATTTGGGTGCCTCAATATCGAATGTTTACTAGGTAAGCATATATACATTTTCTTCCAAAGATAGCCTCCTTTTTTATGTTCACAAAGTATGTAGTCTCAAGACTATGCCTGACAGTTTGCTCTAGAACTACATGTGTAGCAAAGATATCATCAACACAAAAGTGAAATTAACATAAGCAATGTTTTGTCTAGGACAAGGGGAAACAAGAAATAACACATGGTACGGATTTAGCACCTTAAAATATACACTGATAGATCTATTATAACATGCTAACATTAATTTTAATGAGTAAAAAGATAAAAATCATACTGCTTTAAGGAAGTAGCTATAAGATCATTTAAAGGAAGTTACAAAATAATTAGGAAATGATATCTTAGTAAAGATATACCAGCAAAGTGGATTGTCACATCTCCCTAATTTCAGCTGTGTGTGTTCATGCCCCCATGATAGTTTACATGAGGCAATGAAGCCCATGCATTTTACTAGCTTTTTTTAAGATTAACATTTAGAAAGAAGAATTGTGAACTAACAATGGTCTGAAATATCTTCATTACAATACTCTGTAGTTCTATAGTAACTTTTATATAAAGATCAAAGTGTTTTCCTGCCTCCTAGCAAATGACTAGGACTTGTGGCATTTTCTCCAGCATTCTTTCAAGTCACTCTACAGAAAACACACACACTTCTCTTCCAAATGTTTCAGACCTTGCGAGAGAACAAGCATGCACTCGAGACATTTTGCAGTTGAAAGTGCTTTAAATAGGCAGAAACTAGGCACTTCTCTCATTCTACAGGTGAGGTTGCCACGCAACCATGTTGATCTGGAGCACAAAGTCTGAAAACTGATTGAGCCACACAACACTCAACACCATTTTAGGGTCTATAATTGACACACTAAAGAGACACTGAATAATATATTGGCAAGTCATGAAGGTGTGTGCATAGGCTGGGGTGAAGGAGGTGGGTTTGAAACACCAAGGGACTCACTGGCAGTTTTCCAGAAGCCTGAGGGCTGCATGGCATTTGCACAAATAATTAAGAGAAGCACAAATAGACACAGCTATATTAACTTGACAGATGAAGAAAAAATGCTTTTTGTCCAAGATGACCAGCATTAAAATCTTTCACTTAAATAATATTTATTTTCGTCATTCAAGTTATTAGACAAGATAGCTACAGGCTGAATTTGGCCAGACTTGAAAAATTCTGCTTATTAATTTTACTGAAGTAAAATATCTTCTGTTCCTTCACCTCACCACAGTCAGGATGGGTAAACAAGTTTTGTATCTATGCTGCATTTAGCTTTTGGACTGACTTGAACCTCATGTTATAAGATTACCTGCTGTGACTGTATGTATTGGTACAAAAAGTACTTCCATTCAGGCATGCATATCTGTCTGGGTCCTATTTTTGGCACTGTCATTATATAACTATAAAATCCAGAATCTCTCTCTACCTATCAGCCAATGAGAGGCTAAGAGGTAGCATCAGTACTTAAAATCATCAGAACTGCCAACTCCATCTGCCAGAACATCATGAGTCAGGTCTCTTCCCCAAATCACATCTGGTTCAAATAATGAGATTAAACAGGATGCATCTTTTCAAGCTTATCTCCACAACTGTAAGAGACATAGCTGCTTTTTTTTTTTTTTAAATCAACACTTATCCTCACAATTACATAACTATAAGAGCTGGGGCTTTAAGAAAATATTAGATATCACAAGGTTCACAATAACAATCTTGAGAGGAGGCACTACTGAATCACGGTGTTCACTTTGTTAGATCAAATCAATTTTTGCCCTCAGATCAGGCAAAGGTATGCATTTGATGCAGGAATTAGTGGCTGAGATTTGAAAAGAATGATTAGAAGATTATCATAATCCCGTAGGGCTTTATACCTGAGAGTCATTCCCCCAGGTGCCCAGTAGAGCCATAATCCAAACTCTTGTACAATTTAGAACATTATGTCTAGATAACAGCAAAAAGGCAGAGTCCTTCCAATAATATCAATTTCCAGCAGAGAGATGAAGATCTGTTTGGCAGTTAAATCTACACAATTCCCTTCTCTTAGGAGTATATCATTACTAGTAGTTTCTATCACACTGACAGACACAATTAAAGCTGCAAATCACATAGAATACAGGGAACAGATGCTGACTGAATATGGCCAGAAACCTGGAACTTATCCTGCAATGGCCCCAGACCACTCACTGCTGGTGTGGCATGGAAAGGTGTCATACCATGGAGGATGGACTAAGGCAGGCCTCTCCAGAAACCTTGTGAAAAAGATTAAGAGTTCCTCTATGAGCGCTCTGTGGAGATGTGCACGGAGGATTCTCACTCTGTCTCTAGAAATGTTAACAAGCTGTTCTGAGGACCCCGACCCTGCTGTGTAGGTATAGTGGCCACCACAGATCACACCTGATTGCCTTAACCCAGTGAGAGAAAAAAAAATGTGAACTCACACAAGTGCCGTTCCCCAGGACCAGTGCCCAACTGTGAGCTGTCCTGGGAAAAGGAGATTAAGTTCTCTTGGTGACATTGGTTGCCCTGATTGCCTATAGACCTTTCTCCACCTCTTCCACCATCATGCTATTCTCCACACTGCTACTTGAGGCCACCTGAGTATCTTGGGAGGAATCTATGGACTAGCTATGGAAGGTTCCCAAGCAGCAGAGTTGAAAGTCATGGCTACAGAAGTCACTGTGGGACATCTTCTGGAGGCCAAAATGTTGACTTTCACAGTACTGTGTCTGCACTACCATAAAACTGACCATGTGAGACTGAATTTAGCAGTTATTCCTTGTGAAAACAGTACAGAAATGGACTTTAGCTACAGGCCTGCTAGTGTAGACTCATTGTTTAGAAAAATCAATCTAATGTGGCTAAATTCAACCTAAACTCCGAGTGTAGACCAGGCCTAAGAAAAAGGAGTTCAGGAAAGCTGGCAGTTTTTCCAAAGAGACAATAGTAAAGGCATACATTATCCTAATGGGAAGGAAACAGAGGAAGAATAGCATGAGGCAAATATAACTCTACTGGGAGCTCTTTTACCTGATGGTCAGAAAGGAATCCTACAAAAGATGGAAACATGGACAAACTGCTACGGAACAGTACAAAAGTAAACATAAGCATGTATAGACAAAATCAGAAATACTAAGGCACAGAGTAGTTCTATACATATATTAGGAAAAAGAAAAAGACATAGGAAAGTGTAGGTACACTAGGTAAAAGTAAAACAGATGAGATCAAGAAGGCTCAGGTGTTTAATGCCTATTTGGCTTTAGTATTTAATAAAAAGCTAATGATGATATGATACTTAGCAAATTTACAAACAAAGGGAGAGAACATAAGCCAAAATAAGAAGACAGGTTAAATAATGTTTAAATCAGTTAAATATACTCAAGTCAACAGTCCTTATAAGAAAGCAATTGCAGAATGAATGCTAAATTTAAAAAAAAAAAATCTAGATACTTTTAATTCACTCATCAAAATATATCCCCAGAGGTTGAAGCCAACATTCATTTCACCTCTATGGTATTAGGAAGCATAAGAATTTCCACAGAATACAAAGAACAAAACATGTCAATAATAATGAGCCATTCATCACTTACCATGCTGTCTCGGTACACATCAAACACAACTGGGAAGAAAAAGAAATTGATTTGTTAGTTTCAAAATATACGTAGTTACACACAAAATGGCTAAACATTGACAGGTAAACAATCATTCATAGAACAATGCCCAAGCTTAATATGCCTACAAAACTGAAACAGGGCTAAGTTATTATAGAGAATTGAAACAGTAATAGAGAACTCCTACTGCCAATGCATAACCTTAATTTTCTACAGTGCTTTATTGTTTAATAGATATTTCTACCTCACAACATTTTATTAGCTCTTCAAAAAGAGGAGAGTTTATTTTTCAAGATTATTGCTTGTATTGTGGTAACACTCAGAGGTCTTAATCAAGGATCATGGACTCCTTATTGTATTACACGATACATACATGTAATAAAGAAAAGAATCATTGCCCCAAAGAGATTACAAGCAACACGTGGTGAGACAAAACAGACAGTGAAAACTAGGGATGTAATAGTGTAGTTGATCAACCGATAAGCAAAAGCTTATAGGTTAATGCTATACACTACATGCATTTCCCTCCCCCCACCCTTGCCAGTACATTTTTTTAGCAAGCTGGCCAGCAGCCTGGGTCTGGAACCTATCCAAGCTAAGGCTCTGCATTTAAAGTGTATTAGGAGCTGGATGGGCAGGCAGCTCGGCTCAGCTCCGGCTCATGCTGGGTCCAGGAGCTCAGCTCCTCTCTAGACAGGGCTGCTGCCACCCTACATTGCTGCCTCTTTATGAGAGGCAGCAGCGTGAGGTGACAGGCAGCTGATCCAAGCTGGTTTTTAAACTGACTCCCCTCATGGATCAGCTCCTGCCTGCCACCCCATGCTGCTGCCTCTGATACAGAAGCAGCAGCACCGAGTGGCTGTGAGCGTCTTCTGAGTGAGGCCGGAGCGCACTGGCTGCTGGACCCACCCCCACGGACTATAGATTAGTCAAGTAACTGAAAAGAATTCATGAGGTTAATCGACTATTCAATTACCCGATATTTAACATCCCTAGTGAAAACCAACAGAAGTGGATAGTTGAAAGAAAGATAGTAGTGACATGATCACTTTCAGTGCACAATAGAGAGTCATAGCACAGCTACTGCCTAGCTATGTCTATTTAATACAAACCCTTCATTATTCAGAAATTTCAACAAATTGTTTGTTGAAACAGTAATTGTTTCTCCTTCCAGGGGTTTACATAAACATATATCACATATTAGGTATGTGAGTGTGTGTTTCTGTCTCTCATCTTGGAGCAGCTTGTCCTGGAACCCACAAGAGAAGAAGCAATTCTTCTCTTGCATCAGTATTCATAGCAGAGTCCTAAGTGGATCACAGGATCTAGTCCAAGTAATGAACACAATCGAAACACTCTGTAACAGCAACCATAATGTAATTAAATTTAACATCCTTGTATGGGGACAAATGCCAAAAAAACCCCACCTACCATTGTACTACTTCAAAAAGAGGAATACACAAAAATGAGAGCGCTAGTTAAATGGAAATTAAAGGAGCCATCACAGGGAAGTAATGCCTGGAAACTTCAGAGAATTTAAAAACACCATACTTGAGGGACAAACTAAATATATACCCCAAATAGGGGCGGGGGAGGGACACCATTTAAAAAAAAAAAAAAAAAAAGGAGGCAAATTGGAGGCAAAGAGGCATCCTTTAAAAATCGCAAGTCTAATCCTAGCAAGTGTTGCCGGCAAGAGTAAGTCTGAGATCCAACACTGGGTTCTCAAAGTACAAAGGCATGCTACACAGGTATCTGTCAAACACAAGCAGTTTATTTCCTGACAGCTATCAGCTGTGCCCCTTAACTAAAAGAACAACATGATAGAAAAAGCGGCAATTATTATTTCCTTTCTGCTAGCCGGGGAACCCGTTTCGGCTGCGGATGAAGTGGGAGACTGTCTCAGCTTCCGAGGCACCGGTACCCAAAGCCCATTGGTGAGGTCCAAATTGCTGTGCTCTGGTGCAGCTTTAAATACTGTGTCTCAACCTTGTTTGTGGCAGTTTGGAAATTTCCGGGGGTTACTCCTTGCTTGTTACAGTATGGCTCAGTTGTATAGCTTGTCCTTGGACTCTGTTTACGTGATCAGTACATTTAGGTAAACAAGATTATGTTTCCACCCTTATCTACAATTCGTTCTTGCTACAATGGCCTATGTTCCTAGAGGCTTGCTTCTGGCTCATCAGTAGTAGGGAAAGGGCAAGGGAGAATGGGAAAGGCCCCACCACCACTATACTTCACGTGTACAGAGTTCTTCCGCAATTGACCCCAACAGCAAGGAAAATAGAAAGAAGCATAAACTTGCAGGTCACGTGTACACAAGAACATACTGGGTCAGACCAACAGTCCATCCAGCCCAGTATCCTGTCTGCCGACAGTGGCCAATACTAGATACCCCAGAGGGAGGGAACACAACAGGTAATTCTCAAGTGATCCCTCCTATCACCCATTTCCAGACAAACAGAGGCTACGGATACCATTCCTACCCATCCTGGCTAATAGCAATTGATGGACCTAACCTCCATTAATCTATCTAGCTCTTCTTTTAACCCTGTTAAAGTCCTAGTCTTCATCACATCCTCTGACAAGGAGTTCCATAGGTTGACTGCACTGAGTGAAGAAAAACTTCCTTTTGTTTTAAACTTGCTGCCTATTAATGTCATTTGGTGACCCCTAGTTCTTATATTGCGGGAATAAGTAAATTCACTTTTTCCATACCAGTCATGATTTTATAGATCTCTATCATATCCCCCTTTAGTCTCCTTTTTCTAAGATTAAAAGTCCAAGTATTGTAATCTCTCTTCAGATGGGACCCATTCCAAATCCCTAATCATTTTTGTTGCCCTTTCTCTGAACCTTTTCCAATGCCAATATATCTTTCTGAGATGAGGCAACCACGTCTGCACACAGTATTCAAGATGTGGGTGTACCATGGTTTAATAAGTACAATATGGCAGGCCTAGAAAGCATTTGAAGAGCAACTGGCTAAAGACACAAAATTTACCAGCATTTTTTTTCAGTACATCAGAAGAAAGAAGTCAGCCAAACAGTAAATGGGGCCACTAGAGCAGTGGTTCTTAACCAGGGCTAAGGGTACTTCTCTTGATACAGAGAGATCTTTCAGGAGGCTTGTGAACTCATCTGGATGAGCAATTGTCAACCTGGGAGGAGATCATGATCCCCAGAGGGATCAGGGGATGGGTTAAGGGCGGGGTTGCAAGTGCAGGGCTGGCATTAGGAGGTGACAAGTAGGGAAACTGCCTGGAGCACAGCACCACAAGGGGCCCACAAAGCTAAATTTCCATGTGGTGGGGCTCAGGCTTCAGATTCCTGAAAGGGGTACAGCATTCTGGGAAGGTTTGGAACCACTATACTGGAGAAATGAGGTGCTAAAGGAGCACTCAGGCCATAATGGAAAATCTAAATGAATTCTTTGAATCAGTCTTCAGGGCAGAGTCTATGCAGGAGTTCTCTTTACCTGAACCATTCTTTTTAGGCAACAAATCTGAGGAACTGTCCCAAACTGAAGTGCCAATAAAGAGGTTTTGAAATAGATATATTAAACAGTAATAAGTAGGGATGGGAAAAGTGTAACCACGTATATGGTTAACCAATGAGCCTGGGCTCATCAGTTAATGTTCAGGGTCAGAGACAGCTCCTGACATGCGTGGGGAGCTGGTGGTGGTTGCCTGTGCGCATTGGCTCCCAGGAATCTGCCCCCCTCCCCTTCACTGCTACCTCTGTATCAGAGGCACCCACGCAGTGTGTGGGACGGGGGGGCGGGGGGGAAAGAGTGCGGGGGCTGGTACAGAGCTGCCTTCCCCCCTACCTCCACCTGTAACCACTAAAATTTTCCACGGTTACACAGTTAAACACATTTTAACATTTTTAATAAGTTACCAGGGATGGTACTTGGTCCTGATGTGAAGGCAGGGGACTGGACTCGATGACCTTTCAAAGTCCCTTCCAGTTCTAGGAGATAGGCAATCTCCATTCATATTAATATTACCAGGCCAGACGCTATTCACCCAAGAGTTCTGAAGGAACTCAACTATGAAATTGCAGAACTACTAAGAGTGACATATAACGTATCACTTAAATCAGACTTTGTACCAGATGACTGGAGGATAACTAATGAAATGCCAATCCTGTGACCCTGGCAATTCCAAGATGGCAAGCCTAATTTCAGTACAAGGCAAATTAGTTGAGACTAGAGTGAAGAGGAGAATTATGAGACAAATAAATAACCATAATTTGTTAGAAAAGAGCCGATATGGCTTTTTTAAAGGAAAATTATACCTCACCAATCTAGTAGAATTCTCTGAGCGTGTAAATTAGGATGTGGACCAAAGCGATCCAGTCAATATAATATACTTGGATTTTCAAAAAGCTTAATGACAAGATCCCTTTAAGATTCTTAAGAAAGCAAAGTCATCATGGGACAAGAGAGAAGGCCCTGTCATGGATCAATGACTGGTTAAGAGAGAGAATACCAAGGGCAGAAGTAAATGGTCAGTATTCACAATGGAGAGAGGTAACTAGTCAGGCTGCTGATTGATCACCGTTAACTTATGTAATTAACTCAAAAAATTAATCACAATAATCATACTGTTAAAAACAGAATACCAGTTGAAATTTATATCATTTTAGATTTTTTCTACATTTTCAAATATACTGAGTTCTATTACAACACAGAATACAAAGTGTACAGAGGGTCACGTTCTATTATTTTTTATTTTTATTTTTCGTTACAAATATCTGCGCTGTAGAAGCGATAAACAGAAATATTATTTTTCAATTCACCTCATACAAGTACTGTAGTGCAATCTCTATCAGTGGTCGGCAACCTATGAGCCATATATAGCTCACTTAGAGGCTGCAGATTGGGCCGGGGCCACGTGGCTGTTCCTCTAGTAGCGGAGCCATGACAGTGGGGCAGCCCGGCAACCCAGCTGGGAACAATACGTGTGTGCTGGCTTGGCAGTGGGATTGTGCTGCGGCAGCCCGATGGGCGCTGCAAGCCAGCCCAGCAGTAGGGACAGAGATGTGGCAAGTCCCACAGGGGAAGCCAATTTGGGGCTGTGGCAGTGGAGCGATGGCAGCAGAGCCAAGGCTGCTACAAAACATCTGGAGCCAGGGCAAGCTGGCAGCCTGACTGGGGCTGTGTGCCGGCCAGCAGCGGGGCCAGGACTGCTTGCTGCCATGCTGGTTTCCATGCTGGTTGGAGCAGCAGTTACGACAGCAGGGCCAGGGCAGCAGCATTGCCCAGCCAGCAGCGGGGCCAAAGGAGCCGGTAGCAGAGAGGAGGGAGGCTGAAGGGGCCAGTGGCAGGGGGACCACAGTTCCCTCTAAACTACTCAGCTGTTTTCTGAGCTCCACTCAGAAGTTCAAAGCTCCCACACAGACAGGGAGCTTAGCTGACCAGCCGGGCATTACCTTGCTGAGCAAGCAACTAAATGGAGTTGCTCCTTTCTAGAAATGGAGCAGCTCTCAGAGCAGTTACTAAAAAGTAAGATAAAGAGAGAATAAGTGGCTAGGCAGGGGGAGGAGGAGTGAGGGACTGGTGTTGTATATTGGGTTGTAGATATAGATCTTGTTGTTATGGTAATTGAGTAGGTCACTGGGGTCAGCCCAGCTAGTCTGGGCTTGTTCTAGGGAGTTCTGTGCTATGCAATAAAATGGACACTGGCACCTACTCCAGCTCTCTGCCTTTCCACTGATTTCTTCATATGCTGTGAAACTCCCCACGACATAACAAGTGGCGACGAGGATGGGATACCTGTGCTTCCTCCAGCAACAAAAGAAGTAGAAGTCAATGTAAGAAAACAAACTCTTTTTGGCTGTTCTGGAAGGTGGGGGTAAGAACTGACTGCTACACTGTGCAAACTGAAACTAAGATCAAGGTGCCCAGAGACTGGAAAAGTAAAAAAAAGGGGGGAGTGCAGCAGCCATGGCTACACTTACAGGGCCACTGGGACCTTTTGAGGAGACTGTAGAGCAATGGCACGTATATACTGAGCGTTTTGAACTTTTTGTTATTGCAAATGACATTAAAGAAGAGAAGAAGGTGCCAATATTTTTAAGTGTTGTAGGGGCTAAGACCTATTCTTTGCTACGCAGTTTGCTGCTCCCTGTTAAGCCAGAGACCAAATCTTACAGTGACATTGTGGAAATCCTGGGGTCACATTATGCTCCAAAACCACTGGTAATTGCAGAAAGGTACAAGTTCCATAGCAGAGACCAAAAAGAAAGTGAAACAATTGTACAATTTGTAGCCAATTTGAAAAAGCTTGCTGAACACTGTGAATTTAAGGAGATGTTAAATAATGCCATACGTGACAGGTTAGTTTGTGGCCTGCACAGTGAAGCTATATGGAGGCGTCTGTTAACAGAAGCTCAGTTCACCCTACAGAAGGCCATTGATATTGCGGTCTCCATGGAACTGGCCACACAGGAGGCACAATACCTTAGTGCACCCCCTGGGGTGCATAAAATGTCCCAAGAACCTACTCACAAAACAGTGGGGAGACAGGAATGTTACCGCTGTGGTAAGACAGGTCACCATGCATCAGAATGCTGGTGTAAGAACCTAGTGTGTCAACAGTGTGGGGAAAAAAAGGACACATTGAGCGTGCCTGTAAACAAAAGAAAAAGAGGCCTGTGGCCTGGCGGAACAAAAAGAAAAATCTGCATACCATCGAGCAGATGCCTGATGATCAAAGTGACACCTTGTCTGAAGAAGCAGCACCATGCTGTGTTTTGACTTTGAAAGGGGGCTCCCATGAATACTGGGTAACCCCACTGTTGGATGGCAAACCGGTACGCATGGAAGTGGACACTGGTGCAGCAGTTTCATTGGTCTCAGACTCAGTGTATAAGGAAAAGTTGAAGTATATTCCACTTAAGGCAACAAAGATCATTCTGAAGACATATACAGGAGAAGCAGTACCCCCTATTGGGCACTACTGATGTTAAGGTGGAACTAAATGGACGGACTGCAGAATTACCACTGTTTGTGGTGAAAGGCCATTACCCAGCCTTAATGGGGAGATCATGGCTTAGGAAGATCCCACTGGACTGGGCAGAAGTGCACAGGATGACTAAAGAAGAAACAGGTCTGATTGATATATTAAAGAGACATGCTGCTGTTTTTGGAGAGGATCTGGGAAGTATAAGGGGAATCACCGTGAAACTGAACATTAAACCTGGTAGCCAACCAAAATATCTGAAGGCCAGAACTGTGCCACATGCTATCAGACCAAAAGTTGAAGCAGACCTGGAGCGCCTAGTCAAAAATGGAGTCCTAATACCAGTTACCCATAGTCCATGGGCAGCTCCAATAGTTCCAATATTGAAGAAAGATGGTTCTATTCGGATTTGTGGGGATTTTAAGGTCACTGTTAACCCTGTTTTATGTGCAGAACAATACCCCCTTCCTCGCACTGATGACATCTTTGCGGGCCTGGCTGGCGGACAAAGGTTCAGCAAGATTGATCTGAGTCAAGCATATTTACAGATGCAAGTTGATGAGGAATCCCAAGAGCTGTTGACTATTGTGACTCATAAAGGACTTTATCGTTACTGTCGCTTACCCTTCGGAATAACTTCTGCTCCAGCCTTGTTCCAGAGAGCTATGGACCAGATCTTGTGTGGCTTGCCAGGAGTTCAGTGCTATCTTGACGACATCCTGGTCACGGGTGGGAATGAGGAGGATCACCTTAAGAACTTAGAGGCTACCCTACAAAGACTGGAAGAGTATGGCCTACGAGTCCGTAAAGATAAGTGTGCATTCTTTCAGCCCTCCGTTGAATATTTGGGACACATCATTGATGCTACTGGTCTTCATAAGTCCCCTTCAAAAGTTAAGGCTATTGTGGAAGCTCCACCCCCTCAAAATGTTAGTCAACTTCGCTCATTTCTAGGACTATTGAACTATTATGGAAGGTTTATTTCACAGCTAGCCACACTATTAAAACCACTTCACGAGCTCCTTGGCCAGAACAAGGTCTGGAAGTGGACTGATGCCTGTGATGTTGCATTTAACAAGGCTAAATGTGCATTGCTAAATGCAGAGGTCCTGACGCATTTTGATCCATCCTTACCTTTACAGTTGGCTTGTGATGCCTCCCCATATGGAGTAGGAGCGGTCTTGTCACATGTTATGCCCTCAGGAGAGGAGAAACCAATTGCTTTTGCTTCACGCACCTTAAGCACAGCTGAAACTAACTATGCGCAAATTGAACGTGAAGCATTGGGAATCGTTTTTGGAATTCGGAAATTTCACCAGTACCTGTTTGGACGGAAGTTTACACTTCTCACTGACCATCGACCTCTGACGGCAATTTTTGGTCCACACTCAGGTATTCCACCAATGGCTGCTAGTCGTATGCAACGATGGGCATTTTGGCTTTCAGGACACACATATGAGATCAGATATAGGAAAGCCACTCTACATGGCAATGCAGATGGTCTCTCTAGGCTGCCTTTGCCAGTCAAACATCAAGATAGTGGCCAGAAGGAAATCTTTTACTTTGAGCAGGTAGAGAACAAGCCCATCACTGCTGCACAAGTTAAGAGAGCAACTCGTGTTGACCCAGTACTCTCCCAAGTAATGGAACTAGTGATGCGTGGAACATGTCTACGGAACTCTCAGGTCTCATCTGACCTTGTCCCTTACATGTCCAGGAGAACGGAGTTATCAATCCATTCGGGGTGCTTGTTGTGGGGAATGCGTGTCATTATTCCAAAAATACTGAGACAACAGATGTTAGAGCAACTGCATTCAGGTCACTGTGGAATGGTGCGCATGAAAGAAATTGCACGAAGCTATTTTTGGTGGCCTGGTTTGGACAGTGACATTGAAGAGAAGGCAAGAGCTTGTATTTCTTGCCAGGGTGTGAGGAATGCACCTCAATTGGCACCTCTGCACCCATGGGACTGGCCTGAAAAACCATGGCAACGTATTCATGTTGATTTTGCTGGCCCATTTGAAGGTAGCATGTTTTTGGTGGTGGTAGATGCTCATTCCAAATGGCCAGAAGTCTGTATAAGGCCTTCCACTACTGCTGAGAGTACTATCCAAAAATTACGGGGAATCTTCTGTCATTTGGGTATTCCTGAACAACTTGTGAGTGACAACGGTCCACAGTTTGTCTCTCAGGAGTTTGGAAATTTTATGAAAGCAAACGGGATCCATCACATCACTTCAGCACCGTATCACCCGGCCACAAATGGATTGGCTGAAAGGTTTGTCCAGACAATGAAACAAGCTTTGAAATCGGTTAGAGGACATTCACTCGTACAAAAGAGTCTGGACACCTTCTTACTATCCTACAGAAACACTCCTCACGCTACAACCAAAGCGTCCCCGGCTTTTCTAATGATGGGACGTCAGCTACGCACTTGCTTTGATTTGCTGAAACCTTCAGAATCACGACAAATTGTGCAACGTCAGCAGGAAGGTCAAGTCATCAGGCGTGCATCCAGAGCAAAAGACCGAACCTTTAGTCCTGGACAGTTTTGGCTCAGAACTATGTTCCTGGAGCTAAATGGGTCCCCTGCCACTATTATTGCTCAAACAGGACCTGTTTCCTATACTGTCCGGACTGCGAAAGATCTCATCTGGCAGCGGCATGTAGATCAGCTATTGACAGGTTATTTCTGCCCCCAAGGCACATCTCCAGTTGAGTTGCCCATCCTTCCCACTGCAGGTGAGCTACTGTGTCAAGAATCATCTGCTCCTGACTCTCCTCCTTCATCACCACAAGCAGCGAACAATAACCTCCTCCCTGAGCAGGCTGATCCAACAGCCTCACCTGTTCACACTTCAAATTCCCAGCCCAGTGTCAGGCCTGCACCCAGAACATCTTCGGGTGCGAGAACGCCGGATGTCCGCCGTAATCCACCTAGAGAAAGGAGGCCTCCTCAACGGCTGGACCTTTAGTTGAGATTAACTCACAGATGGGGCAAAATAATCCCTAGGGTTAGCTGGGAATTTGAGGCATTCTACCCTCATTTCATAGCTAGTTTTTGTTTTCTTAAAGGGACATTTTTATTAAGGGGGGAGGAATATGTTGTATATTGGGTTGTAGATATAGATCTTGTTGTTATGGTAACTCAGTAGGTCACTGGGGTCAGCCCAGCTAGTCTGGGCTTGTTCTAGTGCGTTCTGTGCTATGCAATAAAATGGACACTTGCACCTACTCCAGCTCTCTGCCTTTCCACTGATTTCTTCCTATGCTGTGAAACTCCCCACGACATAACAACTGGGTCATTGGGAGGGGGAGTCAGAGGAAAGAGCAGTTTGGAGAATCCCTTGTGCGTGGAAGAGAGGCAGAAACACAGCACTTTTAAGCCTCCTGGGAAGGGGGAGATAAGGGGCTGAATGCATGCGTAGGTGGGAGGGAAAAAGGGTGTTAAGCATTGGGGTGAGGTGGATGCAGGGAGATAGTTTGTTTGTGCTGTGAAGTAGGGGAGGAGTGGATAATTTGTTTGTGCTTTAGCTGGGAGTTGACAGGACAGACTGCTGGTGCCTGCTACTTTGAGAAGCAGAATTTTATCTCAGTCCCTACCTGGGCTGGGGGCAGCAGACTGCACAGGGGTAGATGGGGGAAAGACTATTATTGACTTTAAAAAGTATCAACGGCGCACAGATCCATACATAGAAGTGAATAAGTTAAATCTCAGCACACCACTTCTAGAAGGCTGCTGACCACTGGTCTGGAAAACACTGTCACACTAGATGCTACTTACAGGGCCACTACTTCTATTGATGCTATTTTCAATGGTAAGTGATCAGGACAAATAAAATTACAGACTCTGAGAACATCAAGGTGTTTTCATAAGCGTATTAACAAAAGTGTTCTATGTAAGACATGGAGGTAACTGTCCTACTCTACTTAGCAATAGTGAGACCTCAGTTGGAGTACTATATCCAGCTCTGGGCACCACACTTCAAGAAAAATGTGGCTAAATTGGAAAGAGTGCAGAGGATGGCAACAAAATGATAAAACACTTGGAAATCTGAGCTATCAGGAAAGGTTAAAAAATGGGGCTTGTTTAGTTGTGGGAAAAAAAAGTTGGGTGGGAGGAGAAGCTGGGACTGATAATCTTAAAATAAATTGGTTTGGTCATAAATAATATGGTGATCAATTGTTCTCCACATCCACTTAAGGTACGACAAAATGTAATCATCTTCAATGGTATTGGGGGAGATTTAGGTTAGATATTAGGAAAAACTACTTAATACCCTTTTAGTTAAGCTCTGTAATAAGTTTCCAAGCAAGATTGTGGATTCCCCAACACTGGAGGTTTTTAAGAACAGGGACAGACTGACTTGATCATTCCTCTGCACAGGGGGGTGGGCTCGATCTACTGTCCCACTCCACATTTCTAAGATTCTATTACTTCATACTTGTAAAGTAGTCCCAATTAGTAGGTAGTCCTGCTGACTTTAATGTGAGCAGCCAACTGACTTCAATAGGACAAATAATATGTTTCAAGTTATGAGCATGTTTAAATGGTTTGTTGGATTGGAACCTTATGCCCCCCCCGGTCCAGTGTAAGAATGTTTTTTGCAATTTTTCTTTTTAAACCACAATGAAGTGCAAGATTCTTCTTCTGAAATAGGACTGTGTTAAATTACATTCACTATGAGAAGATCTAAACCAGTGGTCCCAACGTGGTGCCCATGGGTGCCATGGCGCCCGTGGGGGCATGTGTGCGCACCCGCCAAGTGCTCAGGGTTGGCCCGCCCTGGGCGTGTGGCGCATGTGCAGTGCCGGCCCCAGGCGCATTGGGAGCGCCGGCCCCGGGCGCGCGGCGAATTGGCTTCCCCGCCCCTAGGTACGCGGCTCTGGGGAGGGTGCTGGCCCCGGGCACGCGGCTCTGGGGAGGGGTGCTGGCCCCGGGTGCACGGCCAATGGGTGGCCCTGCCAGTGGCCACGCGGCGCATGGGGTCGCTGGCCCCAAGCACATGGCTCATGGGGGTGTGGCGTATGCGCAGCCCCGCCCCTGGGCGTGAGAGTGTCCCCGCTCCTTGGCGCCCGAACGGCCTCGCCCCCTGGCGCCTGATAGCTCCAAATCATTGGGGACCACTGATCTAAACAGCTGAAAAATTGAATGTCAATATTTAAAAATTATTTAAAAACAAGATTTATATAACTTCCTGAAAACAGACTTACAATTCCTTTTTTCAAAAGGTATCATAGATGTTGTAGTGGCAAACATTCGGTAACTTTTTAATCTTCATAAATAACTGATCTACATATTTTCTTATTAAATGTTCTTTCATATGTGTTTTCCCTACGCCAAATGTCAGCTCTGAATGCTTTATTAATTTAAAAAAAAAATCAATAAAACAGTTCAAAAAAAGGGACTGATGCTTTTTTTTGTTTAAGGGACTATTTAATCAGTATTTTGACAAAGATTCGAGCTTATTCCTTTAGTCATTGTTAGTGACTACTAAGCATGTAATTCACGCTACAGAACTGGCTTTATTCTTCTCTGTAATATTTACTTATTTAGGAAGTAATTAACCAGTTTACAAATCTGTGCCATGTAAATATCAGAAATAAAACAATTACTACAGAGAACTTTTGTTTAAAGACACTTTACATGGAAATATGGTCATCACATCTCTCTGTTTAACAGTGCTATGCTATTTCAGAGTGAGCATCATCTATGACATGTATGCAGTGATTTTATTAAACTGAGCAAGATCGGATAACATGTATTTAACCAACCTGGGATATTAATCAGATGTTATTAAAAAACTGACGAGTGCTGCTTTTTTGCAGGTGAATAAACTATCAACTATTGAATAGAAGATAACCAAATATCTTCATACCTATTTGTCCTCTATTTTGTTGAGTGTATAATAATGTGTAATTTTTCCTTACCTCCTTTAAACCAAACCACCCAAACCAAACCTTCTTCTGAATGGAGGGACTGGCATTTTCAGTGAATACAAAACTCTCTCAAAGAGCCAAACACTGTGCAAGTAGCAGCTAGAATTAGCATATGATCAGAAAACAAAAACATTACATAACTGTAGAGTTAATATTTGACACTGCCAATATCCTATTAGTAAATATTATTTTTCACTGGTATTTCCAAATTACTGTAGGAAATAAATCTGGGCTGGGAAGCAGCTACACGGGAGAATTTGACAAGCCTCATTTACTTTCTTGGCCCTGCAAGCCCTTTTGAGCCCACAATGAAGTAAATGATGTGCCTTGAAAAAACATTTGAAGTATCAAGCATGCAGATTCTATTTTAAAGTTAATTTTAATAGTGTGACTAATGAACAATTTGGAACTTCCATAAAACATTTCTCATTTCCCACAATCTTGCTTTCTAATACAGCCCTTAAAGAGATACTTACAGTCTTCATCCAAGAACTTATATTGTATGTGTTTCTTGAAGAACTCCTGTATACATCTACAGATCTCTTCATTTTGTTTAGATATATGCTCATAGTATTGTGTGTAGTCTCTCTGGGATATACCTATTATGAATTTAAATTAATTAGTTCATTAATTAGTGTACATTATGACTTTACAAAAATGTTTACTGAGATGCCAAGAAGTTAACAGGACAATATTCAATTATTAGAAAGATGCATCTTGGGATCTATCTTTTGAAATGCAACAAAACAATACTCCTAGCTGATTATAGTTGGTTTAACTTTCCAGTTTCACAATAATATGAGGGCACTGACTCAATTTTTCATATTTTAGTAACTCCCTTTCTCTTCAAAAGCCCAAAGCCGAGTTCCCACTACATTACTAAGTTTGATCTTCAATCATCCGCCAGCCATCCCTGTGACATGAAAGCTACTTCAAGTTTAAAATCCCAGCTAACTTGAGCTAAAGATTTTTTGAATGCGGATGCAAATTGGATTAGGGGGCAACACTTCAATTATAGGTCTAGCTAACATTGCCGCAAAAACTAGATCTACTGTATATTCTGGCGTACAAGACGACCTCTGATGTTAAAAAACATCCCCCAAAAATCGGGGGTCGTCTTGTATGCCGGGTATACATCCCAGGCGCGCCTGGGATGCCCGGCCGCCAGCTTCCCCCGAGGCTTTCAAAGCCGCGGAGGGGCTCCAGCGGGGGGGCAGCCCAGGCGCGCCTGGGATGCTCCCCCGCTGGCTTCCCCAGAGGCTTTCAAAGCTGCTGCGGCTTTGCTCCCGGTGCCTCTGGTCTGCTGGGGAGCAAAGGAGGCGGAGGGGCGCTGGGGTATAAGATGAAACCCTATCTTTTAATTAAAAAGATAGGGGATCGTCTTATACGCCCAGTCGCCCTATACGCCGGAAAATACGGTATGTCAAAACCTGTCAGGTCCAAAGCAGCTAAGCAAAACACCTTTTGTTCTTAAACTTAATCCCATCAGAGGGATTGACTCAGAGAAGATGAGTGACCACTGACTACTGCAGCCTGCTGCAGAATATTTATTTTGCTGTGCTACTAATACAAAAAAGTCAATGTGGCTCTACTTTGGTCTGCACATCCAGAGTAACTGAAGGTGAATGGACGACAGCTCTGGAAGCAGTACTAACCAATGTTCCCTCTAATTTTTCCATCCATGTGCGGAATAAATTTTGTTATGTGCATTGAGGCATGTGAGGATGTGCACCACAAGTACAATCACATGCTGCCAGCTGTGGGCACTCTGCTAATCAGCTGGGCGGCATTTGAATCTCGCCTGGGTGGCTGCTCAAGTGCATAGCTTACAGGGAACACTGGTACTAACTGCTGCTGCACAAGACAAAATAGGGGCACACTTGACTCTCTTTCAAGCATACATAATCTCCTCTATAGGTACATTAAAATCATCATAATCATAGTAAAATCCCAAAGAGAAACAGCCTCCTTGAAAATAAAGTGTTATCCTGATGCATTTCTACCTAGGCTGGGGTGGCCAAAGGGCCTCTGCAGGCCAGATCTGGCCCACCAAGCGGGTTGATCCAGCCCACAGACACTCTGATGCTTCCCTGCCCCCAGGACAATTAGGGCCTGGGCACGGGGGAGTGTGCGAAGTTCCCTCTCCCGACAGGAGCACACGGCACTTAGAGTCAACCCAATCAGGGCCTTTGGGTGGGGGGAGTGCACAAAGCCTCCTTCCACCACCAGGGGTGCGGGCGCCCAGAGGGAACCGCCAGCTCTTCAGAACAGCTGGTGGTTCTCTTGGGGGGGGGGGGGGGGGGGGGGGGGGGGGGGGGCGGCGCGAGGAGGGAGAGAAGACTTTACTCACTCCCTTCACCCCCAGGCAATCAGGGTCTGTGGGCGGAGAAGCAAGGAAGTGTCCTGGCCCAGCCCCTTCTGCCTGAGGCCCCACCCACTCTGTCTAAAATGACCGCCTACTCTTGTCCTAGACCCTTGAGGTAATTAGCCTGGATGTTCAGTCTTTGTCTGTCAGTGGCAATTTCATGGCTCCACTGAAGCTTCTGGAGACCACATGATTGCAAAGCATACTGTAGCATTCCTGGGACCTTATGCTCTTCCCTTCTCAATGTGTCCATACCAAGAAAGCCACCAAAACTGAATCAGCAATGATGGAGGTGGTGGTTGTGTTCGGCTCTGAGTATCCTTATTTCTGACCTTGACTTGACACTTAGTACTGAGCAACTGCTGAAGAATCAAAAATGTCCATCTGCCACTCTGAAGTTTTCCTCATTGCTCACCTTTCGTTACCATGAAGAAAGAGTTAGTACAGCTGTGATTCTCTAGAGCCAAGCTTTCTAGCTAACTTGACAGGATGTCCCCATAGAGGCCTCTCAGGGCCCTGAAACATGGCAGCTGCTGCTCTTTAAGTGTCCATATTCTGTTGAGTATCCTTCAGCACTGTCCAAATGTTGTCATCTGCTCAATTTCCCAGCTGGACAGGTTACTCCTGAATTGGTTGTAATCTGGAACTGGAGGCTGCTTGATGTTAATAGCAGCTGGGAATGTAATTTTTTAAAAATAATTCTGGCCCGAAATGGGGTTGAGCAAGTTAGCCCCAGCTGTGTCCCACGTACACAGCCAAACCTTTTCTAATGTGGCTGTTTTATAGGTAACTTCTAATAGATGGGAAGCTTCTTTGTTTTACATTTTTTAAATAAACGGCAAAAGGGATATTTTCAAAATTAGACTTGACCTAGCTAAGGGCCTGTGATACATCTCGAGGGAAATATAGAAAGAGGAGAAAAGATTCTAACTGAATCCCTTAGCATCACATCACATTTCTATTTTATTATATACTAGAAAATTTACCTGGCATTGCTTGGGTTCTTAACTCAGTTTTTTAAAAATAAAATGTACATGCTTCATTTAAATCATTGCTATGGAGTGGGGACAGAGAGGTTCAGTATGCAGGATGCCCCAGGGAGAGAGCACTACCGCAGCCATCTCTCACCGCAGCAGCTTGGGGCCAGGTGAGAAACGCTTCTCCATAGTCACTGCAGTTCCAGAGGGCACAGCCAAAGGAGGGGTGCATGTCTCCCCGCTGGGGCAGGTCTAGGTTCATCTGCCCCCTGTGCTCCCCAGTCAGAATGAGAAATGCACTTCAAACTGTGCACTTTCCCCTCACTCCCTGATGAAGGGAAACAGTCAGCAATGTTCCTGTATGAATCATGTGGAGGGGGGGGAAGAGCTTCAGCCCCCACCGTCCTTAAAGGGTGCTCAGAGTGTGGGAATGACATGGACAAATTGGAGAAGGTCCAGAGAAAAGCAACAAAAAATAATTAAAGGTGTAGCAAGCATGATCTACAAGTAAAAATTGAAAAAAATGGGTTAGTTTAAACTGTATAAGAGAAGACCCAAGGAGGATATAATAGCAGCCTTCAAGTACATAAAAGATTATTATAAAGAGGAGGGTGATAAATTGTTCTCCTTATTTGCTGAGAACAGAACAAGAAGTAATAGACTTAAATAGCAGCAATTGAGGTTTAGGGAAGACATTAGGAAAAACTTTCTAACTGTAGTAGTAGTTAAGAACTGGAACAAATTTGGGGAGGTTGTGGAATATGTTGTGGGTTTTTAAAGACAGACGAGACAAACAGCAGCACCTCACAAACTATCTTTTAACTAGAGGATCATGGTCAGAATAGAGCCCTGAACATGTGAGCCAGACCTTTAATGACCACTCCAAAAACCTACTAATTTGTGATGGGTGTCTTCAGAGCCTATCCACAGATTTTAAAGATATATCCTAGACCCTGCTAGGCACAAATATTTTGCCAGGCTGTTGGATTTAATGCTGGACAGAATTTAACTCATTGTGTTTAATATGACAGAAACAAAAGGAAAAAAACAAACTGGAAGGTAAAACAAATATAAATGAAAGAAGGAATAAGAATCCTAGAAAGACGGTGTTGAGGTAGGAGAAGAAAAGTTTTCCTGTTCCACTGTCTTTAAAGGAATAGAAGCAAACCTTAAATACCTCAGTGAATACTACAGTCTTTAAGAAGATCCTCACCTATAAGCTTGTTTTCTTTCACAAAGCATCTGAATTCTGCCCCAGGGATTAATTCACTCCATTTTCGAAGTACAAGCTACAGATGAAAAATATAACATGTCAAACAGGTCTTAAGAGAACTGATTTTTTTTTGTCAACACACATACATTTTGATCCTAAGGTATTTTTCTTAACAGCAAGTACTATCACAGGATACCCTTGACACAAGAGGAAAACCCTGCACAATTGTAAAATGTGTAGTTATCTTGGCAAATGAGCCACATCTCTCTGAAATCTTGTCACCTATTTCTTTATCTGAAAAATACATGTACAAAACAAAAAAGCATGTCTAATACACCATAATTTTACCCATTGGATCTCTCTCCCTGTACTCTGCTAGCATGACACAGATTTCAAATATGAAATGCAATAAACAATCAGAGACAATCACAGTATTTCACAGATATGTACTTGAACCCTGTTTTAAGGATATAGTCTTTGCTATGCAGTTCAAAAGAATAAATCAGTAGCAGTTTATAAGGACTCTGCCATTATTCAGAAATAAACCACTGTTAATGACTGCATGAGATCCTAAATGCAAGATTTACTTACCTAGCTCTATAGGAATGTGAAAAATATGCCATTTCCCACCCTTACTCCAATATTCCTTTTTAATTTTTTTTTTAGCCAAAATTGAATTATATGAATCAGTCATACAGTTTTTCTTGAATTGGGAAGAATATATTTTCTTCAATCACCTGCAATACAAGCTAGCTGAAAATAAAGCAATTCTGTAATGACTTACACCAAAATCAAGTCAACAATAAATGCCTCATTACCCAGACTTTACACTTTCAGTAATATTTTGAATCCACAAGGCCATTTATGAAGCAGTATTTCATAACTATGCTGCAGATTAAGATAGTTAGGAAAATGTAAGTATTCTGCTTTCTACCCCTAGCTTTGCATACTGAAAAAAAGATTAAATACCGTGTTAGAGCACAGTGAGAAAACCATCTCTAAATGTGGCATGAATAATGGTCGCCACTCAAGAGCATTTACCAGACATTTAAGAAGTTAAATCAAATGTAAACTAAACACCCACTGCAGCAGGGTACACCAAAAAAGATCCTGCAGTATCTTTTCTGTAAAATCAGCCCCTCACTATAGGGGTGTGTAATAAACTCCATTCTAGTCAAGAATGACGATTGTCCTGTGGTTGAAATAAGTCTGAGTCAGGTGATCCAAGTTTTATTTCTGGCTACTCTATAAACTGTGTGTCCTAAGGCAAGGTATTTAGGTACATTAATTTTGAGTGCTTCAATATCGGAGCACTTCCAGACCTCCAGCCAGATCTTCATACTGGCGACTTTCAACTCTCACTCACTGTAACTAGAATCATGGATGTACATCTCCTTTGAAATTCAGGCCCTCAATGTCCTCACTCGGCCAATCAAAATCTGAACTGCCCAAGTTTCATGGATACTTGAAAATGTGGGCCTCTCCCAGCTTCAGTTATCAAATTTCCAACATTTCCCAAACATGCTGGAGTGGTTTGGGGTTTAAGCATGTTGAGACCATTGACTGTTGGCAGGCACTTTACTTAAATGCAATTTATTATTAGTGCCATGACAAGTTGCTGCTATAAATCCAGCCAAGTTGGTGATCAGTAGTTCAAACCCTTCACAAAGCGTTACTCTCTGGTGGTAAGTCCATTACAGATTTGCTCAGAATAAACATAACCAGGAATAAGTCAATCTCCCCTTTATACATCTCCAGTCTTTGCTCCTCAGATTCCAGGAATAGGTAATAAGCAGACAATGGTTCTCTAAGACCACAACTTCAAAAGGATGGGTCTGGAGGTGGGAATTTGCATTCTCTTCTACTCCAACATATTTCCTAAAAACCAACTTAACTTTATCTTTCTTCTCTGGCACAATGTTTCAAAGTGTATTTTAAACACATAACAATTCCTCAAGTTTACAATGACCATATCTTCCCCATGAAAGTTACATCCTATTCCACAATAATACATAAGTACCTCATTCAATACAATGGACTCCAAAGATACTTAATTCAATGTGCAAAGGGATCACTCAGGCACCATGCTAGATCGGTGGTTCAAATCCAGTAAATTCAACAGTAACCAAGTCATTCTGATTACTTTGTAGTGTAGGCAAAAGGAGTTCATGCCTCTGTTCTGTTCTCAATGGACAGGGTAAAAATACCTCACTTGGCCTTCCCATTGGTGGCCTAAGCTGTAAGGCTAGCGACTAAAATAGGCCATCTAGAAAATGAACAACTCTCAGCCATTCAAGTTTCCCCTCCCAGGTCACAGGTGACACACTCTTGGAAAGTAGCATGGAAAAGCTGGTAGTGCAACTCCTTGCAATGTAGCTGGTGTGTCAGGATAAGCAGAGACACTGTTGTCAGTCTCCACAACTATTAGTCTGGCATTTTTATTTATTTATTTTTACAAGCTCAAAAGTAAAAAGTATGTTATTGGGGTCACCTCAAGCATGAGTGTCAGCCTTCTCAAGGCTAAGATACTTAAATTATCTAGAGCAAGGAGATGAGTCTTACCTCATATTCCAAGCAAGGATCAGGGGTATCATCAGTACAGTATATAAATCTGGAAAAAAATACATTATACTGTCAAAATCTATTGTACATAAATCTGTTTTTACTCAGAGCAAGCATTACAAGCTGGAACCATGCATCATGAAGGCATTGTTAAGCAATTTTTAGAGATTTTTAACCCTAGAAGTAAAAACCCTATATGAGTAAAATACCACTGGCAAATGCCTCTTCCTTGGCACATCTGGGCAGTTCCTCAAAAGCCCAAGAAAGATCTTTTATTGTACACTAGAAAATGTATCCAACGTTGCTCAAATCCTTAACTAAATTATTTCTTGTCTTTTGGAAAATAAAATGAAAATACTTCATTTAAATCATTGCTCTGCAGTGAGGCTAGGGATGAGGGGTCCAGTATGCAGCTTGCCCCAGAGAGAGAGGATAACCCCTGCCCTCTCTCACAGCAGCAGCTTGAGGCCAATTGAGAAGTGCAGCTCCAGGGGGCACAACCAGGGGAGAGGTGCATGTCCCAGGATTTTCTGTCCCTTGAGATCTCCAGCCATAACGAGGAATACAGCAAACTGTGCACTTCCAGATGAAGAGGAACAGACAGCAATGTTCATGTACGAATCATGGAGGACGGGAAGTGGGGGAGCTCAACCCCCCCCCCATCCTCTATAAAAAGTGCCTGGGTGGTAGAAGGCTTGGGAGTGGGATAGTCCTGGATGCGGATGGGGGGGAGATGAAGGGGAGGCATCCTCAGCCAGCCCCTTCCACCTGCCTGGTGATTCGGTCTCTCTTCTGTATGGTTTTATGAGAAGCAATCCCATTCCACGCACATCCAAACCTTTACTTTGCTTTAAGTTATAATATGAGGAAGCTGTGGTCCTAGCTCTTACTGCTTAGGAGGATTTTTTGAAAAGAGACACATGCAAATTCTCTCAAATATGTAGTAGATGAAGGAAAAGCTCCACTTGGGCATAAATTTCATAGAGAAGTTGGCATAAGATAGGTTACAAAAAAAATGAAAATTATTTTAAAAAGGAAACTGTCAAATCAGATTTGAGTCAAAGTTAAACTGTACAAGAGCAAACTTTAACAACCAGACAGGTTTCTGTAATTACTCATAACATTTTCATCTAAACTATTGCTTTTTAACAATGGAGAAATGGTTAGAACATCAGCATCTTAGCACTAAGAACCTCAAAATGAAACTGACTCTCAAATTGTCATTGACCACACAGAGAAATGGAAGAAAATGAACAGCAAAAAGAATGACAATGGTTTAAGAGTATTAGTAAAACAGAAAAGGATTTGTTTATCGTGGCTGACTGTTATATTGATGGTGCCCCCTCAAAAGATACTTCTTCATCGCCAAGATGTTATTTGGTTGTGATAGCTTCACTTTGCCTGCCTCTTCAATTGTTGTTCTGGCATAATGATGCTTACACAGAAATAGCACGCACTTTGATGTTCTAGTTTCATTGCAGCAAACGTCTGCAAGTACCCTTCTTTGGTAACTTCCTGACCTAAAGCAATACAACCTTCAGCAAACCAGGTGATAGCGCCATGATTCTTACAGCAACAGCGGGCTACTTTTTTTTTCCTTCAGTGAGGGAAGTAAAGTAATTTAACTTGCCACTGCTTATGCCACAGCATGGCATCTTTTGGGTCAACAACAGCAAGTAATCATTTAGAAGAACAAATTTTAAAAGACCAACAAAACCCAACTCCCCCACCTACCCTTCCCATGTCATTTATACACATTTGCAGACACCATAGTTCCTTGTAAAGTGAGTAGCTGAGCAACTGCGCAGGAAGGAATTAAGACCCACCCACCACATGAGTGGAGCTGCACAGTGTGCCTTCACTAATTAGCTACCTCCTCCTGAGTCCTGAGGCTGTAGATGGTGGGCTTGGTGGGGGGAATAGGAGTGGGGGAAGTCAACAGGAGTATCAGAAGGCAGAGAGAGAGAGAGTAGACTCAGAGTCCAACTCTCTTAAGGCAGCTCCAGCTGCCATCACTGTGCCTGTCAAAGCAGCAGCTCCTCCTTCTCAGCCAGACCCAGTAGCTGGGCTGCCATCAATGCATGTGCTACCAAATAGAAGCAGCACCCTTCCTCCACTCTCCCTCCCAGGCAATCCCATGTGCTGGTCTGCTTTGACTACAAGGGGGGCAGCTCTCTGGCTCTCTGCCAGCTTCCTATCCCCTCCATACCCTCTGGTAGCCCCATGTGCTGGGCTGCTTTTGAATAAAAGTAGCTGCAGCTCCTTATCCCCTCCTACTCTCTCCACCTCCCAGGCAACCCCATGTGCTAGGCTGCTCTGAATAAGATTGGGGAAGCTCTCTTCCCCCTATCTCTGCACCTCAGGCAGTGCTCCCAGGCCCTGGGCTGCTTTGAGTAAAAGCAACACCTTCCTGTCCCCTCCACCTCTTCCCCAACCAGTAACTCCAGCTGCTTGGCTTCTGTTCAGAGTACAAGGCAGGAAGCACCCATAAAACAGAAAGAGCAATCCAGATCTGAAAATGAGACTGTGTTCACTTGGTGCTAAAATGCTGAAGCTTGCTATCCACCCATGTTACTCAGACATTGCTTAGGTGCAGAAATAAAAATAAATGAATACAAAATGCAGAAGGATTTAATTCCTCAATCTTTCCCCCAGAGCTGAATATCACCAGCTTTGATGAATGGCAAAGCAAATGGTCTGAAAGATTTGAGATGAATAAACAGAACTGAAATATAAAAAAACCCTCCTGTTTCTTGAGTAACAGGGAGCAATATGTGCACATGTGTTCAGAAGTGAGCCCATTAAATAACATTTAGCCAGTAGCTGGAAACAATTTAAAACATCTCTCAACAATCCAACCCATTCCCTGCCAGCTCAGGCCTCAGTGCATTCAACTCTACTTTCCTGGCAAAGACAACAAGCAGACACTTTTTAAATAAGATACTAAATGGATACTGAAAATTTTGTAGTATTGAAAAATTTTGCAACAGCTCTTGTCCATGGGGGGTCTGAGCTCCCTGTGGGCAGAGGCTGCTTCACAGCAGCAGCCCCTGTCCATGTGGGTCCAATATCCCCACAGGCAGAGGCTAATCCATGTCCCATGGAGCAGCCTCTGCCCATGAGGAACCTGGACCTCCAATGAACAGGGACTGCTGCCACCTCACGCTGGTACCTCTAATACAGAGGCAGCAAAATCTGCACGGAGAGCTGGTTTTAAACTGGCTCTCCTTGCAGACCAGCTCCTGCCTGGCACCCTGTGCTACTCCCTCTGATGGAAAGGCAGCAGCACAGGATGGCAGGGAGCTCCCTGGGAGTGGGGCCAGGAGAGAACTGGCTGCCGGCCCCACCCCCAGGGTCTATCAAATAGTTGTGTAACTGCGAAAATTTCATGCGGTTACATGACTATTCAATTACCCGATATCTAACATCCTTATTAATTAGCCCATGTTTTGGTATTCTTTCTTCTTCCATCATATTTTAAAATACACACACAAGGGGGCTGCAACCCCTGCATGCTATGCTCGCTAACCCTCCTCTCTCTGAGGGTAAGCAGCCCCGGCTCTCCGCCCAGCTGCTGGGCCCCCTCAAGGCCGGACCAGTCTCAGCTCTTCTCCCCAGCCACAGGGGAGACTGGGCTGAGCCGAGGCCATAGTAAGCCTGGCTCTCTCCCCCTGGCTGCCAGGGGGTTTGCCTGGGCTGAGGCAGGCCCAGCTCTCTTCCTCCAGCTGTCGGGGACCCCTCCCTCTCAGCCCCCCTGCTGAGAGGCCGACCCAACCCTTGCTCCCCCAGGCCAGCCCTGGCTTTTGGGCCCCCTTCCGGATTGCAGGGAAGGGGGGTTAGAGGGAGGAGGGCTGGGATGAAGTTGTGCCAGGCCTGGCTTTCTCCCTGACTGCTGGGAGGTCCCAGGGCAGGCCTGGCTCTTTCCCCCTCATCCCCTGGCTACTGAGGAGGGTCCAAGGCCACCCCGGCACTTCCTTTCTAGCCCTCCCTGAGGTCGAGGCTGACCCAGCCCTTGCCCCCCCCCCCTCCCCTGGCTGGCCCCAGCTCTTGGGTGCACCCCATGCCCTGGGCCCTCCTGTCCCCAGGTCTTTGCTTGCCCCCCCGGCCACTGGTGAGGGTTAGGATTAGGCCGTGCTGGGCCCAGCGCTCTCCCGGGCCACAGGACATGACCTCAATATTGGTGCACATGCCAAAACTCACTCCAGTCATGAATGGAAAAAACTTAGTGAGAACACTGGCAGACACCAAAGCTTTTCCTCTTGTGAATTAGTCTCTAAGGCTACATCTATGCTGCAAGTTTTTTCCGGCAGAAAATATGCTAATGAGGGACTCATTAGTATAAATTGCAACATCATTAGCATATTTTCTGCCCGTTTCTTTTTGTGCAAGGGGTTTTTGTGCAAAAAGAAATGACAGAAATTATACTAATGATGTCGCAATTTATGCTAATGAGTCCCTCATTAGCATATTTTCTGCCAAAAAAAACTTGTAGTATAGACAAAGCCTCGTTGCTTCATTCAGGAGCCAGTAAGAATAGAAGCAGTTATCCCAATGCCAGCCATTATATAATCTCTATATTTTCACCATAGTAATTATGAACATTAGAACATATCCTGTAACTTCCAAAGGAATGACAAAAAAAAAAAAAAAAAAAAGTACAGTAAAAATATTTTTTTTTAATCTGGCATGTTGAGGTAACGGGGGTCCGGTAAGTGAAAATTCCATGGCAGGAATGCAGGCTCTGGGAGGAGCTCAGGGAAAGGGTGTGGGACACAGGAGGAGTTTGAGGCTAAGTTCCTGCCATGCAGCTTCCTATAAAGTCCCACTTAGGGGCTCAGGGCTGCAGCAGGAAGAGAGGCCCCTCCCTGCCAGCCCCAGCATGGAGGGGGTGGGGGTGGGGAAGTCGATGAATCCTCTCTCCTATTAGAAATTGCCAAGGGCGTTTACCCACTGGCCCTGACAACCATCTTGAATTTATTCATTTAATTAAGTGCTAGCACTGCATATTTTATACCAAATTTATTGTGGTACTGAGTGTGAGCAGGCACAGCGAAAGCCATTCAGTTACTCATCTGTGACAGAGGAAGCTTCCCTTGAGTACTGGGAGCAAGAAGCTAAGCAGAGTTCCTTTAACCTAAACACTGTTAAGGTCTGAAAGTATTGGGAACTACAGCAAATAATTTGCACACAGGCACAATTAGGGTCTCTGGCATCTCTTATTTCTGAAAATGTCAGAACTTACATTTCAGATACTAGCAGGGGCTGAAAGACCTAAATCTCATAGCTTACAAAGAATGCATGAAGTATCATTGATCTCCATTTTATTTCTTGAAATCTTATTTATAGGTAAATAGGAGAAATATTTCTTTTGGCATATTTCAGAAGCATACAAAACCCCACAGGCACATACTTGCTATAACACACCACTGCACTGAGCAGATAGATGCTATTTAATTCTGCTCACCCTTTGCCCATAAAAAATGGGTTAAGTGATTTACCAGGATTTACAATGTCTGCAGTATGTGTGCCACTTAAAGGGGCCATGAATTGATTTGCAAATCACTGAGATTACTCTTGTTGATTTATTATCCACCCATCAAAGTTGTAACGAAAATTGTAACAGTTATTCTGTAACTGAAGAATACAAAAAATCTTTACCAGCCTTCCAGTCTGATCCAAAGCCTCAACACAAGTCTTCCTGCTGACCTGAACAGGCTTTTCAATCAGGCCTTTTCTCTACTCTTGGACTTAACTGCTAGAGAGTTTTACTTTAAGCACTGGAGGCAAGTTGGACGAGGTGGTTCATATGCCACTCAAAAAGGGCCTTGCCCAAACATTCTTTTAAGTGCACAGAAGAGATGGGAAACCCAACCGAAAGGCATCTCCAAATGTCTCAGGCAGGTTAACCTACAGCTCCCTCATTAATTACTGCACTGGTTCATGTTCACTCTGCCCTTCTTCTGTCAGTAGTGAGTGTCCTCACCAAGAGTTTTTCCACTGATTTAAGAGGGTCAGTGTGGGGGGCTGAGAGCCAGAGATCTCAGCTCCACACACAGGTCCCTGTTGGAAATGGAGCAGCCATACCAGGCTTCTTGGCTTTATATCAACGTAACACGGGAGCATAGATCAAGTCTCAAACTGCATGTGATACATCTGAGTTATGTTAACCAACCACCTATTTTAGCAGTAGATGAAGCAAGAAGTTGCCCTCCAGAGTTTGAGGAGAAAAGAGCTAGCTTAAGACAGAGCTCAAAGAGTCAAACACCAGCTTTAATGTGACAAATGCGGCAGAGTGTCTCCTGAGTGGGTCTCTTCAGCCACAGCTGACATAAAACCAGTTGAGTAAATGCTTTACCTCTCAGAGGCACATATTCATGGTTTTTCGAGGCTAAAGGATGACTACTAGAGCTCTGACATGAATAATTAGCACAAGATTAGAAGCCTCATTTCTTGGCAGACAGAATTAGAGAGGTACACATATCATTAAGATGAAAACAGAACTTTTGTGCTAAATAAAGTAAGTAAATAGATCCATTGTCAAAAAAGAATGCGAACCAGTTAAGACAAAAGGGGGAACCACACATAGAACCATTTACTAACAACAGACAAGATAAAATAGGAACTTAGAGAGGAGGTAAAGAGTAAGTCAAGTGTGGACAATCCATGCAAACAGCATCCTGCCCAGGAATTGGTTCCTACAAAGTAATCAATCCAATCCAAAATGTAAGATGCAATGTATAGTAAAGACATATAAAGGAAGAGGTTTTCTGTACAACTTTGGGTGTGTGGTATGCCCTACCCACTGCTATGCCTAAGGCTGATCAACACAGCATAATTTGATGTAGGCCAAATAAAGCAATCTGAGTGATGAAATCTGGAGTTTCAGTTTTCTGGATCCCAAAGAAATGGATGAAGTGTTCTTTCAGAACTAAACAAGGTAAAGCCGAGCAGAAAGGACTCGGAGGGAATCTCACTATAAACTAAAAACATTTACTGAAATGAGATAATTTAAAAAAGTTGTGTAGAGTAGGGACAATTGTTTTCAGTTGAATACAGAATCCAATTAAAACAGGAGATCTTACTGCTTATCCACTACATTAGGTTATTTCAATAAAACTGGTTTAAGACTTACACAGCACACCAAACTCTGAACAATCTGTTTTCTGTGAAATCAGGTAAGTAAAATACAATGCTTACACAAAAGAGAAATAACACTGCAGTACAGGCAGTCCCCAAGTTACTCTCGCCCCGGAGCTCGCAGGCAGCGGGACCGCCCAGAGCGCAGCGGTCCCGCCACCTCGACCTCCGGGGCGAGAAAAACTGCTCCGGGTGCCCCTGGTCTGCTGGGGACCATCTCCAGCAGACCAGGGACACCTGGAGCAAAGCCAGGGAAGCGGAGGGGTCCCGCCCCTGGAGGGACCAGGAGGCACCGGGAGCAAAGCCGCAGCGGCGGCGGGGTGCCGCGCCTCTGAGGCTTTGCCAGAGCAAAGTCTCAGAGGCGCGGCACCCCGCCACCGCTGCGGCTTTGCTCCCCGTGTCCCTGGTCTGCTGGGGGGGGGGCGGGGCGCAGCTAGTGCCCCCCCCCCCAGCAGACCAGGCTTTTGTTGTGGACCCTGGGGTAGAGCAGCTGGGGTGCTGCCGGGTTGGTCCTGCAGGGACCTACCTGGCAGCCCAGCTGTTCTGTCCCAGGCTTGAGATTCAGCCGCTGTTGAAACTGATCAGTGGCTGATTCCAGGAAGCTGGGGGCAGAGCAATTCTGCCTCCAGCTTCCTGTAGTCAGCCCCTGGTCAGTTTCAGCAACAGCGGCTGAATCTGGAGCCAGTTCTGACTTACATACAAATTCAACTTAAGAACAAACCTGTAGTCCCCATCTTGTACGTAACCCGGGGACTGCCTGTATTTAGCATGAAGAGTGTGCAAGTCCTTGTTACTTTATTCCTCTTCCATGAGGGAAGTTCTTACACTTTATTGGAAGAAAAGCCAGTCTTATTCAAAATGTTCTGACTAATCCGATTGTATGTTATTTATGATCTGTAGCACCTAACTGGGACCCTAATGTGCTAGAGCATGCATAAACACAATCCAACCCTGATCTAGCCAGCTTGGTATAAATAAACAAGAGAAGCAGAAGGTAGGAAAGAAGTACAGAGAAATTAGGTGATTGTCCCTTGGTCCCAAAGCAAATCATGGGCAGAGCTGGGATAAGAAACCATGTCTACCTAGAGCATGTTTTGTAGCTTTTCCATTAGACCACTCTACCTCCCAAACAATGAATCATAGAATACTAGGACTGGAAGGGACCTTGAAAGGTCATCGAGTCCAGTCCCCTGCCCTCATGGCAGGTCCAAATACTGTCTAGACCATCCCTGATAGACATTTATCTAACCTACTCTTAAATATCTCCAGAGATGGAGATTCCACAACCTCCCTGGGCAATTTATTCCAGTGTTTGACTACCCTGACAGTTAGGAACTTTTTCCTAATGTCCAACCTAAACCTCCCTTGCTGCAGTTTAAGCCCATTGTTTCTTGTTCTATCCTCAGAGGCCAAGATGAACAAGTTTTCTCCCTCCTCCTTATGACACCCTTTTAGATACCTGAAAACTGCTATCATGTCCCCCCACAATCTTCTCTTTTCTAAACTAAACAAACCCAATTCTTTCAGCCTTCCCTCACAGGTCATGTTCTCTAGACCTTTCATCATTCTCGTTGCTCTTCTCTGGACCCTCTCCAATTTCTCTGCTTCTTTCTTGAAATGCGGTGCCCAGAACTGAACACAATACTCCAATTAAGGCCTAACCAGTGCAGAGTAGAGCAGAAGAATGACTTCTTGTGTCTTGCTCACAACACACCTGTTAATGCATCCCCGAATCATGTTTGCTTTCTTTGCAACAGCATCACACGGCTGACTCATATTCAACTTGTGGTCCACTATAACCCCTAGATCGCTTTCTGTGGTACTCCTTCCCAGACCGTTGCTTCCCATTCTATATGTATGAAACTGATTGTTCCTTCCTAAGTGGAGCACTTTGCATTTGAAGTTTCTTCTCCTTGTTGGACAGTTCAGGGATATAAAGATAAAACACAAACATGTATTTAAAAGGTTTTTGACTTATTTTTATATCTGAGCAAAAGCTTTTTCATCTCGCTAACTACAATCAAATCTATTTCTCTCTCTCATTTTTTACAAACCCATCCAAGTGACAGGACACAATGTCTCCAGTTTTCACCTGTTCAGCATTTTACTTCCATATGCTAGTTGCATTTCTAATTTCTGCTTGCCAAGGTCTATGGCACCAGCATTTAATCAATAGCTTAATTAATAGAGACAACCCTGTGATTCAGCACGTCTAATCATTTAGCCTGTTTGACTGCCTGTGTTCATATGAATAATTTAGCAGTTCAGGAATGTTATGAACAGACTGGACTAAAAGCAGATTGTTTTATTCAAATACCTTTTATTTACAACAGTTCATCTAGTAGGACACCAAAGTGCTTTACAGATTAAGGACAAAATTCACCCCACTTTGAATAGGTACAACTCAAAATCAACAAACTGCAAGGCTAAGTTTGCCCATATTATCTACACCTCTACAGAATAATTCACCTTATTACCAAACTAAAGCCTGGTCTTGCAAAACCCACAGCAGTATTTTACACCAACGTTACAAAGCAGCTTTTAGGAGGAAAAGTGAAATGTAACTTTTCCTCAATTGAAAACATGTTAGATTAGATTGTAATTACCTATATCACAATTTGCCCAGAAGTAGAGATGTTAAATATTGGTTAATTGACTAGCTGATTAACCTCATGAATTCTTATCTGTCACTCCACTATTCTATAGTCCCTAGGGATGGGGCCAGAAGCCAGTACGCTCCAGCCCTGCTCCCGAGGAGCCCCGTGCCACTCCGTGCTGCTGCCTCTGATTCAGAGGCAGCACCATGGCTTGTCATGTTTGTGCTGGTCCATGAGGGTAGCCAGTTTAAAAAACAGCTCCCCTCGCAGACCAGCTGCCTGTTGCCCCACACTGCTGCCGCTGATACAGAGGCAGCAGTGTGGGTGGCAATAGCTCCTGTCCGGGGGTGGTGAGTGAGCTTCCAGACCTGTTGTGAGCTTCCAGACCTGTTGTGAGCCAGAACTGAAATGGGTTGCCTGCCCACCTGGCTCCTAATACACTTTAAATGCACAGCTGCAGTGGGGGTATGTCCTGGACCCATCGCATGCCAGGACTGGGCTGGGCTAGTGACCAGCCTGCTAAAACATTAACCGGCAAGGCGGGAAGCATTAACCTATAAGCTTTTGCTTATTGGTTAATCAGTTAATTGACTATACTATTACATCCCTACCCAGAAGCACAAGATACTCTTGCCGGTCATCTTTCTTATAGAATCAGAAAACAGGGGATACAATCCCATTAAACAGCATCCATGCCTTGGGGTCATCATGCAAGAAGACTGAGACAATCAAATCCAGATCGCACTGAGAGTCTAAAATGAAGTCCTTACTAAGAACAGTTCACAAAGCCTATAAATCTCCCCTGTATAGTGAATAACAATGAAGAGGCCCTTGGGCTCATAAGGAGAGCCCTTTATGGATACAAAAATGTGGATCTGCATCTGATTCGCATCCACCAGGCTGAACTCATCATCTGATCTGCAATCCAGGTTTTATTTGCATCTACATAGCAAATCATCTGGAGTGGAGGAAGCACAGATGAGCAAGGAGGTGGCAGGGTCATCCAGGGAAAATGCAGACAGAATGAAAGTAGCGATTGGGGGTAAAGGGCAGCAGGACTGGGAGTACAGGGGAGCAGGGACCCAGGGCCAGGGCTCCACAGGTCAGTGTTCACTAGACAGGGCTGGCACTCAGCTCCCTCCTGCAGGATGATTTAGAACTGAGCTTGTTGCATCCTGTGGCAGGAGAGTAGGGAGGAGGAAGAGTCCTGCACAGGTATCCACTCCACTATCCATTCCTATGCAAGGCTCTACTCATTAGTGTCTCCCTTTAAGTAAAGGTTTGTTAACTTTGGTCAAAGCATTTTCCATCAGCCTCACTAGGATTGGCACTACAATTTCAATGTGTGCATTTGCATAGTGGTGACAGAAGCATGACTTCTACAGGATTATTAAGCTCTCTTTAGTAAACTGATGTACTTGTCCTCTCACCCACTGAGGCATGGCACCATTTTAAAATACAATAGCACAAGATTAAAATTAAATAGCCAAACCTAACAGACGGAGAAGCATTCCTAGAAAGGAAACGTGGGAGGCATTCAACACAGGAGTGGATTGAGAAAAAGCAAATCACAGCAAGGAGATAGAAAAACTACTCTCCATGAAGCATCTGGATTGCTATAAAATAAGAGAATAGTGCAGGTTCTCACTGAATTGCAATATTGTTCAATTTCTTTTCTAATAGGATCCAACTGTTTAAATGCATGTATATCCCCTTTATGCACTTTTCAACGTTACTGCCAAGTCTATAGAATTTCTCATTTGAGTATACTCATGCTCCAAGACTAAAATGTGTCTCACTCAAGCTCACTCAAGGTTGGCAAAAAAGAGTTTTTTGTAATTTAATTTGCAATTGTTTCAGTAAGTTAGGGCACCCTTCAGGAAAGAGGCCAATAATCCTTTTAGAACGAGATAGGGCACTAAGACTAGTCAAATTCAAAGGTGCAATGATGCATTAATGCTGATAAAGAGGTGCATCACAACACCATTATAGTTCAAAACTACTAACTTAAGGATTATTTCTTATTATGTGTTTGTATGATAATCTAGGGTCCCAAACCTTGACTGAAACTGCTGGGTGCTATTTTAATACAAATTATACAACAATCCATTTGAATGACTGGAGCAGTACAGAAGAACACAAGATACATAGCATTTCATTCACACACAATACAGCTTCTTAGTTTAGAGCATAAAGAACATGCCCTGCATGAGCAGTTTTCAGTCTAGTATTAGACACACACTGCAGTGAAGTCTTCCTGAGACTACAGACAGCTCATGTCTTTGCAGCTGGTTAAAATTTTGTCAAAACAGCAGGAACTCAAATTAACAAGAATCTTATCAGTTTCACTGGTGCACTTTAGAAACCACACCACAATTTATATTTTCCCAATGAATCCCTTAGGAAGACCTTGGAATTGAGACTAGGTAGGGAATAGAAAAGCAGAGACCTATTTGCTTATTTACACTCCCACACTGTACGAAACTATAGGGTAGAATAGCAAGAGACTCAGCAAGTAGGCTGTGTGAGGAGAAGAAGATACAAAGCTCTGCTTCCAAAAATTACAGGGGCATGAAGCTTCATATTTATAAAAAAGATACATATGAAGTAGCTGGATGCTACTTCTAAAGATTGACTCCGCCTGGGGATTTAAAGATACAGGCAGTCCGCGACTTACGCGGATCCGACTTATGTCGGATCCGCAGTTACGAACGGGGCTTTTCTCGCCCCGGAGGACACGGACTGCGGGACCTCGCGGTCCCGCCGCCCATGTACTCCGGGGCGAGAAAAGCCGCTCCGCGTCTCCCTGGTCTGCAGACCAGGAAGACGGGGAGCAAAGCCGCGGAGGGGCTCGGGCTGCGGGGCAGCCCAGGCGCGCCTGGGCTGTCCCGCTGCCGGCTTCCCCCCGAGGCTTTGCAAAGCCACGGAGGGGCTGCTGCCCGGCTGCCCCAGCCCCTCCGCGGCTTCGCAAAACCTTGGGGGAAGCCGGCAGCGGGACAGCCCAGGCATGCCTGGGCTGCCCGAGCCCCTCCGCAGCTTTGCAAAGCCTCAGCGGAAGCCGGCAGTGGGACAGCCCAGAAGTGCCTGGGCTGCCCCACTGCCCGAGCCCCTCCATGGCTTTGCTCCTCGTCTTCCTGGAGACCCCCCAGCAGACCAGGGAGAGACGGAGCAAAGCTGGGGAGGATGCGGGCGGGACCGCAGCGCATCTCCGCGGTCCCGCTGTCCAGGTTTCCCTGGTCTGCTGGGGGGCACAGCTAGTGCGCCCCCCAGCAGACCAGGCTTTTCTCGCCTGGGGTAGAGCAGCTGGGGCTGCTGGGTTGGTCCTGCAGCGCCGCTCCTCGGCACTACTGGACCAACCGGGCAGCACCCCAGCTGCTCTTCCCCAGGTGTCCCCAAGTCAGCCGCTGCTGAAACTGATCAGCGGCTGACTACAGGAAGCCCGAGTCAGAGTTGCTCTGCCCTGGGCTGCCTGGAATCAGCCACTGATCAGTTTCAGCAGCAGCTGACTTGGGGACACCTGGGGAAGAGCAGCTGGGGTCCTGCCCAGTTGGTCCCCGCAGCGGCGCCCCTGCAGGGACCTACCCAGCAGCGCCCCAGCTGCTCTGTTCTAGGCGTCCAGATTCAGCTGCTGTTGAAACTGATCAGTGGCTGATTCCAGGCAGCCCAGGGCAGAGCAACTCTGAATCGGGCTTCCTGTAGTCAGCCACTGGTCAATTTCAGCAGCGGCTGAATCTGGAAGCCAGTTCTGACTTGCATACAAATTCAACTTAAGAACAAACCTACAGTCCCTATCTTGTACGTAACCCGGGGACTGCCTGTACATCCCAGTAGAAATCCCAGCATCTTACCTCTCCCTAGTAGCTGTGCTCATGAAGGCACAAATCGTAGACTCTGATAGTGGCGTTACTCCTATCTTGCATTTCCTACCTCTCGCTAATAGATTTAGTTCTCCTGCTAGTTACGATCAGGTACATTTCCCCAAGTCTTACAAATAAAGAAGGAGCAGCAAATATTAAATGGCCAACATTTCCAAGGACAACACGGAAAGTTGCACCTGCGAGATCTGCACACTGTATGGGTAACAATGCAGGTGTTCAGTAGGATTAGCAGCCCCCTTCCCTCATCTCTGGGGAAAAGTCACTAAGGAGAACTTGTTGGGAAAATTATGAAAGCTTCCAGACGCATGTCTTACTTGAAAATTTACCCGGCATTTTTTGGAAAATAAAATGTACATGCTTCATTTGCTCTGGGGTGGGGCTGAGGCTGGGGGGTTCTGTATGCAGGCTGTCTTGTGGAAAGAGGACTACCCCTGCCCTCTCTCACTGCAGAAGCCTGAGGCCAGGAGAGAAGCACCTCTTCATGGACACTGCAGTTCCAGCAGGCTGTTACCTACCAGCCCTGTGCTTTTGGGAGCCAGGGAGTGACATTCTTCCCCCTTCCCCCCTTAGCCTTTGCTGGAATCAGACAAAGCAATGAAAAGGCCAGGGAAGACACACCTAAACTGCTTCAGACAAGGGTGATACAATTAAGGAAACACCCCAGCCTCATTTGCATTAAAGATGGAACAGAAGGACATCTCATTAGCATACAGAATGGAGAGCAGCTCTTCCAAGGCAAGAACCGCATTGAACTATGGGACACCGAAAGCAGAGAAGCACTGCCTGATGGGAAATCCCTGCTCCAGATGCTAATGAACCTAGGCCTGCTCACACCCAAATTAGTCATTATCAGACCAATTCTAGTAACGATCCTATTGACATCCAAAATACTCAAACTGCCTAGTTGCATTGTGAGCTCATTCAAGGAACATCACCCATAACCAGGGGTGATCAGTCTCTATTGTCTCTCCTCTTTCTCTTTGAACTATCCCTATAAAAACTTCTATTCTTGCCCCAAGAAAACTGTTCTCATACCTGGACTTAAACTGCATCAGTTCCATTGAGACTTCTTCATCTCCTGTCTGATCGTGCTGGGGGCTCTGTTCTGCTTGTCTCCTGCCCTCTGGACCCCCGGCTACCATCATCATCTGGGAACCCCAATCAGTGCAAGCTCCGTGGAGTGGTGAGTTCTCTCTCTCTCTCTCTCACATCAACTATCTCTCTAAGCATAGCCTCCTGACCCTGCCCTGTGTAAACTGTTATATGGTTATTTAATATTGTAATTGTTAGTTTGATATCTATTCACTACTCAGAAATAAATCACTTTCATTGTTGAACTGGTTGCTTCTCTCTCTTTCTTTCTCTTTTGCTCACTCTTCCTTAAGGGGTGTTGTTTTGGCTTCCCCATTCGCTTTGCAACAACGCTTCTTGTACCCAAGCAAAATATCCCTGTAGTGCTCAAAATCCTGTGGGGTTTGCTCATCGTGTGGTTTACCAGTGAATGACTGTGGTGTGAAAGTGGGGATAGGAGGTGCTGAACCTGGGGGCTTATGAGGATGGCAGCTTAAAGTGCTGTTTAATCCAGCCCACGGTGTCCAAAGGCACATGAGGGTGCAGTGTGGCATTGCTGTGAAACCCAGCCAGCTGAGTCCAGGGACATATGAGGGGGTCAGCTTGTGAGTGCTGAGTACCCAGTCCTCTCAGACGTGCTCTGATTAGTGGGTGTGAGTGTCTGTGTGTGTTGCCAAGGTGGCAAGAACCCCATCCTGAGGAACCTAGTTCCTGCAGGAGAGCTCCAGTGGGAGGGGGAATTGGCAGCAGGGAGAATTCAGCTCCATATGAGAGCACAAGTAAGCACCAACAGCACACTGATAGAATTGTTAACCTTCCCCCAGTCCCATAAGGGTAACCCTGATAAATGAGCATACCCCAGAGTATTGGGCAAATCTGGTAACAAGGCACAGCCAGGAGAGGGATGCATGTCTCCTGACTGGGGCAGGTCCAGGTGAGTCTGCCCTCTGTCATACTCAGCCAGAGTGAGGAATGCAGCAAACAATGCACTTTTCCCTTGCTCCCGGATAAGGGGGAATGGCCAGTAATATTACTGTACAAACTGGGGGGGAGGGAGGAGAGAATTCAGCCCCCCCGTGCCCTCTATCTAGGGCATCTGAGGGTTGGCACTCCCAGCCACCCCTTTCACATGTTTAGTGATTCTGTCTCTTATGTATGGTTTTCGGAAAAGCAATCCAGGTCCAGGCACATTCCATTTTCCTGGCACAATCAATTCTTTATCTTGCTTTTAATTATAAGACAAGACGATGCTGCATACGGAATTTGCTGATCCTAACTCTTACCATTTAGGAGCTCTTGTACAGATAGACACACAGACCGACCAACAGACAAACTCTCTCAAATATATAGTCGATTTCTCAAAGCAGTCAGCACCAGCTCCATCAGAAGTCACACACAGATTCAGTCAGGGCTTTCCAACTCCTTAGAGAAGGAGAGGATATTGCCCGAGGCATGTGGCTAAGCAGCCTCCCATCCCCTCTGAACAGCAGAAGCCAGAGCAGCTGTCAAAGAGATATCACAGCCTCCAAAGACCATCATTAATTTGACCCTGGAAAGCTGGGCTCTGGATAGATTTTTTTCCCCTCATTTGCTGTATTGTTGCTGGCTATTGGGTCTATATATTGAAACTTCTCACTTGCCCCAGCTCATTCCCCTAGTCCAACCTACCTCATCCCCGCTTCCTCCTCAATTCAATCTCATTTCCATATAGTTCTCTTCTCCCTCTGCTATTTCTTTTCTTACTTTCATAGTCCCATCCTATCTCCCACCTCAGTCCCAATGAGTGACCCTCCCCTCAAAACAAAGACACTAAAATGTAGCTATCACCACTTAGCATCTATGCAAACTGACCCAGCATCCTTTCCTGCACATCTTATCTTTTTAGCTTTTAAGAGTATAAGTGCTTCTGGGCAAGGAGCACGACCTCCATGTTCTCAACCAGAATTTCGACAGATTCGGAGGAGCACATTCTTAACAATCAGGGCAATTAAACATTGGAACAACTGACCAAGGGTTCTGGTGGAATTTCCATCACTCAACAGCTAAATGAAGGGCCTACGGCCATACTGGACCGAAAGCCCCCGATCTTGGAAAGTAAACAGTCCCGGGCCTGGCTAGTACTTGGATGGGTGACCCCCTGGGAATCCCAGGTGCCATAGGCAGCTACACCGTCCCGGGCCGAACCATCTTCGGCAACCTGTTTCTGGTCCGGGATCTCTTAGAGCTCGGGTGTAGGGACGGTCTGTCGTTCGCCCTCCTGTCCTTGGATCAGGAGAAGGCGTTTGACCGGATGGACAACGGGTACCTCCTGGGCACCCTGCGAGCCTTCGGCTTCGGGCCCCATTTTGTGGGGTTTCTCCAGGTGCTGTATGCCTCCGCAGAGTGCTTGGTCAAGCTCAACTGGACCCTGACTGCACCAGTCAACTTCAGGTGGGGAGTATGTCAAGGCTGTTCGCTATCAGGCCAGCTCTACGCTCTGGCCATGGAGCCCTTCCTCAGTCTCCTTCGCAAGAGGTTGACGGGGTTGGTGCTCCGTGAGCTGGAGACGAGGCTGGTCCTGTCAGTGTATGCCGACGACGTGCTCCTCGTGGTCCAGGACCCGGGAGACCTGGCGCGGGTGGAGGCTTGCCAAGTCGTTTACTCGGCGGCCTCCTCCGCCCAGGTCAACTGAGTCAAGAGCTCTGGCCTGGTGGTAGGGGCCGGGTGGCAGGTGGGCTCCCTCCTACCCGCACTTCAAGCCATCAGGTGGAGCGCGGGTCCGCTGCTCTATCTCGGCGTTTTTCTCTCTGCCACGCATCCCTCTCCGCTGGAGAACTGGCAAGGTTTAGAGGCCAGGGTGGTTGAGCGGTTGCAGAGGTGGACGGGATTGCTCCGGTGCCTCTCCTTGCGTGGGAGGGCACTAGTACTTAACCAATTGGTCCTGTCCATGCTCTGGCACCGTCTTAGCACCCTGGTCCCACCCCCGGGTTTCCTGGCCCGTATCCAGCAGCTGATGCTGCGGTTCTTCTGGCCAGGACTGCATTGGGTCTCTGCAGGGGTTCTCCATCTCCCCCTGGAGGAGGGAGGGCAGGGCCTGACGGGTTCACGTCTTCCGCCTCCAGGCCCTGCAGAGACTCCTCTTTGATGCAGGTAGTCCGGCATGGAGCACGTTTGCGCACGCCTTCCTTCGCCGCTTCTGAGGTCTCCGATATGACCGGCAGCTCTTTTATTTGAGAGGTCTTCCGCGAGACCTCTCTGGGCTGCCGGCCTTCTACCAGGACCTCCTCTGCACCTGGAAGCTGCTTGCGGCGACCAGGTCCTTGGGAGCCACCTTGGGAGCAAACCTCCTCACGGTGCCCCTGCTACACAACCCCCATCTACGTGTGCAGGTGGTGAAGTCTCCCTCGGTGCGCCGGAGGTTGGTCCTGGCAGAAACTACCAGAGTAGGAGACCTCCTGGACTACCGCCAGGGAAACTGGGTGGATCCTCGGGCACTCGCCCAACGCATGGGGCTCTCCACCCTACGTACTCCCCGGCGCGTACTTCAGGAGGTGAAGGATGCTTTGCCGCCCACTGCTCGGGTTTACCTTGAACAGGTCCTGCGAGAGGGTGCACCCCGCCCACCCCTCACCCCAGCCCTCCCGAACTCTCCATCGGCCCCAAGCCCTGTGTACCTTCCTGACTGCCTCCCCCTCGTCATCTTAGCCAGCTGCACGCGATGCAGCCGGTCCCCTTCCGAACCGCGCCAAAGAGTCACCTGTACATGCTTGTGCTTCACACGCTCCACTTCCCCACCCTCGTGTCCCGCCCAGACACCAAGTGGCAGGACCTCCTACCACCAATGGAGGGTCCTCTATTCGACCTTGGTTCCACAGCCCACCGAGGACATCTGCTAGAGAATCCTGCACGGCGCAGTGAGCACGGGCATGTACTTGGCGCGGTTCAACCCCACCCCCGACACGTGCCTCTTCTGTGGCGTAAGGGAGAAGCTGGCGCATATCTACATCGAGTGCGCCAGGCTACAACCCCTCTTTTGGCTCCTCCAGAACCTCCTGTTGCGGTTCTGGCTGCACTTTTCCCCCCACTTGTTAATTTACACATATCCCATCCGTGGCCCCACAAAGTCACGGGACCTCCTGGTCAACCTCCTCCTGGCTATGACCAAATGGGCAATCTACAAAACCAGGGAGAAGAGGTTGGCCGGGGGAGGGGCCTGCGACTGTGGGGCCTATTTCCGTTCCTGCATCCGCTCACGTATCCGGGCAGAGTTCCAATGGGCAGCGTCCACTGGCTCTCTCGAGACCTTCGGGGGGCAGTGGGCGCTGTCTGGGGTTCTCTGCTCGGTGTCCCCATCCGGTTCCCTCGTTTTAACCCTTTGACCCTCACACCCGTACCTGTTTTTTCATGATTTGTCCCCAGTAATTAGTTGGAAAAAAATAAAATAAAAAAACCCAGCTAAATGAAGATGTCTTTATTTAAAAAAAATAAATAAAAATAGGCTCTAATTCAATGACAGCTTCTAGACTTGAACCAGGATTTTAACTGAAGAATGTGTTATGCAGGTGTGTGTTATGTAGGAGATCAGACCAGATGATCAGACTGGTACCTCCTGGTCTTAAGAAGCTATACATCTATGACACTGAGTGTTAGGACAGTGCCATAATATAAAAATACAATTCCCTATTTTGCATACACATTTTCAAGTTGTATGTTTGTGATGACTGCCACTATTGCACAAAGCTTCCCATCCATGGAAAAGTCTGGCCCTAATCTTTCCCAGGGTAGGGCAATGCACATGGACATTGTAACGCCCAGACATGCTTTGACTTCCCTATTGGACTGGAATCATTGTTAAGCTCCACAGAGAAATTTGGAGACCAGGGTGAGAATTTTTTAGCCTGGATATGTGGCAGTTGGTTGCCAAAGTTTCAGAACCTGAAAAGAAATCAGCCACGCAGCAACAGCATAATAAAGTTTCATGTTTTGAATAAGAAGAGGCCTGATTAGATTGTACGTGCTCTGGGGCAGGGATTGTCTTGGTTGTTACTTGAGTGTACAGCACCTAGCACAACTGGGTCCTTATTTTTGAATGAAGTTCCTCAGCACTATCATACAATAAATAAGCATCATCCCAGATATATTAAACTGGATTATCAAATGGGGGTTTTAGTTTCATCATGGAAAGTTTTTCTCCCACTCCTGATCTTGATTTTCAAAGAAGTACTTTTAAAGTTAGACAATTAAACAGAATTTCCAAGATGATTCTTAGCAGGATACCAGCAACTGAGTTAAACACTAATTAAGCTTCATATAAAAAAAAATGATAAGAGCGGTTTCTTCATTAAACCCAGCACTTTCATTGCATGTGACTCATCCAAAATGTATTTTTTGGCAGAGTCACATGCATCAGAGATGTGGAGGTCAGAAATACAAAATGCTCTTAAAACTGACTGTCCCCTCCTAATTAGAAGATTTAAAAAAAACCGAATCCCATTGTACTCTTATAATTTTATCTTTGACCATAGAAATACTATTGCCCAGAACTGTGGCTTTGTCCAAATGCAACAAAAAGAACTGGCATCAAGGAGCTCCAGCAAAATAAGGAGAGGTGACACAAGCAGCAGAAGTTTCTGTTTCCCCTCAGCCATCAATATTGAACCAAAAAGTATTAAATGAAGTGACCAAAACTGAAGTCAGAATACTGTGAGGACAGGATATAATAAAAACCATAGCAACAAAGAATTGAGAGAGAAAAATCTTGATTAAAATGTGATTCAATTCTGACAATAGTGCACTTAGTCCACAAGGGCATTCTCTGGATGCACTAGGGTCAGAAACCATTACTTTAATAAATAAGATACTATTTTACTGCTTTTTACCCATTAGCAGTGCAGAAGCAGCACAGCTAAGAATGAGAGCAAGACAGTCTGTTTCCTTCTTATCTGTTTGGAACTTACTAAACAATTCTATTACACCTGGATAGCAATGAGGTAGGTTGCCTGGGTATCACTGACGGGATATTCGGCGTACAGATTTCTTCTGCATCATCACTAGAAACAATATCTAGTTTCACTCTCAGCCTGGAATTTGAATTTTTACAGCGAGGGCAGTTTGAAAACAAAGCAGAAATTTTTTTTTAGTTGTGTATGGAAGTCACAGGAGAGACAATGAATCAGAAACTCCACATTTACTTTTCAGAGAGAAGCCACACTTAAAGATCTATTTATAGGTTCTATTACTTTAGATTTAATCAGATTAATAAACCCATCTGATTGTACTTACGGCTGAGTGAAGTCACGAGTAATGAAGTCTGAACTCTTGAAGAGAAGGAAAATGTCACTGAGGGTTTTACATTTGAGAGAGCTATTCATTGCTATCCAGTAGGCATCCTAAACAAGAAAGAATGATACCATTTGAAATGCACCTTTACATGTGGTAGTAATAACTACCACCCAACTACTGCATAGTATTTTGAAATATAAGTTGACAAGCAGGATTACAAAAATGGACAAATGATTTTAGCAGAAGTTTCTCTTCTCATCACGAACACGTCTCAATGAAGCTATTGTTCTGTGCCCGAACCCATACTGAAATCAGTGCAAATGACTGTAGGAACAATCCTTTCCCTTTAGTATGTACAAAATTTTCTAGGTCCTTTGGGCAGAAACTTCCTTTAGGAATCTGACAGAAGGACTTTGGGATATGCTAACCTTAAGAATTAAATTTTTCGACATGTTAAAACTAAAAAGGACAGAATGAAGAATATGTTTTATATTCCAATAACACAGGAAGTTTAAATAGGCAGTTAGGGTTTTCTTGTTTTGTTTGTTTTTTTGTGCAGAGGTGGGAAATGGAAAGGGGAGATGGGGAGGAAGGGAGAAGGAAATTATAAAAAGATTGATTTTCCTCTAAGGAAACCCCCTCCCACAGAAGTATAGGAATTACTGAGAAACCACAATACTCAAAGGAGGGGCTGTTGTCCATCAGTAAAAATCTTTTTAGATTACTACATTTAAAATAATCCTTACACTATTAATCAGGATTTTAATCTCATAACATTTTGTTTTGTCAAAGACAAGCAATTAAATTAGCTACACATCTCAGAATGGTGTTGGCAAAGGAAAACTAAAGTTCTTGCCAAGTTGTATAGCTTCTGGACCTTGATTCTAGACACTTTTATTTTCTCTGCAAACCACTAATAAGTGCCTGTCAACTGAGGAGAACAGCTGAATGGTTGAGAAGGGCATGCGTACTGTACTTCTTCCCATATAAATTCCAGCTAATGAAGCAGTACTAGGGTGATGCAATGCTGTACTACACCACTCAAGAAAAGGCATGCAACTCGACTGCACCAAAATATACTGCAGTAGCAATCCACTGAGAGCTCTGCTACTGCACCAGCCTCCATCATAGCAGTTACTCTCCTCCCACGTCCAAGACACCCCAAAAATGTATTACAATAAAGTCTGTTAAAACTTTTAGGATTGAATTTGTGTTCTTACCCTTGGAGCACTCCAGTTGAGTTTAGGGAAGATGCTGCCCCCCAGGGAAGTGATAGTTTCTTGAACTTTAAGTGCAAATTCAGGGAATTCTGGTGCCTACATAGAAAACAGAAGATAATTCATGTTTATTTAATCAGGAAAAAGGATCGTTTTAGAAATATAATTAGGGAGCTAAACTTACAATTGAAACAGATTCATATGCAAATCCAGTATTACCACATAAAAGTCATGAGGCAGTTTCCAAAAATTGTAAGATTTTAAATAATTTTGGATTTGTTTTCTAGCACTTGAACTTTTGCAGTTTATGTTTTCAAGCCTTTTTCAAGGCTAGAAACTTACTTGTTTTTTAGTCACAAGACTAATGAGAAAATCATGAGAACTGTCCACATTGCAAGTCAAATGAATAAGTAACTTTAAAGAGAGACAACTATAGGTTAAGTCTGACTATAGATTATAAGAAAACAGCATTTGGTAAGATCAGATTTTTTTCATACTTGCTTTAGAGATTTCAAGCAAATGGTCTTATAAAAATAGACATTCCCTTAAAAAAATTGCAACCCAAATATTGTAGCAGTACGCCAAGCTATGAAAACTAGAACATGAACAACAAAATAAACAAAACTGACTGGTTTAACTTCAGTGTTGAAATGGATACACTGAAAAAAGTACACTAATCAGTTGAATAACAAGATATATGTATCAGATATTAACACCTTACAAAACTAAAAACTTATTACTCACATTTTAATATTCCTCATGTAACATGACAACACCCCTTTATAGAAGTGCAAATCTAAAAACATATATTCTATATACACAATCTCAGATTCCCATCTCCAAGATGTTCTACATTTGAAGTTAGTAAGACTTCATGCAGTGTGTCTCCCCCTGATGGAAAACAACTTGCAAGACTAAGGTCTTAAAAAGTTATTCAGTAATACATGTGAGTAACTTGCACCAAGAGAATAAACTGTGCTGGGAATCTTTGGCTTTGAAAAAGAATGTGATGCTTGTTTAAAAATAAGTGATTTGCTGTATAGTAGAACACCAAAAATAGAAAAAAAATCCCTCATGCTGCAAGCACTATTAGTGCTGGTGGGTAGCAGAGAGGAAGGAATAAATCTCTGCCCTTCATAATACTATCAAAGACTTCTAGACATTTGCCAAAGATTTTTCATTCTGAAGAATAAATAAATGATGTCACAGTATGCAGTGTTTAAAGAATACTATTTCCATCAGTGTTTTTATAAAATGCATCTCAAAAATAACATCTGGGTTAAAGCGAAACTAAGATCTTTGTCCTGCCATTCCATTCCCAGATGGCAACTAAAATTTTACACCCACAAGAGTATATTATAATTTCAGAGATTCTTTTTCCAACATCTCCCAAAACAATTTCACACAAAACCACTTAAAAAAAACACAATACATAAGTGGAATGATGTAAATTGAACTTGGCTTCACGTCCTGAGATTTTACTTACTGCCCTTTTTAGTTTTCAAGAGGAATCATACTTGATGTTTCTCCCTCCCAACTTCTTTCCCCACCACCAAAAAACAACCCCCCCCACTTGAACAAGCAGTTTTCCTTTGGTGACTTTCGCTGAGCAATAGCTGGCAACACGGACACTCTGTCTCTTTTGGGGGATTAATTTTCTTAATTGCAAGTTGATCAGCATGAAGGTGTCGGGAAATGATGGGGCATGCTCAGTGTAAATGGCATCTTGTGAGCATTTAGATGCCAAAATCTAATAGTTTCAACTGAGCACATGCAAACAGAGATTTTTCAGAGACCCAGAGAATGCAGCCAAATTCAGGCAGCAAAGGCTGAAGAGTTGAACTAGGACAAAACTGGTCACATTTCATGTCTCTGTTCCAGTGAAGGTTAGAGAGTCTCAAAAATGATTGTATACATTGTGTTTAACAAAAGCAAAATGTATTTGTCCCTAACTTTCTTGTGAGAAATGATTGTGCAGTTTCTGAACTTCTCCACTCTCCCACACCTACACACACAAAAACCAACCTACATTAGACATCTGACATGGAAAATTTCATCACAAACAGTTAAAGTTTGGCAAAGGTCTAAGCAACTGAAAATAGGGTACTATAATAGAAAATGTCATACAAATAGGGTACTATAATAGAAAATACTTAATGATAGGTATTGCTGCCTGGAGAATCTTAAGTTGTTATTTTTACTGTGAGCTCATAAGGACCCAAACAGGAAATTGGGCTCCATTGTTCTAGGCATCATACTAAAACAAAAAAAAGTCCTTGCTCCAAAGATCACAACCTAGCAGAGAATTAGATCATCCTGAACAGTTAAGATAAATAGAAGCTGGTTTCAGTACATCAGTTCCTAAAGAATTAGCTTTGCAAAGACCACCTCTTGCAGAATAGATACTATGGTAGAAAATCAGAACATGCTGATGTGTCACAAACACCTCATCCCACTCACTCATATTGTGAACAAGTCAGACACGAAATGAAGTCTCTTAAAACCATTTTGCCAGTGTTTTCTTATTCTTGGAACATTCAGTCTGCCTTTATAACCAGGGTTTGCCAAGTGGCAGCGAGCCCCAATCGCCAGCTGAGAGGTTCTGCGCTCTGCGCATGCGCAGATAGCTCTGCGCCAGCTCTTCCGGGTTGTAATCTACTCACCCCGGGCGAGTAGATTACATTATTTGTCGAGACCTGTTTATAACCATTAGTACAGCATCACTGTCTTGGTCATAGAGTCAGAATTTAAGGGCAGAAGAGACCACTGGATCATCTAGTCCAGGGGTGGGCAATAGTTTTTAATGGGAAGGGGCCACTCCAAGATTTTGGTAAGTGGTCAAAGACTGCACTTGTATGGAGGGAGTATGGGGTCCAGGACGATGGGTAGGGTGAAGAAGGGAGCTTGGGATAGAGCTTGGGGTGCAGGAGAGGGTGTGGGATCTGAGAGGGAGTTAGGGAGGGAGTTATGATCTGGGACAAGGTCTTGGGGTGCAGGGTCCAGGAGCGGTTATGGGTGTAGGAGAGGATTCTGGCCTGGGGAAAGAGTGTAGGAGTGTGTGCAGGGTCTAGGAGGGAGTTGTGACTTGGAGGAGGTGGGGAGAGGGGATACAGAGGGGTTGGGCAGGAGGTGATGATGACCTGGAGAAGGAACTTAGGGGGAGAGAGGGGGTGGACTGCCAGAGCAGGCTGAGGCTGGGAGGCTCCTACATCGGTGGGTCCCTGCCAGCAGCCCTGCAGGAACCTGAGACAGGCTCCATGCCTGTCTGCTGGGCTGGCTGCTCCATGGAGGGTAGGGGAGGGGGAAGTGAGGAGACTTTGCTTGCTGCTCTTGTCTCCAGCAAAGTTTCATAGCTCCTATTGATCAGAAATTGGCCAATAGGAGCTGAGAGATTTTCCTAGGGGATAGAAGCACAGTGCAAAGCCTCCCTGTCCCTCCACAGCATCCAGAGAAATTAGCAGCCAGCTGTTTCAAGTGGCATGAGCTGCTGTGCAGGAAAGGTCCTGGTGAGGTGGTCGTGGGCCAGATCCGGTCTACTAGATGCCTCTTGCCCACCCCAATCTGGCCTGCAAAGTACAGGTCACCACCACCCAGCACTCACACATTAAACCCAGCAATTAAAATTAAACTAAAGTACTACAGCTCTCAGGGGACTAAAGTATTGTGTGCCACAGGCAGAAAAAAGGCATGCCTGAGACTCCTGAAATGGCAAAAAATTAAGTAGGATATATCCAAATGAATCTGGCAAGTGATCCGTATCCACATGTTGTTGAGAAAGGCAGCAACAGCCCATGTAGAATGACAGGCCAGTACTGGGGAAGCTTGTGTGCCTGTGCTGAATAGTGCACAGCCTGTGGAGAGGGGACTGATTTCTATTGGGCTGTCAATCTGGCCCCTTTCTCCAGGATTCAATTTGATCTTGACTGTCACTAAGTACACATGAGATGTCTGTTTAGGTCCTTTCCATGCCCTTCCCATTCTTGCACAAATGCATTTCTTTGTGAGGTTTATGCAGCTGGCTTTTCTACGTAGCTGAATTGTCTGTCATGCATTTCTTATGTGCTTGTAGTGGCCATGACAGCCACTGTCACATGGCACAATGTAAGGGTCCGAAAGCAGATGAGCCAACTAAAGAAGTTATTTTCATACAGTCTGAAAAAGACAGTTTGCTTTTCACAGGTTATGGGCTTTCTTAAAAGTTTTTCTTTAAAAATACTTTCAAATTTGAGAAGGCAATTCTTCATGTTTAAAAAAATCAGACATTATTTCAACACTAATTACAATATCATATATATATATATATATATATATATATATATATATAGTAGCCCAATGTCTGTGACTCTGTAACGCTGAAATGCTGGCTGTTCCCTCTGGGCGGTGCTGTTACCTCCCTGGCTGTTCCCTCTGGGCAGCGCTGTTGCCTGAGTCTCGTCCTTCCCCTCCCGCCATGGTGCTTGGCTGACTTCTGCGCCGCTCATCCGGGCCGCCGTGGGGAAGCAAGCGGTTGTTTGGGCGCCGCGGTCCCCATGCAGCAAGTGGGTGCTGCATGGGGAGCACAGGGCCGAAATGGCTGCTTTCACCACTTGCTCCCCCGCAGCAGCCCGCCTGAGTAGCGCAGAAGTCAGCCGAGTGCCATGGCGGAAGGTGAAGGGGGATGGGGCCGTGATGTGTGGCGTGTCAGCGGCTCCAGTCTCCGCCCCCGGCCGTGAATGTCATCGCCCCACCCCCCTTTGCCTCCCGCTGTGGCGCTCGGCTGCCTTCTGCACTGCTCAGCCGGGCCACCATGTTAGAGCAAGTGGTGCAAACAACTGTTTGGGCTCCGCGCTCCCCATGCAGCACGGCTGCTTGGGCTCCGGGGTTCCCCGTGTGAGAGGCAGGAGGGGGAGGAGAAGAGAAAGAGGTGGGAGGCAGGGGGGGGGGGAGGGGGAGGCAGGAAAAAGAGAGAGAGAGAGAGAGAGAGAGAGAGAGAGAGAGAGAGAGAGAGAGAGAGACGGAACGAGAAACCAGAGTCTCAGGAGAGAAGACCGACGTGGAGGAGAGACCTGAAACTCCCATATTATGACTGATTAATTGGCTAGTATAGATGTATTTAAGAAGGGGCATAAGAGCATCTAAAACAGTGATTTGTTCAATATAAATAAATCCTCTAAAACATCATGAGGGGTAGAGAGGAAAAACAAATGTACATACACCAGAGGTGAAATCCTGGTCCCACTGAGTTCAATGGGAGAAATGCCATTGACTTGAACCGGGCCAGGATTTTACTCATTGAGTTTTCATGTAATTCAGATCTTGAATATCCCTAACAAATGTATAAAATTAATCAGTTTTACTTTAAGTAACATAAAGGATCATAATTATACAATCAAAACATCTTAATACTGAAAAAGAAAAAAATTCCACACCATTAACCCTGTTTCCACACGTTTCCAGCCTAGAAAAGCTGCCATTTGTCAAAAATCAGAACACATATAGCTCGTCCTTCATATAAGCTTTTCTACAAATATCAACCCTCTAACTTATTCTGATAGTGCTTCTTGTAACTGTAACTCAAATAGAGCAACTAAGATGGTGAACTCCAATCCATATGCTGGGCACGATATTTAGTTGGTATAAACTGGCATAATTATACCAGTGTACACCAATTTACATCCCATTGATTTCAGTGATTTCAGTGTACACCAATTTACATCCCTCTAACTCAGAGGTGGGCAAATACTGGCCCATGTCCCAGATCTGGTCCACCAGGATGAGCCCCTGGCAGGTCCCTATACCTTCATATTTACCTGCTCCTTTGCAGGCACAGGGGATTGCAGCTGTTGGCTGCAGATCCTGTCCCTGGCCAATGGGAGCTGTGACCGCCCGTACTGCAGAGATGGAGTTAAATATAGTGGCAGTGGGCCGTCAGAGCCTACCCCTGGTGAATCACTGCTCTTTTATTGCCCACTCCTGTTCTAAGTGCTGGATATAACACTTTTTGAAAGTACTCTGATTGTGATTATGAGATGTGATTCAACAGCCAGACATTATTTTCACGGCATTGTAACCAAAGCATGATGCTTTACAAAGGTAAAATACAACAGAAAACACCACAAAATCCCTGGTCTGAACAATTTCCAATGTAAGGCACCAATCTGAAAACACACAAGTGTGTAAGTACAGTAAACTTCCGATAATCTGGCACCTTTAGGACCCAGGGGGTGCCAGATTATCAACTATGTCGGATTATCGGAAGAGGGGGCTATGAGGGATCTGGGGTGGCATCCCCCCCACCTCAGGCCCCTTCATAGCCCCCCTTCCAATAGTCCGGCTCTGCCCCAGGCGGCCCCGATTCAGCCGCTGCTGGTCAGGTTCAGCAGCGACTGAACCGGGGACATCTGTGGCAGAGCAGGTGGGGTGCTGCCGGGTTGGTCCGGTTGTGCCGGCCCTCGGTACGGTGAGACCAACCCGGTAGCACCCCAGCTGCTCTTGGGGACGCCTGGGACAGAGCAGCTGGGGTGCTGCCGGGTTGGTCCTACGGCACCAACCCGGTAGCACCCCAGCTGCTCTGCCCCAGGAGTCCCCAAGTCAGCCGCTGCTGAAACTGATCAGCGACTGACTCCAGGAAGCCCGGGGCAGAGCTGCTCTGCCCCAGGCTTCCTGGAATCAGCCACTGCTCAGTTTCAGCAGCGGCTGAATTGGGGCGCAGAGCAGCTCCAATTGTCCGGCTGCCCAGAGCACTTCTGGGTTCCTGATGGTGCCGGACCATCAGGAGTGCCGGAGCATTGGATGCTGGACCAATGGAGTTTTACTGTAGCTGCACTGAAATTAAGAGACACTACTCGTAAGCACAAAAGCTAATTCCATATATGTCTTTATAGATTCAGAGTTTACAAGGCTGTAAACTCTAAGTAAGCACATAAACTACTAAGGGTAGGGACCAAGACTTATGTTTTTGAACAGTGCTTAGTACAATTACTCCTGGAGGTATTCTGAACCACTGCGTGTGCACATATTTTAATTTTTTTTCCTCAGAAAATAGATTCTGCTGATAAGTTGCTGCAGTTCTGCCTTTGGCCTAGCAGAAGATGCTGTGCTGCTAAAATATAAGCTCTGCTCCTGGGAAGCCCCAGCTATGATAGGGAAGAGAAAAAATTTGCCTTCTTCACAGTGCCTGTCAAGCTAGGTCAAGAGACGGATATGGGGAGACCGACAGCACGGGGAAGCTGGGGGCCAGACAGGGGCTAATAAGGGCTAGTGAGAGAAGATAGACTGGGGCAGGAGCTGATTGGGAGTAGAGGTGCAGAACTACATGGGCAGAAGGGATGCAGTGCAACAGAAGGAAAGGGAATGGCTGAGTGGGGGCACAGACATACATGGGGACAGAGGGTGCACAGACACAGTGAGATGAGTGGATGGGACTTGCTAAAGGGATGCAGTGACACATAGGGATAGGAGAGGGGGTACAGAGCCACATATGGACAGGAGTAGATATACCTGACTCAGTGGGAAAAGATAGGGATCAGTCAGTGTCTGCATGGGGGGGTGCTCTCCTCAATTCTCCCACCCTGAAAAATGTGTTCTGTACTTTTCCTACCCATACCCTTCCAGTTCATAACCAGACTCCTTTCCAACAATTATTTCCCCCTCTCTCAGTTCCTCCTTTACACCTGACTTCCCCAAGTCTCTGCACAGATTCTGAGAGGTATGGGAAATACGGTTCTATATTGTAGTTTAATTAATTACTCAGAGTTCTGTATTAATGTGTCTATTAATTTATTTGTCAAAAACATTTCCTGAATCTTTTTTTTGGTCTGTATTGTCACACACATACTTGTTGACAGGTATTTTGAAATAAATTACCAAAATAATTGAAACTGATGTGATTATATTGTGTAATTTTGACAAATAAACTGATTTATAAATCTAGTGCACAGAATTTTTAGTATTTTGGTGCAGAATCCCCCAGAAATATACAATGGAGACACAAAACAGATAATTTTTTTATCTCTGTGATTGACCCAAAGTAATAAGATGGACATGTATTGCATAGAGGATAGGTAAACAGGGTGCAAATATATTAATATCTATGGAATAGATGGATTTTCAACAAGTGATTTGGAAGAGAAGAGGAAGAGGGATTGGTTCATAGTAGTCAGGATCTGTTTCAAGAGCAGAGAGCTATATGAATAGGACACAAAGAGAGAAGGAAAAGTGACATTTTGAGCAGACAGTAGGAAAGGGACCTATGAGGAAATAATGGCACAGGTGTAAGAGAACAGGGTGGTGGAGAGCTCTGAAAGCAGGAAGCTTCAGGGCCTTCATTTCCGCTGCCTAAGGTTTGATTATGTAATTGGTGAGAAAGGTTGGAAGCAGCAAGCATAAAAAGATGGCTATATTTAGCGCTGAACTTCAGTTCATTTCCTACAGCCTGGAGAGAGTGTGACCCATAAACACTAGCCTATTTTTATTTTTGATTATGCATTAAGGAAACAGTAACGATTAGTTTTTCATATTACAATATAATAAGTTTCCTGTCTGTAAAGGCTGATTCCCTACTCTGGCATGATGAATGAAGAAATAGGGATCCGCAAAAGTACCCCAAAACCTTATTTTTCCGGGCTTTGGTATAAAGCTTCCCCCCAAAATCTTAAAAACCTAGATTTTGGGGATAAAAATCAGCTGCCACCTCCCAAGTAATGGTAAGAAAAACCAGGGAAGAAATCACTTGGGAAATCTCAGTCCTAAAGTAAAACCAGGACACAAAAATTAACCAATACCAGGTTAATAAAAAAGAAAGAACTTTTAGCATCACTACAATACTCCTGTTAAAAGCCTAATGACTAGATGAAAAAGTCACCAATTAATATACTCATGGGGGGACTCCCATGGGCCAAAAACTTAGTTCAAAGGAGAGGAAAACCCATTTTTAAATACAGACATCAGATTCCCATTCCCAAACCATAAAACAATAAAATCTAATGGATTTATCTAAACTTTACCCTACTTACAGATGGTGAAGAGTCTTTTCTTGGAGAGAGACATGTCTGTCTCCCTCAGTATCTGAAGGATCAACTGCCCAGAGACAAAGGAGGGAAAACCCCAAAATTCTTTTCGTCTCAGTTTGAAATCCCTAACTGCTACCTGGCTAGGTACAGTTAACCCTTTAGTCCCCAGGCTGCTGGCCATCCCTCATGATCATGACACTGTCAATGGAGTGTTCTGGACAAGAAGTGAGAATCTACCAGGTTATATAATGAGAAACATCCACCCCGCTACAAATCTGGAATGGCCTGATACATGTTAATTTTAACAATGGGTAAATTTAACCTTCTGAAAATAAGCTTAATTCTCAATTTTTGAGAAAAAATAATGTGGACAAAATCCCATGTTTTTAGGTATTTAAAGTATCCTTACCGTAAGGGTTGTGGTATTCTCATCATCCGACCACTAAGTGAAAAAGAGGAATAGAACAATTGTAATGGTTTCTTGAAATGTCATTGCATATTTATACAATACTATAAAAGTGTACATAGCAGTACACAATAGGTAAAACATACCAAATAAATCTAGCTCCTATTCTGGAGACCTTGTACCATAAAGACAAGAGTGGATACAACCCCAACATGTAAAGTGTTGTGATTGTAGTCTGAACGCTTCACATAAATAAAGATAGCAAGTAAGAGCTTGTCTACAGTCCTGATGGACTTAGCACAGATTTAATGCTCCCATCTACGTATGTATGTATAAATCCCTGCCATCTGAATCTTCCACTTCATGCATCTGATAAAGTTAGCAGCAGCCTACAAAAGTTTATGCCCTAATGAATTCGTTAGCCTTTAAGGTGCTACAGGACTCCTTGTTATTTTTGTTGAACCAAACTAACATGGCTACCTCTCTAAATCTACACAGTATGGGTACGTCTACACGGCAGGCTATTTCGGGATACTGCAGGTGTATCCAGTAAATGGGGCCCATTATTTCAAATTTTTCTTTCAAACAACAGACATGCTATTCCAGCATCCCTGTAACCCTCATGTAATGAGGGTTAAGGGATGTCTTGAAATAGCACATTATTTCAAAATTTGGCGAGGTGTAGACTTGCCAAATTTTGAAATAAGCTATTTTGAAATACAATTGAAATAAGATATGCAATTTGTATGTAGCACAAACTGCTATCTTATTTCGAGTTTAGGGTGCTGTGTAGACCCACTCTGAGTTAGCATGCAGCAAGCCAAAGTGTGAATTATAGCGTGCACAGTAACCTGCTGCATAGACCCTGCTACAGTGCAGTGAAAGTCTCACAGCATGCTGGACTTCTGAGCCACACTGAGTTGTAACAGAATCTATACAGTGTGTTAGTGTGCAGTAGGCTCCTGTCCTGTAGAGTCATTCCTGGCTTGACACTCAACTCACTCACCATGTTGCCAGGAGCTAACAATAATGGTCTAAATGAAAAAGGGAGACACAGAATGGTATCACTGGGCTATGAAAAGCCACATACATGCAGCACAAAACCTTGGGTTCAGCATCACTATCACTGTCCTTAGCTGTAGAAATAAGTACTGAAGTCATCTTTATAAATTGCAACCAGAATATGACAAGGAAGCAAGCCTATGAGATGGGAAATGTAAAGTTTGGCACAGTCATGTTCTTGCCTAAACCTTATACCAATTCCCACCACTTCTCAGTTCTAGACCAATGGTTCTCTATCTTTGCTCCAATTCCCCTCCTCTTCAAGAGTTTACATTGTTTAGATGAGCTTATATCTCAGGATGCATCCTCTGCCCAGAATGTCCTTCCTGATTCTGTATAATGCACAATTTCTTTTTGTTCCCTCAACTGCTCCCTGTAAAACCCACTTCTTCACATAGCCTCTCCACTGTTTCCTTCTGAGCCTAACAAAAGGAATGAATAACAAAACTAATAAGATGTGTGCCTTGTGAGAGAAATAATTTAGTAATATTTTATGCAAACTTTCCTCCCTTCCCTAAAGTCAGGATTAAATCTAAATTGTAAGCTCTTTACAGCAAGGATCATATTTTTATTATTCAGGAAACTGCTATGTCTCCCTATGGAATTCTACAGACATGGTAATTATTAATACATTTATTTGGCAAGATATTTCAAACAAATTATGTTACATGTTGTACCAACCTGTATTTCCTCTGCCTGATCATCATCACTTTCTTCATGAGAACGTGTTGGGGGATCATCTCTGAAATAAAAGTTGGAGGGGGGAGGGGAGCTCTTAGAAATCTTAAGTTCCAAGAGTTTGATTTTGACACCGCACTTTGGATTTCCACTATAACTGCCAGCTAATGATCTCAAAGAGCTTTTATAAGTAGATGAATTAAGGCTCATAATATACCATGATGCAGTTACAAGGAGTTAGTGGCAAATCTAAGATTAAAAGATCTCCCGAACCTAGTGGCCTAGCCACAAGATCATTCTGGTTTTTTTTGTCAACCTATTACTTTCACTTCTGAAACCATTCAAACTCATTGAATATTTTGTGAATCGTTTTATTCAGATTTTTATACCACACCCAGTAGCACATTAAATGAGGTAACTAGAAAACCATAGGACAGATGCATTCACTGCTCCTCTCTTGAGGGGAAAACTGGGTGCTTTTAACATTACTTGATATTCCACATGTTTTGGTAGGCAAGATTAAAGAGGCAGGCCTTGCATACGGAAGAGTAGTTGACGTTTTTGATGGCTCTTCGAAAGTATTGGAATTGATTCCATAACCTCAGACCACCCAGTGAGAAAGTTCTGTTCCCTTACAAACAAGCTGGACTGTTAGTGATTTGTTATGCCTGGTGAGTGCAGTGGCAGACTATAATTTTCATATTGGAGCTTTAGTTGAGTTCTTAGGTTCCTTAGCCCATGCCACAGAGCACTAAGGAAAAAGAATGAGTCAGCAGCACTCGGAGGAAAGGGAAGAAGCTGATTGGCATGGTCACTGGTGGAAGGAGGTGTTGTGGGGCAAGGGAAAGAGCTGATCAGCAGGGCCCGCATCTGCTGGTTTTTTTCATTACATATTCGAGTACCAGAACACCCATGGAATTGGTCCCTATGACTACACCACAGAAACGTATTTCTCACACCCCTCGGAAGCAGTGCAAAGGCTTGCGGGGAGTCAAAAGTAACAGAAAAGCTGAGGAAGAGGGAAGCAACTGCTAGGAAGGAGCCTGGAATTGAATCTGTGGGGTTTCTGAGTATTGGTGACAGAATATAGAACAGTGGGTTTTTTTGTGGAGGGAAGATTGCTAAAGAGTTGGAAAGCCTCCCCCACCCCTGACTCCACGTGGCCTTGCATTCCCCTCAGCTGTCCCCATCTGATTCTACACTCTATTCAGTTGCTCCCGCTAGCCCTTCTGAACCACTGTCTGTGTGATCTCTCAGCAGTCCTGTGTGCCCTGCCCTAACTGCTTCCTTTTCCTGCATCTGCCTCCCTCCAATATCCCATGTCTCCTAATCTGGCCTTGAAGGTGAGGTGCTGTGAGGAATGCAACCAGCTGCTAGTTGCTACTGCCTGGCTGTACTCTGTTCTGGTGCCATAACAGTCCCTTGTGGGCATAACTACAGCACTTCTCTGGCTGAATTGTATTTTCCACGAAGGAAAATATCTGCAGGGGAATTCTGCATATGCTCAGTGGTGCAGAATTCCCTCAGAAATATGACTTTCTAGAATCGAACCACAAGTTTCTGATCTACAGCTCTTAATCAACAGGTGTGCAACAAAGGCTAATTACTAACAAGGAAATTACACAGAAAGAACTGACTTCTGAATTTGGGCATTATCACAATTCATGAATGCAATAAATCAATTTACAAAGAAGTTTCAGAGGGGTAGCCATTTTAGTCTATTTCAGCAAAAATGAGGAGTCCCATGGCACCTTAAAGATTAACAAATTTATATGGGCATAAACTTTTGTGGCCTAGAACCCGCTTTGTCACTGATGTGGCTTCCACCCCACGAAAGCTTATGCCCAAATAAATGTGTTAGTTTTTAAGGTGCCACAAGAGTCCTTGTTTTTACAGATAAGCAGTGTTCCCTTTACTTTTTCCTAATTCTGAGCAGAATTAATTGTATTATGTGCACCAATGTGGAAGTGATAAGCAACACATCACTTTCATATTGATATACATAATAAAATTCATGGCCTAATTTCATGGTTCATGGCCTAATTTCCCCTCTTTCACATGCTCCTCCCTATTTGGGGGGATTATGGCTTCTGTATATTAATGGATTCCCCAGCGTTCTCTTTCTAGATACAGTCTTGCTATCTGATTTAATTACTCTGAATATGGCACGTTTGAGTTAAAGGATTAGTTGGAAGAGCAATGAGCAGGCAACATTCCCAATTTCTATACAGGAGGGTATAGCATACCTTTGCTTTAATTTAATTTCCATCCTCAAAGGGAGTAGCAATCAGGAAACTTTCACTGGAATAATTAATTTTAATTGTGTTTTATATTTCAAGTTATTTGCCTAAAAGATAGGCTGATTCTCATTAGCTGAGAACCGTTAAAATATGTCATTTGCAACTTGACTTTACACAAATGTGTTATTTCTTTGTGCTAAACAAGAGGATAAATATGCATGGATATAGCTTCAGATAGCTTCTTATTCTTACATTTTCATGTTAGAAAATGATAAATTGTGCATTTTTTTTACTGTATTGATTTTTCACTGGTGATCTGAGTCAAGCGTATTTTGGACAAACATTCAAATTTAACTAATTCAGAATGCACAAAAGAAGATTTAATTTTTATGCTGAACATAAGAAAAAATTAATGAAAAGATGTTTTTCATTTAAAACCCATCGATTTATTTAAAAAGCAATTAGAATCTGTAATAGGTGAATTTAACTGTTTGTTTATCCCTCAAGATTTTAGGATTACAGGGTGTCCCCACTATAAGTCGCCCCGGTATACATCCTTCCGCATTAAAGTCATTGATGTTGTAGTTACAGGTGTTATAAGTCCTCATATTCCCCGCTGTTAAATCATGCAAAAAAAAAAAAATTTGCACAAATGGAAGTCAGCTGTAGGAAAAAAATTCCCCGGCTTTAAGTCTACGTTTTTTCAGATGTATCTTGGACTTATAGCAAGGATGGCCTAATAGATGATATAATCTTCTCAGTCGTAGTTTTTTTTAATTTATAGATCAGAGGACAAAAAACAAAAAAACAAATAAAACAAGCTTCTTTGCTTCTCCCAACTGGTTTCTTAATTTTGAATCGACCAGTCAGCTAACAAAATTAGTTAAATAAATTCAAATGAAGAAAACACTCTCTCTACAGTTACAAGAGAGGCTACTGCTGTCAAATGTTGATTTAGCACTTCCAGGTGCTTAGCTAGTAACTGACATTGGTTCAATGATCTGACTTTAAAACTTGACAGCAAACAAAGACAACTTTATTTAAATTATTTTAATATATTTTATAAATATGTTTAGGCCTGAACATATGTTGTCATTTTCAAATTTAATTTTTAAAGGGTTTATTAAAAATAAACCCATATTTAATTTAAATAATCTAATTGAAATTAAAAATAGGGTTTGGGTTTCTTTGTTTTTTTAAAATAACTGATTTTCAATCAATCCTCATCAAATATATGCAGATGAATTAAACATAGGGAAACAGAATTTAATATTTAAAAAATACTTCTTTTTACCTTCCTGAAACTACCAGAGTTCCATCATCCAGCAGATAATCCTTCACATTCTGCGGCAGTGGAAGTATAGCACTGAACAAACAAAAGGCATAACATTTTTCAGAATAATTAAGGCTAAATAAATTAAAATGTCGCAACAATAGTCCACATCTTTTTACCTCTGAGAAGACAAACACAAAAACACAGACAAGTTGTTGTATTCTATCCCAAACATACACCCTTCCCCCCCCCCAAAAGAAAACCCCAACAAAAACACTTTTTCAAGCCAGTTCCTCAGGTGTATTGGCTCCAGCAGAGCTACCACCCCTTCCTCCTGCCTCCCAGAATGGCAGTGGGAGGTTGCAGGCAGGAGTGCTGCCTCTGTATCAGAAGCAGCAGGGGCAGAGTGGCAGGCAGGAGCCAGTCTGAATGGGGAGCCGATTTTTAAACCAGCTCCCCTCATGGACTGGCTTGACCTGCTGCTGCACTCTGCCTCTGACACAGAGGCAGCAGTGGAGGGTACCTGGGGGCTCCCTGGGAATGGAGCTGGGAGCACACTGACTGCCAGCCCCACCCCCAAGGGAGTATTTTAGTAACCGCATAACCGCAAAATATTGTTGTGGTTACACAATTACTGAAACACACGACATCTAACATCCCTCATGAAAAGGTGTAAGCTTTCCACAGAGTAGTCACTCCATGCCCTGCCCCTTCTCCCTCCCCAACCCAACCTCAGTGTACTCCCCTACACTCAGGAGCCACTTCTTTCATATCAATCTCTCTAGATCTCTAATTGCCGGGTGCTTAAACTGGAGAACAGGGAACGGATCACACCATACTTTCATCGCCCTGTTCTGTTCATTTCCACGGAGGGACTGAGCACGAGCCCTTGTCAGAAGACAGGATGCTGGGCTAGGCGGGCCACTGGTCTGAGTCATCTACCGTCAGCCAGCCCTTCCATAGCCTCCCCCCTCCAGCCCAGCTCTTCCATGCCCTGCCCCACACAATGGCCCTGCCCCACAACTCCATGTTCTCCCTCAACACTCCCTGGGCAGGTCACCCCACGCCCTGCCCCCAAACCCTCCACGCCCTGCCCCCAAAACACCCGCCCCCTCCTCAGGCCCCCCCCCGCAGCCCTGCCCCCAAAACACCCGCCCCCTCCTCAGGCCCCCCCCCGCAGCCCTGCCCCCAAAACACCCGCCCCCTCCTCAGGCCCCCCCCCCCCCCCCGCAGCCCTGCCCCCAAAACACCCGCCCCCTCCTCACCCCCCCCGCAGCCCTGCCCCCAAAACACCCGCCCCCTCCTCAGCCCTGCCCCCAAAACACCCGCCCCCCCCTCCGGCCCGGCTCCCAAACACCCCCCCGCACACGCAGCCCCTCCCGGCCCGGCCCCGCTCGCACCTGCGGATGGTGAGGGCCCGGAAGCGCGGGTACCACGCCGAGAACTGGCAGTGCAGAACCTGCTCCTTCTTCATCGCCGCCGCTTCGCGCGCCCGGAACCCTCCGCTCCAGCCCCGCGCAGCCGCCCGGAGCCGTTCCCTCTGCACCAGGCGGAAGAAGCGGCAGCCGAGACCCGGAAGGGAAACCCGAGAGCGTGGGCGCTCGGGGAGGGGGGGTCTAAGCGATCCCTGCGCGAGGCCGGGAGCGGGCGCTGACCGCGGAGGAGCCGCTGGCGAGGGTCCCGCCAGCCAGTCAGCGCGCACAGGGAAAGGGTCAGAGGCGGCTGGGGGGAGGGGCCACACCGCGTGGAGGACGAGGGCGGGCGGCAGGGGACGGAGAGGTGACGTCACTGGGGGAATGGGGCACTGTGGACGGGGAGGCGTGATGGGAGGGAAGGGGCGGGGGGGCGTGATGGGAGCATGGGGCAGCAGGAGATAGAGGGGTGGTGTCACGGGACATGGGGAGCAAGGGACAGAGGTGGGGGCAGAGGGGTGGTGTCACAGGGGACATGGGGCAGCAGGGGGCACAGGGGTGGGCACATGGGGAGCAAGGGACAGAGGGGTGGTGTCATCATTCCTGGCTAGTGGCCATTGATGGACCTGTCCTCCATGAATGTATCTAGTTCTTTCTTGAACCCTGTTACAGTCTTGGCCTTCATAACCATCTCTGGCAGAGAGTTCTCCACAAGGGTTGTAGTGGTTCCACTCTATACAGCTGCTCTGCTGAACCTACAGGCATACCCTTAGGGAGGATACACTAATATTGACCCAGAGAGTGTGTTGCTGCACTCGTGGTCAAGGGTTGGGAGTGAGGCTGGAATGCACTAACGATTTTAATCTGAGATTCTGCATCAGTCATAGACAGCACTGTTCTCACCCTCATCTTGAGTTGCAATTCTTATGTTATCTTTCACTTCTTTTTCAAGGGCTTGAAAAATCCATCCATCTTTCATGAGTGAAGGGATTTACACTTTCCATTCCTGCAGACAATGTGCTTTCACTTTGGGTACGTCTAGACTACCGCGTTTTGTCGACGGAAGTTTTGTCGACAGATACTGTCGACAAAACTTCCGTCGACAAAGAGCGTCCAGACACAATGAGTTCTGTCGACAAAGCAAGCTGCTTTGTCGACAGAACTCCGTAGTCTGGACGCAATGTTACAGGCAATAACACCTTCTGTCGACAGAGTTCTGTCGACAGAAGGTTTTATGCCTCGTAAAATGAGGTATACCAGCGTCGACAAAACTGCTGAGTTCTGTCGACGTTATGTCGACAGAACTCAGCGGTAGTGTAGACGCTGGTATAGTTTTGTCGACAAAAGTCCACTTTTGTCGACAAAACTAGGTAGTCTAGACACACCCTAAATTTAATAAACCTCATCCCTCCCTCCACACACAAATAAGTCTTTAGGACTTGTGGCTGTGACGGAAACTATTAGTGTATGTTTGGCCCCTAGTTAGGAGGACTTCTATTTTCCTGACTGCAGTAGGATGTCAGTATTGGAACCTCATAGCAGGGGCTTTGTCTTAGATATGCAATTACACACACACACGGGGGGGGGGGGAGAACAATCCTGATTTTACCTGCTTGTTATCTGGTTATTCTGATCTGGAGACAAAGAAATCTTCTATGTCTGCTTCTGTGTAGCAGTTTCTCAAGAAACAGCTGGTAGAAATCAACAATACATTTTCCTAAGCTTTTGGTTTCAGTTTTTGTAGTTTTTACTTTGAAGAGCTGTCAGCAACAGCCACCTCAGGAACCTATTGTTAAAGAGAACTTTAGAATGGAGGAGATACTCTTCTCCTTCCCCCATCCCTTTTGCCATAGTAGTCACAATTATGGGATGTAGAGTTTGGAGACTTTCCCTCCTTATTACATCTATGAAGTAACATAGTTCAAGTTACAGTGGGGGAGGTCTAGGTTGGATATTAGGAAACACTATTTCACTAGGAGGGTGGTGAAGCACTGGAATGGGTTACCTAGGAAGGTGGTGGAATCTCCATCCCGAGAGGTTTTTAAGTCTTGGCTTGACAAAGCCCTGGCTGGGTTGATTTTGTTGGATTGGTCCTGCTTTGGGCAGGGGGCTGGACTTGATGACCTCCTGAGGTCTCTTCCAGCTACATGCTTCCAGCTCCCATCCAGCACACACCATACGATCCATCATCTATAGCCAAGCCCTTCAATACTACCGCATCTGCTTTAATCCCACTGACAGAGACCAGAAACTTCAGGATCTCTACCAAGCATTTATATATTTGAGAGAGTTTGTCTGTGAGCAAGCGGGTGAGCCTATTTGTCCATTTGTTTGTTCAAGAATGCCTCCTAAATGGTAAGAGCTAAGACCACCAAATTTGGTACGCAGCTTCCTTTTAGCCAGGATGTTAGTAATGGTGTCCCTAACTTCTTTTTGTCAGAGGCTGGAAATGGATGACAGTAGAGGGATCATGTGATGATTACTTGTTCTGTTCACTCCCTCTGGAGCATGTCGCATTGGCCACTGGAAGACAGGATACTGGGCTAGATGGACCTTTGGTCTGACCCAGTATGTCCGTTTTTATGTTCCTATCATAACTTAAAGCAAGGTTATGCAGGGGGGAGGAGGTGTTGAACCTTCCCCTCCAATTCCTATGGAGAAGCGTAAAACCATACAGAAAAGAGACAATCACCTGACAGGTGAAAGCTCCCCATCTGGGACTGCCTAAGCCCTCAACTTTCCACCACTATGCACCCTTTAGGTGTTGGGAAGGGGTTGCCACTCCCTCCTTCCCCCGATTTGCACAGCAACATTCATCCAGAAGCAAGGGGAAAGTGCATAGTTTGCTCCATTTCTTACTCTGGCTGGGGAGTACAGAGGGTAGGTGATCCTGGATCTGCCCCAGCCAGGAGACACATCCCCCTCCCCCAGCTGTGCCTGCTGGAGCTGCAGTCGCCATAGAGAGGCGCTTCTCACCTGGCCCCAAGTGGTGCTATGAGAGGGAGCTGCGGTAGTCCTGTCTATTCCGGGCAGCCTGCATGCTGAACCTCTCATCCCTAGTCCGTCCGTGTCGTGTTGTCCCCTCCCCTCCGAGCAATGATTCACTCAGGAGTATGGAACCTAAGGCCCGTGAGCCAGATGCGGTCCTTGGCTTGCCTGGATCTGGCCCTCGGGGCTCCTCCCTCCCAGCATTGGGGACACTGTGCTGCCACTCCAGCCTCCTCCCAACTGATTTTTCTTGGTCAGCAGCCCCTGATCCAAAAAAGGTTCCCCACCCCTGATTTACATGAAGAAAAACAAAAATTGAGTTAAAGACCCAAGCCATGCCGGGTACATTTTCTAGGTGTAATAATAATGGCAGTGTCTGGCCAGTTTCTTTGTTTTGTTTTTTTCTTTCCATTGGAGCATAACCCCATGAGGCCAGGACCATTTATTCCTATATATCCTGTGCAAAGCTGAGTAGGCCATCAGACATCAGAGCAAAAAAATAATACTGTTCACCATCCTGATATTTGGCAGCCATTGATTTCTTTTCCTTTTGGCTGTTACTTTCATGTTCTTTCTCAGAGCTCAAGTTAGTACACTGTTTTTCTTGTTCGTTTTCAGGCTTGGTCTACTCTCTATGGTACCAACTTGTGTTGTTATAAGTACGTCATTCAGACATGGATTTCCCACACTCTTGAGCAATGGTCGTTATACTGAGCTGAGTGTAGGCAGTCCTATGTTAACAGGAAGCCTCCTCTCAGACATAGCTGATGCCTCTCAGGGAAATGAATGTTCTGCACTGACAGGAGAAGCATACCATTAGCATAGGTAGTGTCTTCACTAAGTGCTAAGCAGCAGAGGTGCAGACAAGCCCTTAGCTTCATTAGTGTGGTTGGCACAGCCCAACAAATGAAGTTGGAGTTTGGGTGCTAGCTTCTTTTAGCAGCAAAGTCAAATACATTGGTGTAGTGCAAATGGAGTTGCCATTGGTGACAGGCCAGTGGATTTTAAAATATATTTAGAATCTGGAGGAGAAATCATCTCAAGTGTACACATCAATGTGATGGAGGTAAAATTCTGTAGTTAAACTGCTTGACATTATCCCCGAAGAGCATTTTTGAGTCATCCTAGAGTGGTAAGAAAGCTGAAGGTTTAGTTTAGTCCTGAGCTTGTTTTCAAACAGCATATTCAAGCAGCTGTTAAATTTGTTATCAATTGGGAAACATGGCTGGGATCAGATCATGCCTTTTGAAGACTGAATTTGGGAAGCTTATCCATGTTTTTATCATGTCTCAGGTAGCTTATTGCAATGCTCTTTCAATAAGGATAACCTTTAAGCTTTTGGTAAGCTTCAGTTGGCTCAATTCCGAATTGTTTCAAGCATCAATTGCAAAGCTAATTGTGTGTGTGTGTTTGGGGAGAAAAAGGGGTTGCCTTCAAGAGAGGTCTGATCAGAATGTGGAACATACAGCGGGACAAAATTTACTCCTCCAATAAGTAGGCCTGAATTGAGCCCCAGGAGAGATGAGTGGAGAGATATCATGACAGATTTAGGGTCCTGTATTAGTATGCATAAGATGCTGGACAGGACTGCCCTATTTACAAGTACATATAAGCTGTTAGACTGAGAATGCAAGCTAAACCAGAATTCACTGTTTTTTAAAACACTGACTTCAGGATTTTAGGATCACACAGCTAGCTATCAAGCATTAAATTAGTGGACTTCATCTGATTCTGATACAGGACTGCACACTGTTGTAGGTGGCAGTACAAAAGAACATCCTTCTCTAGGACTTTGGAATGATCTGTGTTCATAGATTGATATGCAGATTTGATGCAGGTTGTTACAATGCAGCTTTAGACCAACTTATTTTCCATTGTAGTTTTGGTTAATAATCTTTAATTGTGTTGTTGCTCTCAAATTATGACTGAGTGCATGAATCATAACCTTCAGTGAGCCAAATAATATTTCAGTATTTTGATATGAAAAAGTCCTGGTCCCATGCCATCTGCAGAATGTGGTTTACACTTCTTTCAAAGACCTTGTCTAAATGCCGCTTGGAATTATTGCACCAGCTAGTGGAAAAGATCAAAATTGCTGAAGCTGAGACACTGACCGGAACAAAACTTCAGTGTAAGTTCAAAAACTTGTCTCTCATCAACAGGTTTTGTTTCAGTAAGAGATATTACCTCGCCCATCTTGTGTCTCTAACATCCCGGGACAGACCTGGCTAGAGAGATTACATATACAATGCTGCTATCATTGCCTTTTTTGAAACTGTTGTGAAACAGGGTATTTTCTATTTTGCATTCTGATATTACTAACCATTCAAGCTTAACTTTTATGGCTTATTGTGTGGCAAATATTCCTTGTTTCTCTTTGCTGCAGGTCTAACTTAATGATAACTTTGAAGTCAGTGTTTTGCAAATGATGCTTTAGCATCATTAAACTGGGAAGGACCCTGTCACAGGATACATTCACCGCTAATGTGGCATGTCTTCCTGGCTATTCTGGGGATTAGCTCCATCTGGCTCTGATGTCCCCGGACATCATCCCTCTCTCATAATGGCCCCACTCACTCTACGGGACTCCATGCAACTTCTGTTTGTGACTCAGTCCTCTTCCGGGGGTAACAAAATGTTTCTGGACTAACTGTCCAGCTGCCTTTCTGTGCCATTCTCTAAGAGTCTGCCAATGTGTCAGTAGGTGATCACAGGCACACCCACTATTCCAGGTTCCATCACAATAGTCCTCTATCTCACCATCCTGCTTACTTCTAGGCCCCACTGCTACTTTCCTATACTCCTTCCTATTTCTCTTTTCGTGTGTGTTCTGGTACAACTATGGGGCCCAACTCTCAGGGACAGAGTGCATCCTACTTCCCTTCAGCTCCCTTCTCTTCTGTGTTGCTGGCTTCCTATAGGCCCAGCCTACATCTGCTCAACTGAGCTTCATTTTCTATTAGCGCTTCCCTGTCCAGCCTAAATCTTCCTCAAGCACAGCCTATTACATTTGTTAGTTAGCCCCTTGTCGGTTATCTTATCCCTTTCAGATGAGGAGTGGCATGAAAACCCTATCACAGGCCTCATTAGACCAGTGAGGATCTGAGGCCTGATTATGGATTGTAGATTTAAGCCTGTAATACATTCGTTTTTGTTATTGCTGTGTATTTTGGCCTCCAGAATATGGGCTCTATCTTGTCTTTGTAGAACTGTGCTAGGGTAGATGTGCCAAAGTGCATATACCCAAGAAAGCTATGATAGCCACTTGTCTAGTACTTTCATAAAATCCACTCTATTTTTAAACACTTAAAGAGGTTAAAAGCACCAGATAAGTCAGATATACAGCAGGCAAGTGCTGTGCAAATTTCCCACTCCTTGGTGGTTGTTAGTTATCACAGAATCTATAGGGCTTTATCTAACCCTCCCTAAAATTTGGGGGAAGACTCCCATTGGCTTCACTGAGAGTTGTTGTTGGGTGATCTCTTCCACCTCATGGCCAATGCTGGATTGTTCCCTCCACTCCTTCTGCTTTGCGCTGTCTGTTGTCTCTTTTGAGTCGTAACCCTGGGCTTTCTTTGAAAAGCAACTTCTGTACTGAACTGTACAATAGTTTTGTGATGCAGACAATGCACTAAACATACTTCACTGACCTGAACCCAAGATTTAACTGGTAAAAAAGCCTGGCATTGCATCACTGTGCTGTCCAACATGTTATCTGCATTAGAACAAGACGAGACAAGTTAATTAGAAAATGGCTAATCCTACATTGTTTCTTGAGTAGGGGTATTAAATTTTAGTTAATCAGCTAATCGAGTAGTCAATGGACTTTCCGTTGATTGGCTGATAAGCTTGCTATCCCACTGTGCCTTTGAGATGTACAAGAGCTGCCCACAGTGGAGGAGGCAGAGGTGTCCAGTCACTATTCAACAACTTGATAAGCATATGCTTATTGGGTAGTTGGACTAGTCACTTACATCCCTACTCTTGACTTGGAAAGGAACTTAATGACTCAAATGATTTTTTTCAGCTCTACTATCTCAGCAGTGGTGTTTTTTAGGAATGTGAACGATTTACCAATTTCAAGTCACCTGTCAGGGCTGGAGCAGCTCCCTGTGTGGCCTATGACAGACGGGTGCTTCAGCCTGGCCAGAACTTGTTGGGGGGGAGGTACAGAGCCCCCGCCCTACCTTTAATTGGTTAGCCAGTTAAACATCACATTTAGCTGGTTAACCAAGTAAACAGGATTTTATATCCCTAGTGGTTTTCACTTTGAATTCTCTTTGTTGCTGGAGGCTTAACCTTACTTGTGTCCTGCTTTGTCCTCCAGCTCAGTTCACAAGCTGTAGCAATATTGATTTGACTTTGCATTGAGAACAAAGTATTATTGTGACTTAAACGGGGCAAGAGTAGTGGTGCAGCTTGCTATCCATGGCCTGTAAAATGCATGGGTCAACTCCTCAGCTGGTGCATCCATGAGAATTTGCATCAGCTGAGGAGCTGCCCCATTGTCTCAGCAGTGTCCCTGAAGTTTATGTGCTGATGATTGTGTTTGACCTCAAATGTTGATGAGGGGTCTTCTGGAGAATGATTTGCTAATTCAGACTGCATGGCTGAATGGTTTGACTTTTACTCTGAAGGTAAATACTGATTCTCTGTTTTGTAGTAGTGTGGCCTTTGTGCAGGAGGTGCAAGAGACGTCCCTGAAAATGGAAAGCAAAACCTCCACTGAAATTCTGAAATCTGAGGGAGCATCCATCCTTAAAGAAGAGGTATAAAGCATTTGTTTTTGCCATGCTTGTATTTGTAATTAATGAATGTAGCATTTAATTAAGGCTGCTGTTGAATGTTAGAAAATATTACATCTGTTCAGGATGTAATAATGTGGTTGATTAACCAATAAGCAAAAGCTTATAGGTTAATGCTATAGACTACACGCATTCCTTCCCTCTCTCCCCCCCATTTGCCAGTACATTTTTTAGAAGTATGGCCAGCAGCATGGCTCAGTTCCAGCTTGAACCAGGTCTGGGACCTACCCCTACTGTGGCTCTGCATTTAAAGTGCATTAGGAGCCAGGTGGGCAGGCAGCTCGGCTCAGTCCTGGCTTGCACCACTTCTGAGACCTACCCCTGCTGTGGCTCTGCATTTAAAATATGTTAGTAGTCAGGCGGGAAGGTAGTCCAGCTCAGTTCCAGCTCACACCAGATCTGGAAGCTCAGACCCCTCACCTGGAAAGGGGCTGCTGCTATCCTGCCCTCCTGCCTCTGTATTAGAGGCAGCAGCACAGCGACAGGCAACCGGTCCATGAGGGGAGCTGGTTTTTAAACTGGCTCCCCTCACAGACCAGCTCCCGCCTGGTACCCCACACTGCTGCCTCTGATACGGAGTGGTAGGGGGCTCCTCAAGAGTGAGGCCAGACTGCATTGGTTGCTGGCCCTGCCCCCGAGGACGATAGACTAATCAAGTAACTGATAAGAATTCATGAGGTTAATCTGCTATTCAATTAACCAATATTTTAACATCCCTAACATCTGTACAAATTTAGACCTGTGATGTCCAACCAGTCCTGCTACTATAGTGGCTACTGCTTTAGTGAAGTAGCCACACTCGATCAGCCAAATACATGTGGCTAGCGTATTGGACACCATGACCTTAGACTATGAAACGTGTAGGGATGTAAAGGGTTAGCCGGTTACCCAGTAAGCATGCGATTTACTTGGCTGGAGCAGCCCCCCCACTGTGTTTAATCGGTTAGCTTTTTAATCGGTATTTTACATTAGGTGTATGAAGATAGGACTTTTCTTCTAAAGTCATTATAGTTGAAGTAGGTGACATGCAGATGGCAGGTGAGGAACTTTCACTGTAAAACAATCATAGAAATTACACAGAGGTTATCTAGCATGACTCCTCTCTCACTGACACCCCTCCTCCTCTCTTCACCACTGGGCACAGTTGTTCCCAATACAGGCAGTCCCCGATTTACGCGGAGCCGACTTATGTCGGATCCGCACTTACGAATGGGGCTTTCTCGCCCCGGAGGTCGAGGTAGCGGATTGCTACCTGCGAGCTCCGGGGCGAGAAAGCCCCGTTCGTAAGCTGCTCCGGTGCCCCTGGTCTGCTGGAGACCGTCTCCAGCAGACCAGGGGCACCGGGCGGGTTCCTGCGCTTCTGAGGCTTTGCCAGAACAAAGCCTCAGAAGCGCAGGAACCGCCGCTGCTGCCGCTTGAGACCCGGTGCCTGTGGTCTGCTGGGGACGGTCCCCAGCAGACCACAGGCACCGGGACTGAAGCCGCAGCCGCGGGGGGGAGGGGTCCCGCGCCTCTGAGACTTTGCCAGAGCAAAGCCTCAGAGGCGCGGCACCCCGCTGCCGCTGCTGCTCTGCTCCCCGTGTCCCTGGTCTGCTGGGGGGGGGACGCGGATAGTGTGCCCCCCCCCCAGCAGACCAGGCTTTTGTTTTGGACCCTGGAGCAGAGCAGCTGGGGCGCTGCGGATTGGTCCTGCAGCACCCGCTCTGGGCACTACTGGACCAACCCGGCAGCACCCCAGCTTCTTTGCCCCAGGTCCTGATTCAGCCGCTGCTGGTCAGTTTCAGCAGTGGCTGAATCAGGACGCCTGGGGCAGAGCAGCTGGGGTGCTGCTGGGTTGGTCCAGTAGCGCCGAGGGGTGCTACTGGAGCAACCCAGCAGCACCCCAGTTGCTCTGCCCCAGGCGTCCCCAAGTCAGCCGCTGCTGAAACTGACCAGCGCTGACTACAGGAAGCCCGAGGCAGAGTTGCTCTGCCCCAGGCTTCCTGGAATCAGCGCTCATCAGTTTCAGCAGCAGCTGACTTGGGGACGCTTGGGGTTCTTAAGTTGAATCTGTATGTAAGTCAGAACTGGCGGTCAGTTTCAGCAGCGGCTGAATCTGGACGCCAGTTCCGACTTACATACAGATTCAACTTAAGAACAAACCTACAGTCCCTATCTTGTACGTAACCCGGGGACTGCCTGTAATACTTTTTAAGCTATTCAGGCTAGCTTTTAGTGTCTGAAGTAATGGGACTTTCACCACTTCCCTTGAGAGATCATACCACTTCCCTTGAGAGATCATACCTCTGTAACTGAACTCAATGCTTTTTGATATTCAACCTATATTTTCCTTTTCTTAAAGATTATGTGCAAAGGATTTTTAAAAATTGTGTGCCTTTCTTATTACTTTATAGTACCTAAAGGAGGACTTGACAGGTTTACTTGTTTACTTTTAGATTTGTTTTTCAAAAGCTTTTTCTAGCTTAGCAGTATCAGATCTAGTACTCTTTGCTTATAATGATGGTGTCTGGAGAGTATTGTGGATTTTTTGTGTGAGCCTTGTGCACCTTATTTAAGATGAAGGAATGTTGACTCTTTTAACAATGAAATCCTTTCTCTAAAGTGTTTTTAAGTCATTGGAGTTAAATGGTTGTTTAAAACATCTCTCTATATTAAAGAGAACTTTTCTTGTAGGACGACGGAAGTGACATAATGCGTCACTCTTGAGTCCCCTCCCTCAGCTCTCCCACCACCTTCCCCCTTGCTCTGTGTGGCTGCGAACTGTGAGGCCTCCCTTGGGCACAGTGGAGAAGCAGGGCTACGGGGGGTGGGAAGGAGGCTGTCCATCTCATGGTACCTTGGGCTACTTCAGAGCTGGCAATGGTAGGGTGGCATGGGCCAGGGAGCAGGTGGCTAGGAAGCAAGGCAGCCTGACCCCACATGTACCAGCCACTTCGTAGCCCTGCTCTGCCCACTCTCTCCTGGGCGTCTCAAGTCAGGAGCCACTTGAGAAGGTCAGAGGGAGGCAAGGCCTCCGCTTCTCTCTCAGCGGGCCAAGGCAGCACGGGATCGGGCCCCAGGCAGAGACATGCTGCAGCCTGGAGCAGTTTGGAGCCCGCAGCCCCTGCGTGCCCTCGGCTGTGGGTTGCTTGGGGGAGTAAAGGGAGGGGGGGCGTGGGTTGGCCCTCTACTGCCTCCTGCAAATGGGACTCCTAGCCCAGTCCCACAATGCACTGGGTGCGCCAGGCTGCCTCCATGCCATCTTAATGGACATGCTCCCGCTGGGCGTAGGGGGAATCCCTCCATCGACCCACTCTCGGTTCCCCGCCTTACGGACTGGGGGTTAACCCCCGCACCTAGACCTTTCCCCTGCTGCCAGCTTTGTGCAGCATGGGTCAGGGAGTTAGCCCCCGCCCCCCATCACACCACCCCCATCGGGCCTTTGTTCCAGTCCCTCTGGACTTTGCGCCATGTGGGCTGGCAGTTCAACCCCTCCCCCACATGTCGCCCCACCCCCAAATGGACTCTGCATGGCTCCAGTCGGGGGCCTCATTCCCCCCCTACCCACTGCCCCTTGAGGTGTCACAAAGTGGCAGCCCAGCAGCGTTTGGAACAACTGCTAGCCTGCTGGTGCTATTTCCTTGCTGGTTAGGTTCCCCTTTTGTGGGAGTGGGCAGGGTGTGTGTAGGGTGGGAGGAAGGGGGATAGGGTATATATGGGGATGGGTGGTGCCGTAAAGGGGGATGGTGGAGATGAGGAGGATATAGGAATGGAGGCAGGGAGATGGGCAGTGTGGGGGTAAGCAGCTGGAGGGGTTAGGGAGGATGGGTGGATGTAGGAATGGAGGCATGCTTCCATTCACCACGCTTCTTGTGGCACTGTTTGAGGATAGAAGTCACAGTCCCGCGGCCCATGACTTTTTACTAAAGCAGTAGAGTACTTCTCATTCTGGGTCACCTAACATTGGAGTGCAGTTTCTCTCTAAGACAGCGGTTCCCAGCTGCCGGGCTGCGGCCCACTGCCTGGCCACAAACTGCTGGCTGCCAGGCTGCGGTGGCTGTCGGAGCCCAAGCCAGCAGTTCCTGGCAGCTCACCTCCTGCGGCAGCAGTGGCAGCAGGAGATGCCTTCCTCCCCAATCTGTGCTTGGGGAGGGAGGGTCATGCGCCACCAATGGCCACTCCCCCTTCCCATGCAGCCGCTTTTGCCAGCAGCAACCCTGGGGCTGAAGCAGAGCAGGAGACGCCTCACCAGGGCTCCCTCCCCCGGGCCTCCCTCCCCCCGCACGGATGCTCTTGCCAGCGGCAGCACTAGGACTGAGGTGGTAAGAGGAGGCAGAGCAGGAGATGCCTGCGTTGAGGCTGGCTTCTAGAGATTCTTCCTGTTTATCCACCATCACAACTCCCAAAGGCTACCTGGAAACCTCTGTGGCTGCCAGTCCTTCTCTTTCATCTCTTGCTGCTCCTAGTGCCACTGGTCTGGCATCACCCTGCTGATATAACCTATTCCCAAGCCTCCCCAGCCTATGCAGGAGTCATCTGTCTGCCCTCTCAGCAGCCATTCAGTTAGGAAAGACTTCTCAGCCATGATAGTGCAAACCATAATAAATGAAACGGCAAAACTAACATCTAGTTCCAACCTCCTGCAAGTGACCATAAGTGAATGGGCAAAACACTTAAGTCTCAGGTAGTTAGGAATACCTCTGCCCAGCCACAAAAAGTCCAGCAGGCATCTGGGTGGCCATGGAGTTGATAGGCATTATCATTACTAGAGCTTTTCATTGGTAGATCTCCGAAGGCATTCAAAGTAGGTAAGGATTGCTATCCCTGTGTTACATATGGGAAGAATGGTGCTGTCCCAAAGTGAGTCAGTGGCAGAGTCGGGAATAGAACCCGTTCTCCTGACTTGCAGATCTCATATGACTGAGCAGTCATAACCCCCATTATGGCTAATGCCCAGAGAGGCAAATTCCTCATCATACCCCTTTTACGCACAGCTCATGCTAGCCCCGTAAGGGCTTCATGTTTTATTTTAAAGATCGGGACTGAGACATTCAAAGCAGCCAAAAGGACTTGGGCTTTCAGATTGAAATGTAGGTCTCTGACTCCTCTAAACTGGTTTGAAAATTGCAACCTGGCTGTACATATGTTACATGAGTTATTTATATTCCTATTTTGAGAACTCCTCAGTACTTGTGTTTTCATACTGGTGTTACAGCTTCCCACACATACATTGAATTTAAGACTTGTCTTTCCCCCCTCTGTGGGGACAACCTCCCAATTTGTTTATTATTTTTGTTAGGCAATCGCAGAAAGAAAATGGGTGAAGCTTGAACAGACGACCTACATTGATCCCTCGGGCAAAACCAGGTAACTACCTTCCTGTGGCATTTTAAAGTTCTTGCAGTTCTTCCCAGTTTCTCTGACTGAACCAGCCCAGGATAATGTAATGTGAACACCTATAAACCAATACTTGACATACTGGGCTAGATTACTCCTTGAACGTTAATGGAGTTACTTTGAGGAAGAATTTGGCCTTTTTGTTGTTGGAATATATTTTAGCTGTTAAACTCTATCCTGTAGGTCAGGGTGGCCAAACTTACTGACCCCCGAGCTACATATGGTAATCTTCAGAAGTTTGAGAGCTAGGTGCACCTGCCAGACACTTTTTCCTCCCCTCCCCACTGGGCAAAAACCCCTACCCTCACTATCCAGCTGCAAGGCAGAAGACCAGTGTTCCCTTCCCTCCTCCCAGTATGATAGGTGGAGAATGGTGGCGGGGGGGGGGGGACCTTAATGAGCCACATTCTAACTGTAAAAGAGCCACATGTGGCTCATAAGTCACAGTTTGGCCATCTCTGATGTAGACTAATACCTTGGATTTGGACCATGTGCTTATCTTGCAGTTCCAGTCACTTGCAAAGATATGCTGAATTAATGCTGCAAGGTTTTAACATGCAAACATACCTTTGTTTTTTTTCTGGTCCTTTCCAGAGAACTCCCTTTCCCCTGTTGATGGCATATGCCTGAAACAATGCAGGGTCTTGCATGTTGTTGGGATGTTGTTGTTTGGAGGAGAGTCGTCTTCCCTTCTTCAGACCCTCTCACTCATATTCTCTGGCCTAATTCTCTTCATGTGTCAGATTCATCTTTTAGATTAGCTGTGATGACTGGAAATGACAGTGCTGCCTTATTTTCCTTCTTCCTAGTGCATTGAGGTCCTTTCTGATTGCTCTCTCTAGAGTCTTCCTCCCCTTTAAGAGTAGCCTCAAGAAGTGGCAGTGATTGAGGCCTGTGTGACAGGTTTATTTTTTGTCAGTTTCATCACTTACTTTCTGAGTTGCAAGAGAGGCCTGTGCCATTTTTGACTTCCAGTTACTAACAGGAATGGGTAACTGAGCTAAGAGCCTTTGCAGTAACCTGCTTTATTTTCACATGATTGTCATGCATGATGCAGACAGAATGTATTTGTTTATTGCTTTTTTCCAAAATAGCCAGTCTTTAAAATCTGGGTCTTCTGTCTTACGTTGCAGCTCTTCAAAATAACCAATCTAAATAAATCAACTGCTGTCTTCATTACACTTCTGTGCTTCAGTGTCTCCATTTGTAAAACAGAGAATGACAGTTGTCATTGTCATTTGGAATGACAATTGTCTTCCTTGGTGAAGTGCTTTGAAAGAGCTGTATAAGAACTAAATATTTATTTATTGTCTAAAGCAACCAGCAAAAAACATTTGGTAGCCAGACTGTCTCTAACTAAAGGTGAAACAAAATTGAGGCTGAGACCTTAGGGATACGTTACAGCGAAAATTTAGTATGGGGGCTTGCCTCGTGGCTGTTGCTCCTTAGTGCCACGCTCACTGTATGTTTGCATGTGTTGCTTTTGAATGAATGTAACAAAGTTTCAAGTTGGCCAGTTGTGTGGAAAGTGTGTATATTTCATACATTTCCTTTTTTAGGATTAACATATCCACTTTCTCGTGTTCTCCTTACCCTACAGAATTTGGGAAACAGTGAAGCGTACTACCAGGAAAGAGGGAAGTTCAGCTGATGGTATGGCCCCAGTTACATTTTTGTGCTTGACTTCTTCTGGTATTAATAATGGTGAGGTGGTCTGCTTCCATCAAATGGCAGCAACTGCCACAATAAAAAGATGCAGAAAGTAAGAGTAAAATAAAATGAATAGTATAAATCATGTATATAGTGCCATAGGCATGTAGGGTGTTTTACTGTTGATCAAGTGTAGCTTAGAAGGAGTGGAGCCTCTGCCCTCAAGGAACTTACAAATCACTGCCCTGATTTTTGTGAATAATCACTCTGATGTCATTGTGAAGGCTGGAGTAAGCACTGCTTGAAGGATCAGGCCACGCAGCAAAATATTGCAGGAAAAATGGATCCATAGTCTGGGAAAAATCAATATCTGAAAATATATTTGATTTTATGATTTTTTTCCAATATGAAGTCAGTCAAGATCCTGGGCCTTCAAAGGAACTGTAGCTTGTTTGGACACGGGTATTGGGGACCAAAGTTAAGTGGAAAGATGTAAGATTGTAGTAGCAGAGGAAAGACTCTAGGGTACTTGGGTGGAGCTGTTGTTTTCAGACCCAGAGTTTCTGATGATTTATTGGGGCTTAAGTGGAGATGAGGCCATCCAGCAGAAAACAATATATTAGTCATCTTAAGTTAATGGATGTTGAGGGTGCTCACAAGACTAGTGTCAGTGTTTGAACTACTCACATGCTGTGTTTTTCATTGCTCTTTCCTTTATACTTGCAGGTGTATCAATTATACCTGTGTTACTAAGAACTCTCCACTATGATTGCATTGTCCTAGTGAAACAATTCAGGCCTCCAATGGGAGGATATTGTTTGGAATTCCCTGCAGGTAGGTAACAAAAATATGAAGATGATCTACACAGAATGTATGTAGTTTACTCTGTCCCTCTTGCTTAGGCTTATAGATTTCCATGTGCAGTGTCTTTCAGAGTCCAAGATAAGTGATGTTTTCTGTGCTAGAATACATGCAGTTGAAAGAGAAGAATATTTAATAATTAGGGATGTAAGCAAGCAGTCAGCTACCCAATAGGCCTGGGCTTATGGGTTAGTCAAGTTGACTTCTCGCATCCCTACCCCCCTGGTCCCTCTGTATCAGAGGCAGCACGGGGGAGGAGGGAGCAGGAGCCAGTGCTGCGGGGAGCCAGCTTAAAAGCCGGTTCCCTCCCACACCATCTGCATGGTGATGCCTGTCTCCCCCCCCCCCCCCACTGTTGCCTCTATCAGAGGCAGCAGTACCGGGGGGAGGGGCAGAGGGAGGCTGCCGTGAAGCAGTCTTTGTCCATGGCGGGCCCAAGCTTGCCATGGGCAGAGGCTGCTCCGGCAGCAGCCCCTGTCCACAGGGAGGTCCCAGCTCCCAGGGGCTTCTGCCGGAGCAGCCTCTGCCTGCAGCCAGCCCGGGCTGCCATGGACAGGGGCTGCTCTGACTGAGCAGGCAGCCCAACTCAGTTCTGGTTTGCATCGGGTCCAGGACTTACTCCCTGCTGCAGCTCTGCAGATTAAAGGTACTAAAAGCTGGGTGGGCAGGCAGCCCAGCTCTTAGTTCTTTTAAACTGTAGAGCTTAGCAAGGGTAGCTTCTGGACCCGGCACGAGCCGGGCTTGCTCAGTTTTTGGCTCATGCTGGTCCGGAACCTACCCCCATTGCAGCTCTGCAGTTTAAATGTAGTCGGAGCCAGGCTCCGACTACACTTAAACTGAAGAATCACAGTGGGGGTACTCGACTGAGCACCTTATCAACTTATTGTGTAGTCGATACAAATTTTATCAACTGCACGATTAGTCAATCACTCGCCTCTTAACATCCTTGTTAATAATAAAAAGTGCAAAATAGCACAATGTCAGATTTTATTGGTAGAATCTGTCTAATGCAATCTCTTCCCGTTTTCCTCCCATCTTCCACCTCCAAAAGAGAGGAAAAGCCTTTGTGAGCTTGGCATAGGCATACTCATAGGAGAGATTTAATTCCTTTGGGAGGAAAACATCATGGTTTGGTGGATAAGAGGCAGGAGTCCTGTATTCTGTTCCCAGATCTGATACTGACGTTCCTGATCTCCCCGTACCTAGCAGTTACCCCATTTACTTTACCTTCCTTTGTAAAACCCTTAGATCCAAGAATGAACAATGCTGTAAAAGAGCTCAATTTTAACTACTTTTAATGTAACATTTACACTGCAGGCCTCATTGAGGGAAATGAAAGCCCAGAAAGCGCTGCCTTGCGAGAGTTGGAGGAAGAAACTGGGTACAAAGGGGATGTCGTTGAATGTTCTCCAGGTCTTTGTTGTTTCTTGACTACCTGACTCAGAGCCAATCCTGTCCCCTTCCTGGTCACAGAATGCCCTAAATTCAATGGATCTACAATGGGTCCACTGTTCAGGATGGGAAAGGCACAAAGAGGGAATATGCACTTCCAGAGCACATCCACAATGTCCCCGGACAACACCAAAGGAGCCATAGATATCATGTGTGTGTGTGTCTGACAGATGCGGATCCACTGGGTAAAACTGAACATAGAGGGCTATAGAAACAGCTTGACTGCTGCTCTGAGGCATGTGGGAGAACAATTCTGCTTTTAAGGAAGATCCCCATTTACTCATGCTCTGCTTATGGGTCCAAGATATGGTACTTGGTACAAAGTATGCTTATTTTGGAGTCTGACTAAAGGTCTGGCATGTTGTAATTAACAGGTCTAGAAGCTTGGACTTGATTTGACTTCTTCTCTGGGAGGTTTAAGTGTCTCCTTTGAACCTGCCTGCTGAATGAATAACAGTTGCATCATGCAGTCTTTGTACACATTTCTGCTGTGCAAAGGAAGGAGAACTCAGCTTCTCATACAGCTGATTAGTAGGAATGGGGAAGAAGGAAATGTTGCCTGACATCCAAGTCCCCAAAGCTTTTGCAGCCAGCAACTATATTTAAACATTTTGTGCTGCCTGTCACAGAGCAGTGGCAAAACTGGAGTTTAAGAAAAACCTTTACAAAGGGGAAAATGCTAGAGAAGTGGGAAATCTGGACCATAGCTTTGGGTATATTCCTATTAAGGTTGAACTTTGCCCTGCTACAATTGCATATTATCCATAGACTGAGTAGTTCTTTAACACCGTAGAGACAAACAAACAAATAAATAAATAAAATCATGAGCTTTCATGGGCAAAATCTACTTCCTTGATACTATATACAGGCAGTCCCCGACTTACGCGGATCCGACTTACGTCGGATCCGCACTTACGAACGGAGCTTTCTCGCCCCGGAAGTCGGGGCGAGAAAGCCCCGTTCGTAAGCTGCTCCGGTGCCCCTGGTCTGCTGGAGACCGTCTCCAGCAGACCAGGGGCACCGGGCGGGCTCCCGCGCTTCTGAGGCTTTGCCAGAGCAAAGCCTCAGAAGCGCGGGAACCGCTGCTGCTGCCCCTTGAGACCCGGTGCCTGTGGTCTGCTGGGGACGGTCCCCAGCAGACCACAGGCACCCAGACTGAAGCCGCAGCCGTGGGGGGGTCCCGCGCCTCTGAGGCTTTGCTAGAGCAAAGCCTTAGAGGCGCGGGGAACCGCCGCTGCTGCCGCTTTGACTGAACCGTCCCCAGTCTTTGCCTGAACCGTCCCCAGCAGACCACAGGCACCCAGACTGGAGCGGCAGCAGCGGCGGTTCCCCGCGCCTCTGAGGCTTTGCTCTAGCAAAGCCTCAGAGGCGGGGGACCCCCCCACGGCTGCGGCTTCAGTCAGGGTGCCTGTGGTCTGCTGGGGACCGTCCCCAGCAGACCACAGGCACCCAGACTGAAGCCGCAGCCGTGGCGGGGTCCCTCGCCTCTGAGGCTTTGCCAGAGCAAAGCCTCAGAGGCGCGGCACCCTGCTGCCGCTGCGGCTCTGCTCCCCGTGTCCCTGGTCTGCTGGGGGGGGGGGGCGCAGCTAGTGTGCTCCCCCCCCCCAGCAGACCAGGCTTTTGTTTTGGACTCTGGGGCAGAGCAGCTGGGGCGCTGCCGATTGGTCCTGCAGCGCCCATGGGCACTACTGGACCAACCCGGCAGCACCCCAGCTGCTCTGCCCCAGGTCCTGATTCAGCCGCTGCTGGTCAGTTTCAGCAGCGGCTGAATCAGGACGTCTGGGGCAGAGCAGATGGGGTGCTGCTGGGTTGGTCCAGTAGCACCCCAGCTGCTCTGCCCCAGGCGTCCCCAAGTCAGCTTCTGCTGAAACTGACCAGCGCTGACTACAGGAAGCCCCAGGCAGAGTTGCTCTGCCCCGGGCTTCCTGGAATCAGCTGCTGATCAGTTTCAGCAGCAGCTGACTTGGGGACGCCTGGGGTTCTTAAGTTGATTCTGTATGTAAGTCAGAACTGGCGGTCAGTTTCAGCAGTGTCTGAATCTGGACGCCAGTTCCGACTTACATACAGATTCAACTTAAGAACAAACCTACAGTCCCTATCTTGTACGTAACCCGGGGACTGCCTGTATATATTTAGTCTCTGAGATGCTACAGGACCACTCGTTTTTTTTTTTTTAAAGTTACAGACTAAGGGTACGTCTAAACTACATGGCTCCATCGACGGAGCCATGTAGATTAGTTGACACAAAAAAGGGAAATGAAGCTGCGATTTAAGTAATCGTGGCTTCATTTAAATCAAAATGGCCACCACGCTGTGCTGATCAGATGATTGTCAGTACAGCATGGCAGTCTAGACGGGAATCTGCCGACCCCAGAACCCTTCATCGGCAGATCCCGTAAACCTCGTTTCATGAGACATAAAGGATCTGCCGACGAAGGGTTCTGGGGTCTGCAGATCCCCATCTAGACTACCGCGTTGTGCCAACAATCAGCTGATCAGCACAGCGTGGTGGCCATTTTTATTTAAATGAAACGGCGATTATTTAAATGGCCACTTCATTTCCTTTTGCCGTCCTGCCTAATCTATATGGCTCTGTCAGCGGAGCCATGTACTCTAGACACACCCTAACAGGGCTACCTTGCTGAGACTTATCTGTAGACTGGAGTGCTGTGTGCATAACTGATGGCAAAATTGGGCTCTTATCATGTTTTGACTGTGAGCCCGCAGTTTAGCCTTTCATGTACAGTGAAGGAGGAGAAAGTTTGTCCCTGCAGTAGAAATAATCAGTAGGGACTGAAAATACAAATATGGAAAAGAATCTAATGTGTGAATTGAGGAGACTGTTGTGTTAAGAAGCACTTGTAAATAGAGCTGGATGAAGAACTAATTTTTTGGTTCAGTGGCAGTTCAGAGGAGGGAAAATCAGTTCAGATCAAACCACATCTGAATAGCTTTTGGAATTTTTGGTGAATTGAGAGATTCCATTTATGGTCTGTCCAGAGTAGGGATTAGAATCTAGGTTTCCCACTTCCCAGGCACGTGTCTGAACTATAGCAGTAGCACAACCACTAGCTCCTCCTCCTCCTCCAGCTATTTTGTGAATGGCCAGTTAATCCCACATAGTTTTGGTTTGACCAGAATTGCATTTTTTGACAAATAAACTTTGTCCAAAACATTTTGCCCAGCACGACTTGTACGAACAGATGATGAACCCAGACTTTTTGTCTGGCTTTGTGATGTATGTTGGTGAAGTTCCCTGCTGAATAAGTTTTCTCTTATTGGATCAAATATATTTGGGTGAATGTTGTATTAAAGTGTTCAGTACATTGGTCCCTTTCTCATAATGAACATACTTTACTTTGTAGCTGTTTGCTTGGACCCTGGTTTGACGAACTGCACAACACACATTGTGACTGTCACCATTAATGGAGATGATGCCTGTAATACAAGACCCAAGCCAAAGCCTGGTGAGTCTGGGACACACGTACAGTATTTAATTTTTGTGTTTCATTGGAGGGGCCCTTGCATGGAAACTGTTGAAAGGCTCAGCAATACAGGATCCTAATAACTTCACTTGGGTTCGCTGACTTGAACCTCATGAGCTTTTAGGGCATCATCCATCTCCCCTTAAAGTCAATGGAAAGGTTCTTGCTGATATGTGTGAGTGGCAGCAGGAACAGGCACTGAGCTGCAGTGTGTGTCTGAACTTGGCTCTTTATGCATTAACACTTTTCTTTCTTCTTGTCGTTCCAGAGGAAGGAGGTATGTTGCTTGCCTAACTTCACTGTGGCTGGGAGCAGGGCAAGTATGCTTCAGCTATATCAGATCTCATTCTGAATGTGCATGTCTCCTGAACTCTGCTCTTCTCTGGGGTCAAGAGATTTTTCTCAGCAACTTTAGGATCACAGTTGTGATGGTGGCACAATCTGTGGGCTCCAGTGACTTCCCTTTAGATCAGATTTGAAATTCCCAAACAGTTGTTGTACCACAGCCTGGTTTAAGTAGGGAAAATTTCAGTGAAAATGGTCACTGTGACCTATCTAGGATCAGTTTCTCAGCTGCTGTAAATTTGGTGTAGCTTTGATGCCTGTGGATTTGGCCCCTAGACTGAAATGGCTTATCTGGATAAGGGGTTTATCTGGATAAGGGGAACTGCTTGGGTAGATACAGGCAAATAAGCTGTATCTTGTATTCCTCAAGCATGTCTGCCCAGCCTATGTGGCAGGCAACATGTTAAGGATGAGCCTTCAGTTTTCAGTTGTCTCGTCCTCCACTCTGTGAAACTGAAGGTTGTAGTCTCTTGCCAGTCCAAGTATGCAAGTCCAGATTTCCTTAATATTTCAACAGTGAAACATATAATCAGATGGGGGAAGAGGAATAGTGTTTGTTCTTGCAGTACAGTGGACGCTGTCCTTGATATGTCACCATTCTCCTGGCTAACTTGGGAAAATAACTACAGAATTATTGCCTCAAAACTGCATTTCAAAGGTGCTTTTAATCTTGCCGGTGTCTGTCAACTGAGCATGGCCGCATGCCTGGGTGGTAATGGTCTCTGGCTGAAGGTGAACCTGAATCCAGTTCCTTGTCTGCCTTCCATCTGAACTTGAGAGATGAGAATGAAATATACATCTCTCAACAGTAACTCAACTCGATTAGGTATGACTTTTTGACAGATTAAAAACATCTATCAGTGTGAAATACACAAATTATGTTTAATTTTTTTTCTTTGCTAGAATTTGTAGAAGTTGTTTCACTGCCAAAGAATGATCTACTGCAGAGAATTGAGGGTAAGAGTATTTTTTTTCTGGCATATTGAGCCAATTAAAATAGTTTTGCAATTTTATCATCTTTGCCCTACTGTAAGCCAACCCACTTTCTAGCCTCTGTATTCCAGATTTTCTAAGTATCTCTCAGCTTGGGAAATTTATAACACTTTTAAAAACCAAAACCATCTACTTGTAGTTTTGTAATTTGGAAAACTTGCATATAACATGTCATGTATAAAGGTAATTAGACAATGTGTCATGTCTTCTACAAAGGAATGTTCATTAGCACAGTCTAGCCAGTGGGTGTCTTTGTTAGAAGCAATTATCAATGCAATGCCTATTCCAGATAGCTACTCATCCACTGAGGCATGTTCTGTGTGCTTCAAGACGGTTCATATTTTGTTTTAATACACACTAAATGAGTTAGTAATAATGTCCAGAGGACTAACATGCCACAAGACTTTAAAGGACTAATGTTTTCATGCTACTTGTCAGCCCTTGGCTTGAAATCTTATTGTTTTATTTAACTTCTTACTAATAGTATGAATATGAACTTACATCTGCCCCTATTATGTCTATCCTGCCTTTCTGCTTGGAATTCATATTACTCATTGGTTTGGTTTTTTTGCAGAGCTAGTGGCAGGAGAGCACATTTTAGTGGATGCCAGAGTTTACGCATATGCATTGGCACTGAAACATGCAACAGAAAAACCCCTCCAAGTGCCTTTTATGAAGTTCTAAGGCTACATATGTAACCTCATTGAATACTTCCAGGATGGAGTAAGATGGTCAGTGTAGACGTGGAAGCTGTATCTTTTCATACAATAATGGTCCTATAGATTACACACAGTATTAAGCAATCATATTTCTAGGAATGATTGCTTGAAATATTTGTACTGTATAAAGCTTTTCTCTTAACTGTTCAACCTCAGACTCCAAATGGAATTTTATCCTTTGTGGAAAAATAAAAAGAATCATGGCCTGTTAAGAAATCATGTCATTTCTTTGCTGAAAGTGCTCTTTATGGTTGAGCAGTTCACAATTATGTTGAAACTATACACAGAGATCACTTAATCCACCATTGCAGCTTAACACCTTTGGGCTAAGATAATAGGAGATACTTTACTAACCTGAACAGCGCCAAATCTAGCTGGACAGAATTCCCACAAAGCTTGAAGCCTTCACTGTGCTAAGTATATATACTTTGGAATGGGGTCAGATGAGTGGCATTATGAAAAGTACCATATGATCACCCAGGACTAGAAATCAAGCCCTTTGTTTTTAGATCCTCCTCAAAGATGTCTGTGTTCAAAACTCTCATCATCCTCTTTAAAGGTGTTATATTGCGAAGCCCAAGATAACTAATTGCTCTTGAAAACTGCCTGGTGTTTTTGAAGATGCAAAAAACAGTGGGAGGGGACTTGGTCTAGTCAGTCACTACAGATTACATGGCATTTTTTCATAGTGGCAACTGCAAACCAGAAGCTACTTAGCATGTAAAGTTTCATGGGTCTCCAGCCTAATGGAGGGGAGAAAACTACTAGTTAGCATCTTTCAGTATCAGGCTTGGTTCAAATTCTGATGTACCATCCATAAATGCTTAAGGCTAAATATACACAGTGCTCTAATTCCCATTTCAATGCTATAACAAAGGGAGTTAGTAAATTCCCTAAAGTAAATTATGGGGGAGAGATTCACATCAGCATTTGTCTAAAGTGCATAAGCAGTCATTGTGACTGACCCTTCACAAGTGGCTCGGGTGTCACTAGTAGCAATGCTGTAGGCCTGATGGAGCTTTAAGAGGTAGCTTTCAAGTTTTCTCGAGGTAGAAAGTTATAGAATCGTATCTTGCAATGCCTATCTGGGGTGCTCTTATGGAAAAGGTGAAGAGTACCAAGTCCACATTGAACCTATTCCTGCGTGTCCTTTTACTTTAACTGGGTAATCATGCATTGGTAGTAACACCCACTGAACAACTGTAACTTGTTACATAGATGAAGGTCATATCATCCCACCCACGGGCATGCAGGATGTCACTAAAACAATCTGCAGAAACACAGAATCCAAAATGAATATCTTATGATTTAAACCTATTCATATTATGAATTGCTGCAGACATTAAAAGAAAATAAATGGAGGACAGATACCCAAACATGTCTAACAACTTTGTTCATTTTTCATATAGTATTGGATATTTTATTAGACACCATGTTCTGTATAAAACAGCACGGGTGCACAAAGGTAGTGTACCAGTTCTACAAAAACAGTAAAAGGGAGTCCCACAAAAAATGCAGTCTGTTCACTCATCATCCCACCAGCATCACCTGCCCCGTGGTTAAGAACTAGGAATGAGAGCATATTTGCAGCCTTGGAGCAGTACCTCTTTGCAATTTTTTCCGAGAGACTTCTCATCCTTGATGGTCATTTTGATGTTTGAATGGCCTATTAACTTTTGCCACATAAGTGTACTGTCTGTGGAAATGAACATAGTTTGACTATGAGGTGATGTACCAGAGAGGTACAGGTACCTTCAGTGGTTTAAAAAAGTCAGATGTTAGGAAATCAAATTAACAAAGTTAAGATCCAAGACTTAAGATGATCTACACTTGAAAAACTGCAGCACCATAATGCTTCAGTGTAGACACTTCCTATGCTGAAGTGAAGGATTCTCCAATCAGCAAAGGTAATTTACCTCTCTGAAAGGTAGCAGGTAGGTTGATGAAAAAAATCTTCCATTGACATACTACTGTCTACACTGAAGGTTAGGTTGGCTTAACTACATTGCTTAGAAATATGAATTTTTCACAACCCTGAATGACACAGGCTTTGTACGGTAGACAAGGCTATAGAGTAGTTTGCACTATGTTAAACTAGCTGGTGTTACCCAGCGTTGCTCGGAAAAGTTGATATACTGAAGTGAGGGATGAGGAAGGGAGCTGAGTGCCTGCTGCCAGCGCCCAAGCCCGCCCTCCGCTTCCTTGTCCCTCTGCTGGCCTTAGTGAGTGACTGTCCCCACCGCTTCCCCAGGGAAGCAACTTCTCCCTGCACCTGCCAAGCTCCATGCAGCTCCGGGGAGAGGCATCAGTCTCATCTCTTCCCTCCCAAAGTACCTTAAAACCTCCTGGATGAAAGGTTATCCCATGCAAAGTTTGGTTGCGGTAGTTCTTAGAGTGTCCAAGGTATTAGCGCACAAACATTGTCCTTTCTATATTATAGATAGATACAAGCAAACAAATCTTACTTTGACATACCATCACTTAGGTATTTTAAATCTCAGTTCAATTATTACTTCAAAATTACTGTGAAGCAATGTTTGTTCATTTCAAACTAATTGTGTCATGATGAAATCATTTAAGGGAACAGGTCTGGGGTTTTTTCAAAAGAAAAAACACACACCGATAGGAAACAGGATTTAATTAAATAATTTTATTGTCTGTTTATACTTATTACATTGCCATTGTAAAGTACGACAACATAAATAAAATGTCAGCAGGAATTATTAATTTTCCCCATCTCGCCACTCCAAACACTGCTTTAGGAAGCAGGCCTCTGTTCAGGCTCACAAAAGCAAAGTGGACATGAAGTTTCAGTGGCACAGTTTTCACAAGTACTTGTTAAATACAAAAGGCATAGGCCAACCTGGTGGCATGACAGCACCTTCTATGCAGGAAGCCCAAGGCCAAGAATGGAAGTGCTCCCTAGGCTTTGCACATACAGCACCCCTCACAGCAGAACCAATTCAGAGGTGAGATGAGTAGCACTCAGGTAAAACCTATTCACTCTCATAGGTAGGAATCTGGTGCCCAAGTGGAGATGACACAAATGAATAGGGAATACTGAAGCACAACGATGGAGAAATGCACATTAAAAAAGTATAAAAAGTAATTCATGTAAAATATAAATTCTGTCAAGAACTTATTTAATAAGCTCAAGAATATTAGCATGTGGGAATCTGCACTCTGGGCTTTGTTTTCCTACTAAAATGGGGAAATCAATTTAAGATCTTTACACTGTGTGCAAAAATGATTTCTAGTAATCAAACTGTTACCTTTTACCATCCCACTGTAGTGTCTGAACAGCAAGTAGATGCAGTGATTTCCAGCATTACAGGCAACACTAGATCTATTTAAACAAGATAATGTAAACTTTATTCTTAAGGCAGCTGGTACTGATGCTGCACACAGGCATTGCTCAATGCCCATTATGATAATGGGATTCAGCACTTAAACTGAAAAAGACGACAGCATTATTGGACTGAGTGAGGCATGTTGTCAAAATACTTTCCCATTCAAGCAAATCATGAAATATTTGGACATTTAGAAAAATAAAGCACCTACTCCTCCAACTTCAGCCTGTTCTTTTACAAAGATTTCAAAATACTGATAAATAATGGTGACTGCAAGCAGGATGCCAGTGCCTGATCCAATGGCTCCAAGAAAGTCTGCTAATACTGAGAGGGCGCCAATGCATAAGCCACCAAATGCAGCTGCTGTAGGGATGTACCTGAAACAGAAAGTTTTCACAATTAATCTTTTCCATCTACGGAGCTTGTTTTCTTAATTCTACATCACTGTGTGATATTGCCAACAGAAGTAGCTACTAGGAACTAGGAATTCAGGCACTAGGAACTTCAGAGTTTTGTCCTGTCTTTGAGAGGAACTACTGTGATTTTGGTAAGTTGTCACCTATCTGTATCAGTTTCTCCAAGTTAAACAGGAAATGTGTCTACTTTACAGCAATATTGTGAGGATTAGCTCTTGTAAAGTTGACTAAATACACAGCATGCTGTGAATGTGCTAACTGCTAAGAGGCTAAAGAAACAAAAGACAGCTACTTTTCAATTGTGAAGCATGCTATTTGTTTGGGGAAAATTCTGCTCTTGGATACAAGTGCGAAGTCCACACTAGAGGGTAAAGTTTGGCTCTAAATTTTAAGGCAACATTGTTAATGAGAGTCATTTTCAGGTGTGAGCTTCAATAGAGCAAAGCTCACTCAGTAACTTTTTAACTCAGTGATCAAGAACGTTTTGTTTCTTTTTCTCCAGATATCACTATGGGAGGAAGGGAGGGAAGAGAAGCAAGATTACAATCAGGAGAGTCAAAAGGGCACAATTATTTTAAGTAATTAGATGCCAATTCCCTCTAATCAAGTACCTGCCAGCAGAAAAACCCATAGTGGGTCTGCTACAGCACAATCACAGAAAAAAAACAAGGCTGGGATATAACTAAAATGTTTACAAAACATACAGGAACATGACAAAACGAAATGCCTTCCACTTCCATTTTCAACCCCTTAATGGTCTTTACATCAACAGCAGCAGCACGGAACATCATCCAGCCCTTTTATCCAATGCAGTTTTCAAATATCCAAAGATCAGGGACAAGACAATGTTTATTGCTGGGGCTCTGCACCACATACTGTGGAAGAAGAGCTGCTTCCTGAGATAATTTGAACAAGTGGGAAATCAGGCTATTTTCCCTTTAAATAAAGCCATGCAGGGGACTCATCTCAATTCCCCCATTGTCCTGTTTAAACAGGAAGTCTCTATCTATTGTTTTTTCAGCTCTTCCATAAACACCTTTTCCCTGCTGTCTGCCAGGGAACTTGCCTTCCTCAACTAATATGACAGCGTGTTATGGAACATGTGAGGAGAGTGAAAAAGTAAGCTGCATCTGTATCTTGCACTGGGCACAAATCTCAGTGGCTTTGTAGGGTACCCACAGTGTATAAAAAAATGTTAATTACATAGCAGTGAATTTCTGTAGCGAACCAGCATTTCCTTACCTATTAAGCTCATGAACCATTGATGTATCCCTGTGGCCTCTCATCACCATTTGCTGTTCTTTCAGTTGCTTAGCAACCTGTAGACACACATTTCTGTCAGACTTCTGCAGAGTTTTATAATAGCTGATATTCAGTCATCTGAAATTCAGGTATCCCAAAATAGCATTTTCCACGTCTTGACAGTGTGCCCGTTATTTTGAAATAACGGGTGCACTATTCCGATGTCCCTGTAAACCTCATTCCATGAGGATTAAGGGATGTTTTGGAATAGCACTCTACTTCAAAATTTCAAATTTTGAAATAAGCTATTTCGAAATTAATTTGAGTAGCTCAAATTGCGTAGCTTATTTCGAGCTAAGGGTGCAGTGTAGACACTCGCTTAGAATAATAGCTGTGATCTGTTAGAAGCTAATTATCTAAATAAGAGGCAACATTTTAAAACAGCATTTTAGAGCAGCTATCAGAACACCTACATCTTTCGCTGATGAACCAGACACCTCAATCCATGTTTTGGAGAAGAACGCACAGGATCCCAACATAAAAATTATGTAAACTATTACATGGACAGGATCCTCAAATATAGCCCCCATGGATTCTGGGGGAGATAGATAATAGCAGAGGCCACCAACTGGATAAGAGCGAGCAGGGCCACCACCACTGACATCCTACATGGGAGGAAGAAAAAGCAACTTGTTATTTCTGCTTACCACCAAAAAACACACTTATGGAGGTTTCAGATTCCTTTAATTAAGACTGTAGATACATGAATTTTTGAAAAGCCTAGTATTTAAACTTCCTACTTGTTAAATACTAAAATACTTATAAAATAACTTAGATAAGTGATAGATACTTACTGCCCACTGTCCTAGTAAGTTTACCAAGAAGTTGCCACTAAACCGAACAGACAACATCTGGGAAATGACATAGAGGTTTGAAACTAAGGCAGACTGAAGAATGATGGGAATGTTGGAGGTATAGAAGAGCTTGATGGGATAGCTACTATACTGTCCACGGTATCGAGCAGACTTGATAGGTAAATCAACACGAAATCCCTAAGACAGAATGAAAAAAGTGTTGTTTATTTTTAAACCCAAAGGCATGTCACAACAACACTGTTAGTAAGGTACAGATAACCTAGAATGCACGGACTGAAATAAACAGCCTTTGGACTAGCTTGTTTGTTTTTCCCTAATAATGAACAGAACAGTGGTCTAGAATCTTCCTTGGATTGAGCCAGATATATAACATGTCATGTTTATGCATTTAAGTCATATGATTGACTGTAACATGGCTGTCTTATCTAGCATGCAATATCTCCTACCATTTTCATTCACCTAAACAAACTACAGGTTAAAAATCACTTAACCTTTTTTGCCTGATAGTGACACCTCAAATTAATCCATGCCATTTTGCTTGACTTGGAGCGTTAAAACAAATGGATACGTTTCATGTTCTGATTTTCACAATGCAACATTTGTCCTACTCATAATGAGGGTACTGATTTATGAATTATTTGGGTCAGAGATTGTTTGAACAGAAGCTAGTACTATGGGACTCTGAACCTAGTAGTATCTCTAGGTGCTACTGCAAATATAGTAACAGCTCTGTTATCCAGCATGTTGGGGGGAAAGAAGGGATTATACTTCACCAATGGCATACCAATGGTCAAAGAATTAGAATATAATCTATCGAATCAAGTATAACATAGTATACAAGTATTCACCAATCTAGGAGTAGTACTGAATTGCAGAGTGGTTGGTTTCTTGAAGCACTTAGGTGTATGCAGGTAAAGTTTTCTACAGAGTAGGTCATGGGCATGGCATACACCCAGATCACTAAAAATATACTTTACACTAAAACTGTACTGAACATATTTTAATCTTTCTTTGACTATTTAGAAGATACTTCAGGATGTTGCAGTGCCTCAGCATCATCATCAACATTTCTGGTAGATATACTAGGTGTAAGAGATTGGGCTGAATCTGTAATGACCCCATCGCACATCCTGGAAGCTGCTTTCTTGAATAAATCCTTGATTTCAGTTTGCTTGTTATCTTCTTCCTCTTTTGCATAAAAATAGAGTTCAGAATGTGTAACTGCATGATATGCTCGGCAGTATACTAGTCTCAGTTTCTAGACTGACGATTTATACTGGGAGATATCAGAAATGCTGATTAATTGAGCTAAGTGCCAGATGACAGAACTTTTACGGTTTACAATTTATATAAACCTTATGAATGTTTAAAATGTCATATTGTTAGGTTCCACAAAGTATCTTGTCCACAACCATTTCCCTCTCTAAACTTTTAAAATGCATCCATTTTGTATCTAGGATTTGGGGAAGGGGAGCCTACCAGCTTTTATTGCAGAACCCTAACCAACCTCCAAAGACAGTTGCAAGCAGAGCATTCTGCTGTTTGCTGGTTATAGCTAATCTACTAGACCAGGGCTACTCAACTTGGGAAGTCCCAGGGGCCATAATGATACTCTCAGCACATCCCGAGGGCCGCAACTTCAAGTGTGGTTGCATATACATGCAAATATATATGCAAATAGCTTCTTTTCACTGACAGGCATGAATACAAAGATTTAGCCTTAAACTGCGGCGCCAGACCTAAATGTGGCCAGTGTGAGCCAGTCAGCACCTCTCAGGCTCTGCCACAAGGCCAAACAGCCAGCACTTCCCACAATGCTCCAGCACTCCCAGTACCTCCTTCCTGGGGGCTAGAAATGCTGATACCCTGTACCCATCTGTTCCAGCCAGCCTATTCGCTTGCATCTTTCAGTGCTCACCCCACCTGGGAGACACCTCACCGTTATGGAGCATTTTCCCAGTGGAGGCCATGTTCAAAGGATCCCACCCGTGGGCCACGTGTTGAGCCCCATGTAAACCCAAACCACACCACGGGCCACAAGCAAACAGGCCGCGCGGGCTGCATGCAGCCCATGGGCCGCATGTTGAGTAGCCCTGTCCTAGACTGAACAGGCATGCTAAGAGCCACATATGATTTACGAGCCAGAGATTTCAGTTCTCACAACTTGAATCACATTTATTCCATATAGGGGCACTCATCGGAAATAGATCTCTCTCAAGAACCTAGTAATAGATGTCCAATGTTTAAGTATGATCAAACATTTACATAAAAGGCATATTGCATAGCTGGGCATTTAGAAAAATCGTTCAGGCCAAAAACTATGCATTGGTTCCAAGATTCTAGAACAAACAAGTCACATCACAGAGAAATATGGCTCTCGAGAGCTGATCATAAAAACAAACTGTACCATATTAAGTGTATTTTGTACACTGTAGAACCATTAAGATTTGTAGTAGAATTATTTTTCATTTCCAGAATATGAAAATACTTTAACTAAAAACATCACTGGGTGTGGCATTTAATGGCAAAGCTAATGTAATTTATTTAATGTTATGTAATTTATTAATGGTATTGTCGTAGTACTTAGGAACCCCAATTACAGACCAGGAACTCACTGTGCTAGTGAAATGACAGTAGTAGAAAAAAAAAAATCTTACTTTATTACTTCCTGAAATCACAAGACAAATATTTTAGCTGTTCCATTTTAACTTTTGTAATTCGTTCTTTCAATAGAAGACTAATAAATTAAGAGTGTGGATCCTTCTTCCTTTTGTAATTAAGTAACTGACTTACAGCTATAGATTGCACTTTTCATTTACCTGAAAATATATGACCACTGCGAACACAAACACTGTCGCAATCAAATTCATGAGATTGGGTAAGTTCTGTCGGTAAAAAGCCTCCCGTAATGCACGGACTTTGTCAGTTCGTGTAGCCAAAAGATGGAATAATGCAATCACCGCACCTTCAAACTCTGTCCCTATATAAAGCAAAGCAAGAGTAAGCTACTCCATCTTTCTTTTTGAATTTTAAAGTAAAACACTGTGAATTATAATTAACAAGGTCTGGCATTAGTTTATAATTGCAAAAGTGATGTATAAATGTTATAAGATATGTTGCGCTGTAGTCCTATTTAAAATGTGTATGTCATAATGTAAGATTCCCTTCGAGCCAGCAGAGTTCAAGGACATTCAGGACACAGCCCTTTGTGACAGAACCTATACTTCTCAACCTTGTGACAAAAAAAATCTGCCCTTTTTTTTATTAACGGAGAGGGGAGAAACGGAGGATGAAGAGAAAAGGACTGGTAGAAAGGAGCAGCAGGCAAGCACAGTAAATAAAAATGCCAGAGACTGGAGATGCAATCAATCAAGGTAAAATTTGTTTCAGGATTTAGAGTTTATATATAAGCAGTCTGGTAACCTCTCAGCATGATAGAAGCAGCATTTCTCTTTGGCCAAAGCTAGTCTCCCAGTGCAGCCCTGAGGGCATGGCAGAGAACTGAAGGTGGGATCCCCATTCTACAAAATGTCAAACATTTCTGTCTCATTCACACAGTGACTGTACCACAGACATCTCCTTTGAAAATACTAATTCCACCACCTTTTCTATGTCTGTGCACCACAGAGTGTTAAAATAAGACACAGGATTCAATCTAGGAAGTCCAGATTCCTGAGGTCAAGGAAGGATTAGGATGATGAACAAATATGTCTCCACTTCACCCACTATAATTTAAAATGGCAGAGGCAAACTTTTGGATTTTTATTTTCCTTGATAAAGTTATTCTTATAGACCTGGCAGTGTTTAGTCTCCATTTTTGGAGAACCATTGTTAAAAGCTAATCAGCACCTCACTAAACCAACAGTTCCATAGTTAATTGCTTCTCTGTAGTACAATACAGTTTAGCACGCATCAAGTGTGCTGTTACGGTTATCTGTGCAATGTACCTCTGCCTGTATTAATAGTAGTGGGACTAAACGCCTTCCAGACAATGGTCTCACAGATGTTGGTAGCAATAAAGAGGGAAATACCAGACCCCAAGCCGTAACCCTTCTGCAGCAGCTCATCTAACAGCAGCACAATCAAACCAGCAACAAACAACTGTGGGGAAAGAAATGCAAGTAAGCAGAAATAAGAATAAGTCAGTCAAGAATTCAAGTATTCAAATATTACTGATAATATTTTCATTATAAAGTGGGAGTATTCAATATTAAATCTAGTTGTTCTGTTCCCATCTAACACCTCAACATTGATTCAAAGTCAGCAGGTCAGGAATTCAAGAACAGGAGCCTTCTTGTTGTATTTACATAACTTTTCAGTACTGACAATAATAGATTGTTCAATAAATAATATTTTCTATACAGACCAGATATGTTTGTTTCTTACACTGTGCAGGGATTGCTTTGCTAAGATTTCATTAAGATCTATTCGCGCCTTTTAATCAGAAATATCCTAAATAGGTGTGCAGCTTTCAAAACCTTCCACTCCTGCTTTAATATTTAGCTTTGACAAGTGGGATCAAACACAACCCACTTATCTGGAACATCTTGAACATATTTAACCATTTGCATGTGTCTTTGTCCTTCTGGGAGATTTTACACATATGCATAAGTGTCATACATTTGCATTATACGCATTTAGAATGTACTGTTTACAATTTTAAGAACACTTTGGAAAAGAGAAGAAAGCCAATGGTTTGTTAAGGTAAGTAGGAGAAAGATCAGGATTTTCAATCCATCTATACTCTATCTGAAGGTCACAGAAGTCCTTCTGCATAGAAGAGTTAAATACCTGAATTATGATAAGGAGACAAATTCCAGCACCCATTTCAGCAGGATCTCCATACATCCCAGTCATGACGTACACAATGGCCTGGCCAATAGTAATAATCATCCCGAACACTGAAACAAAAAGAAAGCAATGCATATTTACAGACAGCTGCTGACTTATACCAAGGATGCTTCATGTCTAGCATTTTAGTTATACACATTGGTTTGCTAAGCCTGGAAATGTTTAGTAATTTTAACCAAAATCATGCTCACATTTCTGGGCTCCATTGAAAAGTGCTCTGTCTTTTGGTGTATCACCAACTTCAATTATCTTGGCACCAGCTAACAGCTGCATGATCAAACCAGATGTCACAATGGGCGAGATACCCAACTCCATCAGAGTCCCTGAAAAAGAAGAAAAATTATTAAATCATAGCTCAAATCCCTGCACCTCTAAGGATCAGTCCTTTAGAAAGTTCTGACAATAAATAAAAAAAAAAAAGTCTTCATATTCTTTCAGCCAAACACTTTCCAGCCTACTGATGTTTCAAACATCTATCAAAGAGAAAGACCACTACCCCCTCTAAAACAAAGGATGATGTGTCACAATTGGAAGTTTTGAAGGCCATGCTAGAGAAATGTGTGTACCCTTTCAAACATTTTTGTGAACCTACGCTATGCTCCAAAGCTGAGGTGTACAGAGATTGAACAGGATAAGTAGCTAGTTCTCCAGTATTTCATACTTCTGAACTCTTCCCCAAGGAAAGTCTTCCTATGGATACTCCTCTCACATCAGCACTCTCTCTCAATGAGTTGGTCTATTTTGGGGACGATCAGAAAGGCCTCAGAAGACCACTGATTTATCATTCACCAACCAGAGAATAACTGAATATCTAGCTAATGGTGCAGGAGGCACTTAGGAAGGGAGAATGTAATGAGGACAGCAGGATTAAACTAACACTTCCATGAAATAAGCCATATGCTATTAAAATGTTCTGATTTTTATATCTACTAACATCATCAGGTCTCCTAGCTCTCTGCTATGATACTGGTTTCAGCATCGACTTAGAAGGCAAGAAAAAATATCTTCTGCGGCATTGATTTCTGTAGTATAACCTGTAACAGTTCAGGGCAACTGCAAGGTAGAGGCCTCTCCCCATCTTGATCAGGGCTTTTCCAGGCTACACAGTTCCTTGCTTACAACAATGTGAGTTACCCAGCAAGTCGAACTGGCTTTCACCTCAAAGACTATACACAGCATAATTGCACTCAGTTAGAAGTTACCACACATCCCTTTATAAGCGAGCACATTTATACTTAAAGTGAAAGCATAATAAAGAAAACATTATACCCAATAAAAGGACCTAAACACATACTAATAGGCACAGCAGAGGTCACCTCAACTCCAACAAGAGCTCTGGCAGCTGATCAGTCCTTATCACTTGTTACAAAGGTCTTTTCCTCAGGGAGAAACTTCAAAAGGATGAGTTCTTAAATAACCAGCAGGGCATGGTTGCACACACCTCCCCCAGAGATTTTCCCCCTTTTAACTTTGTTCAGCCCCAACATTTATTCTTCTCTGGCACACTGTGTAAAATAGTCATTTGAAGAACATACTGCACTTATAATAGTGGATTCCAAAGCTGTTGAAACATAATTGAATAACATCTCTCACAGATACTGCAGGAAATTGTTGTATTTGTCACACAGCCATTTACGCAGCTAGGCTCTGCTACACTTACGAAATCTGATGAAATTATGGTACAAAATGGATGGCAACAGAACTCCATGTACTCAAAGCCAAAATTACACAATATCAGTGGGAACCAGTTCTTCTCATCCATGCAATAAATTTTCCTATCTTCACTTTGGTTCTAATTTTGACTATTTGAAGGTTTAGCCATCTTTCAGTGAATCATAGGAAAGTTTCTCCTTTCCCTAGCATGTTGCAAGTTTAACTGTTTGGTCCACATTTTCTGTTTCAAAGAACCAAAATTAGCATGTGGCCAGTTCAACATTTTATACTGTTTTCATAGTCAAAACCTTAATTATAAAGAAGAACAAAAAATGTACAATTTTGATTCAAATAGGCCATATACAGTTACCTTTTTTTTAATTAATTGTTGTGAGGGCATGTGTGTATATAAAGCCTTCTTTCAATTGCAATGAATTAATATACTATCACAAAAAAAATACAGGATTTAATCTGCTGCAGACTGAGAACAGATAAAGATCAACTAAAACATAAGTATCTAACTCTGGTACCTAGGCTCCATTAAATCAAAAATTTCAAAATCAATCTAATGTCTAATCAATTGTCACACCTGTTAAAATTAATATCAGAGAAGAAAAGATTAAGATAAATGACTAATCTACTAACCTCTGTTTGATGCAAGAATGACTCTCATCCAATAAAAAGGATCTGCAGAGTCTGATGACATGATTCCAAACAAAGGTATCTGTAAAGATGTGTGTAGAATTAAATGTCTAGACTTATCTGTTAAGAGCACATTGCACACCGTACAAACAAATATATACTATAGAAAGTAATCCAGAACGGACTTCAGGTTATAGATATGTTGCTTGGAATAATTTATTTCAATAGTCTTCATGTGTCAGAAATTAAGACTAGATCATAAATTTTATGTGATAAGCAACATAATCTTCTGAAGAAAACCCAAAGCTCAATATAAAAAAGAGAACTATTTAATATCCTGTACAAATTAAATATGCTGGTCTTCATGTGTTAGGAAACCAATAAAATAATAAATTCTATTGGGTTTGTATTTCATCAGAGTATTTGAGCTTTGAATGAATGGATCAAAAAAATAACAAAAAAAATTCAAATTTGAAAACAAAACCAAAAAGCATTCAGTTACTACTTTAACTATACCTTTGGGTCTTAATACTGCGTTTCTTTATAGGTAAGAGATACACTAGAAAACTTAATAGAGGTTGAAGCTCTCTAAACTAGCACCTTTGGGATCAGATTGGTGCCAAACCAGAGAATTTGCCGAACCCTGGAAGATCGATAGTGTCTAGTGCTTACCAACACTTCCACTGCTTGCTGAACTCTTAGAAAACATTTAGGAGTAAATTAGAGCTAAATAACACAGAACACGGAGAGCCAGGACTGGTGGCTGTAAACAAACTTTATAGGACCACATGAAACTTGGCCACATTCATGTAAAGTGGACATCTGGCTAATCATGCTGGACCACAGATGTTGCCGGACCAGTGTGTGTCACACTGGAGAAATTAAACTTGTACAACTATTTTCCCCAATGATTAGTTCTCCAACAACAGAAATATTTAAAATCTTTTAACTATGAAAAGTACCATGAATGGAAACAATCACAAATTTAAGTCACTAAAACCGGCATGGTAATTAACTTAATCTTTTGGGTTTTAATACCATAAAACAGACCAGAAGGCATACTCTTTTGCTGCTGTTTTAACAGTGCAAGCCATGAACTCTTGAACTAGGTTAGAATTGTATTCTACTACCCGAAACTGTTTTTTATTGATTCAGATGATCTTACGATCTAAAAGCAACACAAACAGTGATTACTCCGTATTAACTCCACCCTGTACTGTTATTTGTCTTCTCAGTCTTGATATCATATGACTGCAGGATTTCTGTATACACAATTCAGTCCCTACTGATACTAAGAAACAGTTTTGACTACAGTAGAACCTCAGAGTTATGGATACCTTGGTAATGGAAATTGTAACTCTGAAATGGTACGTAACTGAACAAGATATTACAAGTTCCAGTAGGGGAATTTGGGATTGCAGCTACAGGACTGATGGCTTGGGCTCATAATTCAAGGCAGGGGTTGGGGCTTCTGACCCTAAGGTTCCCCAGGGCTCGGGGGGGGGGGGGGAAGAGAGAAGAGGAGGCAGTTGTGTCAAGGTTTTTGCCACCTGGGAGTATCAGAACTCAGGGCTTTAGACCTGGGGGTTAGAGGTGGTACTTGGGGCATCAGCCTGGGCTCCCTTCTGGCTTCGAGAGTGCAGGGAGTGTCAGGGTTTGGGCTTCAGCCCCATAGCTCTGCTCCTGGTTTCAGATGGAACTCAAGGCTTTAGTTACAGGGAGAGCACTGGGGCTGAAACTGGTGCTCCCCTTATAACTAAAGCCCTGAGCCCCAGCAGGACTAAAGCTGGGAACGGAGCTATATGTCTGAAGCTCTGAACTCCAGCATGCCCCTTTGGTCTAAAGCTCGGAAGCCTGGTATCTGAAGGGTCAGAAGTCAAACACCTCCACTTTATCCATGCCCAGAAACACTTCAGCTGCAGCCCCAACTCCCCCGTGGCTGAAGCTGGGGGAGGTCCAACCATACATACAAGTGTTGTATAATTCTCTATGATGGAGAATTGCATACATGAATGTTCCAAAGCTTAACAGACAAAAATAAATCATTTGCTGGTTCAGAAGTCATGCTTTTTCTCTTATGCTGCTCTTCGGAAGCAGTTTTTTAACCCTTGATGAGTAGGACCGTACCAAATTCATGGCCATGAAAACATCACAGGCAGTGAAATATGGTCTCCTCCATGAAATTTGGTCTTGTGTGTACTTTTACCCTATACAATAGGGATTTCATGGGGGAAACAAGCAATGTTCCTTTATTCTTTTCCTTTAATGTGCAGATTTATTCCATCCATATGTGGAATAATTTGTTATGTGCACTGAGACATGTGCACCACCACTAGAAAAAAAAACCTAGTTGTGAGCACTCTGCTAATCAACAGGGCAGCATTTGAATCTCTCCTGAGCAGCTGCACAAGCACCAAGCTTACAGGGAATACGAGAGACAAGTGTTTTTGAAACTGGGAGTCCTGACTCAAAAGGGGGTCATGGAGTGGTCGCATGGTGGTAGGAGGTTGCAGTACTGCTGGCCTTATCCCTGCACTGCCTTCACAGCTTGGTGGCTGAAGAGCTGTGGCTTCTGGCCAGGCACCCAGCGCTGAAGGCAGCACCTCACTGGCAGCAGTGGAGAATTAAGGGGGGCAATACCATACTATGCCAGCCTTACTTCTGCTCTGCTTCTGGCGACAGTGGCAGCACTGCCTTCACTTAGCTCCCAGCCATCACTCTACAACTGCCCGCCCAGTTCTGAAGGAGTGCCACTGCCAAAAGTAGAGCAGAATAAATTTATGACCCCTTCCTCCAAGTTCCTTTTTGGATCAAGACCCCTACAGTCACAACACTGTGAAATTTCAGATTTAAATAGCTGAAATCATTATATCTATGATTTTTAAAATCCTATGATCATAAAATTAATCAAACTGATCATGAATTTGGTAGGGCCTTATTGATGAGGCACTGATTCTTTTGGAACCTACCTCAATTATGGGAAAAAAGTGTCCCAGGAATCTTGTCAGGCTGAAAACTACATTATTATAAACTAAACTACTTACTGACAATTTAGTCTATACTTGTTTCTTTCCTATTTTACTATTTTAATCCTTGTAAAGCTTTCAGTATTCAAAGTCTACATTCAATAAACATTCAGCAGCTATATGGTGCAAAGTACTATGTTTTCCCATCTCAGATAAACATTTTAATAGCAAAAGAAAATAAGCTACTTTTAAAAGAATTCCTTAGTCTCTAAATAGGCTTACAGTCTAAGTTTTGAACTGTGACTTTTGTGGATCACTTGAATGTACACACAACTATTCTAGAGACAGAGTAATTTTATACATTACAATTTCAGAATCAGTATTTTAAAGTACAATTTAAAAGATCTGCAAAACCGTTTAAAAAAAGAAAGGTTTAAATGGATATTTATATTAACGTTGTGCAATGAGATGCGGGTCAGGTTAATTTAGACCCCAAATCTAGATTTTAATAATTCTTAGCACTGTGTTTTACAAATATTACCTAAATTTTTAAAAGCTTACTTTTTAGTAACTAACATTTCTATCCACATTAATTTATAAATTTATAATATTTTTATAGTTAAACTGAAACAGTATTTAAAGAACTATTTCCTTGCAGTGTTTACAATCTATACAATGTGCCATCTTGTTAAAAACATGGCTAACTTAAAACAATGTCTATTTTTAAAAAACTTGTTACAACTACCATCTCAGTAATAACATTAAATAGACAAATATATTTTTCAGCTTGTTTACTGTGTGAATTTGGCAGTACTTCATATGTATTTTCACTGTTCACTCTATTATCAGTTTCCCCCATCTGTATGGGTCTTTCACACACAAAGGAGAGAAATATACAGTTGTTAAATAAAAAGGAAAGATTATAGAGTTAAAATCAAAGATATTAAAGAAACTGCCACATGAAATCGGGTAGGTATGAAACCTAAAAATACATTTAACGTATTTTTCAAATGAGACTAGATTTCAAGTTCACAGCTCCCTTTTAAGATCTGAAAATTAAGGTTTAACAGGAAGCTTAATTGGGGGGGAGGGGAGACTCTGTATGAATTTTAACAAAGGATACTTCAAAAGTGCAAGTTTCAATGTTAAATATAAAATTACAAAATAACTGAACTGGTACAGCTATACAAGAAATCATCAAAACAAACATTATATCCTCTTCCATGTCTTACAGAAAGGAGGTGTGTGTTTGTACATATGTATGGAAAGATGTACATACCTGACAGCACACTAAGAAAATGAATAGTGTAATAGCGGTCCATAGCACTTTCTCTCTGAACTGGATCTATAAAATAGAATTTAAAAGAAGGAGTTTAATCATAAGCCTGCATTAACACTACATATTTAGATAACAGAATATAATAAAAATCTATGGAATAAAATAATACATCATATACTGGTCAGAGCCAGAGTTTTCAACCGTAACAGTAGATGTCTAATACTGATTATCCGATACATCTAATGTGACAGTAGTGGAAGTTCTAGGTAATAACTGAAGAATAGTATTTTGTAAGCTAGTTGTTCTGTAACAAAATCTCACTTAGACTGGCATTAGTGGAACGTTTATCATCTACTATGTAGTTTAGAAATGTTGTCAATCTGTGAGTCTGTTTGTTCAAGAACTCCTCAATGGTAAGGGCAAGCACAACCAAATTTGGTATGAAGTTTCCTCTTATAACTTAAAGCAAGGTCTGGGTTTGGTTGTGCTAGGACAATAGGATGTGCCTAGAATTCTATTGTTTCTCATAAATTGGAAAGCGAAGGGTCTGGTAGGAGGGACAGTTATATTGTACAATTACTACAGGGGGGCAGCAAGAGGACAGAGATGGAGACTGGGACAGCTATAACCCCACTGTGCCAGCAGAGGGCAGAGGTGGAGAAAGACACAGCTATCTAATTATATTTCAGAAGAATTTGACTGTTTATGTGTTTTGTCTGTTCCCCTCCCTCTGGCTGTACCTGCTAAAGCTGCAGCAGCCACGGACAGGCACTTCTCACCTAGCCCCAAGCTGCTGCAGTAAGAGAGGACTGGGGTTGTCCTCCAAACAGAACCTTTCATCTGAAGCCCCACCCCAGATCAATGATTTAAATAAAGAAAAGAAAAACTTATTTGAGTTAAAGACCTGAGCAACGCCAGGTAAATCTTCTAATACAGCTATAAAACATTCATTCAAGACAAGGGCAGACAAGAAACACAATAGTCTCAAAAAAGAACATCCCAGCAAACACTTCCTAGAATACATCTGAAAAACAATGGTGAAAACTATTAGATTCAAGGATCCTTCCACCTGTTTGTAATAGTGTAGCATAGGCCTCCATCTTTTTTGCACTCATATTTTAAGGCACCTTTTGTGATATCTAAAATCCATATTCCCTCTGGTTCTAAGACTATGGTGACACTTCAGAATCAGAGAAGACATTGCTTTACATCACTCATTACACTATGAAGACAAAAAAAAAGTTTATTTAGCTGTGGTATGACACTAAAGGAAAAAGGAAATCAGCCTTCTGAGACCATAGGCCAGAAACAGAAAAAGGTCATCCAGGTACTACAGGCTGAAACGACCACCAGCACTGAAATAACACAGTTATCTGATCAGATATGCCTGAACCCTTCACTCCCTTCACATTTTCTCATCTATAGTTGGTGCAAAATGAGTGACAGAAGTGTCTTTTCCACACGCTACGTCTACACTACATGCTTCTTGCACAAGAGCACATCCACACCTCAAAGCACATTGCAAAAGCCATGTGCTTTTGCGCAAGAGAGCGCCCATACTGCATGGATGCTCTTGCACAAGAAAGCTCTGATGGCCATTCACAGAATGGCCATCAGAGCACCTGTGCTTTTTCCCATAGGGGTTTCTTGTGCAAGAAGCCCCTCTGGAGCATCCACACTTGCCTTTTTGTGCACTAGCTGTAGCACAAAAACGAGTTATGCCTCTTAAAAGGAGATTTACCTAGGCTGGAAAAAGCCCTCTGGTTCTGCCGTTTTACTGTTGATTTACTTGCACAAAAGTGCACTTGAGGTGCAGATGCTCCACAGGTTTTTGCACAAAAACCTTGCAGTGTAGACATAGCTACAGTGGTTTCAATCTGTTCAAGTTTTTAGTTTAGAAAACACCCTGATCAAGCAGATTTTAATTACTAGGGGAATATGAACCAGAGCTATCTGATTACAATAAACGTAATTACTTTCAATATTAACATACCCAACCAAAACTCACAGATGATGCTATTTCATAAGAGAGAAAAGCATAGAAATAGAAAAGCACACATCTTGATTTCATGGAATACAATGAGAAAACTGATTTAAATGGAAGCAGGATTGGATGTAACTTTCACACATATCAGAACTTGATCAATGACTTAGAAGAAAGCCAAGTCCACTGATAAAATTTACAGATGACACAAAGATTGGGAGTAGTAAATAATGAAGAGGCACTGACATAGAACACTCTAGATGACTTGCATGAAGGTAAACAATATACATTTAAATATGGTCAAATATAAAGTACTACATCTAGGAGCAAACAAACGTAGAACATATCTACCAGAGTGGGACTCTATACTGGGAAGCCAAGATTTGGGGGTCATAGGAATAATCAGTTGAACAAGAGCTCTCAGTGCAATGCCACAGCCAAAAGGGTGAATACAACCATTGGTTATATAGACAGGGGAATACTGAGTAGGGATAGGGTGATTATATTACCTCTGTAATTGACACTGGTCTGACCCCTACTGGAATTCTGCATCCTGTTCTGGTGTCCACAATGCAAGAAGGATGTTGATAAATTAAAGAGGATTCAGAGAAGAGAGTCATGAGAATTATTAAGGGAAAACATGCCTTATAAATGAGAGACTCAAAGAGTTTGATCTGCTTTGCTTAAAATCAGAATTTAAGGGTTGATTTTATCAACCTGATAATAGAAGGTGTCAGATTGAGTTGAATACTCCCTCTCTGACACTCATTAAACAGCTGAGAGGGAACACAGCCTCTGAGTTCTGAGCATTTTAAACCTCCAGTACCCAGCCACTACTAGAGTCTTCAAGTTCCTAGATACACTGTTGGGATACAGACCCTCTTTCTAGCACCCTCTCCTAATAGCTAGACTCCACTGTCCAGTCCTTGGGCTCAGTAACTACCGTTTATACACCCACTCTAAGAATTACAAACAAAGGTGGGAGACCTTCTGGCATATCTTTTCCAGGGGTAATGCGTAAAGCATTCAACACACACAGACACTGAGAATTTATGCATTCTGTGTAACATCATGAAGTCCATACTCCCTTTGATTGTAAAACTGGTCTCCTCTTTACATGAGGGGTGTTGGCCTCTGGCTATCAACAGTCTTATTAAATGTTGAGGACTGTCCATCTATATGACAAAGAGATGACTGTTGCCCAAGGCAAACCATTTCTTCAAGTCTGAACTTAAAGGGATAAGTATCCTGGCCACAAAATCACCTGATAGTGATAGGGGTTTCTGGTCACTTGTACAAGTCTAATGAGGGAGTCCCCCCAACAGAGTAGAATGGAAAGTTACAGAAAAGGAGCATCTTTGGTAACAATGTTTTCCAGCTCAATAGGTAGGAGAAGCAACCGAACATATAGGGGTCTGCTGGGCTTGGGACCCTGACCATGTCCCTGGATACAGAGGAACCATAAGGACCCCTAGGGAAAAGTGAACTAAAGAGGGATATTGCTAAGTGATCCGTACTCGCACGCTTTATGTGATAAGTAAAAGAGCAAAGATATTAGATCCTGTACAAAGTATCTATTATCTGCTTTATACTTGCCACAGGACTTGTTGTACAGTAACACAGAAAGCTCACACCTTTGGGTGGTGATCTGGAAGTGGATATGATTAACTCATGGGCACATCTGAACGGAGAGCACTGACCCCAGGGGCTAAGCAAATGATTTCTGCTCTCAGGACGGGCTGCTACACAGAAGGTTTGCACCATCAGAGCATACTTAAGGATCCCAAGGATGGGGTATTTGCCTTGGTTCCATTCAGGCTCGGGAGGCTTGAACTACCCAGGGACCCAGAGGCTGGGTCCCCTCAGTGTACTGAGTGACTGAGTGGAGGTGCACATGACAGAGGACTCTGCAGCCCAGAACACAAAGGAATAACAAAATCCATTGGCTGGAAGTTGAAGCCAGACAAATTCAGACTAGAACTAAGGTGCAAAATTTTAACAGGGGTCATAATTAATCACTGGTTCAGTTTACCAAGGGTTGTGATGGATTCCCCATGACAGGAAATTTTAAAATCCACAGAAGATATTTTTCTAAAAGATATGCCATAATTCCAACAAGATTTTATTTGATAAGTATCAGATGATCACAATGGTCCCTTTAATAATCTATGAACAAAAATCAAAACAAGGCACTAACCTTTCTTTCAGGCTTCTGGATTTCAGGTAAAACTGCACAGAAAGGCTTAATAACTTCTAAAAATTTAACTGTTTAAAGAAAAAAATAAAATATTTTTAAAAGAAGATTAATAGTGAACTGTTAGGATTCAGCCCTTTAAATGTGCACATTAACTACTTGTACGACATTCAAAAAAATGACTTGCATACATAAATGAATACGCTTACCACCACTTGCAAATTCATGATTTAGTTGACCTGAAGACAAAATGTGGCAAAACTCTGAGATGAAATTTAATGTTTTATTACTAATAAAGTCTTTCTTTTCCTTGCTTGGTGACATTTTTATATAGTCATGAAATGAAGCATTATACATATTAATGACACTGACCTGAAACATAAAACTTTAATTGAAGATGAATATCTGCTATTTTTCCATGTTTAGGTAAATACAGGAAAAAAATGGTGATTTATAATACAGGTTGAACATCTCTAGTCTGGCACCTTCAGGACCTGACCAATGCAGAACCAGAGACTTCACCGAATCAGGTGAGTTCAATATCGTATAGTGGCATTATCAACACTTCCACGGCTTACTGGGGTCTTAGACATTTGGGGGTAAATTAGAGCTACATAGCAGCACAGAACACAGAGAACCAGGACTGTGACTGTAAACAAACTTTATGAGACTGTGGGAAACTTTTCCATACCCCTAATAAGCGGATATCCAGCTAACTAAAATCATGCCAGACCACGGATGTTGTCAAACTAGAGAGTGCCAGACTAGAGAAGTTCAACCTGTAGCACTAAAATATGCACAAGAAAAAAATTCATCCTAAATCATCTAATTGAATTGAATTTCCCAAAGTAGTCTCTTAAAAAAAACCCTCTGATTTTTAAGCCCTCTAAAACACTAGATGTAATTGGAGCAGTGTAGGATTTTAGTTCCTTTAACATTTGATGTAATACAGACTGGACAAGTTAGATAGTATTACCCTTTTACCGGAACAAATTCCAGAGCAAAGAACTATCTTTTTGGCCTCTAAAGCATGTGCATTATAAATAGATGCATTAGGTTTGAATATCAAAGATTCAGTCACCGATCCCTCTTTTAAAACAAATACACATACACACATCTGCAATCAGAACTAAGTACACAATCTGCTATATTGCTGAAATGATGCTTTTTCTTATTTTCTAATATACTGGGATATATTTTAACATAAGAACAGCAATACTGGATCAGATCAAAAGTCCATCTAGCCCAGTATCCTGTCTTCTGATAGCAGCTGATGCCAAGTACCTCAGAAGGAATAAACAGAACAGATAATCAATAGGTGATCCATCCCATCGCCCTTCCCAGCCATGTCAAACAGGCTAGGGACTAGGGATGTTAGCAAACATTTATTTTTGTAAATGTGTAACTCCTGAATTTTCCAATGATTACACATTTACACCCGGGGGGCAGGTGGGAGCCAGTGTTAGCAGGAAGCCTACGAGCACTGGCGCCAACCTGCCCCTCCTGACAGGGGGAGGAGGGAAGGCAGCTCCACAGAGCTAGTACATGCAGGGAGCCAGCTTCATGTGTGTACTGCCTGCCCCTCTTGACATCCTGTTGCCTCTCTATCAGAGACAGCAGTGAGGGAGTGGGGGGCAAGGAAGGCAGCTCCACGGGACCCAGCCAGCATGCACAGGCAGCCGCCTTTAAAGCTGGCTTCCCACATATACTGCCTCCCACCTGCCCTTCTTACCCCCCCCCACCTCGTGCTGCTGCCTCTTTATCAGAGGGTAGGTGTGTGTGTGTGGTTGGGGTGGGGGGGAGAGGGATTCCTCACTTGTGTGTGGCCCTGACTGATTTTTTTGTGGGTCAGTGACCCTGGCCTAAAAAAGTTTTCCCACCACTGATTTTATTCCTACCCTGTTTCCCTTCTTTTAACCAGTTACCGATTCATGAGAGGACCTTCCTTCTTAATCCATGACATCTTATTTTATTCAAGAGCCTTTGGTGATGGATCATTTTTTTACACTTTAATACTTGGTACAATGAAATTGTAAGACAGGTAATTAAAAACATGATTAGTTTATAAAGCTGAAACAATTCCATTGTTGATAAACTAAGGCTAAAATATCCTACAAAAATCCATCAGCTGCCAACAGATGAGCTGGATTACCTTGGTCTGACAAAGAGAAATTTGGAAATTAAACAGTCAGAAAAAGACCTAAATTATTGAACCATATTCTTCTCTCAAGGTATTCCATCAACCTGTACAATGTATAGAAGAGCTCCCATACTGGGGATCTCAAACAGTCTTATGAGACAGGCACGGTTCCCGGGGGTCATGGGTGGCACTTCTGCAGGCAAGGACACAGCCTCACTCAAGCTAGTGTAGTCAAAGCCTTCTGTGACCTACACAGAACAAGCAAGCTGGACAAACCCACAGCCAGACCCATAAACATGCTGGTTTGTTTTCCATTCCCCGGCCAGGAATGTTCCGTAAGGCATAGTCCCTAGCGCATTAGCCAGGAAGCATCACCCCCAACTTCCTCCAGCACCTTCCCAGTCATGCATAGGCCAATCCCTTACCTCCCTCACAAAGCATAGATTCCCCCTCACTTGACACAAGTCCCCGGTCTCATCTCCCTACAGCCAAGACCTGTTTCTCCCCCTGGATTACCCCACGCACCTCAACCTAGTGTTTATCTGTTTCACAAACTGCCCCAGCCTACTGTCTGTCAGACTGTGCCCCCTCCAGACATCCCCTACCCTCAGCCTAGTGTTCCTCCCTCAAGTTTTCCCCACAGGCTGAGCCTAGGGAGCTGTCCGCCCCTCTCCCAGTTCACATCCCCCACCATGCCCAGTCCGTCCCCTCCCCTCAGTTCACACCAAGACACCCAATCTAAGGAGCTGTTTGCCCATCCATCTGTCCCTCCCTCAGGTCACCCACACACACCCACCCCAGGGAGCTAGCTGTCTGTCTGTCCCTATGTCGCCCCGTGATACCCAGCCCGGGGAGCTGTCCTTCCCTCGGGTCACCCCCACGCGCCCAGCCCGGGGAGCTGTCTGTCTGTCTGTCTGTCCCTCAGGTCACCTCCACACGCCCAGCCCGGGAAACTGTCTGTCTGTCTGTCTGTCTGTCTGTCCGTCCCTCAGGTCACCCCCACACGCCCAGCCCGGGAGCTGTCTGTCTGTCTGTCCGTCCCTCAGGTCACCCCCACACGCCCAGCCCGGGGAGCTGTCTGTCTGTCTGTCTGTCCCTCAGGTCACCCCCACGCGCCCAGCCCGGGGAGCTGTCTGTCTGTCTGTCTGTCCCTCAGGTCACCCCCACACGCCCAGCCCGGGAGCTGTCTGTCTGTCTGTCCGTCCCTCAAGTCACCCCCACACGCCCAGCCCGGGAGCTGTCTGTCTGTCTGTCCGTCCCTCAAGTCACCCCCACACGCCCAGCCCGGGAGCTGTCTGTCTGTCCCTCAGGTCACCCCCACACGCCCAGCCGGGGAGCTGTCTGTCTGTCTGTCCCTCAGGTCACCCCGTGATGCCCGGCCGGGGAGCTGTCTGTCTGTCTGTCCCTCAGGTCACCCCCACACGCCCAGCCGGGGAGCTGTCTGTCTGTCTGTCCCTCAGGTCACCCCGTGATGCCCGGCCCGGGAGCTGTCCGCCCGTCATGTTGCCCCAGCGCTCAGCCCAGTGTCCATCCCTCACATCGCCCGCCTCTCCGCCCGACACTCACTGCCCATGGCGCCCGGGGCCTGCCTGGCCGAGGGGAGTCCGGGCTTCCCCTCCCCGGGCCCGCAGCCTCCTCCTCGCTCCGAGGCGCCGCCGGCCGCTGCCAGTCACGTGACTGCCCGCGCCCTGTTCCGGAACGCAGGTGCAACCAAGCCGCCTTCCCTCTGCCGGCAACTGATCAGGCAGCGCCCTGGCCACCTACGCCCTGAGCAGGGTGCCTGGGGCAGGGACGCGACCCGGAACAGCAGGCACCGTTCCGCTGCCTGGGAGGACCCTTCACCCTGGCAAAATGGTCCCAGCCTGGACCCGTGAAGCAGACCGGGGCAGGCGGCGCGGGGTCGTCTAAACCCGATAAAGGACCCAAAGCGTCATCCCCGCTGGCTGAGCCGCGGGTCAGAGGTCAACGTTCGCGCCGGGCGGATTGAGCCCCCCCAGCGCCGAGAAGGGCCATGAGGGAGCGCAGACATTGAACTTTGACCGCTTTTTGACCGTTCTGTGCCCCCTCCCGTGTCCGGAGCTCGCTTTTCCCTTCTTCCCCCACCGCGGGCGGGCCGGAGCTCGCTCTTCTGCCCGCCACCGCGGCGCTGGAGGAGCTTTGGGCCCCCCGGCGTCAGCGCCCCGCTTGCCCGCCCGGTGCAGGCCGACGGGGGAGACTTGCTCAGCGTGGGGCGCTGCCCTCGCCGCACAACCGTCCTGGAGCGCTCAGAGACTGAACGGAGACCGAAGGCGCTTTCAGCACTGCACATTGGAGGGAGGCCGCTGCTCACGTGTATCCTGCCCTTGCCTATTGGAGTATCGGACTAGAAATAGCTCAGCCCTGCCGCTGCTCCAGTTTACTGCTGTTGATATCCTAGCTGGAGGAGGTGTAGCCCCGCTCAGCCATGCGTCTGCAGCAGTTATACTGAAAACAAGTAGTTAGGGGGCACTTTACAAACTAACACAATAGACCAGGCATGTCCAAAGTCCGGCCCGTGGGCCAATTGCGGCCCGCGGTCGGATTTAATACGGCCCCCGCTTCTCCCGGCTCCCCGGTGCTTCTTTTAACTGGCGCGCACAGCGCGCCGCTAAGGGCCGTGCCGCCGCCGCAGTCCTAGTCCCTGCCCTGTAGGGCACGTCCGCAGCCCCGCTCGGCTGCGGGTTCGCCCTGCCCCCGGGCCGCCGTGAGGCCAGCGTGCCCTGCGCTCTCCGCCCGCCTCCGACCCTGCGGGCCCTCCGCCTTGGGGCTGAGAGTGTGGGGACAGTCACCGCTTCCTCCCCCTCTCCTGGCTCCCTGGTGTTCCTCTGAACTGGCGCGTGCAGCGCGCCGCCGCCATCCATGGCGGCCGCTGCGGTCCTAAAGCCTGCCATGTAGGGCATGTCCGCAGCCCCGCTCGGCTGCAGGTTCGGCCTGCCGCCGTGAGGCCAGCGTGCCCTGCGCTCTCCGCCCGCCTCCGACCCTGCGGGCCCTCTGCCTTGGGGCTGAGAGTGCGGGGACGGACTCCGCAGCTGCTGAGATCAGGAAATATCTCAGTATCTGTGATTGGCCCTGCGCACTGTCAGCTTCCTGGCGGGCTCAGGCACGTGGAGCTGCGAACACGCCCGAGCTCATCATTAGACACTTCACCACAAACAGCCACAAAAGCAAGAGAATTCTTGTTGGGCAGTGTATTAGTGCAGTGTATTAAACCTCTGGCACTGCGCTCACATGATCCCTTCCCCTTCTGGTCAATTTAAAAAAATGGTGACTGTAAATAAGAGAAGGAAAGTTGACAGTGAGGGCCACTGCTTCCAGGACAGGTGGAAAGTGGAATATTTCTTCACTGAAATACAGAATCACTGTGTTTGTCTGATATGCCAAGAGACTGTGGCTGTTTATAAGGAATTTAATGTCAAGAGACACTACCAGTCGAGACATAGCACATACGACAAGCTAACAGGGCACGACCGCAGTGAAAAGTTGAAGCAACTTGAAGCTGTTTTAATGTCACAACAGCAATTTTTCATAAGAGCCCGTGAGTCAAATGAAAATGCCACAAGGGCGAGCTATGAGGTGGCAACGTTAATTGCTAAAAATTGCAAATCTTTTGCTGAGGGTGACTTTATCAAAGAATGCGTTATGAAAATGGTTGAGAATATCTGTCCCGAGAAGAAGCAAGAGTTTGCCAACGTTTGCCTGGCTCGTAACACTGTAGCACGGAGAATTGAAGAGATTTCATCAAATATTAAGAGACAGTTGACATCCAAAGGAGTGGATTTTGACTTCTTTTCAATAGCCTGTGATGAAAGCACGGACCTATCTGACACAGCTCAGTTGCTGATTTTTATGAGAGGGGTGGACGATGAAATGAATGTGACTGAAGAGCTACTTGACCTCCAGAGCCTTACGGACCAAACAAGAGGAAAAGATTTATTTGTTTCTGTTAGTTCCGCCATAGATGACATGAAACTGCCTTGGAACAAAGTTACTGGGATTATTACTGATGGGGCACCTGCCATGGCTGGTGAAAGAAGTGGATTATCAACCCTAATCTGTAATAAGGTGATCGAAGAAGGAGGCAAAGCTATTAAACTCCATTGTATCATTCATCAACAAGTTCTCTGTGCTAAACATCTCAAATATGATCATGTTATGAAACCGGTGCTAAAGACTATTAATTTTATTCGCTCTAAAGCCCTGTGCCACCGCCAGTTTAAACAGTTTCTACTGGACATCCAGGCTGAATACGAAGATGTTTTATATCACAACGATGTAAGATGCCTCAGTCAGGGGTATGCACTGCAGCGTTTCTACTCTCTCAGAAAGGAAATCGGAGAATTCTTGGAAACAAAGGGACAACCAATGCGAGAACTATCTGATCCTATTTGGCTGGCTGATTTGGGGTTTCTAGTTGACATAACAAAGCATCTGAATGTACTGAACACGAGTCTTCAGGGGAAAGATGCAGCAGTGAACCAGCTTTATTCACACCTCAAAGCCTTTGGGACAAAGCTGCAACTTTTCATAAGGCAGTTGTCACAAACACAGCCCAATACCATACATTTTTCAGCATTGCAGGAAATAATGAACAGTTTTCCACAGGACAATATCAGTGCGCAAACGAGCAGGTATGCAGCAGACATTGCATCTCTGGCTGGGGAGTTTAAACGGCGCTTTCAGGATTTTGCAGCTATTGAAAAGGAGATCAGCCTTTTCTCCTCTCCATTCTCTGTTGACCCCGATGATGCTCCAGATCAGCTGCAGCTCGAGCTCATTGAGCTGCATTGTGACAGCGAGTTACGCAGTCGTCACCAACAGCTCTCTCTTGTGAACTTTTACCGCCAACTGGATAAGAGCCGGTTTCAAGAGATTCGAACATTGGCTAAGAAAATGCTGAGCTTGTTTGGCTCAACATATATGTGTGAGAAGACATTCTCTGCTATGAACTTTAACAAGAACCGCGTGAGGACAAGACTAAGTGACTCTCACCTGCGTGACATTTTGCGCATCAAAACCACTGCCTTTGAACCAGACCTAGCCTATGTGCTGCAGTCCAGATCTCAGTTTCACCCTTCACATTAGTGTAGGCAAGTTTTTTTTTTTCAATTGAGATGAATACATTGTAAAATCTCAGTTAATGTCAGTTGGTCTAAATCAGTTATAAATATATTTGGACACAACATGTATAGTTGGTGTTATGTTCCTGTTCATATTTTTTGAACTTAAAAGTTGACAGACAACCTTTATTACCAATAATATGTAATGTCCGTTACAATGTTCCTGACATATATTTCAGCTTCCTGGATTTTTTTTCATCTGGCCTTCAGATATGAAAGGCAGAGTGATTTAACACCTATTTAGATTTGTCATCCATGTGACGAAATGAAAAGTATGCCGTTTGCAATAAACTTTGCATAAAATAGTTAATTTGCACTTAATTTTAATGGTTCAAAGAATGTCAGGCAAAATGGTCGGCCCTCACGCATGTTCACTTCTTCAAATCTGGCCCTCTTTGAAAAAAGTTTGGACACCCCTGCAATAGACAGTAGCACGAGCTGGGTAAAACCTACTTTGTCAGCAGAGCTGTATATATGCACTGTAGCTGAATAAGGTACAACCCAGCTCCCCCTGCAGCTGCTGCAGTTCTACTGCTATTTATAATCTAGCTTCTGGCTGGATGAGTGCTAGTATTGTTTCAACAGGGAGCAAGAATTTTTCAAACATTACCCTCGGTGTGGTGTACAATTTCTAGTACTATCTCATCTTCCTGCCAGTTAAATTCCTGTTACCAAATTAAAAATGCAGATTTTCACACGGATACTGAATGCTTGGAAATACTCCTATTGGTTTCTCCTAATTTAAAAAGGTATATGTGAGAAATTCCAAAACCACCAAAGTTTAACAAAGATGCCCAAGTGTAGATTTTTTTTTTTTAACAAGAAAAAGACCAAGCCTTCATGCGCATAGACAATAGCAGATTTTGCCTGTTTGTTGCTGTAACACTGATTTATTTCATTCAGTACTAGCCTGACAACCGCTCATAACAGCTGTAGTACCACTTTAAGCAGGATGTTGAAGGTAGGTATACAGGGGCTTGAAAATCCCAAAACCTCAGTCCCATTGAAGAGGGAAAAAAGGTTTTGAATTAAACTTGAGCCAGTTGTCACTTTACAGCTACAAAAAGGATAATTAAGGCAAAGCTGTAAAGTGACAGCTGGCTCAAGTTTAATTCAAAGACAGGATTCCAGTGAAAGCAAATGGACAGGGCAGGCCAAAACATAGGTATAAATTTGAAACTAAGCTAGGGGAGGCTGGAAATGGATTACAGGAGAGGGATCACATGATGATTACCTGTTCTGTTCACTCCTTCTGGGGCATCTGCCGTTGGCCACTGCTGGAAGATGGGATACTGAACTAGATGAACCTTTGGTCTGACCCAGTATGGTTTTTCTTATGTAATAGGGCCCACCAGAATAAGGGCTCCACAATCTAGTCCCATGTGAACAGAAAAAAAATCTCAAGACGGGGAGCCCTGTTAACGTCTAACTTCAAGATCTGTGAGTAGTCCTCTGGCACCTTAGAGACTAAAAAAAACATGTATCATGAGCTTTTGTGGATAAGACACAATTCATCAGATAAGTTGGATGGCCTACTACTCATTGAGGGGGAAAAAAGTGTTTAAGTGAAAACAAGTTTAAAATCTAAATTCCTGCCTGGAGCAGTTAACTTCGCCCCACCATCATGTGTATGTTAGCCCTACAGAGTATCTTCCAAGGGTTTTAGTGGCACGTGTATAAATAGAAGACCATCCTACATTCCACATGGAAAGGGTAAGATTCATGTGCAGATTTGGGGATTATGATCTGGTCCAACATCTCATATGTTCTGTAAATATTTTCAGATTTGAGATGTGTGCACATTTTTTTAATTTGGTACTTAAGATGTTTCTACTTGAAGATCTCTCTATGTCCTTGGACCTCACTTCTAAGAGCATTTCTACTGAAAAATAAATTTTACATAAAAGTTAGTGGCAGCTAGCGATGTTAACAGGTAACTAATACCTGGGAAGCAGCCCCCGCCCACAGTCCACCACAGGTGGAGGGCTGCTCCAGCTTTGCTGGGTCCTCGTGTAGGGCTGCCAGCTACAGCTCATGAGGACTGGGCCCTGCTGGCCTCATGGGGGCTGGAAGCAGCTGGGCTAGAGAACCCACTCTCCCTGTAGCGGGAGAAAGGCACTCCAGTCTGCCCACCCCCATTTAACTGGTTAATTAAATGAGATTTACATCCCTATGTAATATTGTTAGAGCACTGTCCGTGTGACAGTTTTCAAAGTGCAGTACCAGCCAAAAAATAAAATTTTGACTCTACATTTAAAAAAGAATTGCTGTATTTAACATTCCAAATGCTACATATCAAATGTATGTTGGATTACTTATCTTACATTGCATGTACTTCCCCCATTCAAGTCTCTCTCAAAAAAACCAAGTAAATTAATGCACTGCAGTAGCATTTCTCCTCCACTGAGACCTGACAGCTGAACATTAGAGATCTGTTATCTCAGATTGCAGTAATTGCAGAATCCAGCACAGACAAGGGCTTGGAAATGGAAATACAGGGTGAAAAATCTGTACTGTATTACAGCAATACATGCACTAAATGATGTCTGATGTCCTATTCAAGAGCTGGGATTTGAGCAACAGAGATGAACAAAGTGAGCAGCCATTGTGATACATCCCAACTGAGGAATCAATGGCTAATTCAAACAACAACAAAAAACACTCATCCATTTTAAAAAGAAAGTCATAGGTTTGACAGTCCTGGAGGCTAGAGCTCTCAGTTTATCCTCAAACACCACAGGCAGCCAGCACTGCCATGCCATTGTGCTTCAACTGTGTCATACAGGTATTGCACAGGAGTGAGAAGATAGTGGCATTTATGACTCATTCAGTTCTCCATTGAAATTTTCCAACAGGGAACCCACCTGTGGTAGTATTTCTCCCCATCTGTGCCCACTCAGAGAGAAAGGCATTAAATGTGGTTCTCAAAGACCAATGGAAATACTTTATTGTTACAGAAATGCCATAATTGAAGTCATTACTCCATTCTTAAACTTTTAAATTAAAAGTTAAGGGACAACTTCCCAAACTGAATACCAAAGAACTATGGATTTGTCCTGATATGTGGGATAATGCTTTATAAATGAATCATTTGATTTCACAGCTAACTGATCTCATGGCAGTTTTGTTTTTATATAATGAAAAAATACAAAAGGACAGTGGGAATTGTCCTCTGCATAATATATATAGGCTGAGGTCATTATGGGTTTTGTTGCATCCATACATTTAAAGAACTATTTGCTCCTTTCAGAGCAGTTTTTGATTTGTTCTTCCATTTTAGGATGAAAAAGCCAAGGGATTTTCCTTGTGAGAATTTTACAAATATTGTAAGAAACTGGTTTCCAAGTAGAAAGATCTTAGACAAAAGTTTTGGCAAGAAGGTCTTCCTGTTGCTGCTGGTGTAGAGTTCCAATGCCCACTGCCGGAGCTGGTAAGGGAGGTCTACTCACAAGATGAAGCTGCAATTAAAATTCAAGAGAAGAAAAAGTGATTTAGGCTGATGTCTGATTAGGACTGATTTTATTTAACATTATTTCATGCCCTTATCACCATGGCATTTGAATGCCTCAAAATAAACCACACACAAACACTGAAGTCCCACATATATGATTTAGGAAGCTATTCCTGTCCTTTTACTTGTCAAAAAATATCTTCACCACCTTATCTCAACACTGGGATGACTGCCTCAGTAAAGAGGGAAGCCTTCAACTACGCCCTTAAGATCAAAATATTCATGGTAACAATCCACCCAAATGAGATTTCGCAGTGGAAGACATCCTAGGTCCCAAAATTTCAGTTCCAAGAACGAGAGCAGGAGTGCCTCAGCAGACCTTAACCACCACAATGATCCTAGCTCTCCTGACCAGCTAAGAGACCTTGATAAAGTCAGTTAGGGATAGATTCACAAAAGGGCCTAGCCTAGAGGCATCCTGAGTAGGCAGCCACACTCCCTATGCAATGCACAACAAGAGATAGGTACTCAAGAAGGACATTCACAGAACCCATTCTGATCAGGCAGCTGACTAAACCAACAGGAAACACTGAGGACAGGAAGGTGGTCTAAGCCCCATGTCTGAAAGGACTAAGGCATAAGGAGGGAACTCTACTGCAGATTAAAAAGCCATGGAATTAGGAATCTAAATCCTCTCTCAATTAAAAAAAAGATGGAGGAGCTAGGAGCCCAGTGAGCTCAGTTTCCCCTAAGGGAGAGAAGGGATTAGAACTTTGTTTTTTCACCTCTCAGGAAAGCAATCTAAACTCTGGGCTATTGGATGTTCTGGGGCAGGCTTCTCACCCTCTCCTATTGATGTTGTTCTGCTGTGCATAATTAAATATTAACTCAGCCTCAGAGTAGGAGTGACTACCTACCTAGTGACTCCCTAGTTCAAATCTCTTCCTCCCAGCAGTCAATAAGGGGGTATTGATCCCAAGTCTCCCACATTCCAGGGGAGTTCTCTCTAGCCATTGCACTAAAGGTTATGGGGAGCAGGGAGAAGGGTCATGCTCTGAGCATATTTGTTGGATCAGGTTACAAAGGCAAGACAGGCAGGGTACACCTCATCTATGAATCCCACTAGGGCTTGGGCACTGAGCTGATGATGGGTGATGTCAGGAATAAGGTCCTGTGCATGTACCCAGCATATAAAATTCAGCAGGAGGTGGAAACAAAGGGGTCTACATGTCTAGGTGACAGTTGCACAGTAGTTTTATGAATATCAAGGATACCTAAATGTTGGACTTAGGCAACTGAAATGGACACCTATGTTCCTACGATTTCATCATCATCATCATCAACGCCCGTTGGTGTCCGATACCTCCCTCACTATATCCTTCCATCTTTCCATGTCCAGTGCGGAGTGGCTCAGTTTCTGAAAACTAGCTCCGCACCAATCTACTATATCATCTACCCATTCTCTGTGGGGTCTGCCTCCCTTATTCGGACCATCCATTATGCCGAATACCAGGGTCTTATCTTTTCGCTCGCGTTCATTCTGCAGATATGCCCAAATAGCTGTAATTTCCATTGTATAACCTTCTGCAGCAGGTTCTCTTTCGGCTGTATCTTCCTATATAATTCCTCGTTGGTGACCTTCTTGGGGCCTGTTTATTCGGTCTATTTATATTGTGAACTCTTGTGGGCAGGGTTTCTCACTGTTTGTAGAGTACCTCACACAAACACTCGGCCCCAACTCTGGCTGTGGCTATTCTAACATACAGACTAGTTGAAGTTGGAATATTATACTCATTTGATATTTATGAACATTAAACTTATCCCTACTAATTTCTGTTAGCAAAATATAGCAAATTAAACGAAAACCTTACCTTACATGCCAACTGCTTTTCAAACCTTGGTGACACAAAGGCCCAGGGACCCATGTTCTGTGGCTCTTCCTGACTCCAAATAAAATCTGTAGGAAAAATAAGAGGCTTTGTATTTCAATGTTCCATATACATCAATTGGTCTTTGCAATGAATACACAAACAGGTACTAATGAATCTCTAAGCTAGTTTACTTAGATGCAATGAGAACATACAGCTATCACAGCAAAAGCATCCCCCCTCCCAATCAGTCTGAAGACTGGACTGACTAGGTTACCACACAATCTGAAAGAAAATTTGTATTTTCAAGAAATTATTCTTCCTATTTTCCCCAAATCCTTCCATTACAGAGAACACTCCCTCACTTGATGTGCTTTAAAGGATATTCCTCCCTTCCTCCCCTAAGGTCAAGAGATCGAACACTGGTGATCAATAGGAAAAGATACTAAATTAAACAATCTGCAGTATTTATTTAAATACACATTGTATCAATAAGCTCTTTAGGGCAAGGATTGTCTCTTAGCCTGTTTATACAGTTCTAGCACAATAGGAACACAATCTCAATTGGGCTTCCAAGTTCTACTTGGAATTTTTACAAATTCAATTTGTATTAATAACATGTAAGTTTATCACTGCCATCTGCTGCATAGATTCAGAACTGCTTATTTGCATCATAGGCTCCATACTAGTACATTTCCCTATAGTTCAATTAATAAGGATTTGTGTTTCTAAAGCAGCAGATCTAAAGTTATATCTATAGGGAAGTGGGAAAAAACAACAACAAAAACCGAACCAAATCTAGGCCTTTTAATCCTAAAAGGAAAGAAAAAAAATGAAGCAGCAACAAGTCTAGTTTTGGATGGCCATGGGTTTTAATATATTGAGAGATTAAATGCAAAGTATAAAGATCTTCCTGACCTTTGGCATTTTTGTATTTGTTCATCTCTTGCTGTAGAGCTTCCAGGGGGAAAGGACAAAGTTCTTCTAGTCTGACAATAGCAGTGCTGTGCTTCTTCTCTTCTAGTGCCTCTCTCTGTTTCAGCAAAGCATAGTAATGCTTGCCACAACAGAACACCACTCGGCTGATGCTAAAAAGTAGAAAAATTAAAGTGTTTTCAGCTTCAGCATTTTAAAAAATGACCCTACCCAGACACTTGTTATACATTCATTCCTAAACTTTTATAAAATAAAGAAAACTGGACAAGACCCAAGTGCTATCAGATCAAAATAAAGAAAAAAAAAAAAAGAGGATGGAAGAGGAAAAATTGTCCAGTTATCAAGTACTTAGCCTTGGATAAACTCCCGGCTTTGCTACAGACTGGGTTGGCCAAGTCATTTAGTCTCTCTGAGCCTTAGTTTTCTATCTGTTAAATGTGGACAGTAGTACTTCCCTAACTTACAAGGGTGTTGACGATAATAAATACATTCAGGTTTGAATAATTCACATTCTACAGGTTGTACCTCAGGATTCTGGTGCTCTGTGATCCTGCCAGACCACAGGTACTCCTGGACCAGACAGCCTGGAAGCCTAAGAGCAGGAGGGTCAGCCAGGGCCAGAGCCCCACAGATGCTCAGGGTCAGAGTCCCCGGCAACTCCCTAGAGGACAGGGCCAGGGCTGGAGCTCTGCTGTAGCCCATGGCAAGCAAGGCCGGAGCCGGAGCTTGTGCCACCCAGGGATTTGGCAGCATCTGGGTGAGTAGTCTAGACTGGTTGGGGGGAAGGGGAAATTAGGTAGGGTGCCTGCTAATCAGTAGATGATGGGCTTGGCAGCCAGTGGCAGGGGACCAGATACTAAGTACCACAGACAGAAGTTTACTGGTACTTTGCTACCTTTAAAGCAGGACTATTTATATTCCCGAAGCAGGGGAAAAAACCCATTAAACCTACTTTTTAAATATAGTTTTCTGGTCCAGCCATGGTTCTCATCCCTACAGGCTCCTCACTTGAGCATGTGAAACATTTAAAGACCAACAACAACTATTTTTCCTCACAAAAATAGCAGTGCAAAACCTTCAGGCCTAATTCAGCTCTCATTTATAAGCATGTTAATCAGGGCTAGGTAATTAAGTCAGTGGAGTGAGTTTTACAGATATAACAAGGGAATAGAAGGACCTATAATTCTACCCTAAGTTTTCTATTGATCCTGTTTATTTTTTCCTTCATAAAACTATCAGACATGAATTTAAGAAAAAAAAAAATCTCGTTTTACAGCCAATTATGCTTACATACTGTTTGGAACCATGAATATTAGAAACAAGAATCAAGTTACCTGTTAGGATCCACTGACAAATCACCAATTACAGGCTTGAATGTTGTCCCTGGGGCCATTTCTTGAAAACTTGACACTGCCCCCTAAAGGGGGGGGGGGGGGAAGAGACAAGAAGGGGGAAGAAAGTAGGATATTAACTTGTAGTTTCCAAATCTAAAAATTAATGTATTGTATAATGATCAAAATATGATCCTGAAGAAAATACCAGAAGTCAAAGTCTTATACTACTGTTTATTGATCAAAACAATGCATCAATCAGTTGTCTATGGGAATTCTAAGTTTATTGGCATAATCTTCATTATTAACAATGGCTACAATTAAATTGATTAACAGCTGATGCTGTCAAACTGATTTTAGCCCACATATTTAGACTAAGATATTATTTCACTGTGACTATTATGAAGAATTATCCAGATATTTTAATTTAATTTCCAGGGGCTTTCCTATCATTTATTGAAAGGACAAAGGATGGAAGAATTTAAAAACCTTCTTTGCCAACTCTGTGAATGCCAAAACACAGCAGGACATTTTGCTAATGCATGAAAAGTGGGACATGAAACTCACCAGTGTAGTCTCAATATCAAAGATGAGTGAAATGGAAAATTCAAATGTAAGTGGTCAAATAAGATACCATTTAACTAAAATCCTTTTGAAAGCCACTATACTGTCAACTTGGTGGAAAAAATCCATGTGGACATACCAGTGTAAAACTATAAGTGTTATACTGGCTTAGCTTGCACTGGAAAGGTTTACAGGTGCAAGCTAAATCAATATAAGCCATGTTTAAATACATTTATGAAGTCCAATACACAAAGTTTGAATCAGTTTAAACTAGTGCAAACTACATTTAGTTAAACTGGTGCAACAGTGTGTTTTAGAGTAATCCAACTAAAAGTAACCCTAGCAGAGAGTGTTTTACTCACAGGAAATCTGAGTAGCATTTTGGGAGAAACAACAATTAAAGGCTTCCGGAAGTTTCGGATCATTTGCCTACGAAGCAAATGGAAATACTGCGCTGGGGTGGTTGGATGCACAACTGACATGTTCACGTTGTCACCATCAACTCCCTCTTCTGCACTGTCACACATCTATGCAATGACAAAAACAATTATCCCTCACCAACAAGTAAGTTATAAACCAAACATGCTTGAAGCAGCATGAACTATGGAGGTAAAAATCACTGGTGTATGTATATGGAACAAATATACACACCAGTATGTGCTGAAGATCTCTCAGCTTGCAGAAAAAGGCATTAGCAAAGGTGTTTTTTTTTTCCCCCCCCCCCCCCCTTCCCTGTTTGAGTGAGGCTTTAAGAGAGAGAGTTCTCCAGGTAGAGGAGAAGCAGATACAGGACTCTTGAGGGAAGTGTGGGTTGTGTTTGGGGCTTTCTTGATGTGTGCTGAGCTTATGTTTATGAGTGAGGGTTGGTGTGTGTTTTTTTTGTCTTTTGTTTGTTTATTCATTTATTTATTTATTTACCCCTGTGTTTGAGAGTGAGGCTTTTTTTTTTTTAAACCACTTCCCCTTTGTCCTCCCCCTCCCCTTGATGGAGTTTGTGCTGTGATTGGCAGGTGGAAACTGTTGGCTTCTAATTAAAGTTTGAATTCTAAAAGCCTCTGCTGATTGGCTGAGCCTTGGGAGGGGGAGGGGCTTTCAGGCACTCCAGGGCTTTATAAGGCAGTGGGCAAGCGACCAAGGAGCTTGCGAACAGGTAAGTGCTAACAGGGAGTTGGGAAGGGCGTGAGGTTCTCTTGCCTTTCTTTTTAAATCCCTTCTCCAGGACAGCAGTGATGGGTGGTGATGGGTCTGCTGTTACCTGCACAGCATGTGCCATGTTTGTCTTCCTCCTGGAAGAAAGAATGGACTTCATCTGCACGACGTGCAAGCTGGTCGACATTTTGGAAGAAAAAATTAGAGGACTAGAGGCCCAAGTGTCAACCCTACGCTCGATCAGAGAGGATGAAGACTTCCTCGATAGAAGGCAACATTTAATCATTCAAGCACGGCAGGCAGAGGAGCCAGAGAGGGCAGTACGTGACCAAGAAGAAAACTGGCAGCATGTAACTTCTAGAAGGGGAAAAAGGCCAGCACAGGAATCCCCTGATGCTATAGAGGTAAGTAATCGCTTTCAAGCTCTCTCCACAGGCTCTGCAGTGCTGAAAGCTCTGGAAGGGACCTCACAAGGAAGAAACCAGAGGGGAACACCATCTACTGGAAGGCATGGGATGCGTAGTCCTAGGGATGGGGGTTCCACGGCCACCACCCCCAAAAGAAAACGACGGGTGGTGGTGGTCGGGGACTCCCTCCTAAGAGGGACTGAGCCATTCCTCTGCCGTCCGGACCTGGAATCTCGAGAGGTGTGCTGCTTACCGGGAGCTCGCATTCAGGATGTCACTGAGAGGCTTACCAAGCTGATCAAACCTTCGGATCGCTACCCCTTCCTGCTTCTCCACATGGGAACTAATGATACAGCCAAGAATGATCTTGAGCGTGTTACTGTGGATTATGTAGCGCTGGGAAGAAGGATCCAAGAATTCGGAGCGCAAGTGGTATTTTCGTCCATCCTCCCTGTTAAAGGGAAAGGACTGGGCAGGGATTATCGAATTGAAGACGTAAATGCTTGGTTGCGCAGATGGTGTTGCAGAGAAGGCTTTGGTTTCTTCGACCATGGGACTCTGTTCCGGGCACAAGGATTGTTAGGAAGAGATGGGATCCACCTAACGAAGAGAGGACGGAGCATCTTCGCGGGCAGGCTTGCAAACCTAGTGAGGAGGGCTTTAAACTAGGTTTGTCAGGGGACGGTGACCAAAACTGAGGGGAATGGGAAAGTCGGATACCGAGAAGAAATGCAGAGAGGAAGGGGCAAGAAAGGAGGACCCATATTTCAAATGGAGAAGATAGGACAATCAACTGGTTACCTGAAGTGTTTGTACACTAATGCGAGAAGCCTGGGCAACAAACAGGAAGAACTGGAGGCCCTGGCCCAGACCAAGAAATATGATTTAATTGGGATAACAGAGACTTGGTGGGATGACTTGCATGACTGGAGCGCTGTCATGGAAGGGTATAGACTGTTCAGGAACAACAGGCAGGGAAGAAAAGGAGGAGGAGTTGCACTATATGTAAGAGCACTACCATTGCTCTGAACTCCAGTATAAAGAGGGAGAAAAACCTGTTGAAAGTCTATGGGTTAAGTTTAAAGGAGCAAACAACAGCAGTGATGTTGTGGTTGGTGTCTGCTACAGGCCACCGAATCAGGTGGATGAGGCTTTCTCTTTGGACAACTGAGCGAAGCTTCCAGATCGCAGGCCCTGGTTCTCATGGGGGACTTTAATCACCCTGACATCTGTTGGGAAACCAATATGGCAGTACACAGGCAATCCTGGAAGTTTTTGGAGAATGTTGGGGATAACTTCTTGACACAAGTGCTGAAGGATCCGACCAGGGGCCATGCGCAGCTTGACCTTCTGCTCACAAACAGGGAGGAACTAATAGGGGAAGTGGAGGTGGGTGACAACCTGGGAAGCAGTGATCATGAGATGGTAAATTTCAGGATCCTGACCAAAGGAAGAAAAGAGAGTGTAGTAAAATACACACCTTGGACTTCAAAAAAGCAGATTTTGACTCCCTCAGAGATCTGATGGGCAGAATCCCCTGGGATGTTAACATGAAGGGGAAAGGAGTCCAGGACAGCTGGTAGTATTTTAAAGAAGCCTTATTGAAGGCACAGAAAGAAACCATCCCAACACGTAGCAAGAGAGGCAAACATGGTAGGAGACCGGATTGGCTTACAGGGGAAATCCTTGGGAAACTTAAGCACAAAAAGGAAGTTTACAAAAAGTGGAAACTTGGACAAATGACCAGGGAGGAGTTTAAAGGTATAGCTTGAGAATGCCGGGGGGTTATCAGGAAGGCGAAAGCGCAAATGGAATTGCGACTGGCTAAGGATGTGAAGGGTAACAAGAAAGGTTTCTACAGGCATGTTAACAAGAAGAAGGTGATCAGAGAGGGTGTGCAGCCCCTAATGGATGAAGGAGGTAACCTAGTGACAGATGATGTGGGGAAAGCTGAAGTACTCAATGCTTTCTTTGCCTTTGTATTCACGGACAAGGTCGGCTCCTGGACTTCTGCGCCAAGTGACGCAAGATGGGATGAAGATGGACAGCCCGTGGTGGGTAAAGAACAGGTTAGGAACTATTTAGAAAAGCTAAACATACATAAATCCATGGGTCCGGACTTAGTGCATCCAAGGGTGCTGAGGGAGTTGGCAAATGTCATTGAGGAGCCTTTGGCTACTATCTTTGAAAAGTCGTGGAGATCGGGAGAAATCCCGGATGATTGGAAAAGGGCAAATGTAGTGCCCATCTTCAAAAAAGGGAAGGATGATGATCCAGGGAACTATAGGCTGGTCAGTCTTACCTCGGTTCCTGGAAAAATCATGGAAGGGATCCTTAAGGAATCCATTTTGAGGCACTTGGATGAGAGGCAAGTGATTACGAATAGTCAGCATGGATTCACAAAGGGCAAGTCGTGCCTGACCAATCTGATTAGCTTCTGTGATGAGGTAACTGGCTCGGTGGACATGGGGAAGTCAGTGGATGTGATATACCTTGACTTTAGCAAGGCTTTTGATACGGTCTCCCACAATATTCTTGCCAGCAAGTTAAGGAAATGTGGATTGGATAAATGGACGGTAAGATGGATAGAAAGATGGCTAGAAGGCCGGGCCCAGCGGGTAGTGATCAATGGCTCGATGTCAGGATGGCAGTCAGTTTCTAGCGGAGTGCCCAAAGGTTTGGTTCTAGGACCAGTTTTGTTCAATATCTTTATTAATGATCTGGATGAGGGGATGGATTGCACCCTCAGCAAGTTTGCAGATGACACTAAGCTGGGGGGAGAGGTAGATACACTTAAGGGCAGAGATAGGGTACAGAATGACTTAGACAAATTGGAGGATTGGGCCACAAGAAATCTGATGAGGTTCAACAAGGACAAGTGTAGAGTCCTGCACTTGGGACAGAAGAATCCCAAGCATAGTTACAAGCTGGGGACCAACCGGTTAAGTAGTAGTTCTGCAGAAAAGGACCTGGGGGTTACAGTGGATGAGAAGCTAGATATGAGTCAACAGTGCCCTTGTAGCCAAGAAGGCTAATGGCATATTAGGTTGCATTAAGAGGAGCATTGCCAGCAGATCCAAAGAGGTCATTATTCCCCTTTATTTGGCTTTGGTGAGGCCACATCTGGAGTATGGTGTCCAGTTCTGGGCCCCCCACTACAAAAAGGATGTGGACGCATTGGAGAGGGTCCAGCGGAGAGCAACCAAAATGATTAGGGGGCTGGAGCATATGACTTATGAGGAGAGGCTGAGGGACTTGGCTCTGTTTAGTCTGCAGAAGCGAAGAGTCGGGGGGGGATTTGATAGCAGCCTTCAACTTCCTGAAGGGAGGTTCCAAAGAGGATGGAGAGAGGCTGTTCTCAGTAGTGATAGATGATAGAACAAGGAGCAATGGTCTCAAGTTGTGGTGGGAGAGGTCCAGGTTGGATATTAGGAAAAACTATTTCACTAGGAGGGTGGTGAAGCACTGGAATGGGTGACCTAGGGAAGTAGTGGAATCTCCATCCCTAGAGGTGTTTAAGTCTCGGCTTGACAAAGCCCTGGCTGGGTTGATTTAGTTGGAATTGGTCCTGCCTAGAGCAGGGGGCTGGACTTGACGACCTTCTGAGGTCTCTTCCAGTTCTATGATTCTAAGTTATGAGATAATTGCTAATATCACAATGACATCACTACAAAAGCTGTAACTGTGGTGTAACCAGGACCCTTGAGTCTATTTTTAAGAGTGTGAATGGGCTCTCGAATAACTTCTGTATTTGATCACCACACTGCCATCACAGTGAGTTTGTAAAGCAGAAAGTTAGAGATGTTACAGTCTTTAAAATATTTTTTATACAGCAACTTTTTAAAAGATAGCAACAATAGCAAAATGATAATATGGAATTCTGAGGTGCTTTCCAATACAGAATCTCAATATCCCTTTTCAAATATTAGTGAATTCAGAAAAAAAATGCACCTGCAAGACTAAGATTTATTTGGGCATAAGCTTTCATAGGTAAAAGCCACTTTGTCATATGCATCATGCAAAACCAGTATAATATTAAATCAACAAAGAGTTTGTTCGTTCATTTAAGAACTCCTCCTGAACCATAAGAACTAAGGACCACCACATTCAGTACACAGTTTCCTCTTACCGTAACATAAGCAAAGGTAAGGATTTCGTTGTGCCAGGAAAGGGATTACTTCTCATAAAACAATACGGGAGGAAAAAAAAAAAAAAAGACAATCACCAGGCAGGTGAAAGGGGTTGGGCTCTACTCCTACCCTGTCCAGGACTGCTCCAGGCCTGAGTCTTCCAACACCACCAGATGCCCTTTAAGGTAGGCAAGAGAGGCTGATGCTCCCCCCTCCCAGATTTGTATGGGGACATTGCTGGCTGTTCCCCTTCATCAGGGAGCAAGGGGAAAGTGCATAGTTACTGCATTCCTCTCTCTGGCTGGAGAGTGCTGGGGGCATTAGAACCCTGCACTTTTCTCATCTTTTAAATAAAGCATGTAACATTTTCCTTTTATTTTCAAAAAAATGGAATTAAGGACCCAAGCAATGCTGGGTAAAAGTGCTAGTCATCTAATAAATAAGATAAGCTTTGTTCACAATTTTTAAAATATGAAAGTGTAAACATTAAGACTGAATAAAATGTAGATTAATCTATACAAGTAGTTAAATGTGTATAGATATAGTGCATGAAGAAAGGATAGAAGGATCAAATTTAATACAAAGACTGTATTTAGTTGAAAATCAACGTCATATATATAGCAGCCCATTGTCTGTGAGTCTGTAACAGTGACGTACATGGCCACGCCCCCTGGCTGTGTATGTCAGCGCCCCTCCCTCTGTGGCGGTTCGGCCCAGCCCTGTGCTGCTCAGCTGGGCCCTGGTAGGCAAGCAAGCGGCGGCAAGCGGCCCTTTGGGGTCCTCATTCCCCACGCGTGTGGAGCGCCGACCCCAAAGGGCCGCTTGCCGCCCCGTGCCCAGCTGAGCCTAAGATCAAGACTTTCTGCTTGCTGATTTAAATCCGTCTATATGGCTTAATTTGACAGCAAGTGCTATAGGCAAGTTCAACAAAACAGCCTTTCTGAAGCATCCGACACTGGCACGCATCGACAGAGATATGACACAGGCAGGTGATTCTAGCTACCTGTAGAAAACGTTCCATTCGGCAGGAAGAGTGTTCAGGGCCTGCACCATCATAGCCATGGGGAAGAAGAATGACTATCCCGCTCTGCAGCAGCCATTTAGCTTCACCTATAGAAACACAATTGTAAGGGGAAAGGGGGAGAATTTCACAGAGTGTAATTCACTAAGTGACTGTCTTTGCAAATCGTCTTCCAGAGGTTTATATACATCCCTAGCAAGAGAGTCTTTAAACAAACAAAACTATGCAATTTCCTCTAAGAGTTTAGTGGTCAGATTGAAATTTTGACACAGTACAACTTAATTTACATGAAAATCTCTGAGGATTGTGACTTGTGTGTAAATGAGAGCTGCTAGGTTTTGAGAAATATTCTAAGTCTGCAGTAGCTATGTTCTTCTGCTTTGATTATCAATCCTATATTTTATTTTAAAAATTGCACTCAAGAGTTAAAGTCCTCTTAATTGAACATTGTCATCCTGATTAGGAAACTATTCCAATTAAAAGCCTCTTCAAAAAAACAAAAACAAAAAAACCCCCACAACTAAGAACATTTAAAGTTCAGCAAACTATACTGAACAACAGTGGTTCACTTCATGTTCTCTTTTACAGTATTTATTTGGAGACTTTTATATCAAAATACCAGCACAGATAATTTTATACCTATTTAACCTCTGGTAAGTAATTTCTTAAGCAGATGCCCCTGTTGAAAGTGTGTCCATTTGAAGCATAGTTTATTCTAATACCGTCCTGCTTAAGGATCATGTCCCCTTCTCAGTTTGCTGGTTTCCTGGAAACTATGTCAATGAAAAGCCATCTCAGATTAAGTACAGTGTGCTGGAATAATTTACAATTCTGACAATTCCTATTTTCAATCAAACTAAAGTCTGATAGTTTGGGGTAGATATCTGTGTGTGCAGTTATAAATTCTATTTGGCTTTATCAATGCTGTTTGAAATAGTAACAGTCATTGTGCATTAAACCATCCATTCCGTAGCAGGAATTTGACACACAGTGGAGAGTTTAGGTTTGGAAAACCATGCCAGAACAATCATGGGGCATCAACAATGAAATATTCCCCTGCTTCAAAAATGGGATTTCTGCTAGGAGAGCCTTTAACCATGAATGGCTTTTTCTTCACATAAACTTATCAAGAGGAAGAAGGCTGGAGAGGTGGAATATGACCCAGAGCTAGGAACAGCGCTTAGCAGCACATGGTACTTAGTGGTTGGATCCCTTCATCACATTCTGCTGTTCATTCGGAAGCGGGTCTAGACTATGCTGTGAAAAAGTAAAAAAGTCATAAAAAGAAAAAAAAATCCTAACAACCCATTAGCACTGGAAGGATGATGCAGTGATTAGGGAATTAGCATGGATCTTGGTTCAAGTCCATGCTCCTCCTTGGAAAAGTATTAAGTGTCTCTGGGCCTCAATTCCTCATCTGTAAAATAAGAATAGCACTACCCTACTTCACAGGGATGTTGTGATGGTACATATATGGAAGAACATGAGGTGCTCATAGAAAACAGTAATTGGGGCCATATAAGTACAGCAGCTAGATTACTCAAATAGATTTCCTATACATGATACAGAATTGCTTGCTCTGAGAATGAGGTATTTTAGTTAAAAAAGGAGTTTCTGTAACACTAACCTCCAGAGATGAAAGTGTCAAATATTATCTGGGCTCCATTAAAGAAATCACCAAACTGAGCCTCCCAAATTGGCAGTAACTTGGGGCTTTCAATACTCATTCCATACTCAAATCCAAGCACAGCTTCTTCAGACAGGGGGCTGTTGCTCACCTAACAGAGAAAGAGTTTGGAGAACATGGATAGGTGGGAAAAAAAGAGAAACTGTTAGAATCAAATTCATTTTTTCCAAAAATCAAAGCATGTCTATGACAGGAATGTTTGGGAAGCACATTCCTAGGTACGGATGCATTCCACAATAACCCTTTTTCCACTTTTAAAAAAAATTATGAAGGAGCTATCAGGCTACTTCATAGTTTCCTTCACCTCCATAGCTGATCTCCAAAAAAAACCCAGAGCCCCTCTCTCAACTAAATCCAAAATAAAAAAACAACAACCAATTAAGAGCTTCAGTTGAGTGTGTTGCTGAATTAACGGAATTATTGACTTGCTCCCTGTATGTCAGATCACAATTCCTTTTACTTGCAGACTTACTTCTATGGAAACAAGTAGTTAAACCCATCCATCCCAGTTATTAGAGAACTGAACCAGAATTCTATAAACTGTGGCCCTTCAAGTGATTGTTCACATGGATTCAACTTCTGATGTGCATGTGTCCCATGTGCATACAATTGGATTCTTTTGGCCAGTAGAGTCTATTGGAGCAACATCTGCATTCTAAATGTCTTCCATATTCCCCCTCCACCTAAGGATGTAAAGCAGAATGGGCCCAACTGTTCCTCAGTTCCTTCTTCAAGACTGCACCCTCACAGCATTCACCAACTTAACAGTGCATTGTATTAATATAATCAGTGGTCTTACCAATTAGTTGTTTGCTAGTGCCTGATGTAAAAAAAAAAAAAAAATTACATTGTATGCGTGTGTACAGTAGACTTCCAATAATCCGGAACCTATGGGACCTAGGTGGTGCCGGATTATCAGATATGCTGGACTATCAGGAGGTACTATAAGCTGGTTATATATATACTGTATACATCGCACCCCAGATCCCTTAATCCAAGACCTGAACTTAAATTCAAAAAGTGATCTCATGCTCAAAAAGGTTGGAGCCCACTGCCTTAGAGATAATCTAACTGTATGAGAGTGTTTCTCAATTGGTGCTCCATGGAACCCTGGGGTTCTGCAAAGCGAAAGTAAGGGTTCCGCGAGATTGCAACACTCCCCCATCTCCTCTTAAAGAGACAGAATCTATTTTGCGGCTTTGGCTTGGCTTTTGCTTTTTTTTTTTCCTGCTTGACCAATTTTACCCTGGCAACCCAGGGGGCTCCTTGAAATTCTTTTAAGCTGAAAAGGGTTACGTGGCCAAATACAATTGGGAAACACTGGTATGAGAACATGTATAAAGGGCTCACCCTCTCGAGTGCCCCCTTCTGGCTGAGGATATATGTTCACAAGCTCCCACTCCGGTGACTAATTCAGGGAGTGGAAGATATCCCAGGTGCCCTTTCTTTGGGGTTGTCTGGGACCTTCTTCAGGGTTGTCTGGGACCAACCTTCTTTCCTGCCCTCTTGAGTAGCCACTGGACTGTTGGAGGGGGGAAGACACGAAAACCAAGCACACTCACTCCTCTCGATATCAGCCACCATGTAAATAGCAGTTTTCTGCCAAGTGTCAGTCCTTACTGTTCCACTGCTGCTTGGGCCACTTCACCAAGCATCTGCACCATTCTTGCCCTCTCTCAGGGATTTATCTCAAAGTCCCCATAGCACCCTGTCCTGGGTTATGCAGTTTTCCCTACCCACCACATCCGGTCTTCAGCCAGGTCTGCAATCCACCCTACACACTAACCTGTCCAAGGTACTGCTGCTTTCCCAGTCAGTGTGTGGGGCTACCTGGCCTGAGATCCACAGTGGAATTGCCAGGGTCCCGGCCCAGTAGCTTCTTTATACTGGCTTTCTGGGCCCTGAGTAGCTGCAGAAGCTGCAGCCACTCCAGATTGGCAGGAGGACTTCTCTGCTGTTTTCCCTGGTCCAGAGTGTGGCAAAGCCACAAGCCTCCAGCAAGGGACTTTGGGTGTAGTTCACAGTCACAACATGCTATGAATTAATCAAGTGGGATATATTCAGCTACATTAAAGCTTATTCCACTAGAGCTTCGACAGCCTGTTTGAAGAATATGTCTATTTCGGAAGTCTGCAGGGCATCTATGTGGCGCTCAGTCAACACATGCACTAGACACTATTCTTTGGTTAGCTTTCAGATGAATTCTGTTTTGGTAGGGCTCTCTTATTACCCTTGTTTAATTGGGACTCCTGCTACCCCACTCTGATCAAACAGAACTGTTAGTCACCAAGAGAAGAGTCCCTGTGAACAATCACTTTAAGAATGAACAGAAGTTAAAGTAAGGTACGTTTCTTGGAGATATGTAGTCCATGTAGATTCTACATACTACCCTCCTTCCCAGCTACTACAGAAACATACTTCTCTTACATTTTGCTCTGGCAAAGGAACTGAGGAATGGGTGGGCCCACATCTTCTAGTATGACCTTGTTGTAGGGTGGTGGTGCACAAAGATATCTAGGGCACAGGTACTATTCCCAGATACTATTGGCCAAAATAATCTGATCTCACATGCACAGGAGTCCTGGTGCACTGAAAATGGAATCCATGGGGACATGCTTAAGAACCATAGTTACTTCAAGGTAAAATAACTGTTATTTCAGTCCCAACTCTCTCATTAGGTTTTTCAAGATCACACAATGAGCTAATTACATTTTTGAGGTTTAAGATCCCAATTTATAGAATGCAAAAGCGACAAAGAGTCCTGTGGCACCTTATAGACTAACAGATGTATTGGAGCATAAGCTTTAGTAGGCAAAGACCGTCAGATGCATGTCGAAGTGGGTCTTTGCCCACGAAAGCTTATGCTCCAATAAATCTGTTAGTCTCTAAGGTGCCACAGGATTCCTTGTCACTTTTGCGGATCCAGACTAACACGGCCACCCCTCTGATAATTTATAGAATGGGAAGTTAGCCACCTTCAAGAAGAGTGTTATGACTCTCAAAAGGTGTTAAACGCAAATTATAACAACAATGTGAAGTTATGGATAAGTGACATACATCATACCTCTAGGAAGCCTTTTTGATCTGGAGACATGTGATTCAGTGGGATATAGGTTTCGTCTGTCTCTTGGCAAACCAACATTGCATGCCGTTGGCTGAAAGTTCCTCTGCCAACATCCTGTCCGCTTAGTCGGATACTAAACCCTTTATCAAGCAAGAAACAAAGTAACTCTAAATAATCAAAGCAATTAAAAGGGAGAGAATACTAGTACAGGTTGTACCTCCCTTAACTGGGACTTTGTGGTCTGACGGACCACGGACGTTCCTGGAACGCAGAGTCCAGGTATAAGGAGGTTGGTTGGGCCACAGAGCCGGGGTGGGGCACACAACTCAGCCAGGAGCCCCGTGTTGAGGGAGGGTGACGAAGAAGGGAGTTCTGGCCCCTACTGCTGGGCAATAGTGGGTGGCTGGCAGCAGCTGCAGAGTCCCGGAAGCCGTGGAACCCCAGCAGCTCCAGCCTGGGGAGCCATGGCCAGGCAGATAGCAGTGGGGCTCGGCTGTAATCCTAGCCGGGGACAGCACAGGTCATGTTGGGAGGGACCTCCCCTCATTTGGCAAATCCCCTTGTTCGGGACCTGTAAGGACCCAAGGGTGCTGGACGAGGGAGAGACAACCTGTAATGCTCCCTATTCTACAATATCTCTTCTCAAAACCCTCTCTGGTGTCTCTTTACCACACATATCAAATTCCAGCTTCTTCCCCTAATCACCAGGGTTCTATGCAACTCCACTCTTGCCTTCACATCCCTGCACTCATTTCCCCTTTGTACTCCATTACTTCCAAGGCTTGTTCCTTATTTGCTTTCTACCATTCTTAATCGTTATGCTTTCTTCCACCCCACCCTTGCTCTTGCAGCAAACACCTCTAGTTCTCTTGGGCCAAACTGTATTTCCCCTCTTTCAAAAAACACAATTCCTATAAAGATTCAACATTGACCTCTGCATGAGTCCAAGTAAAGTCTTGTAAATACTGGCTAGATAAATATGATTGAACGGGCGTTAGTCTGTGTCTGCATTAGCATCTACGTTTTTTGGAGCAAATACTGAGATTACTTAAGATGGTGTACCAGCATACATTTATTACCAGTGATAAAAAATACTTATTAGTTTACTTATACAGAGAAAGAAAAATGGTGTCTACTTTCTACTTTAGAACTGGATGCTCTTGAGCTGAGACCTCCACTTGTGACAAACTGCTTAGCTATTTTGAATGGTTAATAAGAGTACATGAGGCCAGAAGCAAACCACAAAGTGCATTTGTCTGGTCTGCATTTTAATGCCAAACTGATTCTAGGCCTAAGTGGTGAGAATTGCTGCCTTATATTTCAATTTAAACATATACTTTTAAGTAGTCCTATTGTAACTAATGGGACTACTCATATGCTTAGCTTTAAGCATAAGAATATATGTTTCAGTGATGCAGGGTCTTTATCCTCAGGATCAGCTAGTATGTAACCTGTAAGTCAGAAAGGCACAAGAGAGTCATGGTTGACTTTTTATTGGAATATTATATTGGGCTGTTACATACTCAATTTCTTGGACTGACCATGAGATACACTGAAAAAAGATCTCAGAGCATATTAGATTGTCACTGAAGCAACATTTTATACTATCTGCCACCTAGCTGCCCCTTACCTTGGCTAAGTAGTGAACCAAAAGCTAATGTTTCAGCCGTAGACCAGTCCAACTTTGTTCCTTCTTCCACCTTCTGTATTCTTGCCTATTTAAAAAAAAAAAAAGTAGATTGTGATATAGCTTTGTCAGTCCGCAACTCATTAGATGCTACAGATCAGCAGAGTTAGCTAGAAAAATACACAGAGCAACATCTCTAAAGTTTTATTAGTCACTGTAACAGGGTGGCTTGCATGCTTTGAGAGCGGGAGGCCTGGAGCTTGCCAGCCCTGTACAATAAGCACATCTAGAATGAGCTGTGGGGTTTAATTAGAGCCAGTTGGGTATGGATCAGGTGACTTCCCTTTAACATCTGCAGCAGGAGTGCAGAGCGTGATAAGCTCCTGCAGTGAAAACCCCAAGACTAAGAGAACTGCTCCAGCTAAGAAGTGCTGGGAATAACCTACTAAGACAGGAAGCATTGTACTCAGACACTAAGGGATTTTGAGGCTTTGTCCAGATGAAGACCAGACGTAAAACTTATTTTTTAACTTAACGTTCAAACCATCCTCAAAAGAAGGGCTGACACTGGAACTGATAAAGCCTAATTTTATTAAGGAATCAAGAGCAGAAAACAAGGTGGTGGGCCGTACTAAGCCAAGGGATGTGAAATTTTGATTAATTGACTACTCCTAGCTGGCACCTGGCTGCACACCCCGTCTTCTTTCCACCCCCCTTGCTGCCTCTTTCTGATAGAGGCAATGGGGGGGAGAAGCAACTAGTCATTCACTGGGGGGAGGGAGGGGAGAAGGAGTGTCAATTAGTCATTCACATCCCTACCTGAGGCCACCCACTGACAGTCACCTAAGATCCCAATCCAATCCTGCAATCAGGTCCATGTGGTAGATACATGTGTCCATGCAGATCACCAGGGAACTATAGATCTCATTGCAAGACCTAGATTTTCAACCACTTGGAACACAATCCCACAGTTTTTTATTTAAGTGGTTAGTGCTCAGGAAAGATGACAGATGGAAGATTTCCATTTCCAGACTTATCTTACTATACCTATAAAAAAGGGTTTCCTGTGGGACAGAGTGACATCACATCACACTGAGTTCCACAGGACCATGCCCCACCCACCCCCAACCTGGCCCTTCCCAGGGCCCACGTGGAAGGCTGGGGCTGCCTATGGCCCCAGCTTTCCCTTCCCCTTACCAGAGGCTGGCTGGAAAGCTGGTCCTGGGGCCAGCACACCTCAGGTCTGGGCCCTCCCAGAGGGCAAGTGGGGGGGGGGGGGAGAAGAGCAGGAGAGAAGCTGGACCTGGCTCCTCCTGGCAGGAAAACCAGGCCAGCACAGCTCTGGTCCGCCCCCCTCCCCCAGTATGTGGGGGGGAAATAGGGCCTGGGAGCCTGGCCTGGCATGCCACCACTTGGCTGCTGGAGTTATGGTTAGATCATGGTGGGGTGAGGTGAGACAATGAGGCCCTGGCTGGTGAAGGGGAGGAAAGTAAGGAGAGAGTAGGGAGAAGGGGACCCTGACTGGTGCGGAGGGGGAAGGGGAAGGGGCACCAGGCCACATCCTGGCCCTCCCTGGTGGCCAGGGGGAGAGCTGGGGTTGCCTTCCCCCCATGACAGGGGGGTTGGTGAGAGCAGCGAGCAAGGGGCACAGCCCCCTACTCAACTATAAAAAAAACCCTGATTAGGCAGCAACCATGCAAAATGTTCTTCAAAACACTGCTCTTCCAATATGCATCAGAATGTGGAGGGAGGTAGGCAGGCTAGGCCAGTCTTTCCACCCATTCAACTCTTGGCCTCTCAGAGTGCCTATGAAGGATCAACCAACGCCAATGAATTTTGTTATGTGGATGCTTTTGATTAGAAGAAGACTAACAAAATAATTTCATACAGGCAACTTATAGCCATCAGACTTAGTCATTGAGGGTCATTGACTACTCACATCACTAGTTGACTACTCAACTACCCAATAAGCTGGCTTAAAAGCTGGTCACCCCCAGTCCTCCCCGCCAGCACTGTCTCTGCAGTGCTGCCTGCTCCCTTGCCCCTGCTGCCTCAGAAGCAGCTGGGGGGAGGGGGGGAGGGGAAGGGAAGGGAGAGCGAATAGGGGAAGCAGCTACAAAATAGCCTCTGTCTGCAGCGGGCTGAGGCTCGCTGTGGACAGAGATTGCTCTGGAAGCAGCCTGACCACGGGGGTCCTAGCGGGGAGCTGCTCTACTCCGCTGGAGCACCCCCAGCCCACAGCCAGCCCGGGCCGCTGTGAACAGGGGCTGCTGGACCCAGCATGAATTGGAACTGAGCAGTCCTGGCTCACACCAGCCCAGGTCTGCTACGCCTCTGCATTTTATCGACTAATTGTGTAGTTGATATAAACTGTATCAGCTACACGATTAGCCAAATAACTGCTCTTTAACATCTACTAACCATGACCACGGGCACATTTATACTGGTGCCTTAGGTAATAGCTTATATTCCAGTACAAAACTCTGAGCCAGTCACCCAGAAAATACTCTTTATGTGCAATAAAAGCTTATTTTAAAAAGGCCTAGGCCAAGTTCGTTGAATGATTTTTTCCTCTGCTCTAATAAAAAAAGGGGGGGGGTTATAATTTTGGGGAAATTATCCTGTATTTATCACACACAAAGAAGTGGTTCAATCCTTACAAAGCTCAAATCAACCTCATCAGGGAAGACATTATTTTACAAGACGACAGTTGTTCTGTAGTTGCATGCTTAGTGGCATTCAATTCCTCCTGTATCGGGCCTATTTTTTGAACTATGGAGTAAGATGTTAAACATCATTAAGCCTTGCAGACCTGTACATGTGTCCTCAGAAGATGACTGTGCATCCGAAGCTCTTCAGGTACCTCCACAGACTTGATGCTGATAAACTGTAAGAGTGGCACAGGCAGCCCTGTATCCCAAGTGGTGATCCTAGCAGATGGTTCCACCATGCCACTCCAGTGAGCTTGCAGGTTGGTTGAAGGGGGGCTATACATCATCATGTTGGCTAGATGATCATTCAGCTTGGAATAATATGAAGTCTTTATCTCCAATACCTCGTCCTCAGTCACAAGCCCACTGGCCATTAGACGCTCTGCATACATGTCTGGGACACTCTTACGGGATCTGTCAGGAAGCAAGGCAAACCCCACACATGCACCCGGTGCCATCACTGTAGTAGCAAAGCAAGGAAATATGACCCTGTTGCTAAATTGCAGTATAAACTCATTCTGAGAACGTGGCTACTTTTTGGAGGGTCTCCATCTGAATGATTTTAAGGGACAGAAATTCTCCAGGACAATGGATACTACATTGTTTATTAATAGAGAAGCATCTGTAACTAGCTACTGTCAAAAAGCAAGACCCACAATCAGTCACACCCTAATCATGATAAACTCACAGCAAACTGAGTTAAAACATGGAAATGTAACATCTTCTTCCACCAAATGTGAGCACTGAATTCACACTCCATCTAAAGTGCTGGAATATACTGGCTAGCACTTTTTTTTTGTGGGGGGGGGGGGGGGGGAGAACCACTTTTTTGGAGTGGGGATAAAATTAGGATAATTTTTAGTGTTCATAAAGGAGGATCTAGCTGAATGGCCAAGAACCAACTAAAGGTTAAGCAGGCATCATGCAAGCGTCCCACTCATTGCTCCGCCAACTGCTATCAGCCCTGACCTGCAAACCCTCCCCAATCCATTGTCTGACTCTTGAACCCCACATGTGCTCATGAGCAGAGGGGGGAAAACAATCAATCAAGATTAGCCGTTGGGAAGTTTTAAAATGCAGATGAGATCGAACTTGTTCTTTAAAGAGGGCATCAAATTGCATATTCAAACACTAGCACCATCATCAGTAATGCCCAATTTCTCTTTAATATGCAAGATGTTTTGACAATGTGCTCCAAAATATACAGCCATGTTCACACTAGTATTTATCCTGCTGCAAACACAGAGGCTGGTGCATCACTGATGACAAAAGGACAGAATGTGCTAGTGTAAACAAGGATTTTAAATTTCTTATAGAGGTTTCTGTTACAATTGAGGATAAACTGATTGTTACTGCAGCTGATTGAGGCACGAGTTATATACTTTCGTTTCCCAGCATCAACCTACCGGATGATTTTATACATGCTGGGGTTGGTGAAGAATGGCTCATCAAGTTCATTGTGACCCCATTGTCTGTAGCACAGCAAGTCTACAATCACATCCCTGCGGAAGCGGCGCTGGTATTCAACAGCCAATCGCGTTGCTCTGACAACTTCTTCAGCGTCGTCACCATTCACATGGATAATTGCACATCCAACTATTTTGCCTGAACAGAAGTTCAAAATATGGATTTATGAGGGCAAGATCTTACAAAATACTCCCTACTCTTTGCTTTCACAGGAAAATGAATATATTGGATATGCCCACTAGAACTCAGTGCATCAGAGAAAGGCCAAAAACATCTGGAGCAATCCTGCCAATGTGAGCAGAGAGAGGAGAGTCTTTTGAGATCATTACAATTGCCTCAACCCTGTGAATGTGTGCAGATGTCTTCCACAATATGGCTCCAAAATGAGCCAACACTTCTAACAGGTTTGGTGCACACAGTCCCTGGAGCCTCTCATTATGGATGGAAACTAAACCTGTCAAAGGCTGGCACAGTTTTTTGATTGCTCCAAAAGAGAAATAAAATGCAGTTTTTAACCTGAAGCAAGGTTTATCTGAAACCTATGTAGCATTTCCTTGATCAGAAGCAGTCTCTCATAATCCACTCATGGTAGGTTGCTCCCAGCAGACCTGGACAGATTTGTCATAAAGTCTTTTCAAATAAGCAGAACCCCCCGCCCCCACCACCAAAAAAAAAAAAAAAAAAAAATTCACATTAGAGCACCCTCCCCTATGTGTGGCAACTTGACTAGGCAGCAAATAGGCAGGTTCCCAGCTGTTAGCTTGTACTTCCTTTCACATGTTCCAGGAAAGTTGGTGTGCTACAGTTATTGCCCTGGCCCTTCTGGTGATTTTTTCCCCCTCTCCGCATAGAATCCCAGGAGTGCCACCAGTTCTCTGACAACTTCCTTCCATGGACACACATAGGTAATGAACCATGTCATAACCAATACACAACAAAGAAAGGAAATCTAGGGATGTGAACCACAAAACCAATGCAGGGAAAAAATGACAATTCAACTTGCTTTCCCTGTCATTTATCATGGCATTTATCATGGTATCTGCAACACCTGTTTTGTTAAAGCTATAATACAGAAAGATTTAGTGTGAAAAGCCCAAGGCATGGATATATTTTTAGTTGCAGGGGATATAATTACATCTATACACATTGGAAAGATGGAGCACATAAATCTGCTTTGATGAGCTAGATTTGTAACAAAGATGAAAGTCAGAGAAAGAAAGCCTTCATTCACCTTATTCAAATAGTGGAACCAACTTCATATTTCTATTGCTTCCTTCAACTCACAAGTGCGCCTGTCACACTACAATCACAACCAAGACTCTCATATAACAGAATCTAGGTAAATCAATGCTTAGGAGACCCACAGAGTTTATGACTGATTCATTCAATTCAATAAATTATTTTTAGTCTCATACTAAATTAAAAAAACATATTTTAAACACTTGACAAATATATTTAAAGTCTGAAAAACAAAGAGTCTAGTAGCACTTTAAAGACTAACAAAACATTTAGACTTGGCAAAACCCAAAAAACTTCACAATACCTATACAGAATGCTACAGAATGTGTATTAAATACTATGTAATTTTTCTCTGCTATTAAACCTTTGTCTGAAGTGCTTGAGAATAATATTTTGTACTGAAATTATTAGTATGTATTCTACTTCACTTAAAAAAAAAGCTAGTCTAATTTACCTAAGACAACAACAATTGAAAAAAAGATTTCCCTAGGATATATGAACACTAGCTGTAAAAACCCGAAGAGGAACAGGTACCAGACTTTCACACTGGAGTTTACATTTCTTTTATGCAGGTTAAACAAACACTTGACCTTTTTAAACATACCAATATCACTACAGTATAGTGATGATCTTCCTCGGTCTGGAGGAGTGGTGTAACCTAGCTGGTTATTAACAATCAAATGGATGCTTCCACCAACTCTGAAATGTGGGAGATTAGAGAGCGTCAATGTTTCAGGAACAATCCCTTGACCAGAGAAAGCAGCATCACCATGCACCTAAGTCACAGAAGGAGACAGAAAAAGATTGGTTAGTGACATTGCTGAAAGAGATGCATCATTACACAAGATCTTTCAGAGTAATCATACAGCTTTAATACCAGCCATTCATTCCCATGCTGATTTGGGAGAGATTATATAACCTTTTAACTCCAATGTGGGTCATGGCCAGTAACTGTGTAATGTCTCATCCGTTACCTGCTTAGATCAAATCTCTTAGAACATACTTCACCATTACACAGCATTATAATTGAATATGGTGGGTGCAGCATGGTAGTAAGTTAGTAGTCTGTAATAGATCTTTACTAAAAGATCAGTGAACAAAAATAAGCCGGTCACCACAGGATACACGATCCTGCCATTCCTGCGCCCCCAAATTCAACACTGGACGCCAAAGTATACATAGCTTGTCTGTCTGTCTACATTACAGTAAATAAAGACAAAGAATAGAGATATAGAGAAGATTTAAAAAGGGATGAAAAACAAACCAAGTATTTACAAATAATATAAAAGGTTTTTAAAAGGGATTGAAAGCTATTGAAGATCCTAAATCAACATGTGATATGGGTAGGTTTCAAAGTTACAATTAAAACATATTTGAAGGAAGTTAAAGTTACAAACATGACAGCCCAGATGTTTGAAAAAGTTCAAGACAATGGAATCAATAACAGGTGTGCACTGAAACTAGAGATTATCTTTAGTTTCAGAGCTTGAATCCAAACTTCTCCAAAGTTCTGAGTAATTCAGATTGAGGTTTGCCTCCCTCAAATAAAAATAATTCAAGTTTAAAAGCTGCTAGGCAAAACTGGGTGAAGGTCTTACCTTATTTGGGGTCCACAGGCTCAAAACTCAATTGATATTCTGTGGACACAAACCCATCCACATCACAATTGAAATGAATGAACACGTGAAGCCCTGATGTCCTAAAAGCTCTGAATATTAAGTAGTTCTAATAAAAAAAATCAGATTTTACCACAAGGCATCACAGAAAAGCAGGGTTATTTATTGCAAGAGCCCCCAGCATTCAGTCCTATTTCCATTCCTGACCATGACATTGTAGGCCTGACATTTAGCATTAGTTACATTTGCTTTCTTTTATAGCTTTGTTTTATGTAGTTACAGGCAGTCCCCGGGTTACGTACAAGATAGGGACTGTAGGTTTGTTCTTAAGTTGAATCCGTATGTAAGTCGGAACTGGCGTCCAGATTCAGCCGCTGCTGAAACTGATCAGTTTCAACAGTGGCTGAATCTGGACGCCAGTTCTGACTTACATACAGATTCAACTTAAGAACCCCAGGCATCCCCAAGTCAGCTGCTGCTGAAACTGATCAGCAGCTGATTCCAGGAAGCCAGGGGCAGGGGCTTCCTGTAGTCAGCCACTGGTCATTTTCAGCAGCTGCTGACTTGGAGACACCTGGGGCAGAGTAGCTGGGGTGTTGCTGGTTTGGTCCTTAGGTGCCCAGAGCGGCGCTACGGGACCAACCGGCAGCACCCCAGCTGCTGTACCACAGGCGTCCGGAGCAAAGCCGCGGAGCACGGGGGCAGCAGGACAGCCCAGACGCGCCGTGGCTATCCTGCTGCCCTCGGGCTCCGCGGCTTTGCTCTGCTCTGCTCCGCTCCCCCTCCCCCTCCCCCTGGTCTGTAGACCAGGGGGAGGGGGAGCAGAGCAGAGCAAAGCGGCGGAACACGCGGCCAGCTGACAGCCCAGACGCGTCTGGGCTGTCCGCTGCCCGCGTGTTCCGCCGCTTTGCTTCCTCTCCCTGGTCTGCTGAAGACCAGGGAGAGGAACAGCCCCGTTCGTAACTGCGGATCCGACATAAGTCGGATCCGCGTAACTCGGGGACTGACTGTATATAGATTTTGTTTCATAAAGCTGACCAGGATAGTGACAGTGACTATGAAATGCTAAGGGAGATTAAAGAAGCTATCAAAATTAAAAAAATAATAATGGAGAATTTCAACTATCCTCATATTGACTGGGTACACGTAACCTCAGGACAGGATGCAGAGATAAAGTTTCTTGACACCTTAAATGACTGTTTCGTGGAGCAACTGGTTCTTGAGCCCACAAGAGGAGAGGCAATTCCTGATTTAGTCCTAAGGGGAGCACAAGATCTGGTCCAAGAGATAAATGTAATACAACCGCTTGGAAGTAGTGACCAAAATGTAATAAAATTTAACATGCCTGTGGTGGAAAAAACACCTCAGCAGCTCAACACTGGCACTTAATTTCACAAAGGTGAACTACACAAAAATGAGTAACTTAGTTAAACAGAAAATAAAGGTACAATGCCAAAAGTAAAATCCCTGCAAGCTACATGCAGACTTTTCATAATAAAAGCCCAAATTATTGGTTTTCTTACTGTGTTTTTTGAAGTGCAACTGTGGCTTAACAATTAAGAAGCAGTGAGAGATTAAAAAGGCATCATTCAGAGGCATAGCGAGAGTGTTATGCACGTGGGGGCAAAGGCAAAATTTGCGCTCCCCCAATCATTTGTTACTATGTATCTGTTATGTATTTCTAAGCCAGCAAAAAATAAGAACGTTAAAAAAAATACTACTATTATCCACTGATACTGAGATCATTTAGTAGATCGTAGCTACAGACAAATATAAATTATAGTTTTTGTGGTTTACATTCTATTAACTAATCTTTTCCTCTTTAATTAGTTCATATCCCATCCTCATTAGGTTCATGTCTTTTACATAAAAAATGTCAAATGCTTAAAATATGTAAGTTTTATAAAACACAAGGGAAATAAATGTTATACAACCTAACTATGAATTTCATCACTATATTTCAATTAAGTATTTAAAACCCACTGTTATAAGCAAACGAGTAACTCGGTTGCTTTAACGAATAAAAGGTAAAAAGATTGAGCATATCAAGTTTATTGTAAGCAATCTGTAATGCTTCCTAACTGCCTAGTTACTTACCAAGTTAACCTAGTTGTTTTTCATACTACCACACAGTGATAAACTACATCATAGTTATGAAAGCAAAATTAACTTGCCTGTTAAAATAACACTCAGAGAAACTTCATGCAGTACACAGTCAACCCGTGGAACTCCTTGCCAGAGGATGTTGTGAAGACCAGGACTTTAACAGGGTTCAAAAAAAACCTAGATAAATTCATGGAGATTAAGCCTATCAATACTACTTAGCCAGAATGGGTAAGAATGGTGTCCCTAGCCTCTGTTTGCCAAGGGCCTGAAAATGGACGACAGGAGAGGGATCACTTGATGATTACTTGTTTCTGTTCACTCTCTCAGAGCACCTGGCATTGGCCACTATCAACAGACAGGAAACTTGGATAGATGGTCGACATGAAGGCATTGGATTCACTCCTGCAATACCTCAGAGTATTGAACAGAAACCTACTCCTTCCCCATGCCCAGCCAACTGGTCACTAGGCTGGCATGAGCACCAAAAGACTGGTAACTATGACATCATCTGCAGAGATGTGTGCGCGCGTGTTTGTGCTGATTTCTATGCTGTATTTGTAATAAACTTGATGTATTTATTGTCTTTTCCCCCAAAAAAATCCCATGAGCTTCTTATAAGCATAAGGACGTTTCCATGCACATCTAGAAATGAGCCATGGCAAAATTTCTGGCATATCTGAAAGCAGTTAATGTCTCACTCCAGCTTTTATGCTGCTCTCCAAAACCCTCCATTTGACATGGACCCATTCAACAGACCAACTTCATTCCAATAAACACATTAAAGCAACTGAAAAAGCTTGTCTGCCAATGCTCTGGTATCCTCCCACTATGGAAGACTCCTCAGAACTCAGCACATAAAGGTTATAGGACATTTGATACTTGAGAACTTAAGTCCTCTCTACACTCAGGCCTTCCCCTCCCAGTAATCAGTTAGAATGAAAGGTCATGGCTGGGTCTCTTCAAGAAAAAGTTTCATGGATCTTCAAGTCCAATTAAGATATTTTATTACAAGGAAAAAAGGTACAGCAAAACTTGTGATAAAACAATCACTCACTCACTCAAGTTACTTAATAATCTTGGTTTTCAACTAAAGACTAAACCAAGTTATACTCAATGATTTGATGCTAATATTTTAACAAGGGCCTTCCACAGAAACCTATGACTCTGAATCAGTGTTCCTTGTGAGCTTTTACAGCCACTCAGGAGAGATTCCAATGCCACCCAGCTGATTAGTAGAGTACCCAAAGCTAAGTGTTATGATTCTACTGGTGGTGCGCCCACAAATCTCAGTGTACATAAAAAATTTGTTTTGAACATAGATGGAAAAAATCTGCATATGAATGGAAAAGATTAGAGGGAACATTGTAGAACACCCAGCATTATAGCATAGGATTTTCTGGCTGCCTTCATATTATATTTGAGGAAGAAAAGATAAATAAAATCAAATGTTGGCTGATGCTTAATTGCTTTAATTAGGATTTAAAAACAGACTGAAATCTTTTTTTTTTCCATGGTAGTCACCGAACACTTTCATAGAAGTCTTCTAATTAAAACCTCACAACAGGCAACTCCTACTTGGGAGAAGGGGAACCTTCGGCACACAGAGGCTAACAAACTGATTTTCAGAGATGCTGAGAAATCCACAGTAAAAAGCTGGGGTGCTCAGTGCTACTGAAAGTCAGACTACACATGCCTTGCTCAAGGTAAGAGGAGTCAATGGCAGCTCTAGATTAGACTTGTGCTCATACCACTTGCTCGCAATAGAGAAACATCAAGATTATTAATTATTTTATCAATGGCAACTTTTAGGTGACTTTTTTGTCGTTGTTTATTTTAAACCTTTAATATTTTTAAGTTTTAAAAAACCAGAATGTCCTGCATGTCAGATATTTCCTTCTGTTGTGTTTGACACAAAACAAAACATAAATGGACAGACGTTGCAAGACACATAGGCCATGCCGAAGCCACTTAAGTCAACATATACATAGCAAAGACTGGCATTTATATCTAAAAGTCCACAATAATGCTAACAAATTCCCACACCAGAGCAGATGTGGCCCATGTAGTCCAGTTCTCATTTCCTGTAGCTGGTCTTTCCAGGTGCTTCCTGACCTGCCCACACTACAGCTGAAGTGATGTTAGTAATAGCTAGTTTTATGGTCTTCCACTACATACAGGAATTTACCATTTAAAATAATATTTTGAGAACAATACCACAGGTTACCCCAGTAGGCTAATGGTACATCACTTGACTTATCCCACCTCTCTTATCCCATGGTCTGTATGATATTGAAATGAAATACACATCAGGAGACCATATTTACGGACTATGAAGAGCATGCATCAATGAAAGGGGGAGTCAAGGATTATGAGATGAAATACCAATAATTCTCAGGCATAAGAGATAGAGTACTGGGGCTATTTCAGGTGTTTAGCTCTCATTAGGGATGTAAAAAATTATTAACCTGGTAACTGATAAAATTTCTATCAGTTACAAGGTTAATCACAGCTCCCGGGGGGGGGGGGGGGGGATGCCGGTAGCCCCGTGAAAAGTTTAACTAGTGCCAATTAAACTCTTACCTCCCTATTTCCCATATGAACTGTTTTTACAATCTTGGGATATAGAATTCATTCTAAAAATTGTGTGAAGATGTACCATTTAGAGTACTTGGAGAACTGGATTCATTGTTAGTCTCACTGCCATTTCAGCTGTACTGCTTCCCTTTCACCATCAATAACCAGCCATAAAACAGAGAAGGAGCCTGTTGCCAATTGCCATGCCAATAATGTTGTCTCTTGCCAAAAGCAACTGAGCAAAGAGAACTATAGTTCTTGAGGCTTTCTACATTTATCACTGGGGAGAGGAAATGACATGCAAGGTGCTGTGCAACAAAATCCTGAAGTGAGGCAAGGCCAAAACTATGAACGAATAAGAGCTTTTTATACCTATTTTCTTTTTTGACTGACTGTTTTGTCTCCGATTGATAACCACTGTAATCCTATGATCACTCTCTTTTTAGTGCGTAGCCCAGCCCCTTGCTAAAACATCACACAATCATCAATATACCAAAGCTATTTGAAGTCTGACAGTAATTTCACACAGGGAAATTGACTTGTGTTAAACAGTGGTGAATAAAAGATCAGAGAGCAACACTAGGTCAACTCAGCACACATACACAAAACTCTACAAACAGGCACTGATTGCTCTCTGAACCCCTTTGTTTTACAGAAGGGGAAAGAATTAAACATGCATAAGTTTGGGGGGGACGGGGATTTGCCTCCCTGTCCTCAAGAAAAGGTCTCAAAAAAGCCATACAAAAAGTTTTCAACATCCTCTCTAAACTCCAGGTAAAAGTGCAATTTTTGTCAATCCAGTACAGCACAGAGTGTAGCCAGTTTTCCAGAACATGAGGGGGGAGAGGGGGAAGGTTACATGATTCAATTTGGAAACCTCACACTAGAGTGATCACTGGCTAATGCTAGGGGAACAATATGCTAGCAAGTTCGCTCTCACCAAAATGTCTCACCAAATAAAATATAAGAAAGAAGTTTCCTATTTTAAACACACATGGTAAGTTGAACAAATGCAAAAAACCTGCTCTATTCTGTTGGCAACATGAATGAGGTTATCCAGTCCCAACAGAAACGTTTTTCGTTATCTTAACCTCTCTTTTCTGTTTCTTTCCAACATTCCACCAACCTCCCTCTCCAGAAGCAAACAATCATTCATTTAATTCCAATTATTTCCTCACTAATGTCCTCCTGTTCATTACTCTTGGCAGGAAATGGTTCTTCCTCAGTTCCCTACTTAATTCTTAGATTTCTAGAAATTAGAAGTGAGTTCTCCATTCTGTTGAGGAGTCCTAAACTGAGAAAAAAAAATCTAAGTTTAGAGGTTTTTTTCATAATTTTGATGCAGTTCTGAAGAGAACCCCGTGGACAATACAGTGACACCCCACTCTCCTCACCATAGCCACATACTTCAATGGCTAATACACTTGACAATGTCTGTTCATTTTTCCTCTAATGACTTGTTTCAGACGCTGAAAGACTGCAAGCACTAATCACCCTGACTAGGAACAATGGGTTAGCTTAATAGCTTAAAGTCCAAAATGGCCATTAGGGAAAACACGTGTACAGCTTTCAAAGCAGCATTCTTACTAGCAGAAAGAGTACTAGAAAAACCTCCAGAAAGAGATCATTGGCTTGGAAAGCTTAAAAGCAAAATTCTTAAAAACAACGCCAAGTACACTATCTCCCTTTTTCTAAATAGTGAATAAACCTAACTCTTCTCCTTTTCTCGAATTGACAAACTTTACACCAAGTATAATTTTTCATACTCCCATTTAGGAAAATGTGTTACTGAATTTGGTAAGTACCTGCAAGCAGATGACTTTGTCTCCAGGTTGTGCAGTGCTGTCTGGCGAGTAATCTCCCTCAAGAAGAGACTGTTGCCTTCCACGTGTTTTGCCAACAGCCACAGGATTAATTGCTTCAAGATGTGATGGATTAGGCAACATAGTGACATGCAGAGGGCGGTGCGAACCAAAGTCCAGATCTACAGAGGATGTCAGATGGGACAGAACATCCCCAATCGCTGGTGAATTCTCAGGAAACTCACTTAAGCCACGCATTTTACGGAACATCAGCTGCAGAGAAATAAGATTTGTTACACAATGCATTGGAAGCATGGTTTGTATTTATGCCACACATTTTGGAGATGGCTTTGTTTTAAGTTGCACACTGGGTGAATGAAATCTTGTAATCCTTTGTACACTACCACTTAAGCCCTTTTGTTGCAATTATCTAACCATTTTTATGGAAGGAACTTCAGAGCCCATTGCAGGAAGAAATAAATATGCGCTCACATCGGTCAATTTATCACTTTGTACTCAAGCGTCAGCAATGAGATATTTTCTTGTCAAACTAATTACCTGTACACAAATATCTGCGTAAACAGCAAACCACTGCTAGTGAGACAATCTGTCCCTTACCTCAGGTGGAAACTGAAGCAGCCCAGTGAGGAGATTAAGCCTTCCTCGATGAGGCATTCCAAGAATGATATCTGTCACGCCACTGTACACACACATCTTTAACAACTCGTGGAAAAAACCCATCATGCTCTCTGCTCCTTCACCACTGTACCGTTTCACTGTGGAGAACTTGGTGGCCAAGAAGCGGTCAAACTCCTGATAGGAAACAGAATATAACTACAGTAATTCCTCATTTAACACTATAGATATGTTTCAGAAAATGATCATGTTAAGTGAAAACGTGTTATGCAGAGTCAATTTTCCCATTGAAAATAATGGAAAAGGTGGGGGTTGCGTTTCAAGTGGTGGTGTCTGTTGGGACCGGGACACAAGGTTGGGGGAGAAAGGGGACTGGGTTACAGCAGGGAGGGGAGGAGTTTGGCTCTCAGAAACGGGAGGGGAGGAAAGGGGTATTGGGTTGGGAGTATGCCCCTGTGATGGGTCTGTTGGGACCCGCACTGTGTCCGGCGACAGGGTGGTGGGGTGCGTGTGTGCATCACCAGGGAAAGGTGTGGCGAGCGGTGAATCCTCTGCCACTTTGCAGGTAGGCGGGGGAAGCCCCACGCAGACATTGGCAACGGAATGGCTGAGGAAATCGTGTTTTCCAGGGATGGTTGTGTAATTCAAAAAACATTCCCCCCAAAAAAATCGTGCTATTGCAAAAATGTGTTAAGTGGGCACGTGTTAAATGAGGAATTACTGTTCAAGGCATTTAACACAATATTTTACTTCCTATTAAAGCATCAGTTACACAATCTTACGCAGAGAATAAATGTAAAAAACTCTAGCTCACCTCAGCAAGACCATCCTACAAGCACCATATCCAATCTAGTACCAAAAGCTACATCTAAGATCAAATAAGTGATCAGCAAGAACATGACACAATGTGGAGGGAGGCAGAGTCAATTTATTCAGTCTGTAAATGGTGTTACTAATTACTTATTTCACAAGGTATTCAGGAAGCCTAGTTGATCAGAATTCATAAACCCCTTAAAGATTTTCAGATCCAATGTGCAATATATTTTTGATTATTATTAAAGGCCCTTAATCTTACTGTTGAGATGCAAGGAGAGAGAAGACACTCAATACTACATCTAGTTTTTCCCCTCACTAGTTTTGTGAAAAGTTGTGGGAGAAACCTTAAAGTGTTAAAAATCCCTGCAGTGTTTACCACATTATGGAAATAGTTGGTTGAAGTAATGATGGGCAACCTGTGGCTCAAGGGGCACATGCAACCCATCAGGATTCTAGTGTGCCCACGAGACATTTTGTTAACCACTGCCCAGGTGCAGAACTAACAGATTCTGCTGGTTTCCACTTGCAACGTTTTTTCCCCTATCAATCAATCAGTGTTGTTAAAACGACACGACCGTAAAGCAAGGGCATGTGAAATGAGGTGGGTGCTAGTTGCACACAACATTGACTGAGAGCCATGTGCTCCCTCTGTATCCAATCAAAGCGTTCAATCAGCACATCCCACAAATTCGCAGTACCCAAGCACTATCAGGGTAGTTTTGTTAATTCTGGGAAACCATCTTGGTTACGACAATCTTGTGGCCCACTGAGATGAAAGAGGACCACTCAGGCAGCCCACTCACTCATCTAGTTTGCCCATTCCGGGATGAGCATCCTCCAAAACACTCAGCCCATGCACCATATAAGGGCCATAGGAAAGGTCTTTCACAGTGACTTATAGAAAGCACTGGGAATGAAGCCCAAGCTCCAGTGCCAAACAGCTACTTCACCAGAGCAACATGCTCCTATGTCCCTATTAACCTACTCTGCTCTCAGAATAAAGAGTTTCCCTCCTGAATGTTCCTTGTTGAGAGGGACTGTGACTAGAAACTCATGGTGAGGGGGAACAGTGCAGATAGAAAGGGTGCTTGAAATCTCCTTGAGAACAATACCTCATTGTTTCCCAAGAAACAAAGGTTTATACAAGGTCATCAGACCACCAGCCTGAGAGCATTTCTTTTTACAAGCTGCCTGAACCTCAACTGAATCATTGGAAGAAGAAATGCAGCATGTTCCTGTGAAATTATTTGATTCCAAACATGCTACATCGAGGTCTCCCTTTTTGCTGAAGCTGCCCTTTTGATCTAGAATTTAGACACATTTTCCTTGTTAAATTATTTCCTAAAAAACAACAGAGTAAAGCACTGCACTTTTCATTTAAAAATTATTGCTGCACTTAATGTGAACAACTCTCTCAAACAACAATTATTTTGTTTCTATACCATATCATTTCAAACTCAGATCTTGCCCATTTCAAACCCACCCACATTTAAACTATAAGGTAATCAGGTACAGGTTGAACCTCTTGTAAATTGGGACTCTCTGGTCTAGCAACATCTCTTTGGCAGGACCATAGATGTTCCAGGACCAGCGTGTCCCTGTGCATCAGCAACTGGCCTAGAGCTGGGCTGCCTGGTGTAGCAGGCAAGAGAAGGCTGGACCAACAGGGCAGCGGGGCTGGAAGGGTTGGTAGCAGGGAGGGCCAGATATAAGCTCCCGGATCTAGCAAAATCTCTCATCTGGGACTGGTTAGGTCCCGAGGGTGCCAGACCAGGGAGGTACCTCTAGTGTGTTCTGGGAGGCATTGATTTGTTTTTATATCTTTTCCCTCTGCAATGGTAGTGTGTTATCAATGCTGAGGAGTACTGCTGATACTACAGTGCTGTTAATGCAGCTAGGGTTGCTATTCCTAGAGCTCTGGTGTCAGCTGCAGTAGCAAAGAATGCAGCAAGTTGACACAGCACACCTTAATGTTACATAAAGCCCACAGGCTTGGTTCAGTGGCAAGGGAGCTCAAGTTTATCATCAACAATGCATAGCTCCTATGGAATATTAGGGGCATACGTACATTAAACAACACACATGCCTGCAACAAGATACCCGTTCTATCAACACACCAGGATGCTGTTCCCTAGAACAGTATAAAGAGCCCTTGCTATAAATTCTTTTTTTATACACTAAAGGAAACTAGCTATTTATTACACTCCAGAGATTGTTAAATACTAGCCCCTTGTATCTACTAGTTTGATAGTAGGATGCTTTATTCAATCTATTATCCTGTCATCATAGTTCCCTGTAAGGTGCGTGCCTGCGTGACCACGCATAAAAAATTCTCTGCCCAACCTCTTTTGCCGAGGCAGGCAGCAACACTTGCTTTGCTGCTGGAAGGTGAGTAGTGCAGCAGATTCCTGCCATGTGGCCCAGCTGCGGGGCCTAAGGATGTTAAATTTAGATTAATCAATTAATCAAATAGTCAATGTAATTTGCGTTGACTATTCAATTAGTCAATAAGGGTGCTTCTACCTTTGAAATGTAGCAAGAACCCAGACGACTCTTGCTCTATTTCAAAGGCAGAAGCAGCCCCACGCTCCCTGCTTTTGAAATGTACAAGAGCCCCAGGATAACTCTTGTATATTTTAAAAGCAAAGCACTGCTGGGAGCGCAGGTCCAGCGGAGGATTGAGAGTCCCCACCTCACCCCAGGCGCCCCACAGCACTTCTGGTTTGAAATGTAGCAAGAACAGAGGTGGAAGCACCTCGAGTTCCTGGCTGCGCCCTTGCCCCTTCTCCCTTCAGGGATGGTGGTGGAGGGAACCAGATTTTAAGCCAGCTCCCCCCAGCACTGGATCCTGCCCCCCTCCTTGTTGCCTCTCTGACATAGGCAGCAAGGGATGGGAGGAAGCAACTACTAGTTGCTCACATCTCTACTGGGGCCGCATGGCAGGTGACTGCCTCATGTGTTCTGGCTGGAGCTGCACAGTGATGCTGTCCCAGCCTCACCACAGCCCCAGTTCCAACTCGGCCAGCAGCCACGTGGCCCAGCTGGTGGGGCCTTGTGGTGGGCAGTTGTCCTGGTGTGCTGCAGCAGGAGGTGAGGCGCAGTGAGGTTGTCTCTGCTGGGGATCAGCTATTATGAAAAGTATTGGTAGAAATCCCACAAAAAGAGCTATATTATAATCCCTCCTATTCCATGACAAGTAAGTAACACTTTCCTTGTGAACATTTTTAACATGTAAAAGTTTTCTAATGCTTTCTATATTCCACCTCATTTTAAAAGTTTCCAAATATTCAGCAAAAATCCGCAGACTCCAAAATACCCATTGAAATGGGGATTATGGTTCAGAAGACAGATTTAAGACCAAAATAAACACATCACTTTTAAAGAAGATCTCTCCGCCACAATATCTAATCTCCGCCACAATATCTAATCCTCAAAAACAAATGTTAGTTCTCAAGTTTCTCTTTAAGAAAATGTCACGCTTAAAATATTATTTTTAACTTTTTGCATTGGTCTACTTTTCTATTTCCTAATTGTCTGATAAAGCTGTTCCATTAGGAGTCACAAAGATGTCACTGAAATACCATTGCCACTCATTTTATTTTCAGCTATATCGAGTTGCCTCAACTACTGAGTAGGGTCTGGGTATAGCTCTGTTGTCCCCAGAAGAGGTCCAGAGAAGAGTTGTGTTTCTGGGTGCCTGATTTTTCTAAAGCTCTTCATGTGGTGGTGCATCCATGCCCCACCTCTTACTCAGGCCCGAGAAGAAATTCTTAATAGATCCTTCTGAGTCCCAAATTCCTCCCAGCATCTGTTTTGCTCCATACAAAAGTACATTGCATCATCCCATTAAAGTGATAATATACGCCCTCCCTCATCCCTTGCCTATTTCCCACGCATTTCCTTATCTCCTTTCTGTGCGCCTTTGCTTACATATGGAGAGGAGTAGGAGCTGTGCAGAGACTGGGCATGGGGAAACAAACCTGATATCAGAGTGAAATTTGAGAGGCCACACAGAATCTGAATCCTTCACACTATATGAGCAGCACTAACAAATGAAGTTATAATTCCAACTCTGGCCTAGTGTGTCTAGAGGTTGAAACGTGGAATTCAGCAATCTTAGGAGTTATACTATGGATTTATATAGAGACAATAAGCTATTCTTTGTCTTATTTTCAATACAGCAATGACACCTCAGCATGGGATCCAAGCACGTTTAACCATAATGGACCCCAACAGATCATCTAATCCAGCTGGGAGAGGGCCTGGGAGACGGCTATAAACAGAGGAAGTTGGCTAATGAAAATTTTACAATATTAATTTTCTTTTTAATTGACTATATATCCAAAAACATTTTAAGTCATGCACCTTGTGAATTATCCTTCGTTTTAGTATGCTTTCTTCCATAACATTTTTTAAGAATATATACAAGGTATTTGTTAACTTGAGTGCCACAGTGGCACACATGTGAACAAGTGTATATGACCTCAATGTTGGTGCACGAGATAAAACTTACTCCACTCATGGATAGAAAATCTTAAAGGAAAATCTGCCTGTCATCACCTTTTCACATTTATGAGGGATCAGTTTGCTCCTGTGCCACATCTTAGAACATAAGAACAACCATACTGGGTCAAACCAAAGGTTCATCTAGCCCAGTACTCTGTCTTTCAACTAGGGCACCTGCCATTGGCCCCTGAGGGAGTGAACAGTACAGGGAATCATCAAGCGATCCTTCTCTTGTCATCCATACCCAGCCTCCAACAGGAACACCATTCCTACCTATCATGGTAAACAGCCATCAATGGACCTAACCTCCATGAATTATCTACCTCTTTCTTGAACCCTTTTCAATTCCTGGTCTTCACAACATCCTCTGGCAAGGAGTTCCACAGGTTGACTGTGCAGTGTGTGAAGAAAAACTTCCTTTTGTTTGTTTTAAACCTGCTACCTATTAATTTCATTTGGTGACCACTAGTCCTTATGTTATGGGAACAAGTCAATAACTTTTCCTTATTCACTTTCTCCATACCAGTCATGATTTATCCCGTTAGTCTCCTCTTTGCTAAGCTGAAAAGTCCCAGTCTTTTTAATCTCTCCTCAGATGGGACCCGTTCCAAACCCCTAATCATTTTTGTTCCCCTTTCTGAACCTTTTCCAATGCCAAGATATCTTTTTTGAGATGAGGCAACCATATCTATATTCAGTATTCAAGATGTGGGTGTACCATCATTTTATACAAAGGCAATAAGATATCCTCAGTCTTATTTTTTATCCCTTTTTAAATGATTCCTAACATTATTTGCTTTTTTGACTGCCACTAGCATGTTGAGTGGATGTTTTCAGAGACCTATCCACAATGACTCCTAAGATCTTCTCTGGAGTAGTTATAGCTAAATTAGTCTCCATTATATTGTATGCATATTTGGGATTTTTCCCCCCCCCCAATAGGCATTACTTTACATTTATCAACGTTAAATTTAATTTGCCATTTTGTTGCCCAATCACTTAGTTTTGTGAGATCCTTTTGAAGTTCTTCACGGACTGCTTTGTTCTTACACGGACTGCTTTGTTCTTAACTATCTTGAGCTTTTTAGTATCATCTGAAAATTTTGCCACTTCTCTGTTTACCCCTTTCTCCAGATCATTTATAAATAGATTGAATAGGATTGGTCCCAGTACAGACCCTTGAGGGAAACCACTGGTTACCTCTCTCCATTCTGAAAACTTATCATTAATTTCTACCCTTTCTTTCCTGTCTTAACCAGTTATCAGTCTATGAGAGGACCTTCCCCCTTATCCCATGACAACTTACTTTACGAGTCTTTGGTGAGGGACCTTCTCAAAGGCTTTCTGGAAATCTAAAGTACACTATATGTACTGGATCCTCCTTGTCCACATGCTTGTTGACTCCCCTCAAAGGGGGAGGTGTCTAGTAGATTAATAAGGCATGATTTCTCTTTCAAAAAACCATGTTGACCTTCCTCAACAAATTATGTTCATCTGTGTGTCTGACTATTCTATTTAGTTTCAACTACTGTACTTTAGCGAATATAACCCATGGGTTATACAAAGTTTTACATACCTCGCCGCCGCCCTCACCCCCCCCCACCATACTCGTCCGTGTGTAATACAGGAGGTTTTTTTTACTGAAAGGAAGAGAAGACTGACTCTTACTTGAGAAAAGCAGCATATTTTAATTTAAGAAGAGGCAGTTATATTAAAATTCATTAAAGTACATTAAAATTCATTAATTTACTGTGCAACTAGTAAAAGAATAAAAGTTTAAAGTTTAAAATACAAGTTAAAAACACTGAAGGATTAAATGAATGGAAGGGGTTATATACCAGCAATAAGGGTTGTAGCCTACTTAGTGGTTTATTAACACTTGATTACAGGTGCTTTGCATTAACATTACCTGCAGTCCATCTCTCACGGTCCATACATGTACGTGGGGTATACAAGACCTTTTTTTACTCAATCGGGGAAAACCGCGAGTTATACTCAGGTGCTGGTAATACTTGTGCATAGGTTATATGCGCTAATTTATGGTAATTTGCCCAGTACTGATGTTAGACTTACTGGTCTGTAATTGCTAAGAACCTCTAGAGCCCTTTTAAAATATTGGAAGATAGCTAATGTGACACCAATCATTAGGTACAGAAGCTGATTTAAAGGATAGGTTGCAAACCACAGTTAATAGCTCCACAATTTCACATTACAGTTCGGGACCAGAAGGCATTCACCCAAGGTGACTTGTTACAGTTAAGAACATAAGAACGGCCATACTGGGTCAGACCAAAGGTCCATCTAACCCAGTATCCTGTCTGCCAACAGTGGCCAGCACCAGGTGCCCCAGAGAGGGTGGACCGAAGACAATGATCAAGCAATTTGTCTCCTGCCATCCCTCTCCAGCCTCTGACAAACAGAGGCCAAGGATGCCATTTTATCCCCTGGCTAATAGCCTTTTATGGACCTAACCTCCATGAAATTATCTAGCTTCTCTTTAAACTCTATTATAGTCCTAGCCTTCACAGCCTCCTCTGGCAAGGAGTTCCACAGGTTGACTACACGCTGTATGAAGAAGAACTTTCTTTTATTCGTTTTAAACCTGCTCCCCATTAATTTCATTTGGTGTCCACTAGTTCTTCTATTTAGGGAATGAATAAATAACTTTTCTTTATCGGCCCTCTCCACACCACTCATGGTTTTATATACCTCTATCATATCCCCCCTCAGTCTCCTCTTTTCTAAACTGAAGAGTCCCAGTCGCTTTAACCTCTCCTCATATGGGACCCGTTCCAAACCCCTAATCATTTTAGTTGCCCTTTTCTGAACCCTTTCCAAGACCAAAATATCTTTTTTGAGGTGAGGAGACCACATCTGTACACAGTATTCAAGATGTGGGCGTACCATAGTTTTATACAGGGGCAGTAAGATATTCTGGGTCTTATTTTCTATCCCTTTCCTAATAATTCCTAGCATCCTATTTGCCTTTTTGACTGCCGCCGCACACTGTATGGAAGTTCTCAGAGAACTGTCCACAATAACTCCAAGATCTCTTTCCTGATTTGTCGTAGCCAAATTAGCCCCCCATCATACTGTACGTATAGTTGGGGTTATTTTTCCCAATGTGCATTACTTTACACTTATCCACATTAAATTTCATTTGCCATTTTGTTGCCCAATCACTCAGTTTGGTGAGATCTTCTTGGAGTCCCTCGCAGTCTGCTTCTGTCTTGACTATCCTAAACTGTTTTGTATCATCTGCAAACTTTACTACCTCACTGCGTACCCCTTTCTCCAGATCATTTATGAATAAGTTGAAAAGGATTGGTCCCAGGACTCACCCTTGGGGGACACCACTCGTTACCCCTCTCCAATCTGAAAATTTATCATTTATTCCTACCCTTTTTTTCCTGTCTTTTAACCAGTTCTCAATCCAAGAAAGGACCTTTCCTCTTATCCCATGGCCATGTAATTTACACAAGAGCCTTTGCTGAGGGACCTTGTCAAAGGCTTTCTGAAAATCCAAGTATACTATATCTACTGGATCCCCCTTGTCCGCATGTTTGTTAACCCCTTCGCAGAACTCTAATAGATTAGCAAGACAGGATTTCCCTTTACAGAAACCGTGTTGACTTTTGTCCAACAAATTATGTTCTTCTACATGCTTTACAATTTTATTCTTTACTATTGTTTCGACTAATTTGCCCGGTACTGAAGTTAGACTTACCGGTCTGTAATTGCCAGGATCGCCTCTAGAGCCCTTTTTAAATATTAGTGTCACGTTGGCTACCTTCCAGTCATTAGGTACGGAAGCCGATGTGGTTCAACAAGTCTATCAATTTGTTCAGAAACCTCCTCTAATGACACCTCAATCTGGGACAATTCCTCAGATTTGTCACCTAAAAAGAATGGCTCAGGTTTGGGAATCTCTCTAACATCGTCAACTGTAGAATAATGATAGAGATGCAGCCGTAAACCATCTTGTTAGTCTTTAAAGTGCTGCATAGTACTGTCTTTTGTTTTTTCCTCAGCTGCGAAGACCAAATCAAATAATTCATTTAGTTTCTCTGCAATGACATTATTGTCTTTGAGTGCTGCTTTGGCATTTTGCTCATCCAGAGGCCCCACTGGTTGTTTAGCAGGCTTCCTGCTTCTGATGTACTTAAAACACAATTTTTTATTTTGATAGCCTGTTTAATCTCACTTAGCATTTCATAGTCACTATCACTAACCTGGTCAGGTGGTCAATAATATATCCTTACTGCTATATTTTTGTTATTAGTGCATGGAATTACTACCCATGGAATGAGTGTATGTAGTTGACCGAGAAATCAGCATGTTTTAGTACCATGTTCTCTTGTCAGAAATATACTTACTTGGTGAACTGACACCTTCAGTGTTACTATTCCACCAAGGTCATGCCTGCTCTAATTCACAGATTTTTAGTTCATACTGATAGTTTATGCCTAAGGCTCCGGCAAGGCCCACATAGTGCCTAACCCAATGGGTCCTGGCCCATGACTGAAGACCATAGGCACTATGGCTATATAAATAGTGAAGATATGCAATGTACCTGAGATTCTAGCATCAGCTTACACAAATGCTTTCGCTCTTCTGTCGTAAACAACTCTTGTTTTAATTGCTCAAATCTTTTAGGAAACCATTCTCTTTCCTCCAAGCTTGGCAGCTGACTAGTTTCTATAGAAATATGTCCACAATACACATGGTCAAGGTAACTCAACACATCCTCTAAAGAAGCCTCTTCCTTTCCCATGTTCAGGAGCCCTGGGATGACAAATAAAATATATATATTCATTAACAATTTCATTTCCTGTCCATTTACTCATTCATTTGAAGGTAAAATTCTCAAGTTATAAAATTCTCAAGAAGTTATAAACCACTACAGTATTAAAATATTGAAGACTTTTGTTGCACTTATCATTCAGATGTATGTGAAAGCCTTCCAAAGGATGGTACGTATATTACTGTAATCTATTTCTTGTCTTTGTTACGTTTAAAAACCAATTTCCTGTACAGATCAGCTCCTGCCTGCTGCCCCACGCTGCTGCCTCTGATAGAAGCAGCACAGAGTGGCAACAGCCCGTCTGTGTGGGGGCCGAACTCCCTGTGGACAGAGACTGCTCGGTGGGATGCAGAAGCAGCCTTTGCAAATTGTCTGAGCTCCCTGTGGTCAGACAAGGGCTGCTGCCACGGAAGCTTATGCTCCTACACTTCAGTTAGTCTATAAGGTGCCACAGGACTCTTCGCCGCTTTTGCAGATTCAGACTAACACGGCTATCGCTGTGATACTTGGAGTTTTAAGCTGGCTCCTGCCTCCCCCAGTAGGAGGCAGGAAGGGGAGGCAGGCAGATCTGCAGAGCCAGCATGCGCGGAGAGCCAGCTAATACAGAGGCAGCAAGAGCGAAATGTGTGTAGTCGACAGAATAAGCCTGGGCTTATCGGTTACTCATGTAGTCATCTACATGGTGACATCCCTACTTGAGTTATGATGAGGTTTCAGGAAATAATATAAGCTAGTCACTCTGCTGCCACAATCACTGGCATACTAGAAGAATTTGTATTTAGATGACAAGATATATGTTTTCATCCCCAAGAACTACCTAATTCTTCCATAAAAGCAATTCAAGCAATCATTTCGGACCTTGTGTCCAACATGCTAGCCACTAGCCAAATGTGGCTATTTCGCCGGTTGAATGTGGCTAGTTGGCTTGAACAATGTGTCTGTTTGGCCAGCTAAATGGGACTAGTTCTGAAGCAGCAGCCACCAGGAATTTAGGATAAGAACTTTTTAAGGAGTGAGTAAATGATTAGTGAGAAGTAGATATGATTCTGAATGCCTAAGGGAGCAGAAACTGAAGAGCTAGTGGAGCACTTATTTCCAAATGAATCACTACAGCTAGCCTTTGATTAGGTAATATAGAGCTAATGTGCAAAGGCCCCTTCAATGAATTCCTGTGTTGTACTGAGAATTCTGTACTGATACAGAAGCAGCAACAGACCCTGTCTGTAGGCTGTCTGAGCAAGTTGTAGAGCAGCCTCTGTCTGAAGGGCACTCTGGCATCATAGAGCCCGTGCTGGGGAAAAACCGGCTTTTAAGCCAGCCCCCCTCACCTTGCAAATAGAGAGGCAGCAAGGGAGGGTGTGAAATGTGTGTTGTCAACAAGATTAACTGATAAGCCTAGGTTTATCGGTTAATCGTATAGTCGACTATGCATTGGCATCCCTAGGTACTAAGCATGACCATACCTTTACCAGCACTTGCTGCTAGAAACCTCCCTCAGTTAAAGGTGTTACTGCAGTTTCAGCAGTGATTAATACTGACAATTTTCTCCCCAATATCCACAGCCCTTAAAATCCCTCAGCCTTACCAAAAACCATGAAGTCAGTTTGCCATAGTAATGTTGCAGTAATACCTCATTTTCATCCTACTGGAAAAACAAGCTTAACCATTTCCTTTATCTGAGAGATTCCAAACACAGCCTAAGTCAGCTATGCACTAGGAACTAGACTTACCTGTAATATTGAAAGGTCCCTGAAGCACTTCTGTCAGCACTCGAATTTCAGGTACCATATCCATCACAGCTTGGCCAGCAAACAAGGGATTAATTTTGGCAGCTTTGTGGCCATGTTCACAGTATGCAGTTACTAAACGAGCAAGCCCATGATCAACTGAACATAAAGGGGAAAAACAGAAAACATCTTTAGCACTTGCACTACTAACCTATTCAGAATATCAGTTTAGTGACCAGAAGACAAGCCCATGTACAAACAGAAAATCATAGGACTGGAAAGGACCTTGAGAGGTCTTCTAGTCCAGTCCTCTGCACTCACGGCAAGACTAAGTATTATCTAGACCAGGGCACGCAATAAGAAGCCCGCAGGCTGGATGCAATTCGCCAGGGCTTGCCCTGGTGAGTTTCCAGATACGTTATTTACTTGAGCATATACAGGTATGGCCGCTCACAGTTCCTGTTGGCAGCAGTCGCCATTCCCAATGGGAGCTGCAGGAAGTGGCCCACCACTTCCAGCAGCTCCTGTTGGCCAGGAACAGTGAATCAGATCTGGCTCTGGGGCCGCTTATTGTCCACCCCTAATTTAGATAATTTCTGACAGGTTTTTTTAACCCGCTCTTAGGCTAAGTGGCCTATTGCTTGCCTGGTTGCAGCCCCCTTTCCCTACAGACTCTGGTGTGTGAGGGGGGAAATGTGGGCCACATCAGTGAGAGGTTTTTTTTGGGGGGGCGGGGGTCTTTTGCTTCTCACTTGTGTGCAGCCCCCAAATGATTTTTCTGTGGGTCTGTGGCTCCTAACCCAAAAAAGACAATATTCACTGCTTAACTACCTTGACAGAAAGTTTTTCATGTTTAACATAAACTTCCCTTGCTGCAATGTAAGCCCCAGTGCATCTTGTCCTATTCTCAGAGATTAACAAGAACAATTTACTTCCCTCCTCCTTTTATAGTTTTCAGTACATTAAATGTTAACACCCTCCTCTCAGTCTTCTTTTCTTTAGACTGAAAATTTTTTTTCCACTCTTTCCTCATAGGTCACGTTTTCTAGGCCTTTAACAATTTTTGTTGCTTTTCTCTGGACTTTTTCCAATTTGTCTATACCTTTCCTGAAATATGGCACGCAGACCTGAACCTTTTTAGTCCAACACCCTCAGGACCTGACTGGTGCCAAACCAGAGAATTTGCCAAACAACAGTAGGCCAATACTGTCTAGTAACATTACCAACACTTCCCTTATTTACTAAGCTCTTAGAATATATTTAGGGGTATATTAGAACTAAATAACATCACAGAACACTGAAATCCAGGACTGGTGGCTGTAAGCACATTTCATGGAAATCCCAGGAAGCTTAGCTACAATTATGGTATGTTACATGACTGACTCGTTTAGCTTGTGATCCACTATGACCCCCAAATCAATTTCTGCGTTACTCTTTTCTAGGTTGTCATTTTCCATTTTTCATGTGTGAAATTCATTGTTCCTTCTAAGTGGAGTACGTCTCATTTGTCTTTGTTGAATTTCATCCTATTTACTCCAGACTATTTTTCATTTTGAACTTTAATCCCATCCAAACCACTTGCACTCCCCCTTTAAGCTTGGTATTATCCACAAACTTTATAAGTGTACTCTCTATGCCAGTGTCACTCCATGTATTACTTCTGGGGGAATTCTGTGCCAAACATTTTAAAATTCTATGCACAATATTTTAAAATTCCTCTATAATTTTGCCAGTCTTAATTATTTTGGTAATTTAGTTCAAAATACAGACATACTTGCTGATAGACAATAAAAGGAACCAGAAATTTATTTTTGATCAATAGATTCCTTAGTAGGCAACTGAATACAGAACTTAGAGTAATTCATTTAAACACATACAAATATTTCCCACAACCCTCAAAAGCAGTGCACAGGGTTAAGGGAGAAGGGTAACAGAGGAACTCTGAAAGGGGAAGAAGGCTGGGAACTAAACTGGAGGATTATTGAGTGTAGGTGGGAGAAATATGGAACTAGCTGTTTCTTCTTTCCTTTTGATGTGTGAGGAGAAGAGGAGAGACTCAGAGTCAAGGAGCCATCTGCATGCAGATTCTCTCTGACCCCTAGCCTCTCTCCTGTAACCCCACTAAGAAATACCAAAAAAACATGAAAAAAAATGCTCATGAAACTCCCTGATGCTGCTCAGGAACAAATTTACACTAACACCCCCCGCCCCCGAATTCCCAACCAGGAACTTTCTATCTGCTACCCAAAATACCCAAACCCGCGATACCACTGACTTCCTAAGCAAGCTTCAAAACATCAATAATCTTCCTGAAAATACCATCCTGGCCACCATGGATGTAGAAGCCCTTTACACCAACATTCCACACGAAGACGGATTACAGGCCATCAAGAACATCATCCCTGATAACACTGCACACTTGATTACAGAGCTCTGTGACTTCGTTGTGGGTGAGGACAACTTCCAATTCAGAGACAATTTCTATCTCCAAGTCAGCAGCACAGCCATGGGCACTCGCATGGCACCAAATATGTCAACATCTTTATGGCTGACCTTGAACAACATTTCCTCAGCTTTCGCCCCCAACATCCCTACTTTACTTACGCTACACAGATGACATCTTCATCATATGGACCCATGGAAAAGCTACCCTCAAAGAATTCCACAAGGATTTCAACAACTTCCACCCCCCACCATCAACCTCAGCCTGGACCAGTCCACACGAGAAATCCACTTCCTGGACACTACAGTTCAGTTAAATAATGGACACATTTCAACCACCCTATATTGGAAACCCACCAACCACTACACTTACCTTCATGCCTGCAGCTTCCATCCCAGACACATTTCTTAGTCTATTGTATGCAGACAAGCCCTAAGATACAACCGGATTTGCTCCGACCCCACAGAACGACACAATCATCTACAGGATCTTTACAGAGCATTCCTAAAACTGAAATGCCCACCTGGAGAATTAAAAAAAAAAAAAATAGACAGAGCCAAAAAAGTACTCAGACATGAACTACTTCAAGACAGACCCAAAAGAGAAAACAACAGAACTCCTCTTGTTATTACCTACAGTCCACAACTCAGACCCCTCCAGCGCATTATACACAATCTACAACCTCTCTCAGAGGCCTTGGGAGAAAAGCCTATTCTTGCTTACAGACAACTCCCTAACCTGAAATGAATTCTTTCTGATAACCATGCCACACAACCACATCATAAGCCTCCAGGAACCCAGCCCTGCAACCAAAAACGATGCGAACTCTGCCCATATATCTATACTGGCGAATTCATCACTGGAGCCAACAACATAAGTCATCATACCAAAAGGTCATTTGACTGCATATCCAGTAATTTGATCTATACCATCAAATGTCAGCAGTGCCCCCACTGTTATATATATTGGACAAACTGGACATTCTCTGCAGGAAAGAATTAATGGAGACATCAGATATATGTAAAGGAAACATATAGAAAGCTATTGGGGAGCACTTCAATCTTCCACATCACTCTTTAAAAGATCTCCATGTACCTGTCTTGTCACAAACCAGTTCTACAATCCAGATCCACAGGGAAGCACTGGAATTAGAGTTCATCCACAAATTCAATTCACATGCTAATGGACTCAATTGTGATGAAAGTTGGTTGGGACACTACCAACTTAACAGCCATTGAAGGTGCAAACAGCTCTTTGTGTATACTACCATGCCAGGAAGGATACTATCTATTAACTTTGATTCTTATCTACTTATTTTAACTTCCCAATCTTCAGATACATACTGATTCCCTCTGCTCCCCGACTCCCACCCCCTTCCTTTTTCTTCCCTTCCCCTCTCATATTTATTTTGGGTGTGCACATCCTAAACTCCTAACTCCAGTCATCTGAAGAAGTGGGCTGAGCCCATGAAAGCTCATACCACAATCTACATGTTTTGTTAGTCTATAAAGTGCTACCAAACCATTTGTTGGTTTTTTTCCTGTAACAGACTAATTCAGCTACCCCCTGAAGCTCCTCTCCCATTCAGTCAGGCATATTTGGCCTCAACCCCATGTAGTCTGCAGCCTCCCTTCAATTCAGCCCCTGGGTCAATGCTATCACCCCACTAACTCCTGAGCCCTCCCCCCAGTCTGTCCTCCCCACTAGCTCTTTTAAACCCCAACTTGTGACACCACCCTTCAGGAGCCTCATGTGCCCCATTCTGTTGTCCCCACTTCCATATCCCACATGCCTCCTAATCTGGCTCCACAAGCAGGGTTTTGTGATAAAAGCAGTTGGTTGTCACTGACAACCACTGCTGTCTGTTGTGGCACTACAGCACCCTCTGGATCAGGGCTACTCAATAGGTGGGCTGTGGGCCGCAGGCAGCCTACGGCCCATTTGTTTGTGGCCCACGGTGCAATTTGGGTTTACATGGGGCTCAACATGTGGCCCGCGGATGAGCGCCAAAAAATAGTCAATATAATGGTCTTCTGTTGCTATGCATTTTAGTAGTTAAATTTCTGAATTGTCATTGTTCATTAAAAGTGCTGTCATATGGGTGGAAATCAAGTAAATACAGTAAAACTCCATTAGTCCGGCATCTCCTGATGGTCCAGCACCATCAGGAACGCAGAAGTGCTCGGGGCAGCTGGACAATTGGAGCTGCTCTGTGCCCGGCTTCCCCGATTCAGCCGCTGCTGAAACTGACCAGCAGCTGAATCAGGGAAGCTGGGGACATAGCATCTGGGGTGCTGCCAGGTTGGTCCCATAGCTCTGCCCCTTGGGGCTGTGGAACTAACCCAGCAGCACCCCAGCTGCTCTTGGGGACGCCTGGAGCAGAGCAGCCGGAGTGCTGCAGGGTTGGTCCTGCAGCGCTGAGAGGCGGCGCTACGGGACCAACCCAGCAGCACCTCAGCTGCTCTGCCCCAGGCGCCCCTATTCAGCCACCACTGAAACTGACCAGCAGCTGATTCTGGGAAGCCCGGGGCAGAGAAACATGAAAACAGAAAATTCAAAATTCAAACTGAAGTTAGAATTATTCATCCAGATCATGTAAAGTGAAACAATAAGTAAATAAATTAATATATAAAATGACATCCAATAGCACATATTGCTGTGTCTACAAATTACAGTTTATTTGTTTTTAGAATAGACAGTGTCACATTAGCAGTTTGTCTGAAAAATGAAATGGACCCTGAAATCAAACAGTATTGCTAAATGCAAGATAACATCAGAAACCTGATATGTCAACTTTTAACCACTAAAACAAAAAGGGTCTATTGCAAGTTTATCAAAATTGGTCACTCTATATTTTATTCTAATGCAAGTTTTTGTCCACAAAAAGATGCTGCAAAAACAGTATTTGAGACCGAAGTCTTTTGTTACCAACGCAGTTCTATTTGATGAACAGTCTTAAACATAATCTCAAAGAAATTTTCTTGCCAAACAAGCTCAATTTTAGTCACTGTGTTGTTGTGCTTCTTTCAACTGCATGTGCCCAAACAGGTTGCTTTCACTTAGACTGAATAGTATTTTCTGGTTGGAACGTGTCATTTTCCCTGCTCTAATTTTTCAAAGAAAATAAATTTAATTTTATTTAAAGAAGCAGTAGAGAAAACACATTAACTTTCCTTTGCTCAATATGAGGAAGGAAGCTTATTGATTGGACAGAGATTTAGGACTTAAGAGAAATGATTTATTTCTCCCTTTATCTACACTGAACAAATCACTCAGTTTCCTCAGTTGTACCATGAGAATAACAGCCACCCATCTTCTTCAAGAGTCTCAAGTAATGTCATATGTGGCCTGCTAGATTAATCTTGATATTTTTAATTAGCTTCCCATAACTTCTTGCATCTAGATTGTCAGCAAGAGATATTCATACCATTAAATGAGGTGCTTAACAGGATCCACCAAAATCATCAGAATCTATCAAGAGGAACAAATAGAAAATGCCCCTAGAATTCCATCTAACTTTGCCCTGAGTAACACTAATGACTGTCAAGCTAACTTACTGAAGAAGGCGGGCTTTTTTCCATATCCTCTTTATACTCAGAAAACGTTCTTCTAAATAGCCAAATTACGTTTATCCTTTGACTACCTTTCTTTAGTGACTAGTCAACATGTGCAAGTCTTTCCCCTTTTTAAATGTTGGTAGCTTTTGGCTGCTACCAAATGTTTGGTAGCTTTTGGCTGCTACCAAAAGCACTTTATAAAGAAAATCATAGAATACTCTCCTGTGATCCAGTAAACACTGGAAGAGCCACTACCTTATGCTTTCCTTTGAGGGAAAGGCTTGAGGGTACAGATCCCTGCAAGGATCTCAGAAGACAGTCAAGTTAACTAAATCAAGCCAGCGAATGATTCATGACTGCCTGCAGCCAAAATTTGTCAAAGCCATTGATTGGGCAGCCCATTTCCTCTAGACTTTGGAAAATTCAGGTTCTCAGAAAGGTTGTGAATGTCCCCTGCCACCTGTAGATAAAATAATCATGGTCAAAATGTAAAACACAGATAGCAATGGATTATTCGTGCTCTACATACACGAAGAACCCTGAAAATCTGTAGATATCTGCATTATATATGTGGGTATCCTCATCTGTGGATATGAATACAGATATCCACAGCTCATTTTTGCAGATATGGATTCTGCACACAATCACATCCACTCATTGGTTAAACCGTTAGTCGTTTACACCCTAACATCCTTTACTTGTCACATCATGAACAGGTTCCAACAGCAAGGAGGGTTGCCAATTTCTGTTGGATGCATTCCTGGAGATTTCCTCACATGACAACATTTAATTAAAGATTAATCTTTAATTCCTGGTACTCCAGAACAATCCCTGGAGGTTGGCAACTCTAGGAGCATAGAAACGAAGCCTTTTCCTATCATGCTCCTCCTCCTCCCCCAGCTGCTGGAGATTCTCCCTGCTGTGGAGATGGGCTCCAGCTGCAGGGAGCTGCCCAGGCCTTTTCCAGCTGCCTCCACAATTCTAGACACCTTCCCCCACTCTTAGCATGTTTTCCTTCCGAGGGGGAAAGACTCTGGCCCTGGATAAGTAGCAGGACTCTACACTCGTCGCTTTTAAACATGTTTTTACTCACTTCAAATGGGCCTCCACACTAGAAACCTCCAGAACACGTGGGTCTGCGTACTCAGGTTGCTAGCCCTATCCCCACGCCTACACCGCAGCTGCTCCCCCTACTAGCCAAGCCAAAGCTAACAGGTGTACAGACCCAGGCCACAATCACGGGTCACACGATCGCCCCCCCCCCTTCTTCGCTCCATAGCAGCGCCCCAAACAGTTCCTAAGCGACAGCTCCTCAGGTGTGGGTGAAGGCGGACCCTGCCCCCCAGCAAGGAAGCCACACACACGTGGAGAAGGAGACCTGCTCCCACCACAGGGGCTGACAGACAACCCCTCCCCGAACTACAAGGGCGGACGAGGGTGTAAATCAATTCCGACAGGCGGGGGAGCCGATTGGCCGCCTGCCCGTTAGAACAGTCTCCCCCCCGGATGGATGAACGGACACCCACACCCAACAGGGACGGACAGACAGACGCACCCCACGCGCTGGGGCAGGGGGACCAGCCCACCTGCTCTGCCGCCCGCGCAGACCCTGCTCGGCTCCGAGGCCTCCCCGCTCTCCGCCTTGCGAGGCTTGTAGCCGTACACTCCCCGCTCCGTGCGGTACCAGCGCTGCAGCGGCCAGGCCCGGCCGGCCAGCCGCAGGCTCCTCGCCGCCACAGCCATCGCCCTCAGCGAGGCGGACAAGCCGGGGGTGGAGCTACAGCCGACGCCCCCCGCCCGGATTGGCCCCGCGGGGGAGCTCGAGAACGGTTAGCTCCGCCCACGCCAACATTCAGTTAAAGGGGCCAACGACCGTTTCTCTGGGGGGAGGGGGAGAGAGAAATGGGTTGAAGGGGGAGGGGCGTAGTTTGTGGGGGAGATGTGATTGGGGGGGAGGGGTAAATCAAAAGCTGTTTGTTGGGGGGGCGTATTTTGAGGGGGAGAAATGTTAGATTTGGGGGAGGCCATGGGGTTTGTAGGATTATGTGATTTGATGGGGGGGTTGGGAGAATGGGGTATGTGGTTTGGGAGGGAGGGGCTGTTTGGGGGAAAAGGGGGAGGAAGTGGTAGGTTTGGGGGAAGTTATCTGGCTTGTGGGCTGTTTGTGATGTGATTAGGGTTGCCAGGTGTCCGGTTTTGAACCGGACAGTCCAGTATTTGAGCTTTCTGCTTCGGAAACAAATTGAGAAAATATAAATTGGAAAATATAAATGTCAGATATGTTCTAAATAAGATGTAATGTGGATTGTGATGTAATGTCAAGTGGGTCCGGTATTTTTGTTTAAACCATCTGGCAACTCTAGGGCTGTGTCTAGACTGGCAAGTTTTTCCGCAAAAGCAGTTGCTTTTGTTGAAAAACTTGCCAGCTGTCTACACTGGCCTCTTGAATTTCCGCAAGAACACTGACTTCCTACTGTCTGAAATCAGTGCTTCTTGCGGAAATACTATGCTTCTCCCGTTCGAGCAAAAGTCCTTTTGCGCAAAACTTTTGCGCAAAAGGGCCAGTGTAGACAGCTCAGATTTGTTTTGCGCAAAAAAGCCCCAATGGCGAAAATGGTGATCGGGGCTTTTTTGCGGAAAAGCGCATCTAGATTGGCACGGACGCTTTTCCGCAAAAAGTGCTTTTGCGGAAAAGTGTCCATGCCAATCTAGATGCTCTTTTCCACAAATGCTTTTAACTGAAAACTTTTCCGTTAAAAGCATTTGCGGAAAATCATGCCAGTCTAGACGTCGCCAGGATGTGAGGGGGAGAGGTACTTGGGCTGGTATATGGGAGAGCTGTTAGGTGCAGGATGTCTAGCGGTGGATGGTGTGTGGTTTGTGGGGAGAAGGTTACTATGGTGGATGAGGTATTTAGGTACAGGTTTAACTAAGGATGTTAGGATGCAGGCAATTGACTAATCGTGTAGTCGACACAATTTGTGTCGACTACACCATTAGTCAAGAAGGGAAGGTGCTTTGTCCTGGCTCACATCGGTCCAGGAGCTACCACCACTGCTGCTCTGCAGCCCAGCTCTTACTACATTTAAACTTGGGAGCCACAGCGGGAGATGGAACAGTGCTGCAGTGGTCCTGGATCAGCATGAGCTAGGACTGCTAGTCCTGGCTCGCACCAGGTCTGTGAGCTACTCCCGCTACATGTCTGCATTTTAAATGTAGTAAGATCTAGGCAGCAAACATGGTGGCAAACAGAGTGAAGGAAGTTAATGCTGCTGCCCTTTATTGCAAATTGAATCAGGAAAGGACAGTGGCAGACTAGTGCTTGTCAAATATTTTCTGGTCGCACTCACTGGGAACTGTAATGAATTCCCAGGACCTCCAACAAACGTTCCCGAACACACATTCTTTTAATAAAATGTGAATGCATGTCTTTGCTCCTGTCTCTGAAATATTGCTGTTCATACTGTTATTGATGAAAAAATGATGTAGTACAATGGGTCTCAACCCTCAGGTCAGTTTGATGCCCAATCAGCACACAGCTGAAACTCATGTGACATCTACGAAGCCATAGAGATAGGGCAAATATTGTGTGGGGCTAGGAGGCAGGAACATCTAAGTTCCTGGCAAAACGCTTTTCTTTACTGTGTTAATTTCCTTCTGTGTGAAACAATATTATTGTTGCATATTGTTTATCATTTATGTGCACCACCTACTAGCCAGAACTGGAACTACACGGCTATTTTCACAGGCCTTAAAGCTTATACAGGCAGTCCCCAGGTTACGTACAAGATAGGGACTGTAGGTTTGTTCTTAAGTTGAATCTGTATGTAAGTCGGAACTGGCGTCCAGATTCAGCCGCTGCTGAAACTGACCGCCAGTTATGACTTACATACAGATTCAACTTAAGAACCCCAAGTCCCCAAGTCAGCTGCTGCTGAAACTGATCAGCGGCTGATTCCAGGAAGCCCGGGGCAGAGCAACTGTGTCTCGGGTTTCCTGTAGTCAGCGCTGGTCAGTTTCAGCAGCGGCTGACTTGGGGACGCCTGGGGCAGAGCAGCTGGGGTGCTGCTGGGTTGCTCCAGTAGCGCTGCTCCTTGGCGCTACTGGACCAACCCAGCAGCACCCCAGCTGCTCTGCCCCAGGCGTCCTGATTCAGCCGCTGGTGAAACTGACCAGTAGCGGCTGAATCAGGACGCCTGGGGCAGAGCAGCTGGGGTGCTGCCGGGTTGGTCCAGTAGTGCCCAGAGCGGCGCTGTGGGACCAACCGGCAGCGCCCCAGCTGCTCTGCCCCAGGGTCCACAACAAAAGCCTGGTCTGCTGGGGGGGTGGGGCACACTAGCTGCGCCCCCCCCCCCCCAGCAGACCAGGGACACGGGGAGCAAAGCCGCAGCGGCGGGGTGCCGCGCCTCTGAGGCTTTGCTCTGGCGTGGGACCCGCCGCCACTGCGGCTTTGCTCCCGGTGTCCCTGGTCTGCTGGGGACCGTCTCCAGCAGACCAGGGACACCGCGAGCAAACCCGCCGCGGCTGCGGCTTTGCTCCCGGTGCCCCTGGTCTGCTGGAGACGGTCCCCAGCAGACCAGGGGCACCGGGAGCAGCTTTTCTCGCCCCGGAGGTCGAGGTGGCGGACCGCTGCCTGCGAGCTCCGGGGCGAGAAAACCCTGTTCGTAAGTGCGGATCCGACATAAGTCGGATCCGCGTAAGTCGGGGACTGCCTGTACAGAGCAAAACTCTTACATTTTACTTTAGAAAATGGGATACAGATGTTGTAACATATTAATACATGCAGAAACTCACAACCATTTCATAAAGTCCAAACATGAAATACATTCTTACAAACTTAATATCTATTTTAACAATGCTAACACACAGGTGAGCCAGACCAGGTTTCCAGCTATGCATTTGTCAGTGTTCAGTGAGGTGTAAGGGCTTTGGCATAAGCTCGCACCTGGTCTACCAGTGCTACAACCAGCCCAATGTATTTTGACTTCTCTGTGTAGAATGCCATTTTGTCTGAACAGTTAGGCTACGTCTACACTGCCCAATCTTGCGCAAGAACACATGCCAATGAGGTGCTGTGACAGGGAAGCGGGACCTGAAGGCAGGAGTCCCACTCCCCGCACTAAAGGCAGACGGAGCCCTTGCACGGCGGGGGATAAGCAGCTGTGCCGGGCTTGCTCGGCAGCCGCTGGAGGCGCATGCGCAGTGTGTCCCAGCCCGTTCGCTCCGCGCGGGGGCGGAAAGTGCATGCACCGGCGTCCAGAAGACCAGGCGCCAGCTTTAAAGGGCAAGACATCGCTCACAGACTGGTGAGTTTCGGGAAGGACAACCCCCCCCCCCTGCAACCAGTCGAACAGGTATCGGTTGAACCTGTTCTTAGGGTCCTGGGTTGAGACCTGGAGTGAGGGCGGGTCCAGGTCTCCTTCCCCGTCAGCGACTCAGTCTTTTTGGGGGAACTGATAACCCAAACACGAACTCTCGCCGAAACCCAAACTATAAGGACAACCGCAAAATACGGCGGGCGGTAATGCACTATAACACATGATGGAGAATGTGGGTACCTGATCCGTAACCTGAGGGTAGGGGTACACACACACAAAAACGATATCCCATGGGCGCCCGGCCGCGTATAGTAGCCCAGAAGTTACGGGAACTAGGCTGGCACTGGCTGGAACTGGACAAACATGACAGCTCACAGTTAGCAGACACGATAGTTTTGGAACAATTTCAGCAGATTTTACCCATGGGGGCGCAACAATGGGTGTGTAGGCACCACCCTTCGACCCTAACAGATGCCATGACACTAATGGAGGATTACTTATCCGCAGAAGCTCCAGGAGGGCTAGGAAAGGAAGGTAAGAAGGCCAGAAAGGAACGAGGGATCCTAGGGAGGGGCCGCCCGTTCTGTGGCGGAAGAGGGGTAGAAACCCGAGTAAGCCTAGGCAGAGGAAAAGGGTGTAAGGCCCTGGAAGATGTCAAAGAGGGGCTAGAGGAAATCCCGAGAGAAAATTGGGGCAAGGGAGGAGAATGGGGCTTAGTACCCAAAGGAGAGGCATCTCCTCGAAATTGCTACTTTGAGTGTGGACAAAAAGGACATTTAAAGAGGGATTGTCCCTTCATGGATTGCTCGTGGTATTAGTGGATTCCGGGTGTGGCCAAACCATGATCCAAGCTGATTTGGTCCCTGATCCCGAGCCGGCCGGTTCTACAATCTGGGTTAAGCGTGTACACGGAGAAGTACAACCATACCTGACGGCATGGAAAAAATACAAGATGAAGTAGAGGAGGTAGTGTGTCAAGTAGTGCTGGTCCCGAGACTAGTATACCCAGTATTTTTGGGCCAGGACTGGCTGGGTCTTCCACGGGTGCTTAAAACCTGGAGCCAGAAGTGGCTTCTAAGTACAGGGGGATATTTGCAGAGAGAAGCCTTAATGACCCCCAGGGCCGGTCCGGAAGACATCGCGCATCAAGGAGAAGGAACCAAGGCTGATTGGGTCACCGAAGGGGATTTTCTCCAAGAACAAAGAGAAGACCCCTCCCTCACCCCAGCTTGGGAGCAGGCGGAAGAAGGGAACGCCTGGCCGTCACTGACACAGCCAGGACCGTCTTTCGAGGTACTGGGGGACCGTCTATACTGGGTTACACCAGAAAGGGAGGGCAAGGGAGGCCTATGGCAGTTGTTAGTTCCCACCCAGCATCAGAATAAGGTTCTAGAATTGGCGCACGTCAACCTGTGGGCTGGGCATCTGGGGAGGGAAAAAACCCTCCAACGGCTTACCCAACGGTTTTTTTGGCCGGGTATATATAAGGCAGTACAAGATTTCTGTGACTCATGTCCAGCCTGTCAATGGACCCGATTGCAATTGAGCCCAAAGGCCCTGTTGGTCCCCCTCCTGGTAGTGGGAGTTCCATTTGATAGAGTAGCCTTGGATCTGGTGGGAGCACTACAACGGTCCTACACAGGCTATCAATATATATTGGTCCTGTTAGACTATGCAACCAGGTACCCGGAGCCTGTTCCTAACATAACATAAGAACATAAGAATGGCCGTACTGGGTCAGACCAAAGGTCCATCTAGCCCAATATCCTGTCTGCTGACAGTGGCCAGCACCAGGTGCCCCAGAGAGAGTGGACCGAAGACAATGATCAAGCGATTTGTCTCCTGCCATCCCTCTCCAGCCTCTGACAAACAGAGGCCAGGGACACCAATTCTATCCCCTGGCTAATAGCCTTTTATGGGCCTAACCTCCATGAAATTATCTAGCGTCTCTTTAAACTCTGTTATAGTCCTAGCCTTCACAGCCTCCTCTGGCAAGGAGTTCCACAAGTTGACTACACGCTGTGTGAAGAAGAACTTTCTTTTATTAGTTTTAAACCTGCTACCCATTAATTTCATTTGGTGTCCTCTAGTTCTTCTATTATGGGAATTAATAAATAACTTTTCTTTATCAGCCCTCTCCACACCACTCATGGTTTTATATACCTCTATCATATCCCCCCTCAGTCTCCTCTTTTCTAAACTGAAAAGTCCCAGTCGCTTTAACCTCTCCTCATATGGGACCTGTTCCAAACCCCTAATCATTTTAGTTGCCCTTTTCTGAACCCTTTCCAAGGCCAAAATATCTTTTTTGAGGTGAGGAGACCACATCTGTACACAGTATTCAAGATGTGGGCGTACCATAGTTTTATACAGGGGCAGTAAGATATTCTGGGTCTTATTTTCTATCCCTTTCCTAATAATTCCTAGCATCCTATTTGCCTTTTTGACCGCCGCCGCACTCTGTGTGGAAGTTTTCAGAGAACTGTCCACAATAACTCCAAGATCTCTTTCCTGATTTGTCGTAGCCAAATTAGCCCCCATCATACTGTACGTATAGTTGGGGTTATTTTTCCCGATGTGCATTACTTTACACTTATCCACATTAAATTTCATTTGCCATTTTGTTGCCCAATCACTCAGTTTGGTGAGATCTTCTTGGAGTCCCTCACAGTCTGCTTCTGTTTTGACCATCCTAAACAGTTTGGTATCATCTGCAAACTTTACCACCTCACTGCTTACCCCTTTCTCCAGATCATTTATGAATAAGTTGAAAAGGATTGGTCCCAGGACTGACCCTTGGGGGACACCACTAGTTACCCCTCTCCAATCTGAAAATTTACCATTTATTCCTACCCTTTGTTTCCTGTCTTTTAGCCAGTTCTCAATCCAAGAAAGGACCTTCCCTCTTATCCCATGGCCATGTAATTTACACAAGAGCCTTTGGTGAGGGACCTTGTCAAAGGCTTTCTGAAAATCCAAGCATACTATATCTACTGGATCCCCCTTGTCCGTATGTTTGTTAACCCCTTCAAAGAACTCTAATAGATTAGTAAGACAGGATTTCCCTTTACAGAAACCATGTTGACTTTTGTCCAACAAATTATGTTCTTCTACATGCTTCACAATTTTATTCTTTACTATTGTTTCGACTAATTTGCCCGGTACTGAAGTTAGACTTATCGGTCTGTAATTGCCAGGATCGCCTCTAGAGCCCTTTTTAAATATTGGTGCCCAGCCCTATCTCAGAAGCATATGTCTGATCGCTTGATCATTGTCTTCGGTCCACCCTCTCTGGGGCACCTGGTGTTGGCCACTGTCGGTAGACAGGATACTGGGCTAGATGGACCTTTGGTCTGACCCAGTACAGCCGTTCTTTTGTTCTTATGTTATGTTCTTATCCTTGCACAGGAGGTAGAGGGGGAAGAACACCTGATATATTTAAGTTGGAAATTATTTCCCAGGAAACGGGCCTATGCCACAATAGAGAAAGAAGCGCTGGCTGTAAAATGGGGAATAGAGTCTCTAAGGTACTACCTCCTGGGAAGCTCTTTTACATTAATAACAGACCATACCCCCCTGAAATGGTTACAATCAATGAAGAAGGTGAATCCTCGTGTAACCAGATGGTATCTGGCATTGGAACCGTATAAGTTTAAAGTAGCACACAGACCGGGGAGTCAACATAAGAACACGGACTTCCTCTCACGGATGACAGAATCAGAAGAGACGAAGGTGGAGGAGGAGGAAGAGGACAGAGACGTAAAGGGGGGATGTGTGTGAAGGGGAAGCGGGACCTGCAGGCAGGAGTCCCACTCCCTGCAGTAAAGGCAGATGGAGCCCCTGTGCGGCGGGGGATAAGCAGCAGCCACTGGAGGCGCATGCACAGTGCATTCCAGCCCGTTTGCTCCGGGCGGGGGCGGAGAGCGCATGAGCCAGCATCCAGAAGATTGGGCACCAGCTTTAAAGGGCAAGACATCACCCACGGACTGGTGAGTTTCAGGAAGGACCCTCCTCCACAAGTCGAACAGGTATCGGTTGAACCTGTTCTTAGGGTCCTGGGCTGAGACCTGTAGTGAGGGCGGGCCCAGGTCTCCCTTCCCCCTCAGCGACTCAGTCTTTTTGGGGGAACTGATAACCCAAACACAAACTCTTGCCAAAACCCGAACTATAAGGACAACCGTGAACTATGGCGGGTGGTAATGCACTATAACAGGCATGTTGATTAATATCGCTATGCCTCATTTGCATACTTAATGAGCCGCCATTTTGTGCCAGGGGCTTTTGCGCAAGAAGGAGCAGTCTACTCTGCTCCTTCTTGTGCAAAAACCCCCTCTTGCGCAAAAGCCGTTCTGTCACTTATTTTTCAGTGTAGATCACTCCTTCTTGCGCAAAAGCCCCTGGAGGAAAAATGGTGGCTCATTAAGTATGCAAATGAGGCATAGTGATATTCATCATGGCACCTCATTAGCATATGTTCTTGCGCAAGACTGGCCAGTGTAGACATAGCCTTAGGGCTACCAACTTTCTAATCACACAAAATTAACCAACACCTACACAGTCCCTTCCCTGAGGCCTTGCCCGTTCTCCAAGATCCCAGACCCCTCTTGCTCCATCCCCACCCCCTGTCATTCACTCTTCCCCCATCTTCACTCTCTTTTTCACTGGGCTCTGACAGGAAGTTGGACGCAGAAGGGGATGAGAGCTTTAGCTGGGGGTCTGGGCTCTAGGGTGGGGATGAGGAGAGAACTCTTTTAACATGGCTATAACAACATTGTAAACACTATATTATTTATTATTATTAATGATATTCCCAAATAATTCTTTTTATCATGGTAACGGCTAAAAGGCCCCAATCAAGATTGAAATCTGAGTTTGTTAGGTGCTGTGGGTAGTAGGTATGTAAATGATTAATCGACTATCCGATCAGCTGTGTGGCACCTGCCCCTTTAAAACGCTGCTTCTGAGCTTTTGAAAGGGGCAGCCAATGAGCCTGGGGGTCAGCTGGGGAGTCCATCGACCAGTCGACTAGTCAATTAACTGCATTTTAACACCCTTAGTGGGTAGATGTGATTACTGCCCCCAAAGGCTTTGCCATCAGATAAAAGCCAATACACAACATAGGGTAACAAACAATAGGGAAAAAATTAAGAAAGGACAAAAGTAACAGTATGTGGTTACATCGGTTAACAGTGTGAAAAATTTAATGATTCCAAATCACAACTTCTAATTAAAAAATATATCAAATGGTAAACTCAGTTTCCTTACTATTTAATCCTACCTCCAGCTCAGAAAAAAATAACCCTGATATGTTTCTGATAATTTAAAATCAGATACGGAGGCAGCAGCGCGGGGGTGGCAGGAGTGAGGCTGGGAGCTGCTAGCTCCGACCTCGGGGGCGGGGAGGGGGTAGCATTTTAGTAGCCATGTATCTGCTAAAATTTGTTGCGGCTACACGATTAATAAAATAACCAATACAGGCAGTCCCCGACTTACGCGGATCCGACTTATGTCGGATCCGCACTTACGAACGGAGCTTTCTCGCCCCGGAAGTCGGGGCGAGAAAGCCCCGTTCGTTAGCTGCTCCGGTGCCCCTGGTCTGCTGGAGACCGTCTCCAGCAGACCAGGGGCACCGGGCGGGATCCCGCGCTTCTGAGGCTTTGCCAGAGCAAAGCCTCAGAAGCGCGGGAACCGCTGCTGCTGCCCCTTGAGACCCGGTGCCTGTGGTCTGCTGGGGACGGTCCCCAGCAGACCACAGGCACCCGGATTGAAGCCGCAGCCGCGGGGGGTCCCGCGCCTCTGAGGCTTTGCCAGAGCAAAGCCTCAGAGGCGCGGGGAACCGCCGCTGCTGCCGCTCCAGTCTGGGTGCCTGTGGTCTGCTGGGGACGGTCCCCAGCAGACCACAGGCACCCTGACTGAAGCCACAGCCGCGGGGGGGTCCCGCGCCTCTGAGGCTTTGCCAGAGCAAAGCCTCAGAGGCGCGGGGAACCGCCGCTGCTGCCGCTTTGACTGAAGTGGCAGCAGCGGCGGTTCCCTGCGCCTCTGAGGCTTTGCTCTGGCAAAGCCTCAGAGGCGCGGGACCCCCCCGCGGCTGCGGCTTCAGTCCGGGTGCCTGTGGTCTGCTGGGGGCCATCCCCAGCAGACCACAGGCACCCAGACTGAAGCCGCAGCCGTGGCAGGGTCCCTGCCTCTGAGGCTTTGCCAGAGCAAAGCCTCAGAGGCGCGGCACCCCGCTGCCGCTGCGGCTCTGCTCCCCGTGTCCCTGGTCTGCTGGGGGGGGGGGGCGCAGCTAGTGTGCTCCCCCCCCCCCCCAGCAGACCAGGCTTTTGTTTTGGACTCTGGGGCAGAGCAGCTGGGGTGCTGCCGATTGGTCCTGCAGCGCCCGTGGGCACTACTGGACCAACCCGGCAGCACCCCAGCTGCTCTGCCCCAGGTCCTGATTCAGCCGCTGCTGGTCAGTTTCAGCAGCGGCTGAATCAGGACGTCTGGGGCAGAGCAGATGGGGTGCTGCTGGGTTGGTCCAGTAGCACCCCAGCTGCTCTGCCCCAGGCGTCCCCAAGTCAGCTTCTGCTGAAACTGACCAGCGCTGACTACAGGAAGCCCGAGGCAGAGTTGCTCTGCCCCGGGCTTCCTGGAATCAGCTGCTGATCAGTTTCAGCAGCAGCTGACTTGGGGACGCCTGGGGTTCTTAAGTTGATTCTGTATGTAAGTCAGAACTGGTGGTCAGTTTCAGCAGTGTCTGAATCTGGACGCCAGTTCCGACTTACATACAGATTCAACTTAAGAACAAACCTACAGTCCCTATCTTGTACGTAACCCGGGGACTGCCTGTATTTAACATCCCTAACACAAAACATTGCTTAAGGATGCTAGTGACCTCTTAGGCCAGATAATTACAATAGTTTTGTATAACATACTTCTGAATAATAACTTTGTTTAAATTAAACAGGGATATATCAATTTCTATATTAATATGCCTGGTTAGAAATCTATTTGTAAAAAACAACAACATTTCCTGAATATTTTCTGTTAAACCATCTTGTTAGTCTTTAAAGTGCTACATAGTCCTGTATTGTGTTGATACAGACATACTTCTTGACAAATATTTTCAAATAAATTATGAATTGAAACTGGTGTGATTATATTGTATTATTTTTACTACTAAAATAAACAGAATTTCAAAATATCTTGTGTATTGTTTTTAACGTTTTGGTGCATAATTCCTCCTGAAGCATAACGTTGTAATGAATACAAATGCGGAGGATCTAATATTTATTAATGATTTTAACCCCAAGCAGCACACAGCTCCCAAACACAACGATGAAACACAGTGCAGTATTGAATTAAAGAGATAATTTTCAAGTTATGATGGTATGTCACTTTGGCACCAGGTCATGCTGCTGTAATGTCATTTCAATGTATAATTCAATGAATCACAGAATACAGGGTTGGAAGAGACCTTGAGAAGTTATCAAGTCCAGTCCCCTACAGTGTGTCAGGACTCAGAACAGGGGTGTGCAATAACACAGTGGCAGTTTGCCAGGGTTAGCCCCTGTACGGGTGCCGCCTCTATATTTACCTGCAAGGCTGCAGGTACCAGCGATCGCAACTCCTGTTGGGCGTGGACCAATGGGATCAGTGGGATCAGCCTGTAGCTCCCATTGGCTGGGAACAGCAACCCATGTCCAACCGGAAATGCAATTATCAGTACCTGCAGCTGGGCAGGTAAATATAGCAGTGAGGGCCCACCAGGAATTTACCCTGGTGGACTGGATCTGACTTGCAGGCCAGTATGTGTCCACCCCGGACCTAAAACATGACTGAAAGGTGTTTGTCCAACATGTTTTTAAAAACTTCCAGTGAAAGGGATTTCACAACATCCCTTGGAAGCCTATTTCAAAGCTTAACTATAATCATGAAGTTTTTCCTGATATCTAGAGTTCCTTTGCTGCAGATTAAGCCCAACACTTCTTGTTCTTCCTTCAGTAGATATGGAAATCAATTGATAACAGTCCTGTTTTTTGAAGCCTTTAACACATCTGAACACTATCAGATTCCCCCACTCAGTTTTCTTTTCTCAAGACTAAACATGATCAGGCTTTTCTTTAACCTTTCCTCACAGGTCAGGTTTTCTAAACCTTCTCTCTCTCTCTCTCTCTCTCTCTCTATATATATATATGTAAAAGTTTTTCCTGATGGGAAAGAGACTGATATCATCATGCTCTCATACTCTCTGGCTGCTTTGGTGAGCATAGCAAACATGGGGCACAGCCCGCTAGTATTATTTTATTGCTCTATTTTGGACTCTCTCCAGTTTGTCCACCTCTTTCCTAAAGTGTGATACTCAGTACTGGACATGACACTGCAGCCGAGGTCTCACCAGAGCCAGAGTATACAATTACAGTTGTCTTATTCACTAAATGCACAACCTGTACAACTTGTTGTTGCCAAGGGATAATGTGAAGACCAAAGCAATAATGGGGTTCCAAAATAAGTAGATACATTCATGGTCCATGAATCGCTATTAGCCAAGACATCCAAAGATTCAACCCCATAGTCTGGGTTGTCTCTAACTGTGACTCTCAGAAGCTAGGATTGGATGACAAATGGATCACACAATGATTACCTGTTCTGTTTATTCCCTCAGAAGCAACGAGTATTGACTACAGTCACTGTGGGCCGCTTGAGCGGTTTGGGTTTAGAGGGGGCTCAACACACAGCCCACAAGTGGGATCCTTTGAACATGGCCTCTACTGGGACCAGGAAAACAAGGCCTGGTCAACGTTATGCTAAGGAAAGTTAACAAAGGCTAATTACGTAGGCCTCTGGGTATTCTTGACCAGAACCAGGAATGTGGTTCAATCAGAGGCGCACCCTCCATGCTGGCTTAGGTTATAAAGTAAGATAGTGATAAATTATATATTTGTACCTACTGTAGGTAGAATGGTTTGCTCTGGGAACTGGTCAGTAACTCCCTGTTTTTGTTCCTCTTCGCTAATCTTACCTCCCTATTTTTGCCCTTTGTTTGTACCCGACTCTTTTGTCTCCTTGTTCCTGGTACCTGCCTTTTGTGATTGATAAGAAAGTTACTGATGCATTATGAAGCGCTTTTGGCCACAATGTATAGTTGGCTAAGATATGCATAGATATTAAAAGTTTCTAGAAAGGGGGGTAAGTGGCTTGGGTGAAGAGCTTATGACGCGACGGAACTGTCTTTATAAGCCTACCTGTTACTAAAATCGGGGCTGGTTCTCTTTGGAGACGGGCCGCTCTCTACTGTAGTGTGCACTCTTCAATAAAGAGCTTGTGATTGGACTTTGCTGGTGTTGCCTGTCTCTTTGCGGTCAGACAACGAACCGAGCTGTCTGGGTTAGAGTCCCTGACATGGTCATACTAAGAGGATATACCCAAAAGCTCCCCCCGTGCTGATATGACATAAGGGGATGCAATGTGATGTCATCCCATAAAACAAGCCACGTGCCTGGTCATAACATGATGACATCACTACTCGGAGCCACCAGTGGGCTGGTGTCTCGGGGCTACGGAGGGGCCGTGTCCCTGCTCTGCAGCATGGAGCCTGGAGGCCGTGTCTCAGCCCAGCCCCCGCCACCCACAGCCACTCTCGGGCCACTTCCGCCTTCACAACCTCCCACTCCTGGTAACCACAGCACGGGCTACCCTGCCGCCTGCCCTAAGGACCCAACCCTGCAGCTTTGGGCTGTTCCCTGCATTGCCTGATATGTACCTGCTTGTAGCCGTTACTCGCCGACTAGGCCGGTGGGGGCGCGACGGAGCTGCTAGACCACCGCTCTACTTGTTTCCTTCTCCTGTAGCCAGGAGAGAACTGAGCCGCCCTTCCTCGGCGGGGTGTTTCCAGGCAGGCGGCACAACGGACAGCCCGGGGTCCTCTGCTGGCAAGGGGAGGGGGCAGGAGCTGGTGTTGGAACAGGGGCTAGAGGAGTCCGAGCCGATGTTTACACCGGGCAGAGGTAACCGCCCCCCCCCCCCCCCCGGGCCTGAGGGCGGAGGAGAGGGGCCGCGGCGAGCCGGAGGGGCGGGGCTGGGTTTGAGGAGGGGGGTCCTGGGAGACGGGCCGGGGCAGAGAGAGGGCGGCCTGCAGGGACATCCGGGACGGGGTAGGGTTGGAGGGGAGAGGGGCTGCCTGCAGGAGAGCGCCCAGGGCAGGGGTGGGAGTTGGGGAGGGGGCTGAGGCTTTGGGGGTAGGGAGGCTCCGTCCTGGAGGCGGGGCAAGGAGATAGGACTACGGCGTGAGGAGAGTTTGTGGGGAAGGGCCTGGTGGGCGTGGAAAGGTCGCCAGCAGATGGCGGGGGGGGGGGGGAGTTGGCTTTCTGAAGGAGGGGAGGAGGAAGGTCTGGGTGGGGGGAGCGTGGACAGAGGAAAGTAAAGGTGAGGCTGGGGGTGTGGGAAGGGGGTGCGGCGGTGCAGGGGGTAGGCGGTTGAGAATGTGGTTCTGGGGAGCGGGGTGTGCAAGGCTTGGTATTTGAAGGGGTAAGCAAAAGAGGGGCTGCTCAGTTGAGTAATGATGAATGGCGTTCGAGGGGGATTGGTTTGTGTGTCACAGGTAGAGCAGGTGAGACGGTTGTTTAATTTGTGTGGACTCATGTTATATTTCCAGCTAGTGGCCTTTTTCCATTCACCCCAGCAAAGAAGGCCCACTTGCAGAGTCGGGACAGCAAGAACTTTTTTGTTTGTTTGTAATAATGCAGGCAGAATCGAAAGTAAAACTCAGGCACTAACGTTAGATCAAAGCCGCCACTTTCTTGCTTCTGTTGAATTGGGAATGTTTCCCTTCCCCTCTTCCCTCCCATCTCTTTTGGTTTGGTTTGAGTCAAGTTTTTCTGTGTGACTGAGCCGTATCACTGATACAGATCGTTTGGATTTTTCTTGAAATTGTTTAGTTGTGCCAGTTTGTACAGCTGTCATGGAATATTTGTCATAGGGAAATATGCAGACTTCGTTGCAATTTGCATCTTTAAGTATCTGAATAGTTATCAAAATGGGACTAATTTATATAGATTTGCTTAGCCAGCATTTTATAGAATATCTGGCCCATGAAAGCTCATCACCTTATAAACCATCTTGTTAGTCTTTAAAGTGCTGCACGGTTCTGTCTTTTGTTTCAGCAAAAGTGTGTAATGGGAAATTTCAAATGACTAATATGTAACTTCCCATAGCAGTACCTATTTTAATTGAATCAAAAAAAAAAAGAAACTACTTCACATTTATATATTAACTTTCATACCTCAATTTCATATTACTTACAAAAATAAGTAAATGAAATCTCAAAACATGGCTATTGTATTCCCATTTTGCAGACTGAGGAAAAACTAAGTATAGAGTGTTGGTTGTTGGGTTTCTCCTTCTGCCTTTAAGGTGGCTGCAATAATTTATGCTGGGTATATATATTTTGTATATTGCTTTTTATCTTACAGGATCTAAAATAAGTACAATAATTATTTTCTGGTAGTTATAATCTGTGTGCTGTTTAAAAGAAAAAAACAAAAACAGGAGTCCAGCTCCTGCTATCATAAGTTCCCAAGGTGTCCTAGAATTGGTAGTCTTTGTATTTTGAGCTGTTGTGAGTACAACTATATAAAGTTTTCATGTCAGACTCATAATAAAGAAATAAATACAAATTGAGAAACAAATAAAAAAAAATTCCCAAACAAAACCTAATATGTAAAGGTACAAACAAATTAACTAAACATTAGAAATCTGAATGATATTTAACAAAATCAAACCATTGGAAATGGGGACACTAGAACACTATAGGTTCCAAACCCCCTAGATGTCAATAACAGCACTTCAATGAAATTTCTAACGCTATCCTTAACTCTTGCCTTCCTATTTACCCTCACTGTTTTATACTTATCTTTTAGTCATGAGCCTCAGGTTTCTACCTCATTCTGGATTATAAACTGCTAATGCCTTATCCCCAGTACACAGGCAAATGTGTGGTTGGATATCAGTTTCTTTATTGTTTACATAGTCTGGTCAGCATCTCACATTTTTCATATAGTCCATCTTGTGATCCATATTAGACCTTGCCTTTATTCACCTTATGAACTGTATATCTTTCTTTACCCTGTTCGTTTATTCAGTGTTGGCCAGCTATAAACCAGAGATCAAAATTCTTAGTATCAGCCTTTAATATACAGGTAGCATATCTGCAAAGATGAGACGTTCCTTTGCAAAAGACAGTTCAGAATTTCTCTCTGATCTTGATATAAGGTGCAAATTGTGACTTTTCAGCAGATGACCATCCTACTGTAACTTATGTGCAACAGGGGATGCATAGATTTTTTTTTTTTCAAGCAGCAACTAGTGGGTTAGCAAAGGTAAAGTTTGAAGTGTTAGAGTACAGTATTAACAAATATTTTGGGTCATTCCAGCATTTTTCTTACCTGACAGACTTTTAATTTCTCATCTTTAAGATGTTTCTTTTAAGTTTAACACCAGAGTTTACCAAATTTTAGAAATATTTTTGATCAAATTACAGCATTCTAATAGATATCATTTAAAATGTATAGATACGTTTCCTTTAATTGTTTTCCGGCAAAGCTTTATATTTAGTGGTGTCATGAGGAAGAACACAAACTTTATGAAAGTACAATTGTTAAAGAGAATCCAGTGGAATATTAAGATAGTGACATTCAGCTGACTTTAAAATTGAACACTCTTGCATATTAAACTCTCTGTCCTCTGTGTTCCCCCTCCTCCGCCCCCAAAAAAATCAGAATATTTGAGTAGTTGGCTTGGATTGATATGGTCTTTGGTATATGCCATTTGTAAGCTTGGACTGCTAAATGTTACTTTTGAGTTTGGGGCAGAATGTTTAGATATGTGGTCTCAAACTCCAAGCCCACAGCCTAGTCCTGGCTGTAGCAATTGCCGAGTACAGCATAGGATTCGGGGGGATGTCTGTTACAGCCACCCAAACCTCACCTCTCTTTACTGTCATCCCACTCTCTGTTCCCCATGACACCCCATCCACCGAGCACATTGTTTTGGGAATCACTGGGGGAGCAGCCTGGTGCCATGTGATGGAAGTGTTCATGTCCTCCCCCACCACACTCTGTGATGGGGGAAGAGAGCAGGGCAATGGCGGGAAGGGGTGTGGCTTGAGGCGAGCCCTGGGCCAGATTGTGCAATGGCTCTGGATGGGACTGGCATGTGGGCCAGGAGTTTGAGACCCCTCGTTTAGAGGAACATACCTTGTGACTGGATTCAAGAATCTAAACCCTAAATACCCACATGTAACCTATCTGCATAGTTGCAGCATCTGGCCTTTAGTGTGTTGCTTTATAAATGTACTGACTTAACCAAAAGTTCTTTAAGACAATTCTAATTAAACTAAGTCAAAATACAGTGTTTGGAATTGCCAGCCTTCTGCACTGCTGCCTGCAGAGCTGGGTCATCAGTCAGAGCCATCACTCTCCAGCCACTTAGCTCTGAAGGCAACAGTGTAGAAGTAAAGAATGGCAATACCACGATCCTCCCTAAAATAACTTTGTGAACCCCCCTACAACTCCCTTTTGGGTCAAGAATCCCAGCTTGAAAAACTCTGGTCTTCCCAGTGAAATACGTATAATATACAATAAAAGCACAAGACGACCAGATTTTATAGGGGGAGACCAGGTTTCATGGTTCATTTTTCATAGCCTTGAATATGACAAGGCCCTACTTTATATTAAAGTTAATTGCCCTCTGCCTAGTTCCCAGTGAATATAAATCAGTGCTCTCCTCCACACCCCATCCTAGCAGTTGACCCTCATTGGGATTTCTGTCTCTTCAAATGGATCATCCATGATATCATCATCCATTATTGATATGTCTTCACTGGAAGAGAAATAAAAAGAGGAAAAAAGTGTGATCTTAATTTGGGTTAGCTAATTTAGGTTTTATTAGCAGTGAGGACAGAGCATAGAATCATAGAATCATAGGACTGGAAGGGACCTCGAGAGGTCATCGAGTCCAGCCCCCCGCCCTCAAGGCAGGATCAAGCTCCGTCTACACCATCCCTGACAGATGTCACAACCATATATACCAAAGGATACAATTTAAAAAAAATGAACACATATGAAAAGGACAAATCCAAATTTCAGAACAGAAGGGGGATGCGGGGGAGGGAGGGGAAGGTAAATGTCTGTGGGCTAATGATATTAGAGGTGATAATTGGGGAAGCTATCTTTGTAGTGGGTAAGATAACTAGAGTGTTTGTTGAGACCCACGTGTAGTTATCTTACCCACTACAAAGATAGCTTCCCCAATTATCACCTCTAATATCATTAGCCCACAGACATTTACCTTCCCCTCCCCCCCCCCCCGCATCCCCCTTCTGTTCTGAAATTTGGATTTGTCCTTTTCATATGTGTTCATTTTTTTTAAATTGTATCCTTTGGTATATATGGTTGTGACTATTTTCTTCCACTATTTGATCTGAGGAAGTGGGTCTGGCCCACGAAAGCTCATCATCTAATAAACCATCTTGTTAGTCTTTAAAGTGCTACATAGTCCTGTATTTTGTTTCAGCTACACCAGACTAACACAGCTACGTTTCTATTACTAACCTGAGTTAAGTGAGTTGATATTTCATCACTTTTATTTTAAATCATAAAAATGAGTGGTCGGATGGCACCTTACGGACAAACAAAAATGTATAGTATAGTGAGGTTTTATGGATAAAGCCCACTTAATAAGATGAGCTGGGGTGGAAATAACAGAACCAAGATATTTATAGCAGAGGGAGTCTTTAAAGTGCCACAGGAATACTCGTTGTTTCTAAAGTTACAGACTAACACAGCTACCTCTCTGAGACATTTTAAGTGATGTTAGTTAACCCGAGTTAAGAAAGCTCTTTCTCTTGCAGTGAAAACGAGTAGTCCTGTGACATCTTAGTAACAAAAATATATAGTATCATGAACTTTCTTGGGCAAAACCCACTCCTTCAGATGAGCTTGATATTCATTATATGTAAGGAACTCAACATGGAAAAGCTTAAACTGTTGCTATTCATGATGAATTTTTTATTCCATAGATTGGTTTAAACCAATTTAAGAATCAGACCAACATTTAGGAATTTTTTAATATAGTATTAAGAGGAATTACAGTTGGGGAAAAAACTATTGAGGTTTTTTTCCATCTCATTGAGAGATTGGGAAGAGTACTTAATTAAAAATAGGGATTTTCTTCAATGTGGTCTATTTTTAAAAGTATAGCTTTCAGATATGTATCTTCAAGAACAGATAAAACGCATGGATTAAAGAGCACTATCGGTCTAAAATAAAGTTGTTTCCAATATTGGAAAACAATTTCCTTATGTTTTTATGTCTGTCTGTGCAAATATCCCATTGTTTTGGTGTTAACCAAACATTTTAAGAACACGAGAAATAAATTAATTCAGCTAATTAGTTTTCATTGTCCAAGATGCCTGTAATGTAGAAAATACAAGAAAATAAATGGCACAAAGAAATTTTCTTTTCACTACTCTTAGTTTTAACAATTTAAGCAGGTATTAGTAACATAGCAAAAGATGTTTCTTCTCCCAGCCATCAGAAGATTTCTAATTCAACAATACAAAAGTTTTAAAAAATTGCTCTGGAAAAAGCATTTTGAAAGCATAGCTTACGAGAAAGGAGGATATTTAAATAGCCTTTCCCTTCCACCCTTATTCTGCAAATGTTTACGTATGTACTTTAAGCACATGAATAGTCACAAAGGCACTAAGGCTCAGAATTTGTAAAGAAATCTAGGTATTGCTGTGCTCAGTGTTAGAATGTATAGCGCTCATTTTCAAAAGGCTTTTAGGAACCTAAAGCCCATTGACATTAGGGTTTAAGCTCCTAAATGTTGTTAGGTTTCCAAATCATATTGTGACACTAAGCACAACAGTTCCTGAATACCTGTAAAATCTGGATGTCAAGCTAAGCATGTACATTAATATTTGCTGAATAAGGGCTATAGTTTCATCAATCTATAAACATCCCACAATAGTCCTTTCCATACTTCAAGATCCGAAAATATATAGCAGCAATAAAAGCTGCATGAACAGTAAATATTTTCAATCTTGGGGTGGGGTAAGGGAGATTTCTGCAAAAGCCTTTCTTTGGGGTGTGTTTTTGTTGTTGTTGTTTTTAAACCCTTGTCACTACTTGGCTCTGACTGAGTAAATTTAAAATGAAACGGAGTGCTTGATTTTCTGCAAAGATTAGGTTTTCCCTAGGCTGTGGCAACTTTCAACAGTCATCTGACTGCACAGCCCAGGTTGAAGAGAACACCATAATATATGCTGAAAGTAATTACAGGCATTTGGGTTTTGTGCAGCACTTATATTTTCTCCTTAATCATTATATTAGTGAGATGGAGAACAGTCTGGCAGTGTAGGTTTGGGTTTGTTTTGGATATCATTCTCCAAGTTGCTTACTTAGTTTCACCCAGTTTTCTAATTGAATTTCATTAAGAACATAAGAATGGCAATACTGGGTCAGACTAAAGGTCCATCTTGCCTAATATCCTGTCTTCTGACAGTGGCCAATACCAGATACCCCTGAGGGAGTATCACAATAGGTAGGGCTTGATGATCATTGCAAAGCCGCTCGCGAGCCCTGCACTGCGCATGCTCATGCCCTGCATTGCACATGTGCGCGCCGCCGATGAACAGGGCGCCAGACTGAAATCTACTCGCTATGGGCGAGTAGATTCAATACTTTGTTGAGCCCTGACAATAGGTAATCAATCCTCATGTGATCCCTCCCCTGTCACCCACCTCCAGAGAAACAGAGGCTAGGGACACCATTCCTACCCATCCTGGCTAATAGCCATTGATGGACCTAGCCTCCATGAATCTATCTAGCTCTTTTTTGAACCCTGTTAAAGTTCTAGCATTCACCACATCTTCTGGCAAGGTGTTCCAGAGGTTGACTGTGCACTGAGTGAAGAAAAACTTCCTTTTGTTTGTTTTAAACCTACTGCCTATTAATTTCGTTTGGTGACCTCTAGTTCTTATATTGTGGGAATAAGTACATAACTTTTCCTTGTTCATTTTTTCCACACCAGTCATGATTTTATAGACCTCTATCATATCCACCCTTAGTCTTCTCTTTTTTAAGCTGAAAAGTCCCAGTCTTTTTAATCTCTGTTCATATGGGACCCGTTCCAAACCCCTAATCATTTTTTGTTGCCCTTTTCTGAACCTTTTCCAACGCCAATATATCTTTTTTGAGATGAGGCAACCACATTTGTACGCGGTATTCAAGATGTGGGCATACCATGGGTTTATATAGAGGCAATTTTCTGTCTTCTTCTCTATCCCTTTTTAAATGACTCCTAATGTTCTGATTGCTTTTTTGACTGCCTCTGCATATTGAGTGGATGTTTTCAGAGAAGTATCCACAATGACTCCAGGATCGCTCTCTCGAATAGTTGTAGCCAAATTAGTCCCCATCATATTGTGTATATATAGTTGGAATTATTTTTTCCCATGTGCATTACTTTGCATTTATCAACATTAAATTTCATTTGACATTTTGTTTCCCAATCACTTAGTTAATTCTCATCCAGATTTACATCAACTATTCTAAGCAAATGTCAAATTAATGAGAAAACTAGTTTGTTTATAGGCAACCCAATAATAATGGTGATATTCCTGTACTTTTGTAGATTTGCCTGGGTAACATAATGCCAGCTGAGCGCAAAAAGTCAGCCACTATGGAAGAAAAAGAATCTTTATTAAATAGCAAAGAAAAAGACTTCAGTGAAAGGCGATCAGTGAGCACTAGAGAGAAACCAAAGGAAGATGTGAAGGTTGGTCTGAAGAGAGAGACCCTGAAGGCACCTGAAGATAAAAAGAAAAAACTGGAGGAGGATAAACGGAAAAAAGAAGACAAGGAGCGAAAGAAAAAAGAGGAGGACAAGGTAAAAGCCGAAGAAGAGCAGAAGAGGAAAGAAGATGAAGAAAAAAAGAAATGTGAAGAGGAAGAGAAAAAGAAACAAGAAGAGGAAGTAAAACGTCAACAAGAGGAGGCAGCTGCTCAACTGAAGTAAGATTTATATTTTAAGGTTTAAGTATGCCTAACAGTGTAGTCCTTACTCAGGCAAAATTCCCATTCAAGTCAGTGGGAACTTTGCTCAAGTGAGGACTGCAATATTAGGCTCACTTATTCAAATTTAATGAATAAAAAGGTAAATTATTTAATAAATATAGAAAAAGTGCTAAGTGATATGCCGAGAGTTATTTGTGCGAAACTAAAAGTATGCAGTAGTTGTACATATGTATGTACTAACCACTATCACTTTGGATTTCAGTAATGTCATCTGTCTTGAGATCGCCAGTTGTGTATAAATCTTCTTGAATTAAGTATTACTAAGTTTCACTGAGGTTTAGAAGTGTTATCCTCATTTTACAGATGGGGACGTGCCATGTGACATGCTCATGATGACAATGAAATAGGTGCTGAGTAGCTTGACTCTCAGTCCAGTCCTTCAGTCACTAGACCAAGCATAATATAAGCAGTTGCTGTAAACTTTTAAGCACTGAGCTGTGATCTCTGAAGACTTCTAGTAATCTACAGTTGTAAATACAGGCAGTCCCCGGGTTACGTACAAGATAGGGACTGTAGGTTTGTTCTTAAGTTGAATTTGTATGTAAGTCAGAACTGGTACATATTGTAGGGGAAACTCTAGCCAAACATTTCTCCAGAGCTCAGTTTTATTCTCCCACACCTCACTTCCCTCAGTCCTTTATTCTCAAGCTGAGTTGTCTGCTGAGAAAAGCCGCTCCGCGTCTCCCTGGTCTGCTGGGGGGAAGCAGCTAGTGCGGGGTTGCCTCACCCCGTTTGTAAGTAGGGATCCGATGTAAGTCGGATCCATGTAACCCGGGGACTGGCTGTAGTCGGTATTTGGGTGGAAAACTTGCAAAGTATATCTGGATAGCATACAGGAGAATGTGGTGCTAATGTAGTTTTCTCTCAAAGTCATTATGCATAGCATGGTGTTAAGAGACATAATGTTGGAGGGATACAAAACCAAGATTCTGCCCATTTGTGTTCATTTAAGATACCATGACACTTGTTTAAAGAGTAAGGCTATTAATATGTCTCTTTGTCAAACTCCAAGGTAAGTAAATAAATTTTGTCTACTTAAATTTCCCTTGCAATTTCAGTTGGATTTGGAATTCTTATCTAGAACACTTGCCATGTTACTGTGTTCTGTTAGCAGCTCTTGTGTTTTTGTCCCAAAGTTCACTATATTTCTTTGTCAAGTAAAAGTATCATAGTATTTATGCTTTATTAATGCCTTGTGATGAAAAAGTTTCCGTATAGAACCTTGCAAATACGTTTATTTTAATATATAAATGGCACTTGCTTAGAAAATGTTTAATAGAACAGTGCTATTTAGTGACGCCTTAGAGTTACTAGGATTTCTGTTATCAGGAAAATATACTACTTTATATGTACTAATGAATATTCTGTATCAGGAAAAAATTTAAACTGCACTGTAATCGAATGTCTCTTTGGTGCATTATCCTTGTTTTGTAAAGTCTCACTTGTTTGTTTACAAAATTCCATTATCTATAATGGAAACTAGTGAAGTTTTATCAGATCATAACTATTGTGTTTTATTTCTTTAGAGAGAGAGAGGAAGCACATCAGCTCCATCAGGAAGCTTGGGAGCGCCATCAAGCAAGAAAGGAACTCCGCAGCAAAAATCAAAATGCACCAGACAACCGCCCTGAGGAGAATTTCTTTAGCAGGCTGGACTCAAGTCTGAAGAAGAACACTGCTTTTGTTAAGAAGCTAAAAACTATCACAGAACAACAGAGAGATTCCCTGTCTCATGATTTTAATAGCCTCAATTTAAGCAAGTACATTGCAGAAGCTGTGGCTTCTATTGTTGAAGCCAAGCTGAAAATATCAGATGTGAACTGTGCTGTGCACTTGTGTTCTCTGTTTCACCAGCGCTATGCTGATTTTGCTCCATCACTACTTCAGGTTTGGAAAAAGCATTTTGAAGCAAGGAAAGAGGAGAAGACTCCCAACATTACCAAACTAAGAACTGACTTGCGTTTCATTGCAGAATTGACAATAGTTGGGATTTTCACTGATAAAGAAGGTCTGTCTTTAATCTATGAACAACTAAAAAATATTATTAATGCTGATCGAGAGACCCACGCTCATGTTTCTGTGGTAATAAGCTTTTGCCGGCACTGTGGAGATGATATTGCTGGTTTGGTACCAAGGAAGGTTAAAAATGCTGCAGAGAAGTTTAACTTGAGTTTTCCTCCTAGTGAGATAATCAGCCCAGAAAAGCAACAGCCCTTCCAGAATTTGTTGAAAGAATACTTTACATCTTTGACCAAACACCTGAAAAGGGACCACAGAGAGCTACAAAATATTGAGAGACAAAACAGGTGATATTTAAATATTGTACTTTATAAATTGATATAATAGTACTGCTCATAGAATGCTTTAAGATTTCTTTTTAATTGTTGCCGCCAAAGCAAAATTGTGTGGGAAGTAGTACTCTTGCAGAAGGTTCTTTGAAATAACATGCTGACAGATTTCCCAGCTACAAAATCTTTTAAAGCCTTGAATGTTATGTGATGGGATATTAGGTTTTAAATAATTTTTAGAGGGAGACTAAATTTCTCTTGCTTTATTTATTTTAACTCCCCCACTCATTTTTTTTTTTTTTTAACACTCCTTTAACAGCTTGAGACTAAATTTCTTTCTCAGCTGGTTTTGTCCTTTTCCAGTTGGCACTAAGTGGTTTTTTTTCCTTCCGCACCCACATATTTCTTATGGACCATATGCTGACATGGATTTGTTTTATTTTTGTGTGTGTACCAACATCATCTATGGTGTCAGCATAGTTCTATGTTTAAGGGGGGAAATGGTTTGTCAAATAAGTGTACTTCAGATTTTAATATATAAGAAATTTGGAAAGTCAAAATGCGGGCCTAAACTACCCCACCATGTCCTGTTAAATCTTGACTCGGAACATTAAATGCTTCAGATCTAAGCAAACTATAAATGTCTTAGACTGAAAAGAAACTTCCACTATATGCATGTTGTTGAATAAATATCCGCTTTTCTCTGAAACATCCGTTACTTGTAATGGTTGAAGTCAGAATGCTCTCCTGTGTTGACTGATGGGCTGACAGAACATGGGACTGGACAGGACCTCCTGGGTCATCAACTCCAGTCTCTTGATATGACAGGCATTCTCATAATAAAATCTCATTTGTATGATATGGTAATTCCTATATTCCTAGAATATTTCCAATCCAGTATGTAAAAGTACATTAATTGTGTAGCTATTTGTGATGTGCCTGAACCAAAATTCTGGATCTGAAATATTTATCCCAATTGAAACAGTGTCTTTAACATTGAGTACAAAATCCCCCTCTGATCTGAAGGCTATCAAACTGGGGTTTGAAATCTAGACTTAAATTTGAACTTTCCCAGAGTTTGAGGTAATGAGTTTTGGTACTATACTTGGCTGCTTATAAGGATGTAGGTGAGAGAGATAAACTCAAGCATCTGTTATAGTCTAGGCCCATCCCTATTAATTGATAAGTGACTATTTTGTTATACAAGAAGTTGGAAAATGTAGTCACTTTTACCGTAATCCAGTTCCTTGTACTATTTGTTCAGGGAGTTAAAACGTGTGTGTGTATACATATATACATTTTTTAATATATTTTTTGCAATTTAATAATTTCATTATTTAAATAAAAGACAAATGTAGAAGAAACAGCAGGAACAAATAGATGAACTCTATTACTGGCTGATTTGTTTATCCCTTCTCTTTTTGTCTGTTCATTTCAGCAGCAGCTGTTCTGTGTGTTGAGAGAACTGGAATGTCCAACTAATTATTTAAGTCCACTGACATGAATCTTTTCTTAATTACCAAGTTGTTACTAACAGTTTTAAAGTTCTTTTAGTTTATAAAGCTTTCCAGGAGTATTACTCCAAAACTTTTCAGTTTAGTAAACACTAGGGCTGTCAATGTATAGTCGCTTAAGTGATTAACCAATAAACCTGCATTTATCGGTTAATCCAAATGACTACACATACTCCCTCTTTGCTTCCTCTGTATCAGAAATGGCAAGGGGAGGAAGTGGAAGCTGGTGCCTGTGGGGTGCCGGCTTTTAAGCTGGCTCCCTGTGTGCACCAGATCCTGCAGAGGTAGCAGTGCACGGAGGGAAGGAGCTCCCTGGGAGTGGGGCCAGGAGCGCGCTGGCTGTCAGTCCTGCCTCCGTGGAACATACAATAATCGTGTAACTGCTAAGATTTGATGTGATTACACAATTATTAAATTAAACCATATCTAACAGCCCTAGTAAATAGCTGGCTGGGTATTTCAACTACAGCGTTACCAGCATAGCGCTCAGCAGGAAACTGTTTTCCTATCTGAGAAATTCTTTTGGGACAAAACTAAAATATTTAGAAGTGTGGTGGTGGTTTTGTTTTGTGTGTGAGGGGCCGGGGGAACAAAGAAAAAGAGAGAGAAGCCCCAGAATAGTCGACTGTGGTGAGGGCACTCAGCTGAGGTGTGTTACAGAAGACTCACGCTCAAGTCCTTCATCTGTGGTATGGGAGACCCAGAAAGATCAAGGACTTTAGCCTGGGTCTCCATGCTCCAGGCGAATGATCTGGGTCTCAGACTATTAGCTGTTCTTGAGTCTGTTTCTGGATCATAAATTCCATCCTGGACCTGAGAAATCTTTCCTGGCAAAAGGTATAGAAGTTAAGGTACAGAGTTTTATTTTGTTTCCCTCGGTTACCTATTTAAATAGCTACACTCTTACATCCCTAGTGCCAGTCAGTGGCCTCCATGTAAACCAACTGAAAGCAGTATTAGTGTGCACAGGTATTACTGGTAGCAAAACCTGAAGATGAAGTATAACTAAGGAGATAGTCTGACTTGTAGAATCTTTGTTACTGGGGTGATGGATCAGCAAGAAAAAAAACTCCGCCTGACTCTCAGGTCCCAGGCTGAGTTCTGAAAGCTGGGCAAAGAAGAACTATAATTTCTCTTGTAAATTAAGCATGTTAAGTTTCAGTAAACATGGAACTCTACCATTGTATCTTTAGTACTAAATTGTCAAGATTTATTGCATCTATAAACCTAGTGAATAACAGCATTAACAACTTAGTAGCAGTTCTGACCCACAAGTTGATTTATAGAGAAGATCAATACATTTAAAATCTTTATCTAATTGGTTTTCTCCTGTCAGAATGCTTACTTCAGAAGATGGAAACTATCCCTAATTGCTGCCTTTACTGTCAAGGAAATACTGTTCACTGTTGCTGAGGTGTAAATAACACCTACTAAAGCTAACTAACTTGAAGTCTTTAAATCGGTGATGGGCAAGCAGAACTAGTGAGTGTGCCACAAAAGTGGCCTGCCTTCATCTCAGTGGCGAACGTGATCCAGTGGTGGGCAGTCAGTGGCCCGGGTTCCACCTGTAGCCTGCACACCCACTCTCTGTCCTCCACACCTATGTTCCTCTTGCATATTAGGGCCCTGAGCCCCACACTTCCTACTCCTCCCCTGTATCCTCCCAGTACTTTTGGAGCATGAATCAAGCGATTCATGGCACTCCGAAAGTGTGGGGAGGAGTAGGAAGTGTGGGGCTCTGGTGCATGAGAGTCATGTGGGAGAGGGAAGCAGAAAGGGGTATGAGGGCTGCAGATGGAATCCTCAGGCCACAGGTTGCCCATTGCCGCTTAAACCATGATTTGAGGACTTCAGTAACTCAGCCAGTAATTAGGGCTATCTTAGTGCTGTGGGGGTCTGAGGTTTTATGGCCCGTGATGTGCAAGAGGTCAGACTAAATAATCCCAATGGTCTCTTCTGATCTTAAGGTATACGAGTCTATAATGTGACATGAGAGATCTTGTTTTGTGGCTTTCCGTAAAGTAGCTAAAGAGAGACAACGATAATACACGTAAAATACTTTTACTTGTGTTACTAATTACACCTGATATTGAAGAGAACGCTTCAAAAGTAAAATTTATTTCCTTCACTGCTGTTTGTTATTTTTGTACTTTTTGTAATGCATCTTAAAGAAAGTAAACTTGAATTTTACTTTTGTTAATCTGTTCTTAGTCAATATTGTTTTCTGGTCCTCATGATGGCACAGGGATGCTATAAGTGGGTTCACAAGATTGCCAGTGTATGTATATATTTAATACAGGATTTTTAAAAGAATTAAATCAGGGAAATCCTGTGGCCTGTGTTATACAGGAACTTGGACTAGATGAGCTGAGTCTGGTCTTATTGACTTGTTCTGTTTGTACTGGTATTAAATAATCTTTTTATAGCAAAACCTAAATTGTGAGGCCTAAAGCAGGTTGGCAATGTTCTTTTAATATATTACTCAACATAATTAAGTGATAACTCTGATAATTTCTCTATTGTCCTTCTGTGCCAGCTCAGGCAGTGGGCAATGAATTATTTCTTTCTATAGTTGAGGACAAAAAACAGTTCCTGAAGGCGTTCCTAGCCTTTTATAAAGGGCTTGCTATCTGCCAGGCTCCTCCAATTGTTCTGGTCTGGCTGCTTGGTGGGTTTTTTTAAGTACTATTTATTTTTGTTTTGTCTTTTAAACTAACTCTGATCAGCTGAACCCTGACATGCTTTCGGCATCCCAGGGAATTGTATGACACTTTTAATCAGTATCTTCTAGTTATTACCAGTGCTATGCTCTTGTGGTCAGCTCTCTTCTTTTTCTTTTAGTAATCAAAAAGTAATGATAAGCGTAGTATTTTAGCCTGTTTCAGTAAGGTGGCATTGATATTATATTTCAAGTTACTGACTTCTCTGTTTTGAATCCCAGCATCAGGTTCACACCAATTTTTGGTCAAAGATAACAGCTGATCATTGAAATGCCAATAATACCACCATTCAAGCTACTATGAGATAAATTAGAGAGGACAACTAGCCAGGAAAATATCTTTCATTTGAAAGTGTGCATTGGGTCTCACTTTACAGTAACTTTGGCGCTCCTTAGGTATGTCTGCACTGCAGTTAAAACCCATGACTGGCCTAGGCCAGTTGACTCAGGCTTGTGGAGCATGTACTAAGTAGGGATGTCAACTTGTAGATGACTAAATGATTAAACAATAAGCCTAGGCTTATTGGTTAATCGTGTCAACTACGCATATTCCCTTCCCCTCCCCCCCCTTTGCTGCTTCTGTATCAGAGGTAGCAAAGCAAGGGAAGGGGAGAGTGGGAGACAGTGCCTGTGAGGGAGGAGTTGGATTAAAGGCTGTCTCCCCATGAGCATCGAATCCTCCTGCCTCTGAGAGAGAGGCAGCAGTGCGGAGGGTGAGGGGGGCAGACAGGAGCTGATATGTGCAGGGAGCTGGCTTTCAAGAGGCAATGGAGGAAGAGGGCAGGAAGGAGCCAGTGTTGGAGGGAGCCAGCTTAAAAGCTGGTTCCCACCAGCTCCACTGTCCATGGGGAGTGGGGGTTGCTGCAGAGCAGCTTATCTGTAGGGGGAGCTTGTTTATAAACTGTCTTCCTTCGTGGACTAGTTCCCACCTGCCATCCCGCGCTGCTGCGTCTGAAACAGAGGCAACAGTACAGGATGGCAGGGGGCTTCCCAGGGGTAGGGTCAGGAGCACACTGGCTGCTGGCCCTGCCTCCGGGGGACTATTGAATAGTCGTCTAACTGCTACGATTTCATGCGTGTACACGCTGGGACCTTGCAAGCTGGGAAGATCCCAGAATTCAGGCTACAGCGGGAGCCCAAAGAGCTGAACTATAATTAAATAGCACCTTAGAACCCCATGAGCCCAGGTCAGCTGGCACATCCCACCACAGGTAACTAATTGCAGTGTAGAAATACATTTAAGCCAGTATGCTGCCAATTACTGTGGCTTAACTACAGAACTGGGGTGAGAATAAGCCATTCCCGATGGCTGTAGGTTACACCAACCTAAGCATTGGTGTAAACAGTGCTATATTGCTAGATAAAATCTCCTGCTGACATGCAGAGATGGATTTATTGTGCTGATGAGAGAACTCTCTCTGGTGAGTGTCTTCACAAGATGTGCTATGGCAGCTGCACCAATGTAGAGCTTCTAGTGTAGACTAGCCTTAGGTGTGAGCTTACGCTTTTGTGCAGTTGGCTCCAAATCAGCTGCACAGGGCCCAAGGAGAATGCTCTTGACATAGGAGACCAGTCCTTGCCTCCCACTTTGTCTACATGAGAGCCTCTGACATATCAGGGGACATGTCAAAGACAGAAAGTGGTATGGCCAGGGCAGTACTGTATGCTAGGTGCTGTAAAACTCTATTAGAGGCTTTGCCAGCTAAGTACAAGCTAAGGCAGTCTATACAAGTGGTAGAAGCCAAATTTAATTCCTAGCAATTTGGGTCAATGGTGGCAGAAACTGCTCTGGTTTCCTTGTACCAAATTTGGCACTAGCCCAGGGATCAATTTGTTCTATTGTGGGCAGATCTGCACTTAAAACTGCATTGGTGTAGCTGCAGTGCTTCAGCAAAGAGGCTGCTAGATGGACAGGGATGCTGCTTTTGTCAGCATAGTTAATCTATCTATGCAAGGGGGGACAGCTGTGTTGATGGAAGAAGCCCTCTTTTGGACACACAGCTGTCTACACTGGAAATTAGGTATACAGGCAGTCCCCGACTTACGTGGATCCGACTTACGTCGGATCCCTAGATACGAACGGGGTGAGGCAACTCCCGCACATGCGCAGCAGCATTCCCGGAGCTCGCTCACCTGGGTCCTAGGATCCTCCTCCTCCTCGGGCCGGCTCCGACTGGGGTCCCGCAGAGCTGCCGGGCAGAGGAAAAGTGCCTCCTCACGCCCGCTGGCCCCCCCCCACCCCCCCTGCCAGCAACAGGCTGCCCCCTCCCCTAAGCAACAGGCTGCCGAACAGACAACAGCAGCCTCTTTGCCCCTCCTCCCCTCTATACATGCCGGGCTCCCAGAGCGCAGCAGCGTCCCCGGGGCTCGCTCACCTGGGTCCTAGAATCCACCCCCTCTTCCTCTTCGGCCGGCTCCAACTGGCCTCTGCCTGCAGCAGCTGGCCACAGGGACAGGGATCCCGCAGAGCTGCCGGGCAGAGGAAAAGTGCCTCCCCACGCCCGCTGCCCCCCCCCCCCGCGGCCTCGCATCCTGCACGCCTGCCAGCAACAGGCTGCCCCCTCCCCTGAGCAACAGGCTGCGGAACAGCAGACAAAAGCAGCCTCTCCGCCCCTCCTCCCCCTATACATGCTGGGCTCCCTGGGCAAACAAAGACTCCACCAAAACAAACAAAGTGCTGGCCTCATTGTGTTTGCAAAAAAAGGACCCTCCTCCTAGAACCCTGGGTGGTGTGTGGAAATAAAGCTATTAGCTCAAAGCATGGTGCAGAGCTGTTTGGTATTTGATGAGTTACTCCTTTAGTCCTGAGTTTGTCACAGGGACAGAAATAGATGTGAAATCTTCTGAACAGGGGAACAGACAGCAAAACAAACATTAGAGGGGAGTTAACCTTTCCCTATGCTATCCAAAACTAAAAAAAATGTTTGGCTAGAGTTTCCCCTACAATATGTACCAGTTCCGACTTACATACAAATTCAACTTAAGAACAAACCTACAGTCCCTATCTTGTACGTAACCCGGGGACTGCCTGTATTCGGGGTGTGGATTGTTAGCAACACTCAGCAACGTAGTGATGTCAATGTCTTTTTATACAACAGGTTGAACCCCTCTAATCTGGACCCTTGGAATGTAACCAGTGCAAAACCAGAGAATTTGCCCAGCAGCAAGGTCAATATTGTCTAGCAGCATTAGCAACACTTGCACTCTTTCGTAGGCTCTTAGAAGACATTTAGGGGTAAATTAGAGCTAAAAAGCACACAGAATACTGATAGCCCAGACCGGAAGCTGTAAATAAACTTTATGGGACTAAGAGAAACTTAACCCCACCCATGATAAAAGGCTTACTAAAATCATGCCAGATGACTGATGTTGCCAGATGATAGTGCCGGAATACAGGGCATCCCCGCTATAATTCACCCCCGTATGCATCCATTAAAATTGACGCTTGTAGGAACTGATAGTTACAAGTCCTCCCATTCCCCGCTCTTAAGTCGCGCAAAAAAACCCCCAAAACCAGTTTGCACAAATGGAAGTCAGCCGCGGGAATAAAATTGCCTGCATTAAGTTGTTTTGCACTAAGTCCACATTTTTTTGAATGTTTCTTGAACTTATAGTGAGGATGGCCTGTAGAGAGGTTCAGCCTGGTTATATCTGGCCTATGTTTGGATCAGACTTGTGAAAGTGATTGTGCTGAGGAGTCTGTGGGATGTTGGAACTGGGATGAGTATCTGCATGTTGGATTTTCTCCACTGTGTACTGCTCACTGTTTCTTCACTATCTTTGTGAAAACAGAATGTTGGGATTTAAGCTATTTTGACATTGACATTACAAGACCTAGCAAATGGTAAATCACGCACCACACTATTCAAACTGGACATAAACTAGAGTAATCATTTCAAAGAGACAAGGTGGGTGATGTAATATCTTTTATTGAACCAACTTCTTTCGTGAAAGAGACAAGCTTTTGAGCTTATACACAGCTCTTCAGGTCTGGGTGTTGTGCTTAAAAGAAGCACCTGGGATCTTTTTCAGGGGGATAAGGCAACACGCCACATTTATTGAACATACATAGATCAATCAATACTTTATCATATGCATATGATACATTACATTCATGCTCGTGCGCGCTCTCTCTCTCTCTCTCTCTCTCTCTCTGGCTACATCTAGACTGGCATGATTTTCTGCAAATGCTTTTAACGGAAAAGTTTTTCCGTTAAAAGCATTCGCAGAAAAGAGTGTCTAGATTGGCACGGACGCTTTTCCACAAAAGTACTTTTTGCGGAAAAGCATCCGTGCCAATCTAGACGCGGTTTTGCGCAAGAAAGCCTCGATTGCCATTTTCGCCATCGGGGCTTTTTTGCGCAAAACAATAATACTTTGTCTACACTTGCCCTCTTGCACAAAAGCATTTGCTCAAGAGAGCTTTTGCCTGAACGGGAGCAGAATAGCTTTTTCGCAAGAACACTGACAATCTTACATGAGATCGTCAGTGTTCTTGCGGAAATTCAAGCAGCCAGTTAGACAGCTGGCAAGTTTTTCCACAAAAACAGGAGGTTAGTGTCTATGAAATAATGTTATTAGGGGTGATAATTGGGGAAGCTGTCTTTGTAATGGGAAAGATAATTAGCATCTTTGTTAAGGCCCATTTGTAAAGTGTCAAATTTAAGCATGAATAAGTTCTGAGGCTTCCCTTTGTTGTCTGGTGTTAAAGTCTCTTTGAAGCAGGATGCATGTAGTGAGGTCATTGAGACAATGCCCAGTCTGGTTGAAATGGCAAGAAACTGTTTTTTCTTTGTGAAACTGTCTGTTTTGTGTGTATTGATTCTTTGGCGAAGTGTCTGAGAAGTTTGTCCAATATACATAGCAGACCGACATTGTTGGCACATGATGGCATAAATTATATTTCTGGATGAACAGGAATATGTGTTCTTGATCTTGTAACTGACGTGGGTAGGTCCAATGACGGTGTCAGCAGAGTAAATATGTGGACAAAGCTGGCAACGGGGTTTGTCGCAAGGGAAAGTTCCAGGGTTGGTATTAGTGTGGTATGTCCTGTGGTTGTTGGTAAGAATCATCCTGAAGTTAGGTGGTTGTCTATGGGAGACTATATGGGTCTGTCTCCCAGAGCCTCTCTGAGTGTTGTATCCTGTTCCAATATAGGTTGTAGCTTATTGATAATGCGTTGGCCGGGGACTAAAAGTGATGACAAGTGGTGTTCTATTGTTAGTTTTCTTGGATCTGTGTTTAAGTAGATGGTTTCTGGGTATTCGTCTGGCTCTTTCAATTTTTTTTTGTATTTCTCCGGGTGGGTAATTGAGGTTTATAAATGCTTGGTAGAGATCCTGAAGTTTCTGGTCTCTGTCAGTGGGATTAGAGCAGATGCGGTTGTATCGAAGGGCTTGGCTATAGACAATGGATCGTATGGTGTGCTCTGGATGAAAGCTGGAGGCATGTAGGTAACTGTATGAGTCAGTGGGTTTTCTGTAGAGAGTGGTCTCTAATTTACCATTGGTGATTTGTACTGTGGTGTCCAGAAATGGATCTCTCGTGTAGAATGGTCCAGGCTGAGATTGATGGTGGGGTGTAGGTTGTTAGAGTCTCTGTGGAATGCATCCAGATCATAAAGATGTCATTGATATAGCGTGAGTAGAGAAGGAGTAAGAGGGGACGGGATCTGAGGAAACGTTCTAAGTCAGCCATAAAGATGTTAGTGTACTGTGAGGCCATGAGGGTACCCATGGCTGTGCCGCTGATGTGGAGGTATAAGTAGTCCCCAAATTGGAAATAATTGGGGGTGAGAACAAAGTTACATAGGGCTGCTACCAGATTGGCAGTGGTATCCTCTGAGAGAGTGTTTCTAATTGCTTGTAATCCGTCTTCATGGGGTATGTTGGTGTAAAGAGCTTCTACATCCATGGTAGCAAGTATGGTGTTATCAGGGAGGTTATCGATGTTTTGTAATTTTCTCAGGAAGTCAGTAGTATCTCGGAGATAGCTGGGAGTGTTGAATGCGTACGGTTTGAGAAGAGAGTCTACATAGCTGGATAATCCAGTAGTGAGCATGCTGATACCTGAAATGATGGGACGTCCAGGGTGTCCAGGTTTATGGATTTTGGGAAGCAGAACAATCCTGGTCGGGGTTCAGAAGGTGTTTCTGTGTGGATTTGGTCCCGAGTAGAGGTAGGGAGTTCTTTAAGCAGACAGTGTAGTTTCTTTTGGTATTCTGAAGTGGGATCAGAGGAGAGAGGTCTGTAAAATGTGGTGTTGGAGAGTTGTATCTCTTAATACAAGGATTCTATGAGAAAGCTTAACAAAGATAAATCTAAAAACAAGATATGTATATATAAAATCTCTTAATACAAAGTTATACGAGAATGATATATGGTTATATGGAAATGTTAGAGATTTATCCACATGGGAAATGTACTCTGTGTAACAGCTAAATACAGGGTAGAACAGGTAAGGAGTTTACTTTGATTTCTTGCAAAACATGTTAAGTGGGCAGTTAATGTCTCTATACTCATAGGATAAAGGAGGATTAGTGGGTTAGAGGATGTTGTAATGAACCACAAATCCAGTGTCTTTTTTTTAAATCCATGATTTTTGGTGTCTGAGTAATTAATTTGTTCCCAAGCTTATTCTTGGAATGTGTGCAGGTTTCCTTTGAGGATAAGTCCTTAATATCCCTAGTAAGATCTATAGATCTGGAAAGGTATGTTGTGTGAGTGTGGGGAGTATTGATCATCATAGCAATGGAGATATGTCTGGAGGTTTTGTATCTGTTGTGTCAGAAGGTGGTGCTGCTTTGAGTTGGTGTGTCCTGGTCTGTGGGAGGGCTTACTTGTGGTGATGAACTTGGCAAGGTTGGGTGTTTATTTGAAGGCCAGAAGAGAGGAATTGAAAAACATTTTTTTGAGGGCATGGGCCCCATCAAGTGTGGGTTCTAGCTGTTTAAAGATACCTTAAATAGGTTCCAGTGTGTAGTGGTAGGTGATGACAAGAGGCATGCAGTTGCAGAGGTGGGTTTTTTGGGAGGCTTGGGGGGAAGTTTGTCTTACCTTGAGAGAAGCTGGTTCAATACATTTGGGTGGCCCATTTCATCAGATAATTGACTTCTCTGATGGAGTGTCTTTGGTAAAGTAGTTTTATGTGTGTAAAGTTGTGTATCCTGGACCTACTTATCAGAGCATATTCTGTGGTGTCTGCGTCCCTGGTTGTAGATAACAGATTTCTCGGTGTGTTTTGGGTCGTTTCTGGGTCTATGAAAATATTTGTGATAAATGGAATTCTTGTATGTAATTGTTTGTAGGGTTCCATTGTTGAAGCTGATTGTGGTGTCTGGGGAGCTAATGCTGGTGTCTGTATTTTGAAGAGAGTTTGGGTGTGTCTACACTACTGAGGTTTTTTGAAAAAACGTCACCTGCATCTAGACTGCTGTCGCATTCTTTCAAAATTAAATCAAAAGAACACGGCGGGTTTTTTTTCAAAATCAGTAAACCTATTTTTGCCAGGAAGAATGCCTTTTTTTAAAGAGCTCCTTTGAAAAAAGGCGTTCTTGAACGCAAACAGCGCTTTTTTCAAAAGAGAATGTCCAGATTGCCTGGGTGCTCTCTTTCGAAAAAGCAGATCACTTTTTAAAAACTCTTGTGCTGAAAAAGCTTCTTTCGAAAGAGGCTTGTAGTTTCTGTAGTCTGTCAAGGGGCTTAAAGTATCTCAAGTATCTCATTGGTTTTGAGGTGCCTCTGTCCCGTAATTCTTCAAGGGGGCCCATGGAAAGTTTGGCTTATTCAGGAGCCATCTTAGTGCCTGTGGCATGGACAAAGGGTGTGTGTTTTGAATGTAAAATTTTTATTAGAATGAGGATGAGAGTTTGGGTGTATATGTGACCATTGTCGTCTTGATATTAAGAATAAGAAAGCCAGCATCAAACTGATTGTCTGTTATTTTGGTTGTTACTTCTGGTTTGAATAGTCTGGACATGATTTACCTCTTGTCTTGTCTTGTAATGCCAAAGCCATAAATTGGTTTAACTCCACCCTTTGGTCTTTACAAGTGCTATTCTGCATTGTATGATGCTTCTGTTACCTTTGATTCCTTGGAAATTAAAGGAAAAGAGATACAAAAATGCAGCTATATATAATAGCACAGCCTTTAATCTTTGTGGTGATTCTTTGCCATAAACTGGAATTCCCAGACACTGTTGTTTTCTCCAGGATGCAAGTTTAATACATAAACAAATATCTTTGACATTGGTCATCTATTAATTTAGAGTAGATGAGAACAGTCAAACTTAATAAAAGAAAAAATCCTTCACAGAATATTTGTAGGCAGTGCTTTTTTTTTTGTTTTGTTTTTTTGTTGCTTAAGTTTTCCCTGGCGCCCCCCCCCTTTTTTTTTCTTCTTTTTCTTTTTTCTTTCTTTTCTTTTTTTTCTTTTTCCCCTTCCCCAGTACCAGCATTTTTTGGTTTACAAAAAAAGTACTGCTTGTAGGTATGGGGAGTAGGGATGTTAAATTGCATGTAATCAACTAATTGACTAGTTGATAAGCAGGGGAGCCACAGCAGGGTTAGCTCCCGGTCCCAGAAGCTAACTCCACTATGGCTGCCAGGTTCTTAATACATTCAAAATGCTGGTGCGCAGCGGGGGGAACCTGGCACGAGCCAAGAATCAGCTGTCCCGGTTCGTGCTGGGTCCCCCTTCTGCACCTCTGCTTTTAAAATGTATTAAGAGCCAGAAGGCTCTACATTTAAAAAGCAGAGGGGCAGCGTCTGGGACTGGGTACGAGCAGGGAATTAGCTGATTCCCGACTCATGCCCGGTCCCCACTACCCCCCTGCCTCCTGTATGGAGATGGTGCTAGGAGGAACCAGCTCCTGTTTCACACCCCTCTTCCCCCCGCCCAATAGAGGCAGCAAGGGGGCAGGAAAGTGACTAGTCGAGTCACTACTTGACTATCCAATAAGCTTCTGCTTATCAGATACAGGCAGTCCCCGACTTACGCGGATCCGACTTATGTCGGATCCGCACTTACGAACGGGGCTCTCTCACCCCAGAAGTCGGGGCGAGAAAGCCCCGTTCGTAAGCTGCTCCGGTGCCCCTGGTCTGCTGGAGACCGTCTCCAGCAGACCAGGGGCACCGGGCGGGTTCCCGCGCTTCTGAGGCTTTGCCAGAGCAAAGCCTCAGAGGCGCGGGGAACCGCCGCTGCTGCCGCTTCAATCTGGATGCCTGTGGTCTGCTGGGGACCGTCCCCAGCAGACCACAGGCTCCCGGACTGAAGCGGCAGCAGCGGCGGTTCCCCGCGCCTCTGAGGCTTTGCCAGACCGTCTCCAGCAGACCAGGGGCACCGGGCGGGTTCCCGCGCTTCTGAGGCTTTGCCAGAGCAAAGCCTCAGAGGCGCGGGACCCCCCCGCGGCTGCGGCTTCAGTCCGGGAGCCTGTGGTCTGCTGGGGACGGTCCCCAGCAGACCACAGGCAGCCAGATTGAAGCGGCAGCAGCGGCGGTTCCCCGCGCCTCTGAGGCTTTGCTCTGGCAAAGCCTCAGAGGCGCGGGACCCCCCCCGCGGCTGCGGCTTCAGTCCGGGAGCCTGTGGTCTGCTGGGGACGGTCCCCAGCAGACCACAGGCTTCCAGACTGAAGCCGCAGCCGCGGCGGGGTCCCTCGCCTCTGAGGCTTTGCCAGAGCAAAGCCTCAGAGGCGCGGCACCCCGCCTCAGCTGCGGCTCTGCTCCCCGTGTCCCTGGTCTGCTGGGGGGGGGGGAGCGCAGCTAGTGTTGCTTTTTTCCACTTGAATTCAATATGCTTTTAACAGCTGCTATCTGAATCTAAAAAATAATCTTGCCTTACAGACTGTATAAAAGATTAATCACAAACTGGAGTTGACTAGAAACTGACTTGAAACAGAAGTGAAAAGGAATAATGTCCTTTGAGTACCTGAAGTCCTGGCCCTATTGAAGTCCACAGGAGTATTTTTGTTGACATCAGTAGACTACAGCAGGGCCCCAACTTTGCCCCAAATGTCCCAAATACATCTGGTGATTTACTCTTAGTTGCCGTTCTGTGGTCTCTTATCTTGGGACAATATTTGTTGAGGGCATGTCTATGCTACCAAATGTAACCATCTCAATGGGGTATCCTGTCACCACAGAAATTAAGTTGGTTGTGTGTGTCCACATCACGATTATTGTCTTGATAAAGTATATCCTCACTATCAGCACTTGCGTTGATGTACTGAACAGTGCATCATAGGTAGCCACCCACAGTGCAACTAGCTTCAGGGGTTTGCTTCAGGAAGGGCTTGCAGTGCCTCATGGGACCAAATCATTATCACAGAGTGTAATGAGAACATGACTTTGGCCTCCTATGATACAGTTTTCTTCCTCCCTCTCTCTGTACCTTGATACCCATGGCAAACAACCCATACCTTCTCATGCTTTTTTTCCCAAAGACTGTTTTAGCTGTGCTTACACCATAGCCCAAGAACTGTGGACCTTGTTCAACTGTGCATTTGTGTTGGGAGCATTAACCTTGTGCCTTATCCTGCAGTATTTTTCAGAGCCAAGACACAGGTTGCCATGCGAAATGTGGTGTCATGCAAACAAGCACTGCTGCAAGCCATAGCATGAAAACAATTCCCAGTTGCTGCTGATAGTGACGCATCAGCTCATGGAGCATCATTTCAGTTCACAGGAAACAAGCCCTGACTAGAGGGGTCACATCATTTAACTGTGGCTGCAGAACTTCTGAATGTGGAAAGCCACTTCATAGAAACTTTATGCAGAGCTTGTCACAGCCTTGAAGTGCAGCAACACTAAATGAGACCTGCTTTGACAGTAGAGAAATGAGTGGCAATCGCTCTGTGGAAGCTTGCAATGTGAACTTGTACTGGTCAATAGGGAATCCATTTGGAATTGATAAATCCATCTTGGGTGCTGTTGTGATCCAAGTTTGCAGGGTCATTAATTGACTTCTAGTAAGAAGGGTAGTGATTATGAGCAATGTGCAGGACATAGTGGATGCTGTGATTTGATAGATGGCATGTATTTGCCTATCTTGGCACCAGACTACCTCAGCAAAAAGTGCATAAACCATAAGGGATACTTCTCAATGGTGTTGAAAGCACTAGTCCTAGTGGAATGGGGTGGGGTTTCTCAGACATCAACGTGGAATGGTCAAAGTGTATGATGAACAGGTCTGTTTAAAAAGCTGCCATCAGGGACTTTCTTTGCAGATTGTAAAATGATCATTGACAACATAAGAAATGCCAATAGAGATCCTGAAAGACCCAGCCTACCCTTTGCTCCCATGGCTCACGAGGCCATACACGAGCCACCTGAACAGTAGGAGCAGTTCAGCAGTAGGCTGAACAAGTACAGAATGGCTGCAGAATGTGCATTGGGACGTTTAAAGGGTTGCTGGTGCAGTTGAGAGATGTTAAATTGTGTTTTAATCAGCTATTCGAGTAGTCAGTGGAATTTCCATTGACTACTCGATTAGTCGATAAGGCAGGAAACTGCAGAGCCACAGTGGGGTTAGCTCCTGGCCATGGGAGCTAACCTAGCTGTGCCTCTGCCTTTTAAATGTATTAAGAGCTGCAAAAGCAGAGTGCACCATCTGGAACCAGGCATGAGCCAGGACAGCTGATTCCCAATCTCTAGTTGCGCCTCTGCCCCCCCTCACTCCCGCAGAGACAGTGCTGGGGGTAACCAGCTTTTAAGCTAGCTCCCCCCAGCACTGCCTCCTGCTCTCCCCTTGCTGCCTCTCTTTGATAGAGGCAGAAGTTGGAGGGGAAGCGACTAGTTAAGTAGTGACTCTACTACCCTAAAAGCATATGCTTATTGGGTTGTCGTCTACTCTACTAGTCGCTTATATCCCTAGTACAGTTTGCTTACTAAGTGAAGGTAATATCCCCATTGTTATTGCTGCTGCTGGCCAGCCCACTAAAAAATTTATTCACAGAGCCACTGGAGGAGGAAGGAAGGAAGGGTTGCATGTGGCCTATAGCATTAACCAATAAGCATCTGCTTATCGATTACTCATTTAACTGGATACAGTATTACATCCCTAGTTAGCAGTAACCTGGAGCAGAGATGGGCCACCATAAACAGTGCTTGAGTGGACCTCCTTCAGCTCAGTGGACCACAGCAGCCTGTGGCCCCCTGGGGTTCCACCTGTGTCCCCACAGTCCCCCTGTCTGTCCCCCATCCCCCATGCACACTGGAGCACCAGCACCTTACACTTCCTGCTGTTTCCCCTTGCTCCCAGCACTTTGTTGTGCCTGTTGAGTCAGACTGCAAAGCAATCTTTATCCTGCTTTAATACTAGTCCAACATTTTACTTAAGATATTTCAGATTAAAAATCTTGCATTACAGAATATTTAAGGGGGAAAAAGCTTCACAGTTCTTTCATTCTCCCTAACTGGATTATTCTTAATGGCATTACAGTTAAAACTGCTTTGGTTGTAGAAATTTTAAGTTTATTAAATTTGTATTCAATTGAATTTTGATGATAGTGTTAGATAGCAATGAAAGACAACAGTCACAACTAGTGTGTCTGTATAATTGTGTCCAAGAGATAAGACTGACGTTGTTGTTCAGTGGACAGACACCTTTGTTGATGGTTTAGTTTAGGTGAAATAATTCTTTTAAGTGGACAATGTCTGATTGTATTTTTTTAACTATGCTCTTTATAGGCGTATTCTACACTCGAAAGGAGAGTTGAGTGAAGATCGACACAAGCAATATGAAGAATTTGCAATGTCCTATCAGAAGCTGTTGGCAAATTCTCAGTCTTTGGCTGATCTGTTGGATGAAAATATGCCTGATCTTCCCCAAGATAAACCAACACCTGAGGGTAGGACATCTTGTAGGGTTGATAGGTTATGAAATATTGAAAGCTTTCATTTACGGGGGGAAACAGAAACAAAATCCTCCCATTGATTTGTGTTTTCAGTGCAAGTTTCCTTTTTTTAATGTTAATATTGATTGCCAGACCCAGATTAAGCATTATGCAGTTGCACAGAGGGCCAGTCTCAGAGGGCTCCTGACCACATGTCTAGTTCTTAACCCTCTTGCCTATTTTTTTTCTCTAGTTTTGCTGGTTGCAATGGGCTGGGGCTTTTTCCACTTATAAATTACAAATTCCAGGGGGAACTCCTGCATAATGCAACTGGCAACTGTTGCTGCATGCATGAGCTGCAGCATTGCAGCTGCTTTCACTACAACAGTTAGGTCATGTGCCAGGACCTCAGTGAGCCAGCATGACGGCTCCTGCTCTTTTCGATGCCAGAAAGTAGGGTGGACTTGAGACTCAACTTCAGGGAAGAGTAAGAAGTAGAGACCAGAGTGAGTGAGGTAGGGCTTCCCTGAGCTCAGGCTCCTGGGTGGGAGTAGGTGTAGGAGCTGTGGTGTAGGTGGGTACCTTGAGAGGAGAAGTGGGAGGTCAGGCTTTGGTGTGGGGGCGGGGGAGGTCAGGGAGGCCCTGAATAGGGGTGAGGAGGGACGGGATGCTGTGGGGAGGAGTAATGGCTAGTTTTTCTGCTTCTTGGGAGTGGCAACACTGTTTGGGCCCCAATCAGATTGGCCCAACTGCCTCTCTCTCCCTAGTTGTTGCTTGCCTACTCCTGTCATGAGTCAAAGTTCAGTGAGTGCCTTTGTGACCTGGCACATGGTGTTGTAGAGCTACTTGTTAGAAAAGAACAGGTGACCCAGAGGTGGATGGGGTAGAAGGGTTCCTTCATTGCAGATACTCATTCCGCCTTGGACCCCCAAAGGCCTGGTCAGTGAGCAACAGATTACCTCAGGCACACTTTTTTATCTTAGTTAATATGTAAATACACTTATCTATTACATCACCCCTTAAGCCCTAATGTAGTAATACAAATACCCATATAATGCATAATAACAACCATGTGATTAATATAATTATAACTGCCCCTGTTTACTGTCTACAGCTTCTTTAGTTGAAGCATACAGTTCTCACATTACACATCAGCAGTTTAAAAGGGGAAACGAGATGTGGCCCTGAATGTGTTTCAGAGCTGGAGGGAAGGAGGGAGAGGAAAAAGATATCATATAGTTATAGACAAAGAGTATTCATTAGAAGTTACATCCTTGGTACAGCTATGTGCTTATCTATCCCAAGCAAGCAGGAAAAGAGGAAAACGTGTATAAATTAGTGCTGTCGATTGACCTACGATTAATGCAGGACAGTATTAATGTTAAAAAAATTAATGTGTTAATCGCAGGTGTTAATGCTGCGCTGCCTCTTTGAAGTGCCTCTCCAGCGCTTCAAAGGGGCAGCGCAAGCAGAGCGGGGGATCAGCTGGAATGCCCAGCTGATACTCAGCTCCGCGTTGCAAAGCCCCTTTGAAGTGCTGTTTTGGTGCTTTAAAGGGGCAGTGCATTAGGAGCCGGGATCAGCTGGAGTCCCCAGCTGATCCCTGGCTCTGTGAGCACTGCCCCTTTGAAGTGCTGCTCTGGCACCTTAAAGGGGCAGCGCTGCATGGAGCCCGGGGTCAGCTGGGAACTCCACCTGAGCCTGGGCTCTATGCAGTGCTGCCCTGTTAAAACGCCACCACTGCGTTTCAAAGGGGAGTTGCACGGGATTAATTGCAATTCAAATTTTTAATCGCTTGATGTCCCTATAAATTTATACTAGGGCTAGCGCATGCCATACTGTACCCTTCATCACCATTGTAGTGATTATCCAGGCCCTTTATTTAACTCTTACATACCCCAACACTTCTCACGTTTGATAACCTGTGGTATTGGGTCTCTTCTTTGAACTCTTGAATTGCCAGAGGAATCGGGCACAGAAGTGTAGAGGGCCATTTGAGAGATGTCTGGTTTCTTAGGTCCGTTTTTGGAGTTCAGCTCATCTTTGGCTCATTCTGTTTTCTTGCCGGTGGTGTTACAAGCCATCAGAGCCATTGTATTCTTTTTAGTTCTAGTAGCTGGCCGAGGAGGGGGAAGCCCAGTTCCACAATCAGTAGCTGGGTCAGTCCCTCATCACTACTGATTCAGATCAAACTTGTGTATAGAGCCAGGTGAGACTCAGTACCTCTTTCCCTTAGGAGCTAGTAAAGCTCATTTCTTAGCCCTGCCTGTTTTTCAAAAGGCAGCAAAGAAACTGCCAAAGGAGGCTTAGGTATCCAATGCACTAATGTATTTCCTATTTTCTGATTGATAGGGTCTCTGTCAAGTTCTGCTTCCCCTATAGCTGGGTAGTCAGCTAGGCATGTCAAGCTCATTTCTAACCCATGTTTCATAAATACTTCCAAGCACTTAATCTACCTAGCAAGTGTTTACCCAAGCAAAAGGAAAGAGTGTGTGTGTATTGAATTAAAAATAAATTGCAATATATGTTAAATTTAAATATTCATAGATGTATTAATATTAACATGTTATAGTAGTTCTTTAAGTCTTTTCCAAGCAAATAAAAACTCACATGTTCTCATATTTATAAACTATATACTCTGTCTAGTTTAAGGAATGTGGGAAAGGTCCAGTTTCCATAGTGAACAGGCTAGGGATGTTAAATGAATAGTCGATTAACCTCATGAATTCTTATTGGTTACTCAACTATTCTATAGTCCCCAGGGCTAGGACTGGCAGCCATTGCACTCCAGCCCTATTCCTGAGGATCCCCCTACCACTCTGTGCTGCTGTCTGTATATCAGAGGCAGAAGTGTGGGGTGCCAGGTGGGAGCTGGTCCACGAGGGGAACCAGTTTAAAAACCAGGTCCCCTCTCAAACCAGCTGCCTTGTTGCCCTGCACTGCTGCCTCTGATACAGCTCCTGTTCAGTGTGTGTGTGGGGGAGTCTGAGCTCCCGGACCCAGCGTGACCCGAAACTAAGATGGGCTGCCTGCCCACTTGTCTCCAAATACATTTTACATAGAGAGCTGCAGCCGGGGTAGGTCCCAGCCCTGGCACAAGCCAGGACTGAGCTGGGCTGCCTGCCCAACTGGTTCCTACTGCACTTTAAATGCAGAGCCACAGCAGGGGTTGGTCCCGGATCCGGTGCAAGCTGGGACTGAGCCAGGCTGCTAAAAAATTTACTGGTGGAGGGCAATGCATCTAGTTTATAGTATTAACCGATAAGCTTTTGCTAATTTGTTAATCGTCTACACTATTGCATCCCTAGGATAGGCCCCAGCATATTTAAACCCATCGTTAATTGCCCATAGTCTCCAGTATTCAAGATTTTGCAAACATTTATTTATATTCTGAAAATAAATATTTGTAGCAGTTGGTGAAAGATCACTCCCAAAATGATACCTCTAAACACTTTCTGATGCTAATATGGATGAATTCCACTAAATCCTCATTTAATAATCTTATAATATAATACATCGTGGTAACTTCTTGATTGCATACTATTATTTTGTAACTTCGTTGTTTGATTACTTCTTGAATGTGACAATCTAGTTTCTATTTTAAGATGCTGGAGATCTGTGTTTTAGAAGTTGAGGAAGTGGCAGTAATAGGGACACTTTTTTAATATTTAGCCCAAAAGCCTGTCTTTGTAATATGAGATGCTACATACTCAAGTTTCAAATTTTTAACCTTTACCTTAAAAGACAATCTTTCTTTTAGTATTATTATATTGATAAATTAGTCACTTGTGCCTTCTGTGATTCCAGAACATGGGCCTGGCATTGACATTTTTACCCCTGGCAAACCTGGAGAATATGACCTGGAAGGGGGCATCTGGGAAGATGAAGATGCTCGAAATTTCTATGAAAACCTCATTGATCTTAAAGCTTTTGTGCCTGCCATTTTGTTTAAAGATAATGAAAAGTGTCCTCAGAACAAGGATTCCAGCAAGGATGAATATAGAGGTAAAACACTTTGGAAGAAAATATTCACGAATTTTTTAATTTGCATCATGTCCAACACCCATGCAAGCTTGGCACAAGTAAGGAGAGTCTTTATAAATAATGATTATTTCAGCAATAGCAGTCAGAACATTGCCCTAGGATGGATGATCTTGAGCAGCAGAAACTATACTAGATAACCTGAATACAAAGTTGTCTTCTGAAAAATAAATAAAATTTAATACTTTGAACTTTTCCAGTGCCTTCCACTGGGGATTTCAACATGCTTTACAAACATGTGCCACTTTTGAAATTTTGGGTTTATTATTTAATTATGACGATAAACGTAAGAGAATGTTGTTAATTTGCAGAATGCCTAACAAATTAAGGTATCCCATCCCAATTAAGACAGAGCAAATTTGGGATCAAACCAAAACACTCAAGAGGTGTGAGCACCTTTTAACAGAGGCAGATCATAGAAGGAAGAGAATTTGGAAGACTGTTCCAGGCATGCTTAGTGACATGAAAGATTGCACAAAGTCCAGGTTTGACAAATGAGACGAATATATTTGATCAGAAGAGAAGTGTGCTTCTTTTCTGTAGAAGGAAATAAGAGTGTAGAAGAGGTCAGGCTAGACATATAGGGACATCTCTTAAAATATTTTTAAGCCATGTCTATTTGTGTTTACATTGTGTTAAAATATTTCTGCTTTCTTTCAAACAGAATCAAAAGATGCCAAGGATAATAAGGATGTTACTGGTACAGATGATTTGGAGTTGGATATGGAGAATTTAGACATTAATGATGATACCTTGGAGTTAGACTGTGGTGATGAAGCAGAAGATCTTACAAAAAAACTTCTTGATGAGCAAGGTAAAAGCACAGTTTTAGGGCTACTGTGTTGTTTTCTAATTGGGTCCTGGTATGTCTTGATTCTTGTATTAAGGTGGAAGAGTGCTTTTGATGCTTTTGGGCAACTTCTGTAGTAGCTAGAAGCAGTTTTGAGTAAGGTCACTCCTTCCTGCATCCTCTGATACTCAGCAGGCACTTTTAACAAAACATTCAATAAAGGGAGATAAGAAATTAGAATGCTTTGCAGAAAGAAGAGAGATCTGGTCCAATATTGTTAATGGATAAAATAGAAATAATAACTTCTGTTCAGTAAAGACTAGGGATGTTAGATATTGGTTAATTGAATAGTCAAGTAACCTCATGAATTCTTATCGGTTAGTCGACTATTCTACAGTCTCTGGGGGTGGGGCTGGCAGCCAGTGTGCTCTGGCCTCACTCTCAAGGAGCCCCTTGCCACTCGGTGCTGTTGCCTCTGTATCTGTATCAGAGGCAACAGTGCAGGGTGCCAAGCAAGAGCTGATCTGTGAGGAGAACTAGTTTAAAAACCAGGTCCCCTCACAGATTAGCTGCCTGTCACCCTGTGCCACTGCCTCTGATAAAGAGGCAGCAGCAGTGGCAGCAGCCTCTGTCTAGTTGGGTGGTCTGAGCTCTCAGACCCAGCATGATCTGGAACTGACCTGGGCTGCCTGCCTACCTAGCTACTAAAATACTTTAAACCACAGCAGCTGTGTGCCTGAGGGTCCTGGAAGGATGGTCCGTGGGCAGTATGTTAATTTAAAGTGCAGTCCCTATGTTTCTCTGCTCTGCAGGGATAGGTGGAAGCTTCAGGTGATCTCCCTGCCCCCAGCTCAATCCTCATCTCCTATTGGCCAGAAACAACCAGCCTATAAGAACTGACCTCAGCCAGTTTTTCAGCTCCTATTGGCTGGAAACAGCCAGACATTTGTAGCTGAGAGATTGCCCTGGGAGACAGGGGCAGCGTAAGCCTCTTCACCAGGCCTGGGCAAAATATGTCCCATGGGCTGCATCCGGCCCACTAAGCCACCAGATCTGGCCCCGCAGATGCTGTGGGGAACCCCCGTTTGCCTCAACCCACCTACACACTACTCAGAAATGTGGCTGTGGGGCGGTTTTTCTTTTAAAAACTGTGAGTCCAGAGGGGAAGGGGGAAGCTTTAGGAGCTCCTCCCACCCCCAGCAAAATCTCACTGGCCCGTTTCTGGCCAGAAACTGGACAATGGGAGCTGCCTTTTTCAATAACAGGCAGCCGTGAAGCACAAGGGGCTCCAGAGCACATGGCTGCAGCCTATACTGGGCCAGGGCAGAGAGGGAGGCTGATTTAGGAACTGCTGCTGGCTGGTAAGTCTCCTGGTAGAGCATACCTCTGGCACCCTAGTCCCTCTCTTCCCCAACCCTCTGCCTCCCACTCCTGCCCCCTACTCCACATACCCAAATCCCCCCCAGATCTAGCATCCCAACCCTCTGCCCCAGATCAGTCCCTTCCTGCCCTAGCTCACAACCCAAATCCCTGCACCCCCCCATGTACCCCAATTCCCTGTCCTAGGTCACAGTCCAACCTCCTTCACCCCAGTCCAGTGCCCCAGGTCACAACTGCCCCTTTCACCCAAACTCTCTCCCTTACCCTCAAGTTTCCTTTTGCACCCAATTTCCGTCCCAGACCCCACACCTCCTCCATTAATATCATGGAAGAGTGTGGCCTTTAAGCACTTTCCAAATTCTTAGTGACACCCCCCCCCTCAAAAATGATTGCCCACCCCTGCTCTTTCTCCACCTGGAGTTGAGGGCCACGTGGAGGGAGCAGCCTGTATTTTCAAGTGGTCTAGGGCTACAGCAGGCAGGGATCCCAGCCTGCCTTTGAGTGCTGCAGTGCTGCTGGCCGGGAGACACTTAGGTAAACTCCTCTCAGCCAGAGCTTGCCTCTGGCACTCCAGCATCCCAACTCCCTCCCCCTGGTCACCATCCAAACTCTCTGCACCCCCGCTCCAGGTCACAACTCTGTCTCAGACCCTGTACCTCCTCCTACGTCTCGCCCCCAGGACGGAATCATCTCCTTCACCCAAGCACCCTCCCAGAACCTGCACCCCAATTCCTTGCCCCAGGTCACAATTGTCTCCTTCTCCCAAACACCCTCTCATTCCCCACACCATTTCCTGCACTCCAGTCCCTCACCCTGTGCACCCTTCTGCATCCAACCTCCATTCTAGACCCCACACCACCTCCACAGAAAAGTGTGGCCTTTAACCATTTTTCCTAAATCTTGGAGTGGCCCCACCCACCAAAAATTATTGCCCATCCCTGCTTTAAATGCAGAGCTGCAGCTGGGGTAGGTCCTGGAGCAGAAGCGAGCCAGGCTGCTGGCTAACCTGCTAAAAAATTCACTGGCAAGGTGGGGGGGCGGCAGCGTGGAATGCGTGTAGTACATAGCATTAACTTATATACTTTTGCTTACTAGTTAACTGGTTACTACTGTGCCTAAGATGCATTAGTAACCACTACTTTGAGGTTTGTCTGGTGAAGGTTAATAAATGCCTTTATTACTTTGGCATTTGATTAAATTGTGAAAGACTAAATGTAAAGGCAGCTCTACTCAGAAAAGTGGCTGTAAATAAGTAACTTCATGTTTATGTACCAATATTATCAAATGTGCTTAGCTTACAAATAAAAGATTATTTACTTTTAAGCCTTATGTGGAATCTGAAAGTCCTGCTAAAGATGCACAAGAAGGAATAGAATCCAGCACATCCTCTCTTATGTAGCAATGTTAGCATAGATTGCAGGAATGAAAATTGATAAAATCTAAATTGATTGTGGTGTATTCCCACCTGTGAGTGATGAGCCTCCTACCCTGATGCTGAACTTTGGAAGCCTCCTGGAAAGCAGCACCCAATGTCAGGAGCCAAGGGCCATGTACTTCTCATTTGCTTCCTCTTTGCAATTAATTACAGGAGAAGGGACTTACAGTGTGCATCATAACCCTTGGTTTCCCCAGAGGTAGATGTTAATGATCCTCTTTCTCAGATTGCTGGCCTGTATATTGGGTCATCACACATAAGCCTGTACCAATGGTCAGTAGAGGCTGTGTGGCCTCAAACTGGAAGAAGCCTTATGAATCCCATCAAAAATGTTAAGTCATTCTTCTGCCACCATGCAACTTCAAAGCCAAACAAAGCAGGGATGACTTGGGCACTGTAAGTTTGTGTCAGTTCCTGAGTCTTCAGTGGACTCTGAGGCCTCATCAGTTCAAAGGAGTGAGCCTTCTTGAGCAAGAACTTAACTAATTCTGAGGGCAATTTCTGCTCAAGTACTTGGCATGGGATCTCTTATATCAGGGCCAGGAACTTCCCAGGCACCAAAGAGATCTAGTACTAAATAAGCAAGCTGGCAGCTGGTTTTACCAGTCAAGGAACAGAAATAAAGTTCCAAACCACAGTCCTGACAACTTGTGATGGTTCATATGGTGGCATCTGCTCCGTTGGCCTGAACCGTTGGGCCTTTTGTCGGTTGCAGCCCACCTTTTCAAGGGGGAGAATCTTTTCATCGAAAAGATGGGTGACCTGATGAAGAAGGCAAAGAACACAGAGTTCACTTTAAAGGTCATTGTACATCCTCAATGGGTGCTGTTTTCAGAAGGTTCCTGAAGCTCAGTGGCACTGAGGGTGCCTCCACAATGCAAAAATACGCAGAAACATTATTGTCAAGAAACCATAATTATAGTAAGTAATGAGCTGTAAACTGTATGTCTTTGTGAGCATCAGGTGTTCACCCTGCTCCAGAGAGCTTTCTAAATATGACAGTGCAAACAAATGCACGACATTAAGGAAGGAAGAATATATTGATGAGAAGGAAGAAAGAATCCTCCCTTCAGTTTCTCATTTTGGTGTGTGTGTAATGTAGCCAAAACTGAGTTACTGATCTTTTTCTCAACTTCCCCCTTCTCTGCTGCTGTCATCACCAATAACCTTCTTGCCACTCATTTTTACTATTTGGGGATTATTTTTTGGTTGCCCAGATCTTTTTGCTGCAGACATCCATGCAGTATACAAATCCTTCTGTGCCTTCCTCCAATGTATCCAAAAGCTGTCCTCCTCTTTCCATCCCAGAAATGAAATCTCACATATATCTACATGATAGCCTGCCTTGCGTGCTATAACATCCTCTCATAACACCCATATTGCTTTTAATCTTCATAAAATGCTGCAGCTTAAGTCACCTTCCTTGCCTGTCATTTTGATAATTTCCCACCTTCCTAGGAATTCCCCGTCATGGCTCCACATCCCCAATGTTAGCACATAATGGTCATCCTTTAAAACCCTGCATAAATCATCTCTTCCTTTCTTATCCTTATTCTTGCTTTGCATTGTCAACCATCTAGTTGTCAGTTTCTTACATAAATCATCTATGTTGTCTTTCATGTGGTGGTCAACCTTGCTTTTATCTGCACTTCCTATACGCTCTTGGTATAAGTCCCTCTTGAAGACTCACTTCTATCTTTTGCTTATAGCATCTGCTTGACATGTATATTTAAAAAACTGTTTTCTTCTCCCTGCAGCTTCTGTCTACTTGTCTGACTGTCAGTCCCTTAGATTGTGATATCTTTGGGGCAAGGATGCTTCCTCCATATCTATCTTGGAAGCACATTGTGAGCTCAACATTAAAAACATAAAGTGATTATTTCTGAGGGAAGGGTCTTTTTAAGTGTGAGGAGAGTAGGAGGTTTTACTGAAGATGAGATCAGAAATGCAGGAAGACAATATCCTGACATTCTTACCTCTTTGACCCCTCTCAAAATTGGGAAACAATGCCAGGTTACCAGACTAACATGACCAGTTGAATACAAAGTGAACAGTGACAACATACCAGCCAGTGGGGTAGGAAGTAGGGATGTTGGATAGTGTGTAATTGAATAGTTATGTTAACTCATCGTATTTTAACAGTCATGTGACTATTTGATAGTCTCTGAGTGGGGCCAGTAGCCAATGCTCTCCTGACCCCACTCCCAGGGAGGCCCCTGCCACCCTGTGCTGCTGCCTTTATATCAACTCTGCAGCAGCCTCCCCTACTTTTTCCCCACTCCCGCTGCTGCATCCAGTAGAGGCAGCAGCGCAAGGGTGGGGCAAGTGGAGCCTGTGCTTGAGGGGAGCTGGCTTTTAAGCTAGCTCCCCCAAGCACTGACTCCTGCCTCCTTCCCCCACTGCTTCTGTGGGAGACAGTGGTGGTGGTGGTGGTGGGGACAGCTCCACAGAGCTAGCATGCGCAGAGAGCCGGCTTTGAAGCCAGCTTTCCACACACATCTGCTCCCATCTCAACCCCCCACCCTCACTCCTACATGCCTCTGATAGCTGATTTGCATGGGCAACTGGCTTGAAAGCTGGCTTCCCGCATGTCCTGTCTCCTGCCTTCCCCTCGCCCTCGGTGCTGCTGCCTCTCTATCAGAGGCAGCAGCACAAAGGTGGTAGAAGGCAGGTGGATCCATGGGATCCAGTGCTCGTGGGGAGCTGACTTAAAAGCTAGCTCCTCACAGGCACAAGCTCCCACCTTCCCCACCCCTTGTGGCCTGATACACTTCCCCCCACTGCTGCCTCTGTATGTAATCAACAAGATTAACTGATAAGCCTAGGCTTATCAGTTTATCGTGTAATTGTCTACACATTGACATCCCTAGTAGGAAGAAAATGTTTCAAATCGGCGTAACCACAAAATATGAATGGACTTGTAATTACATTAGCTCAGTGTGAAAATGAAGGTTCAGATTCAATGGTGGGGTATCAAGGGGAAAGAGATTCCTTCAGAATAGAATGAAAATTATTTCAGCGCAACACAATACCGAGTGTAAAAATTGGTTTGCTTGAAGCACATGGAGGAATCTTGTGAAATGCACTGTAAAGCAGTGAACGTGTTGTGAATGCATTGCAAACCCTGCATATTGTACACATTTGGGGAAGTGTGTTACAAAAATCTATACTGAGACACTTTATAAATTAGGCATTTCATTTTCATTTGTTTTTTGAGCTTGATTCTTCCATAACCAAAATCAAGTGATATCTTGGCAACATAGTTTCCTTAGGTAAGGCTGAGTGTATTTCTGTAACTGCCAAGTGCATCTTTTGGTGGCATTTTTCTTACATTCTGGAAGACTATGAGAACTGCAATTGAGATGGTATATTATTACCATATTAATTGTGTTTATTACAGTAATGCCTAAAGACCAACATTGTGCTAGGCACTGTACACACCAAGTAGCAGACAGTCACTGTTTTGAAGAACTTGCAAACTAAATTGATACAGGGTGAGAAGGTGGCAGAACATACCAGTAAAGTGAACACAATGAAGGCAGGAAACATGTTAGTGTCACAAATTTTGGATGATTTAGTTAAGAGGGGATAAATTTATATGAAAAGGGAAAGGGAATGTTCAAGGGAACGGAAAGGTTAAGGGGACAGAGCAAGAAAGAACAGGGTAGGGGAACATGTGTGGAGTGAAGCTCAGATGAAGAGACTAAGGTCATGATGTTCCACATGCTAGCGCCATGTGGTTATTTGGCCGGTTACGTCTGGCTAGTTGGCTTGAACAATGTGGCTGTTTGGCCAGTTGAGTGTGGCTCGTTTGCTGTACCAGTAGCCAGTATAGTGGCTACTCCTTCAGAACTGGTTGGACATGTTGGACTAAGGGAATGGGAGGGAAAAGTATGGAGCAAACAGCCAGACAGCATGGAGTAAAGAATGTCACATCAAAACTGTAGCAAGTTCTCAATGTCAGACGTTGCTTCTTTAGTTGGTTGTTCTGTCTGATTTCTCTCTGCTATTTTCTCTAAAGCCACATAACATAGGGAGGGAAGGTGCTAGTTTTTCCAAAGTGTTGTCTTCTGCACAATTTTCTGCCTGGAGCAGGCTAGAGGCTCATTTGATGGCTCATCTGGCTTCTGTTTTACCGCCTCCCCCTCACCCAATGTAGCAGTCCCTGCCTCTGCGGCTGCCCCTACCAGCTAAAGTGTAGTCTAGTCAGCTAGAGATAGTCACAGACTTGTCATTAGTAGAAAAATTAATAGATGTCTTCTATGCTTAGTGCGCATATATAAGTCTAATGTAACAAAGATGTTTTGAGAACTTCAAAATAAGCCACATAGTAACAGCAAATTTATGTAAGCAAACGAGTTCTCTGCCAGCTATTTGAAATTTGCTAGTGAATATTTTTCACTATTAAAGACAAGGTTTTGCTTAGTGAAATGTTTAACACTTTATCCCTGTACATTCTAGGTCAAAACTTTAAAAAGCTTGCCATGGTTAAAGCATGACATGGTGTGCATTCATATATTTTTTAACTTTAGTTTTAATTGAACTGTTTTTACCAAATATCAGCCTGCAGATTGGATCCAGTCTGCCAGGGTTAACCCCTGGTGGGCCCCCACACCACCGTATTTACCTGTGCCTGCGTAGGTACAGACAATCACAGCTCCCAGTGGCCGGGAATGATTATTCATTGGCCGCGGATTACCATTCCCGGCCAATGAGAGCTTGGATTGCCTGTATCTGTAGCGGTGCAGAAAAACATAGCACTAGGGGCTAACCCCGGACTCCCTGCTTACCTGGTTCCGCAGGGAATCTGCATTCTGGCTTGATCAAGAAAACAAAATGGCCACCAGCAAAAAGCCTAAAGACCAAGGGGAAGCAATGCCTTCCCTGGGTATTAGTGCTCAACGCTCCCCTATTCTTATCCCTGTTCTGACTCTACACACACTGAAAGGGCGGCCATGCTGTTTTAATGCTGTTTTATTTTTTAATTTTGGGGGGAGGAGGTTGGTTTTTTGTTTTGCTCAACAACTTTGGTCTCCCCCTTTTTTCCCCACCCCTCAACAGAATTTTTCCCCCGGTGTTTTTTTTGGGGGGGGGGTCGGTATTTTTGGTTAAACAGTCTGGCAACCCTAGTTACAAAACAGTCTTTTCTGTTGTTGTGATTCATCCTAAACTGTAAGAGGGCCAAGTTACTTTAGCCCTGTACACAGGCATCTTAAGTAATACTACCTCTGCCCAATAAAAAGTGTTTAAATTACTACTCTTTGACTGGCCTAGTACTCCAGTTTCTCCCAATGCAGAAGAGTCATTGCACTTTCTGAGCTTCCAAGTCCATTAGGGAGTGGTAGTAACACAATGAAATCCACAGATTTTCATCTTACTCATAACAAGTTAGTAGGACATTACATGAACTAGTTTTTGCATGCTATCAGGAAGTGGATAGCATTGATAGTTTATGAAGATGTCACATTGGACTTAGTTAATTTATTTTAGAATTTAATTTAAAGTTAGTTTGGTTTTACAAAAAGATGACTATTATTAGTATTATGGTGTGTGTGGAGTTTTACTGATGAATAAGAAACATTCCTCACCCAAGAAGCTTATCATTTCTGTTGGATGCAACTATAGCAATAAGTAATAAAACCACGAGGAGGGAAAGAGGATATGATACTCAGAAGGAAAGTTGAAACTGCTCATTGAAAAGTATTATTTATACAGAATTTGGATCAACTTATTTTACTTCTGTCATGTTTATTTTGGGTACATTTTAATTTTGTTTTATTTTTAGTATGCTCAGGCAGGAGAAAGGGAGCAGATAGCACCGGAGCTGAAAATAGTGACGGAAAACAAGCTGAAAGAAGTGAGTTTTGAGGTGGTATTTGAAGGAGAGGAGGGTGCTTGACACGTGGAAAGAATGAAGCTGTGTGGAGGGAGACAAAGGGAATATTAAGAAGAAAGCAATGAACATAGTGAAGGGCACAATGGTGTTGGGATTGGAAGGAAGCTAGTATCAACACATAGCTAGGATTTAAAATAGGTATCTAATACCAAGTAGTCTACATCAGAAAGAAGATTCAGAAAATGAGTTTGAATATTATGTCTTAATTAAATATCCTATTTGGAGGACTGGGGAAGCTATTCTAGATACAAAAATTTAAAAACTTAGATATGAGAAATATTTGCTGTGAATTACCCTGAGGGATTGGTTTGCTCAGTAGGCTGGTAACGTGATCCGGAATCTTTCTTCACTAAAGTTCTAATTCAGCAAAGCAGTTAAAAACATATGTAATGTTCGGCCTGTGCTTAAGTGCATTGCTGAATCCTAAGCTGAGAGATTAGCTTGAATCTAGTCCTGGTTAGTAACATCTGAAAGCTGTCACGATATAATGCCTGCTCAGCATGAAAATAATTTGATAATTGAAAGCTTATTCTCTAATACCCTAATGAATTTGTTAGTCTTTAAAGTGCCACCAGACTCCTGGTTGTTTTTGCTGAAACAGACTACTTCTCTGAAACCAGTCTGAAGGGGGATGCCCAAGACCAAAAGCATCTGGAGGCTGAAATGCTGTCTGCTCCCTGGCAGGGTAGAGCTTTTAGGGGAGATAGAAGCAATTAACCCAGCTGCTCACAAGCAGCTGTAGAACCAGGGGAAGCAGTAACTGGAGTGGCTATAAAATTATTTGGTGGCATGTGGTCTTTGTTATATATGAATAGGTGAAGGATTAGCAGGAGTAGAACTCATGTTTCCTGAGACAATAGGGAGGGAAGAGGCAAATACAGTTTCTTCAGCAATAGCAACAGGTGTTACGGATAATTCATGAGCAAAAGACTTTAGTTTCTTCCCCATTTATATCAGCCTATTCATCTGAAAACTATAAGACACCATCAACTTGTCTTCTCGTAAATAAAACTAATATTAAAAGTATTTTCAGGTACTAAAGCCATAGTCGTATCCTCTGCCAATTTTTGTGGCTTTTTGTGTTTAAAACACTCTTGTGTTGCTGTGAAAGACTCCAAGAAATAAAAGGGGAAACTGAGATGCTATTCAGGAGAAACAGTGAAATAATATTCTGTCAAGTGTACAAAATAAAATTAAAAGTATATTTTTCTCTTCCAGTGACAGCAATTCTATTTGTTACCTGTAAAAATAATACATAAAAAAGAGAAGTGTGGACAGGATAAAGTATGAAATGATAGTGGGACTTCCCAGAGGGGTTGTCTGAGAGGTAATTGGAGAGAGGAATAGAGCAGAAAGGTAGATTTTTTTTTTTTTGTGTGTTTTTGTTTTTTAAAGAGCCATCAACATGGAGATGGTAGCTGAGATAACGAGAACAGATGAGGTCTCCTACAGAGAGTATAGAGGCTGTTTGGAGAGAGAACCAAGAGAAATGCTGACAGACGGGGGAGGGAGGGGGGAACCTATTGAAGTAAATGCTGGAGATGAACCAAGAAAGCATAACTACAAAAGCTTAAGTAGGAGAAAATGGAGAGGTGGACATTTTAAATCAATTTCCATAGATAAAATGCCTTTTGCTTGGAAGCTGTTATATGCAGTCTGGTGAATTTTAAAATAGATACTTTATGGGTCTCTTTTCTGATCTCCCCCTCTCAATAGCTCCTGCAACCTCCCAATTGCCTTAAACAGTAGACAGGGAGAAGGTGCAGTGGCCTACCTATTTCTAGCATCTTAAGTGGAGAGTGGCAAGTCTAAGTTCTCCTCTGTTCAGGAGACATCTCTCTCACACACTGTCTTGTGACTGCCCAGTCTTCTCCTCTTTTTTTTTTCTTTTCCTGGCAATGGATGGAGGTTTGGGTTTGCACAAATTATTTTCTATTCTCTCTTCCCTTAGTTTTCATGTGTTCTCTATTCCTTCACATTCCACTCACTCTAAAGATGGTTAGGGGAAGGATTAGTCAGTCTTCTCCCCATCTTTAGTTAAGAGCCATTGTTGAATATACTTTCTGGACTTTCTTCCCTATTACATTTGTGCTGCCTTGCTCAGATCTGAAGCTCCAGTAGATAACAGGAGCTTAGAAGACGCCATGTCTTGGGCATCCTTCCTATATGTTCCTCTCCCCAGATTCCGAGGTCTAAAGGCCAACTTTTTAACTGCTCTACTAGCTGCCCAAGATTTTAGCTAGGACAGAGAGCATGAAGGACATGTTTCAAATATCAGACAGTTGGCAAGAATGGAGGAGAGAGATTTCAAGAGCATATGGCTTCCACTTGCACTTCTTCTAGCACCTCTGCCTCTCAGGACTTGCACACTCTTGTTTATAGTTTGTCATATCAGTTGATGGAGCTCATGGGAATTTCTCCCTGGAGGTTGCTTGGTGTGGAGTGATTGGCCACATAGATTCTGCATCTGGTGCACATGTACCTGAGAGCAGATTCTTTTGGTCTGTAGAGTCTATTTACAGCTGCATCTGTGCTTTCAATGTCTTCATACTCTTCCTCCTCCCACACTTCACTTGAAGGCATAAAGAGCAAAGTGGACCCAGTCATCCATCAGTTTTTTCTTTCAATCCACAGATGGAAGATAGAACCACTGCAGTCCTCTTCTCTGTGCACTGTGCAACGGTCATAGCTACTTAGGAGATTCAAGCCCACAGGGCTAGTCTACCTTGCATAGTATCTCTAGAGACATCCAGGCTGCACCCTATGTTTCACCAGTAGTGGTATGATTTTCATGTATATCTGGTGGTTCACGTTCCAGTTTTTCCCCCGGGTCCCAGTCAAACCGAAGGAAAGCCAACATGCACACCTTGTGTGCACAGGGCTCTTTCATGCTACTTAACTCAAACAAGGAGCTCAGGAGCTCTCCCAGGCTGTAATATTGATGATAGGAGCTCTTTTAGGCTGTAAGTAGCATTGTAAAGAGAGTTCATCTCAAGCTGTATTTACTCAAAGATGGTCTAGACGGTATCCAATTTTATTAAATCATACTATGAGATCACTAGATTAGATCCATCCATATAGGTGAGACACTAGTCCGCCTTCTGTGGTTTCTTTGAGAAGCATCCCAATTTCTGAAATGTGCAAGGCATCTATTTTGGGACTAGTAGAAGAGAGAACAGTTCCTTGCCTTACAGTAACTGGGTTCTTTGAGATGTCTTGTTCACGTGGATTCGATGACCTGTCCTCTCTCCCCTCTGTCATCTGGATTCTGTGTTACCAAAGGAACTGAGGGATCAGGTGGGCCCACTCCACCTTTTAAGGTTTTATGCGAGGAGGTGCCAGGGTATTCAGGATGCAGGCGCAGCTCGAACAGATGCTGCTGGCTAGACATATCTGATCTCACACATAGAAGAAGTGAAATTCAAATGGACAACATAACTTGTAGAACCACATTTACTGTATGGTGAGTAAGTGTTCTTTCTTTGCCCACCTCTCCTCATTTAGATCTTCTTGTGGCTCGCAGCTTATGATTGAAAGAACCTTTCATGTCTTGGTAAGAATATGTAGTTTCTGATGCACCCCTCAGTATAATTTAGCAGGTAGAAAATACTACTTTATTCAAAGTCCATGAATAGGAAAGTATCCAGATGATAGCCTTTAGATTAGTTAATAGGTAACTTCCTTGTCTCTCCCTCTCCCCCACAGGTATCTCTATAGGTGAGTATTGTAAGCAGTGAACATACCCATGTTACTACCTTTTAGAGAAGTAAACAAAATGGTTGATTATTGTGCACCACAAAATGTACTGTTTGTTTGCTGTCTACTAGAACAAGAGGACGAAGAAGCCAGTACTGGGTCTCACTTAAAACTGATAGTAGATGCTTTTCTTCAACAACTTCCAAATTGTGTCAACAGAGACCTCATAGACAAGGTAAAAATCACATTAGTGTATTCTCCTCCTGAAATCCCACAATACTAAGACTTGCATGTTAATTTGATCAAAAGAATACTTCATGTGTTTTGTACCAGTTTAATCACAAGAAAAACTGTAAGCAACATTTTAGAGTTCACGGAGAATTTTTCATGTTGTTTAGTTTACACAGAATTTGTCAATCTTTTTTCCAGACACCTGACTTGGCTATTTCTTTCATATTTTATGTAGCCATATCAGATCATAAGGTTCTGTGTGGGACAAATTGACTACCTCTGCTGCTTGGTTTTGATAGACCTTGACACTTTGGAGTCTAGCAGATGTAGATTTTCTTCTTGACCTTGAGAGAATACTTCCTCCTCTCTACCTCACACAGGCAGCAGTTGGGTAAGGCCTTGGCTAAACAGTTAGTTGGAATCCAGAATCGAACTTTATTCTGGCGAAGGAGATGGTGATGCTTAAGGCCCGTCTACATGCACATACCAATTCAAATGTAGGTAGAATGTGAGTTTAAAGTGCAACAGCTAGCCCTGGTTAAAGCGATGTGAAGATCCTCTTATTCGGGAATAAGATTACTTTATTCCAGGAAGCTTACTCCATGTAGGAAGTGGATTACATTAATTCAGAATAAGGCATTCTTATTTTGGAATCATATCCACATATCAAGTTAACCAGTAATAACTACTATACCCGCAAAATTGCCAAATGTGGCTGTTGGATGTACATAAAAGGCAAACTGCCCAGCCTCTCTTGATAGCTATTGAACCTTGCATGCATTCCTGATAATAGATTAATTCTTTCTCTCCCTCCCCATCATCCCAGAGTTTCCATTTTCCATCTAGTGGTCCAAAAGTTCAATCTATAGTATAGATTTTAACATTCATGTCTTCTGCATGTGTAAATTCTAATTAGAAAATGAAGATTATATTATTATTTTTAAGCAACTGCATGTAGCAAAAATGTGATTTAACTAACAAACTTTTAATAGGCAAGTTTTAGTGCTTTATATGTAGAAGCTCAGATTCCAAGGTAAAACTTTGACTTTTCTCTTGTAGGCAGCAATGGATTTTTGCATGAGTATGAACACAAAAGCTAATAGAAGAAAGTTAGTACGAGCTCTCTTCATAGTCCCTAGACAAAGGTAGGAAACATTTAAAATAAGTAGTGTAACATTTTATTTAACTTTGTTTTAGTGATTTAAACAAACAACAATGTATAGTGCAACTACTAAGTCACATGTGTCTACTACATTTACCTGTGATGCACACTTCTCTGGTGGTATTTCCTTATGGCTGAAGTATACACTTAAAATCAGCAAGAAAATCAAGATTGTGAGTACTGAAAAGCTTTTCAGTATAGATATTCTTGCAACTTTCTTCCCTTTTTCTGGTGATAATTATGGTTGTAATAAATCTTTTGGTGGCTCATGTTTTCTTTAAACCATAACATCAAAAATAAAGCTTCTCCAGGAAAAAGAAGTTGATGTGTCACTCAGGAGAACGTCAATACTGGTAGCTGAAAGCCCATCCTGTTGCACAGATATGGCATTTGAGCCAAGTAATGCATTTTCTACTCCATTTCCTTCATACACCAGTGAAATTGTTGCATGCATTTCAGCTGAGGAATATAGGTTGAGCTACTCTTAGGGTGTGTCTAGACTACCGGTTTTTTCGAAAAAAGTGGCCTTTTTTTAAAAAAAAAAAACTTCTCCTGCGTCTAGACTGCAGCTGCGTTCTTTCAAAAGTAAATCAAAAGAAAGCGGAAGTTTTTTCGGTCACGGAAAACTTTGTTTTACAAGGAATAAAGCATTTTTTCGAAAGTGCTCTTTCAAAAACGGTGCTATGTAATGCAAACTATGCTTTTTCAAAAGAGAGCATCCAGACTGCCTGGCTGCTCTTTCAAAAAAGTGGCTTGCTTTTTCAAAAGTACTGGCTTTAGTCTAGATGCTCTTTTTTGAAAGAGGCTTTTTCTAAAGCATCTTTCGAAAAAGCCTCTTTCGAAAGAGGCTTGCAGTCTAGACATAGCCTTATAGTGGTATCCGAGGTAACTCAACCTCTGTAGTGTAGGACTGTTGGTATGGCTACCTTACTGTACACCATGCAGATATAGAATAGAGTCAGTATTCTGAGAACTTGCAATCTGTTATTGTCCAGTTTTTAAATACCAATGATTATTTGCCTAATGAAGAGGAGCTCTAAACCATGTTTCTAGCTGTTGCCGTTGCTTCACACTAATTCAAAAGACATTCTTTGATTTGTCCCTGGAAAGTGCTGCAGTTACACAAGTGATAGATAGTATTAATTTCTATGTGAGATCTTGCTATATGTTATGAGTAATCGCAAGAAATAGCTTTAGTTCATTGAGCTACAATGGGAATTTTGTTGTACTGAAACCTTTTGTGCTCTCTTTCTACCTCTCCTTGTGGTCAGTTAGCAGTTCCCATGCCTTTACTGACCACATCTGTTATCTGAGTGGCACTTGGAATTCTATCAATTAAGAGGTCCAACATTTGCTCCCTGTCCACTTGTTTTAACAGGTCAGAGACTTTACCTGCATACAGCCTAAGACTTGAAAGATCTCTCTTTAAAAAAATCATTTTAAAGAAATACAGTTTTCTTCGTGTGTGTGTGTGTGTGTGTGTGTGTGTGTGTACACACACTAAAACAAACTAGTTGATCTGTATTATGTATTTAGCTTTACTCTCTGCCAAATCTCCTCTAGATTGGTACACCTTATGCGTTTGCCTCAAAGAAACAACTGCTAGCATTGCATCTCAGCGGCTTTTGGTAGAAAGATGTTAATGTTGCAGCCTTTGATTTTCAGATGTCTTATGTCATCTAGAGAACAGCCTCAAAGAATGTGCTGTTTATGGTCCTAGTCCATTCAGGCTTATATTAATTGCTTTGAATAAACAGGCTTTGTTTCTTGGTTTTCTTGTACAATTTTTCCATTAACAAGCTGTGTACTTGGTGCAATAACTATCTTCCAGCCCATATTTGCATCCCATTTGTAATAAGTATCTACTATTCAAACGATCTTCTGTTCTCGTGTAAAGACCATGCTTTTACATACTGATTGTACTGGTGCTAATTTGAATGTCTGCTTTGCATCTGAGTTTAGAGCAGCAATGGTCAACCAAGGCTACTGAGTGGCCTGCATGAGTGGCCCTCCTTCATCTTTCTGGGTCATAAGACTGAAATTGAGCATGTGCATTAAGCATGAGTAGCAAGTACCTCATACATACCCTTGCTTTAAAGAAGGTGTCACTTCTCATTTTGTCAGGGGCTGCTTGATCCATCCCCCGCTCCAGGCCCCGCCCCCACTCCATCCCTTCTCTCAACCCCTGCCAAGCCTCTTCCCTGTCTCCTCCCCTGAGCATGCCCTGCCCCATCCCTTCTCCCTCCCTCCCCTCCCAGCACTTCCATAGCACTGCGAATCAGCTGATTGATGATGTTCAAGCTCTGGGAGGGAAGTGGAAATGGAAATGCTGGGAGGGAGAGAAGTAGGTAAGTGCGGGGCCACCAATGCATGAAAGGTGCAGAGGGAGAGGACACAGAGCAGGGAGGGGGCGTGTGGGCCATGGGTTACCCACCACTGGATTAGAGAGATGTGCTCATATAATTATGTAATTCATTAGTGGTGGATCTGTCAAAAGATGACAGTTGTTAGAACTCACTGCATTGTTTTGTGTTAGGGTGTGTTCTCACCAGCAATCAACTGATCCTTTGTCCTGGCAAAGTATCATGGTAACTTAAATAGATTATCAGAAATGTTCAATCAATTTGTTGCCTATTTGCCAGATGCATTGCTGTAGATTGGCTGATATCTAATCTGCTACTCTCTCTAGGGTAGACAAAGCCTAAAAAACCCATCCTTTTCCATAACACTACATTATGCTGTGCTTAAATCAGTTTTCCTCTTTACCTTTATTGTACCTGCCAAATTGCACCGAATTTACAAGATGTGTCACTTCTCTGCCTTTTGGCTAAGATCAAGTGTAGTTCACAAACATTTGCTAAATAAACGTGCCAATCTGTTCTTATCAGTTTAATAAATTATCACTATTCATAATAAAATAAGTCCCTTTTACATTGATTTTAGGTCATTATTACCTAATACTCTTTAGTGGCTCCCTGAAAAAATAAAATTGAGCAGCTTTTTGACATCTATTTCTAATGATTAATTTGAGTAATCTAATCTCTACAGCACCTTAGAGGGATGCAAGCATGGGAAACGGAACAAGTGTTACTCTTCATTTCCAAAATCTCATTTGAAAAATGGAAATGGTACAATACAGTACTTGTTCACTGTAAAAAAATTTCCGCTGATTAAAATGGGGCTGATGTCCAAATGCTTTACTGGTTTAAATAGTTTAATATGAATGCAAGTTTTTCGTAAATGTTCTTGAATGTTTCAAGATTATGATTCAGCCTTTAATAAAAACAGTTCTCTTTCTGAGCATCTTCCATTTCTTCTGAAGTGCATTCTTTGTTCTAACATAGAGCAAACACAATTAGTGAAATAATTCCTAGAAGAATTTGAAATGTGAATCTGACAGAAGTGTTAATATACCAATTAATATTTGATGGAATGTATTCAGTGTTGAGGGAGAACAAATACTTAGTTTTGTGGCACCCTTAGGCTAGGTCTACACTGCTGCATTTTGAATGGCTTTTTCCAATTATTTTGTCCAAAGAGACTTTTCTGACATTTGGCCCGTCTAGACAGGGCCAAATGTCAGGAAAAAAAACCTCTTTTGCAAGGCCCCTTATTTCTAGTGGAATGAGGAATACAGGGCTTCCGAAAGAGCACATTTGTCTTTCCACAAAAAAAGTGGAAGAGCAAATGTGTTCCTTGGACTCGGAACAGTTTTTCCGGGATACCCCTGGTATCCCAGAAAAACTGTGTAGTCGAGACGTAGCCTAAGATACTAAAAAATATATATAGGATCATGAGCTTTCCTGGGCAGGACCCACTTTATTAGTCTGTAAGGTGCAACAGGACTAGTCATTACTTTTAAAGTTACAGACTAACACAGTCCCTCTGAGACTTTAAATAGTTTGTTGGCCAAGAATTCAGTTCTCCCATTGAACATTATGGCTCCCTTTAAATCTACTCCTCCCCATGCTCTTCCAGTTCCTCCTGGAAATTTCTGTCTCTCCAGCCCTGAGAGTCCTCAGCTGGACAGTGGTCCAGTTGTAGGTTTCTGGCTTAGATGGCATTCCGTGCACTGCCTTCATTTTCTTACCCATTTCCAGTAATGCCTAACTCTGTGCTACTCAGCTGCAGAACCACTGATGGTGTATTGGTTGGTCTGCTTTCTCTGAACCACAGGTGTCTAGTCACAATGATCCTTTTTGGGATTACTACTTGTTGTGGTGAAGAGACTTGCATGTTACAATGATCCTCAGAGCTAACTTGAGAGGAATGTTCTATGAGGGTCTGCCAAGCCAAACAGGTCTGAGGGAATGTCCCAGACAAGCACTGTCCAATCCCCCAAGTCTTCAGCGTTGGATCAGGTGGAAGGAGGTCCTTGGATCTCAATGGCTATGAAAGCAGATAAAGACTGCAGCAAGTTTGAGATCTCTGGTTGTCTTAGACTTTTTCTACCACTGTGCCTCAGACCTCCATCTTGTCATGATCGTAGTCACTGCAGGCACACCAGTTTTCCCATGTTATAAGAAATCATACAGTCTTCTACGATGAGAAATAACATCTTTCCAACCTTCCAAGCCCTGTGACGACAGACTAGTGCTGATGGACACAGGATTAGTCAACCTGGCAGTCCCTAGCCATGAATCTGCACATAGATGACAGGTCAACTTGAACCTGGACTGAGACAAGGGTGAAATTCAGCACCTACTATCACCACTGAGCAATTCTTTTTAGGATCATCTTTTCTCCCCCCATGTGGGGAGAAGGCTGGAAAATATGCCCTAAATCTGGGCTGTCTTTTATGCTACTGACTTTGCATTGGATCACTTTGACTGTGGTCAGACCTATAAAAAGACAGTAACAGTGATGTTTGCTACATGGAATGTTCGCACCCTGATGGATAATAAATATGTCTATCTGGAAAGAACTGTTATTATCAGGGAACTTGCAAAATAGAACATCAGCTTGAGAGACCAGGTGCCCAGATGAAGGTCAGCTGAGAGAAGAAGGCGGAAGTTACACCTATTTTCGGAAAGGAAAATCTGCAGAGGACAGGCACATTCATGGTGCTGGCTTTGCAATAGCAAATACATTTGCCAGCTTACAGAATATCCTGTAGGAATCAACAAACATTTTATGACTTTGTACTGAGCTACTGCCCCACTGCTTGATTGTATCAACGATATTAAGGAACAATTTTTTACAGACCTGGACAGAGTCTTGATCAACATGCCCAAGGAGGACACGATCATTTTCCTTTGAGATTTCAACGCCAGGGTCAGGCTGAAGTCTGATCTCTGGAATGGCACTATAGAAAAAGACCAAGTAGGAAAGGCTAACTCAACAGAATCCTCCTCCCGAGCAAAATATGTACAGTATGGCCTGGTCATCACAAACACCCTTTTTAGGCAAAATCAGAAGCATAACAACACTTGGAGACACTCTTGTTCCAGGCATTGACATCTTTTAAAATGTGGTGTTAGCACTCGAGATAGCAAGGGTATCCACATTATTAGGGCCATGCATGGAACCGATGACTCCTTGGACTGACTCTTGCCTCCCAAAATAAGTCATCCACTCTCAGCTCACTGATGGTCAGAGATCCCATGGTGATCAGAGGAAACGCTACTAAAACACACTGAAACCTTAAGAGAACTGATGTGGTAGTGGCCTGCTTTGAGGAGAAGCACCTTGCCCTCAATGCTGAAAAGAGAAGGATGGAAGAAAAATTTTCTCCTAGCAGGCAGAGGGCCTGCCACAATATGTCCGTACCTACTGCAGGTCGAGTTGTGGTTCCAAGATTGGATTCCTGAGTCACCTCAGAACCCGTACGTAAATCTGTGAGAGATATCATCTTCAAATCGAGGAATTACCAGTGAATGAGTGAGTCCTGGTAAGAGTGTCTGCCATCGAACTAGAGATGGAACATTGGTGGAGATTGCAATAGGAAGAGCAGAGCTGGTAGATCTGCTGTTTGCAGCCCCATGGGTACTAGTTCTCCATGTGTCTGAGGAGCTGTGAAGACCACAGCTAGCAGCCCCTTCCACTCCTTGTGCTGCAGTCCAGATGGTAGTCTCTCCCGTTGTGCGTGTTGCCTTAATATATAATCTCTTTAAGTTCATAAGGATATAAGGTTTTTTTCTTGTTTTTTAAACCAGACTTTAAATATTTTTGTAAGCTTTCTAAATTCTATATAATGTACAACCCATAGTGCCAAGCATATATACATTAAATATAAATACACTTTACAAAAGTAAGTAGTGCATTCTGAAACCTACAAACTTAAAAATTGTTCATTAACAGAATCTTCTCTGAGTGTTAGCAAATTGATGCATCCCAGTTGTCTTTTTGAATGGCTGCTACAAACTTTACTTATTTCCAGGAGTTAACAATATTCATCCATGATGCCGATAGAGAAACACAATGTCATAAAGCATTATATGTCTGTCCTTGATTTAAGAGATCAGATGTACAGCATCCTTCTAAAAAGCAGAACAAACAGTATATTTGAAATACATTTAGTCTTCATGGATAATTGTACTCATTTCAAGTCATCTACAGTAAAACTCCAATTGTCCGGCATCCATTGGTCTGGCACTCCCGATAGTCCGGCCCCAACTGGAACCCGGAAGTGCTCCGGCCAGCTGGACAATTGGAGCTGCTCCACGCCACTTCCCCAAGTCCACGGCTGCCGCTGCTGAAACTGACCAGCGGCAGACTTGGGGAAGCTGTGGAGCAGAGCAGCTGGGGTGCTGCTGGGTGCCAAGCAGGGGGGTGAGGGGTGGTGCTGAGGGACCAACCCGGCAGCACCCCAGCTGCTGTGCTCCATGCCACGTCCCCAAGTTTGCCGCTGCCGCTGCCAAGTCCGCCACTGCCGCTGCCAAGGAGAGGGTAGTCCCACTGGTAAGTGAGGAGGAAGAAACAGTAACAGGAGACTTGGAAATGGCAGAGCTGCTCAATGACTTCTTTGTTTCGGTCTTCACTGAGAAGTCTGTAGGAATGCCTAACATAATGCTAGTGGGAAGGGGGTAGGTTTAGAAGGTAAAATTAAAAAAAGAACAAGTTAAACATCACCTAGAAAAGTTAGATGCCTGCAAGTCACCAGGGCCTGATGAAATGCATTGTAGAATACTCAAGGAGCTGATGGATAGAGGCTCAGATACCTCCTCTATCATCTTTGGAAAATCATGGGAGTCAGGAGAGATTCCAGAGGACTGGAAAAGGGCAAATATAGTGCCCATCTATAAACGGGGGAATAAGAACAACCCAGGAAACTACAGATTGGTCAGTTTAATTTCTGTGCCAGGGAAGATAATGGAGCAAGTAATTAAGGAAATCATCTGTAAACACTTGGAAGATGGCAAGGTGATAGGGAATAGCCAGCATGGATTTGTAAAGAACAAATCATGTCAAACCAATCTGATAGCTTTCTTTAATAGGATAACGAGACTTGTGGATAAGGGAGAAGTGGTGGATGTGGTATACCTAGACTTTAGTAAGGTGTTTGATATTGTTATCAATAAACTAGGTAAATACAACTTAGATGGGGCTACTACAAGGCGGGTGCATAACTGGCTGGATAACCGTACTCAGAGTAATTATTAATGGTTCACAATCCTGCTGGAAAGGCATAACAAGTGGGGTTCCACAGGGATCTGTTCTGGGACCGGCTCTGTTCAATATCTTCATCAACGATTTAGATATTGGTATAGAAAGTACGCTTATTAAGTTTGCAGATGATACCAAGGTGGGAGGAGTTGCGACTAATCCGGAGGATAGGGTCATAATTCAAAATGACCTGGACAAATTGGAGAAATGGTCTGAGGTAAATAGGATGAAATTTAATAAGGACAAATGCAAAGTGCTCCACATAGGAAGGAACAATCAGTTTCATACATACAGAATGGGACGTGACTGTCTGGGAAGGAGTATGGCAGAAAGAGATCTAGGGGTTATAGTGAACCACAAGTTGAATGAGTCAGCAGTGTGATGCTGTTGCAAAGAAAGCAAACATGATTCTGGGATGCATTAACAGGTGTGTTGTGAGCAAGACCTCTCGAAGTCCCTTCCAGTCCTAGTATTCTATGATTCTATGACTTGGGGAAGCTGCAGAGCAGAGCAGCTGGGGTGCTGCCGGGTTGGTCCCGCAGCACCGCCCCTCACCCCTCTGCTCGGGGATGACTACTGCAGTCTGGGGGGTGGAGAGCCCGCTCCTCTCCTCTCTTCTCCCTGAAACTCTCGGTGCCAGCGCGGGGCTTCACCGCCTTCCAGCAAAATGGCGGAGGGTTTGCCCCTTGCCACGCCGTTCTCCTCCCTCCCCCCCAGATGCAGTGCAGGTCCGGCAGACCCGTCACAGCCCCCCCCACCGGAGTACCTCCCGATATTCCGGCATATCCGATAGTCTTGCACCACCTAGGTCCCAAAGGTTCCAGATTATCAGAAGTCTACTGTAGTCTCAATTATGATCTTGAGATCCAAAACAGTGGGGTTAGACAAAAGTGGTTTGCTATTTCATGGATTTGCACACTGTTAATGTGAAGTTTCCTGCACCTGTCATCAACTTTTCCAGTAGTGTTATGCAGTGTTGCTCTTTGTGGGCTTTCTGTCTGTCTCTCTCTTTAGGATAGGTTGTGAAGAGCATCCGTACATTCTATTTGGAAAATAAATAAGGCAGTTAGTTTTTCAACTCAGTGAAAACTGGTGTCAGAACCACTTGATTGCACTATATGGGTCCCGAGGTGATTGTGAATGGGCACTTTTAAATTCTTCAGTGGAGTTTTGAACCTCTGATTCTGAAGATAATATAGAATGTCTTGTTTAATCAAGATTTTGCTTGCTAGCACTCAAGTGGCTTTCATACTTGTAATTAAAAAGTCCCCATTAAAAATTAAATATCAGTAGATTAATCCAACCTCATTTTATTTTTACGAAGTAAGGGTACAGTAGTTAAAACACTGCTACCCTTGATTTCAAGACAATTATGTGAAATTCATTGTTGGCTAAATGGATTATTACATTTGTCCAGTAAAACAGTTAGTTTATTTGTACTGTAATCCTCTTAGCATTCGCCATAAATAGAAAAACTTATATGGTCTTACAGATTTTAAATTCTAGTAGAAGTTGAATTCTAGAGCTAGAGGTAATGAGTGTTTCTGTTATGGGTTCTGAGTTCTCCCATTGTCTAATTTCTTAATATGTTAAGGTTAAAATGATGTCCTGGATTGTGAAAACTATTGCCCATTGATTATTGAAATTCTGAGCATTAGTTACTTTTAAATCAAGAGATACTGGTTTTCTGCTGCAAGGTGCATGTTTTATTTAAATTTCAACACACTTGGAGGGCCGGGGGGGGGGGGGGGGGGGGGGGGGGCCTAGATCTATTTTCTTTCAACTCCTTGGCCTGTCATTATCAGTAATGTGCTCAATTTTATGTAACTAAATGTTAGCATATCCTTGTTTCTGAGGACTTTACATTTCAGAATAAGTTCCTCTTCCGAGTTCTATGTAAGCTGAACCTTTTTTGCTAAGGCAAGATAGCCCATTGAGAAGCATGTAAAATCAGTGCCATAATTTGTTGTGGTCATTCACACTGTCTTGACTGATAGCAGTAAGAAAGGAGTTGGCCTCACCAGTAAGTATTTTTGTGAGTGTTGATATGGTATATGGATTAGAGCATTGAACTATTTAGATCCCATGAATATATTATAACTAATTGAATTATGATTTGAAGTATGAGATGGGCAGTTGGCATGTTGTTTATATTTACACATCCTTAAGCTCAGCCTTAGCAAAATCCTATTTTCCAGGTACCCAAGATTTTGGGGGGTTTCACACTATGATTTTGAATACAGGCAGTCCCCGGGTTACGTACAAGATAGGGACTGTAGGTTTGTTCTTAAGTTGAATCTGTATGTAAGTCGGAACTGGCATCCAGATTCAGCCGCTGCTGAAACTGATCAGTTTCAACAGCGGCTGAATCTGGACGCCAGTTCAGACTTACATACAGATTCAACTTAAGAACCCCAGGTGTCCCCAAGTCAGCTGCTGCTGAAACTGATCAGCAGCTGATTCCAGGAAGCCCGGGGCAGAGCAGCTCTGCCTCGGGCTTCCTGTAGTCAGCCGCTGGTCAGTTTCAGCAGCGGCTGACTTGGGGACGCCTGGGGCAGAGCAGCTAGGGTGCTGCTGGGTTGGTCCAGTAGCACGGCCGCTCCTCGGCGCTACTGGACCAACCCAGCAGCACCCCATCTGCTCTGCCCCAGGCGTCCTGATTCAGCCGCTGCTGAAACTGATGAGCAGCGGCTGAATCAGGACTCCTGGGGCAGAGCATCTGGGGTGCTGCCGGGTTGGTCCAGTAGCGCCAAGGAGCGGTGCTGCGGGACCAACCAGCAGCGCCCCACCTGCTCTACCACAGGCCCCGGGCTTTGCTCCACGTCTCCCTGGTCTGCTGGGGGGGGCACTAGCTGCGTCCCCCCCCCCCCCCCCAGCAGACCAGGGAGACGCAGAGCAAAGCTGCGGAGGACCCGGGGCCGGACCCGCGGCCGGACCCACGGCGCTTTCAGATCAGCTGGAAGCGCCGCGGGTCCGGCCCCGGGTCCTCCGCGGCTTTGCTCGGCGTCGCCCTGGTCTGGAGACCAGGGAGATACTGAGCAAAGCCGCGGAGGACCCGGACCGGACCCGGCCCGGGTCCTCCGCTGCTTTGCTCCTCGTCTCCCTGGTCTGCTGGCTCCCCCAGCAGACCAGGGAGACGGGGAGCAGCTTTTCTCGCCCCGGAGGAGGCGGGCGGCGGGACCAGGCGTCCCGCCGCTCCAGGTCTCCGGGGCGAGAAAATCCCCGTTTGTAACTGCGGATCCGACATAAGTCGGATCCGCGTAACTCGGGGACTGCCTGTACACCTGATTTACAGAAGCCACAGTTTTTATAACTTTAATGGAGCTAGGTCTTTACATTTAACATCAGTATTAAAAAAAGAAAACGGGGGACGAAGATATTCCAGAAATATCTCACAAAAGGTACAAATACAGGACAGCCTTATGTTCTAATGGCAGCAAAACCAAGGCCAAGATGGAGAGATGAAACAGCACTGTCTGACTAGTGATTTTGTTTGACCTTGTTCAATGTGCTGGTGATAAACTTCACACATGCTTCATCTATGAGGCCAGATCTTAGTAAGTAAAAGCAGAAGTGGAGGACCCTGTTCAGTATGCATCCCCCTCCTCAAAAAAGGAACAATATTACGTGGGGGGAGAGGGTAATGATCAAATGAAAACAATTTGAATTGGAGCATTAATTTACAAAATAAAGGTACCAGAAGGTGGTGCTATTGCACACCATAAACTTGCATTATTGTAACCCACTTCTTCAGACAACAGGAGTATTAAAAGTCCAAATCCAAGAATAAATAGGGGAAGGGCGGGGGGCAAAGGAGAGGAAAAAAGAGGAAAAAAACCCCTCTGAAGCTTTTGCATTATTGTGTTAGAGAGAGATTATACAAGATCTCTTGCTGGTGGCCAGTTTCACAGTAATTGACCTCAGGCTTTTTTCCATTATATTTCACTTATTTGGAAATACACACTCTTAATGTTTTCCCCTGTAAAGAAACCTTTTGTGTTCTCCAGTGGAACAGCATCAGTGTGCTCTAAGGCTTAATTTTCCCCAGTTATGTTCGGTTTAAGGAGATACAATTAATGAATAGCTTATAACATTCAGGTTCTTTAGATCTAAACAAAATATGTTTGGTTTTTTTTAATAAAGGATTTGAGCAGCTAGGGAAAAACAATAAACTTCAAATAAAATAAAGAAATAGAATCTAGCAAAAGCATTTTTAGAGTATTTCAGACTTATGGAGTTAATGGATAATGTTGACAATGTGGTACTAATTAGCTCTGCCTAGTGTCCTTGACTACCTGTTCCAGTAAACTTTTAAAATGTAAATACTAGTTAGGTTATTGGTTAACAAGAGAGAGAATAAAAGCCTTAAACACTTACCCAAAGTATTTGTAATGTTTCACCAGGATTTCTATGCATCATTGAGTCAAATTGGCTGTCTTTCAAAGGTAGAGCACTGTGTAACTTACTGGGTCTTCACCTGAAAATATAAAAGAAGCAGCTCCTGCCTCCTCTATGTGGATGTTAAAGATTTAAAAACACTTCAGGATTGTCCTAAGTGACATTGCACAATGTTTCTCCTCCACCCATTGTTGTGCGATATGTTCTATATACACTTGTTTTCTGTCTTGCTGCCAGAAATAGTTGTGCTTTAGTGATGACATGATTCCCGTGGGTGTTAAATTTACAACCTTCATGAATGTAAATTAGTTTTAAATTTAATTTCAGGCCTTAGTTCTTCAGGGCACGTTTACACTGCAGCATTATTTCGAAATATCAAGGTGAGCATCTACACAGCAAGCCCATTATTTCAAAATAATTCCAAAATAACAGGTTTCTTATTCCAGAGTAATAAACCTTAATTTCATGAGGAATAACGCCTATTCCGAAATAGTTATTTCAAAATAGGGGAGGGGTTGACAGCGCAGCTGTGGTTATTTTGAAATAGGTGGCCTCCAACGATTCTCTCACATGCCTTGCTGGCCACTCTGTCCATACTCATCAGAACTCTATAGTTCCCCTTTCCCTACCTTTAAAGGTGCAGCCACAGGGAAAGCAGTTTGTGGCACATAGCAGGCCCTGCCAGCACCGTGTTACACAGCAGCACTCTGCTCTCCCTTTCCTCCTGCAATGGCAGACCCCATCATTTCCACCGAGCCCCCCATGGCTGCAAGCAAGTCAGCAGCCAGCTCCCAAGCCCCTGCCCGGGAGCAGAAGAGGGATGACCCCATCTTGGTTTGCTGCGGTGATCCTGGGTCTCAGAGGTCTGGGAAGAGGAGGCAAACCTCCAGGGTCTCTACACCAGGCACAGGAATATGTACATAAAATCCTAGAACTGGAAGGGACCTCAAGAGGTCGTTAAGTCCAGTCTCTTGCCCTCATGGCAGGACCTGACAGGTGTCTGTAGAACTTGCTTTTAAATATCTCCAGACATGGAGATTCCACAGCCTCCCTTGGCAGTTTATTCCAGTGTTTAATCACACTGACAGGAGGTTTTTTTAATGTCCAACCTAAACCTCCCTTGCTGCAGTTTAAGCCCATTGCTTCTTGTCCTAGCCTCAGAGGCCGAGGAGAACATTTCTTCTCCCTCCTCGTAACACCCTTTTAGATACTTGAAAACTGCTATCTTGTCCCTTCTTTCATCTCCTTTCCAAACTAAACAAGCCCAGTTCTTTAAGTCTTCCCTCATATGTCATGTTTTCTAGACCTTTAATCATTTTTGTTGCTCTTCTCTGGACTTTCTCCAATTTCTTCACATCTTTCTTGAAATGTGGTGTCCAAAACTGGACACAATACTCCAACTGAGGCCTAATCAGCACAGAGTAGAGCATAAAAATCACTTCTATGACTTCTCGTGTCTTGCTCACAATGCTCCTGTTAATGCGCCCCAGAATCATATTTGCTTTTTCTGCAAGAGTATCACACTTTTGACTCATGTTTAATTTGTGGTCCACTGTGACCCCTAAAGTTTCTTCAGCACTACTCCTCCTTAGACCTCTATGGCCAGATGGCCAACAGCCTGGGCTAGAAGGGCCATATGCGCACCCAGGAGCAGATGCGTGTGAAAGTGAAAGGACTGAGGCAGGCCTACACCAAGTCCAGGGAGTGGAGCTCCTGCTTCAGAGTGGCACCCCAGTCATGCCAATGTTATGAACAGTTCCACCGCATCCTGTAAGGGGGATCAGTCCCTTCTCCCCCCCTTGTTGTGGGCTGGAGATGCCACCGTGCATCCTCTGGAACATCCTGGAGTTCCTGAAGATGCAGGCATTGTGCACCTTTCCTGGCAACCCAGTGATGATGTCGGTGAACCAGGCTCAGTAGTCCGCAAAGTCCTGCATTACTGTTGAAAAATACCCTTTCCTGGTGATGTAATCGGAGACCCAGTGGTCGGAGGCCTGGATGGGGGTGTGGCTGTTGTCAATGCTCCTCCCCCCGGCAGTTGGAGAAGCAAAGCTGGCCACGATGGGGTCCATGTCACCTAGGATGATGACCCTGTGGAGCAGGATGGCTTTGATGACCCTCACCACCTGAGAGGATACAAACAGAGAATCACTGTGTTGCCAGAGCCCTCGGGAATTCCCTGAGCCCAACCTCCTTCCCAGAGTAGGAGCAACCCCAACATATCCCATCCTTGGCAGGGCTTTGTGAAGGCAGGACTGCAAAATCTATAGGTAGGGAGTGTCCACTCCCCCCTTGCCTAGGGAACCCCATTCCAGTGGTTCACCATCCTGCTGGGACAACAGCACAAGAGCGTCAAATCTGCATGAGCACAGCCTCAATGGTCAATCTCTCCACAGTGAACTGGTTCCCGACAGAGCAGTAGCTGTCTGACATGGTGAGCTTTCAAAGTGCGATGGTGCACACTTCTGAAGGGGGATGGTGGGTCGCATGTAGGTGTCCTATCACCTGAGGGCAGGGGTGAGCCACTCACAGAGCTCCAGGAAGGTATCCTTTCACATGCTGAAGTTCTTGCGCCACTGCTCCATGACGATCATCCCACTGCTCCATGACGATCCAGTCCCACCAGTCGAAACTGGTGTCCCAGCGCCAGGAGTGGTCGTGTGTGGGGGAGAATGGGAGAGGTTATGCTCCATGAGCAGCATGTGGAGAGAAGTAAGGAGGTGCCCCACAGTGATCTGTGGGTCCGATTCCTGCAGTGCAAGGTGGGAAGCCTGCAGTAACTGCACCAGGAGGTACAGCTGGAGGTTTAAGAGTCAGTGACTGCTTTGCTCCAGCTCCAGCTCCGTGGCAGAAGTGCTGTGGTGTCCATAAGGGCAACCAGAGCACACAGTTAGATGAGTTTGCTGTCCCTCAAAGGTGAAGAGTCTGAGACAAGGCCGTAGAGCAGGGGTTCTCAAACTTTGTGATACCGCAACCCCCCTCTGAGTTGCTCACGATCCCCTGGGAGGTCGGGACCCACAGTTTGAGAAACATGGCCATAGACGGTAGCCCTTTTAATCATGAGCCTCAGATCGCCACTCTAGGAAGTGACTGCTGTCCTGAGGCCCTGTGTGGAGTGCTTCTGGGGGGCTTTAAATGCGATTCAGCCTCTAATCAGTGTGGATGCGCTATTTCAATATAGAGCTGCGTTATTTCAATGGGCATTTGTAGTGTAGATGCGCTATTTCAAAGTAGTTATTTTGGGAGTTTTTATTCCTATATAGCTTATTTCAAAATAAGTGCACAGTGTAGACATACCCTCAGTGTTCTGAGCACTCTGGCTACAATTCAGTAAAACATATAAGATTGTGGTTAAATGTTTTGCAGGACCAAGGGCAGAGTGATCATCACCTTGAAGACTGAGCCTTACGTGCTTTTCTATTTTAAAAGCATCTTTAAAAACTGCTTAAGTTTAAAATGTGCTGTTTTCATATATTAGACTAATAACAGTATTTCTCTTCAGCTCTAGTAGTAGAGTAGAACCAGCTTTCTTAAAGTGCAATCCTGGAAAAACCATCCATTTTCTGTTCTCAAGTGATCACCTCTCTAATCTGTAAATTATTTTAAGACACCTTATCTTCTTTACTCCAGCTCTGTAGCAGTGGACTTGTTCTAGAGGTTCATTTCCTAATATATCTTAAAATTATTTGGTATCCAGGGAAGATATGTTGCTTGTTTCTGAAGTTGCTCTTCATGGTTTTGTGCTTTTCCGGTATCCAGGGCTTACCTTTGCAAGTGGGATTATATGACTAAACCGATCATACTTCCCCCCTGCCCCCGCCCCCCAAAAAAAAGGTTTTACAGGAGCTTGGTAATCTTTTAGAAATAGATCAAATTCTGAGCTTAATATTTGCAAGTGAAAGGCACGAGGTGCAAAAAAAATCAGTCAAAACTGTTCACTAAAACAATTGAAAAGAGGGGAAGAAAATATATGACAGCAACACACGGGAAGGGTAATGAGGGGATATAGTCAAGGAAAAGATTGAAGGAAATAAGGTAGAGTTTTGAACAAATTGTAAAATAAATGCTTATATACTGCAAAAGGTGAATTTCCACTGCATTATTTTATCTTGTTTTCACAGCTGATCATATTATATGCATGACTGCCTTCTCTGGAGCTTTTTTCTAACTGGTAGCACTGTTACAGCTGTTTGGATATTAGTTTGCTTAACATTATAGGATTTTTTTTGTCTTACTGGTGTGTTTACCTCTTAATACTTATTTCTGGTTACCTATTGGAGTTGTCAGCATTTCCTGCAAGGGTGCAATCATTAGAACACTAACAGGCTTCTTAATTTCCTTTTGAATTTCTCTTGCATATAGAAATTCACATAGGATAGAAGTATATTTTACTATGGAAGCTCTACTTGTGGTTCCATAGTTAAGGTTGAGCTGAGTTTTGTTCTTGAAAGCAGGAATATCTAAAGGGAATCAAATATTGTAATAGGAAGTAGCCTACACTGCACATGTATCTATACATATATGCCCATAGTCCTGCTTTGTTCTTTCCTCACAAAAATTAGTAGTTATATGTGTATCTGTGTGCATAACTACATTTTAATAAAACCTGAATTAAAGATGTGCTTTGTTCGCTCATCTTACATATGTATGTAACTTTTGTTCACAGGTTGGATTTGCTACCGTTTTATGCAAGGCTGGTTGCCACATTGCATCCCTGTATGTCTGATGTAGCAGAGGATCTTTGTTCCATGCTGAAAGGGGATTTCAGATTTCATGTATGTTTTTGTTTTACTGCATACAGATTAAGAAATCTGATCTGCGATCTTTTGAAAAAAGTGGCCCTTATAAGTTATATTCAATAAAGCAGATGCTGATTCTAACATCACAGAATAGTCAGCTAGTTTATCAGTCTTATTTGCTAATCATATTGCTTTGTTATAGTATGTTGGATTCATTTGTACACCAAATAACCTTTTTGATGGACTGAATGTCATTTATTTATACACATTGATATCATGTCTTCAAGTTCCAATATTAAACCACAATTAAATTTAATGTGGACTGCAACGTGACTTAAGAATTACATAAAAACTAGGGCAGAAGCTGCAAAATCTAGAAATAGTGTTATGAAATAGAATTGGTAGTTCACAGTTAACATTCCCCTGTGTTTATAACAGTTTACAAAACTATCTCTAGGTATTGTGCCTTATCACTCCTAACTGCATCCAATTTGGAAAATATCAAGAAATATACATATTGGAATGTAAGAAGGTTAGAAATCTGAGGCTACGTCTACACTGGCCCCTTTTACGAAAGGGGCATGCTAATTTTAAACTTCGTAATAGGGAAATCCGCCGGGGAAGTAGGAATAAGAGATCCTCCGGAAAAGGGCTTTATTCCGGAGGATCAGGCCAGTCTAGACGCTTTTTTCCGGCTTTTCCCCAAGCCGGGGAAAAAGCGGCGGACATCTTTATTTAAATCACTCGGGGGATATTTAAATCCCCCGCGGATTTCCCTATTGCGAAGTTTAAAATTAGCATGCCCCTTTCGTAAAAGGGGCCAGTGTAGACGTAGCCTGAGAATGTAGTTCTTCTCGAAGTTGTTAGTCTTATTTCCTGCCCTATATTTAAATATTATAAATCAAATTTATGTTGGACAAGAGTTATTTCTTCATTGTTTCCCCCAGAACTTGATTATAGATGACTCAAAATCTATTTCCTCTGTTGGTATCAGTTAACAGAACAAATCTATGGATTATTTAAATGTGTAATATTTTTAAAAATTAATGAAACAGTCATCATTTTCGTTAAGACCATCCTGTTAACCCTACCAGTTTGGCTTGAAGATTCCCCATTTTGGCTCCTCTCTTGAGAACACTAACAATAGATTCTACCCACTGCACCATAGTAGTTGGGCAGGGTGATCTACAGTGTCATACTAGCCATGTTTCTAAAATTATCAATATTGGGGGGGGGGAGAGGGGTTGTGTTCTAGGTAAGAAGGAAGTTCAAATAGAGCCCTACATGTATACAGAATTTGACATCTATGGATATAAACCTGCACATTTTCAGGGTTCTAGATAAAAAATTATATCCGAAGCCATAGCTGCAAAAAGGAGCTGCCAATATCTATGTTCACATCCGCAGGTGTGGATACCCACCGATATAAAGGAGATATCTGCAGTTTTGCAGGGCTGTGGAGATGGAGACATTTAAGAGCCAGAGTGGAGATGATGGGAGGAGTTAGAGGGTTAACCAAATCAGGGGAATGGGGGAAGTGTGAGTGGAGTATCCAAATTAGAGGGGAAAGTGGGGAACCAGAGATAGGTAAAGATATAGGGTACGTCTAGACTACATGCCTCTGGCGACAGAGGCATGTAGATTAGACTACCCGGCATAGGAAAATGAAGCGGCGATTTAAATAATCGCCCCTTCATTTAAATTTACATGGCTGCCGCGCTGAGCTGATCAGCTGTTTGTTGGCTCAGCGCAGTAGTCTGGACGCGCGGGGGTCGACATCAAAGGCATTTGTCAACCTCCCAGGTATGCCTCCTGGGATGAGGCATACCTGGGAGGTCGACAAATGCCTTTGATGTCGACCCCCACGCGTCCAGACTACCGCGCTGAGCCGACAATGTAAATTTAAATGAAGGGACAATTATTTAAATCGCCGCTTCATTTTCCTATGCCGGGTAGTCTAATCTACATGCATCTGTCGCCAGAGGCATCTAGTCTAGACGTACCCATAGAGACATAGTTGTGAGGGAGGGGAGAAGGAATCAGACAGGAAATTTCCAGCTTTCTGAACTCAGGGGCTTAACAAGTATGCTAAGATTAAGGGAAATGTATTAGAAATGCACACACAAAATGTACATATTTCTGAGAGCTTCAAATTAAATGCATATATATTTGTCTTTTTTTAGGTGAGAAAAAAGGACCAGATCAATATTGAAACAAAAAATAAAACTGTTAGATTTATTGGAGAGCTTGCCAAGTTTAAGATGTTCTCCAAAAATGACACCCTGCATTGTTTAAAGGTTAGTGGTGGTAACACATGTAGTTAGAAAGATACAGATAATCTTCCCACTCTAGTCCTCCATTTTTCTGATAAGAATTTTAGTGTTATGTTGCATAAAGTATTGGAACCTTGATTTTTTTAATTTTATTTTATTTTGGTTGGAGGAAGTGAGGAATTTTTTGTTTTACAGTTACTTTTGAAACATCCCTGGAGTGTTTTAAACCCTAATAGTAAAAATCTATTGCAATATACTTCCCTACTGGGATATGAGAAAATGACTTGCTGCTACTGTAATTGTTTTTCTCAGAAGGCAGATGTAAGCAATCCCTAATCATCCATCCAAACTTTCTTGCAGAGCTGGAAATAAGGTTTTTCTTATTAGTTTGGTTTTTATTACTTTCTCATTACTTCTCCAGTATAGAGGAAACTTTTCAGTGGGTACCAAGGTGAGGCTGATATGCCATCTCAGTAGGTAGGCATGTGCCACTTACTGAGGAAGAAGTAATCAGCTCAGAACATTGAGTTTCAGACATTTAGTCCTAGATGCGTATGTGGTATTAAGTTTTTAAGACCATGTCTTTGCTATGCGGGAGATCAATGCTGCCACAATCAATCATCCAGAGTTTGATTTAGTGGATCTTTTGGGTAGTTAGTTAATATTGTGCAAAAACATATTAGTTTACCAATGAAGCAGAGCAAACTTTAAAGCAAGAATGAATTATTTTTCAAGTTCACATTTTCTTTTTTTTTTAAATTAGCTTTTCTATAGTAGGCTTTGTAATCATCCAATTGTTAAATGTACAAATCCTATATTTAGGACCTAAACCACTATTTTACTACAGGCAGTCCCCGGGTTACGTACAAGATAGGGACTGTAGGTTTGTTCTTAAGTTGAATCTGTATGTAAGTCGGAACTGGCGTCCAGATTCAGCCGCTGCTGAAACTGACCGCCAGTTCTGACTTACATACAGATTCAACTTAAGAACCCCAAGCTTCCCCAAGTCAGCTGCTGCTGAAACTGATGAGCACTGATTCCAGGAAGCCTGGGGCAGAGCAACTCTGCCTGGGGCTTCCTGTAGTCAGCGCTGGTCAGTATTAGCAGCGGCTGACTTGGGGACGCCTGGGGCAGAGCAACTGGGGTGCTGCTGGGTTGCTCCAGTAGCACCCCTCGGCGCTACTGGACCAACCCAGCAGCACCCCAGCTGCTCTGCCCCAGGTGTCCTGATTCAGCCGCTGCTGAAACTGACCAGCAGCAGCTGAATCAGGACCTGGGGCAGAGCAGCTGGGATGCTGCCGGGTTGGTCCAGTAGTGCCCAGAGCCGGTGCTGCAGGACCAAGCCTGGTCTGCTGGGGGGGGGGGGGGGGAAGACACACTATCCACGCCCCCCCCCCCCCGCAGACCAGGGACACGGGGAGCAGAGCAGCAGCGGCAGCGGGGTGCCGCGCCTCCCCCCCGCGGCTGCGGCTTCAGTCCCGGTGCCTGTGGTCTGCTGGGGACCGTCCCCAGCAGACCACAGGCACCGGGTCTCAAGCGGCAGCAGCGGCGGTTCCCGCGCTTCTGAGGCTTTGCTCTGGCAAAGCCTCAGAAGCGCGGGAACCCGCCCGGTGCCCCTGGTCTGCGGTCTCCAGCAGACCAGGGGCACCGGAGCAGACCAGGGGCACCGGAGCAGCTTACGAACTGGGCTTTCTCGCCCCGGAGCTCGCAGGTAGCAATCCGCTACCTCGACCTCCGGGGCGAGAAAGCCCAGTTCGTAAGTGCGGATCCGACATAAGTCGGATCCGCGTAAGTCGGGGACTGCCTGTATATTACTTTCTTACTAAAAGGCAGTTGCGTAATGAAATGGCCTGAAAATATTGCCAGTATCTTATTGCTCGAATTGAGGGTACGTCTAGACTACAGATACTGTCGACAAAACTTCTGTCGACATAGAGCGTCTAGACACATTCAGTTCTGTCGACAAAGCAAGCTCCTTTGTCGACAAAACCCTGTAGTCTAGATGCAACCCTTCTGTCGACAGAAGGTGTTATGCCTCATAAAATGAGGTTTACCAGCGTCGACAAAACTTTTGAGTTCTGTCAACGTTATGTCGACAGAACTCAGCGGTAGTGTAGACGCAGGTATAGTTTTGTCGACAAAAGTCCACTTTTGTTGACAAAACTCAGTAGTCTAGACACACCCTGAGATGAAAACATTTCAGTTGTTCATCTTTATTATAAAAAGTAGTTATATTAATAACTCTTCTAGTTTATATCACCATATTTATTAGTGTTCTTACTAGGGGGGAAAATATTGAAAATATTGAAAATGTGATTATATATTTACCCAGATGCTTCTGTCAGACTTTTCTCATCACCATATTGAAATGGCATGTACTTTGCTGGAAACGTGTGGAAGATTCTTATTCAGATCACCAGAGTCTCACTTAAGAACAAGCGTTCTTCTGGTAAGATAAATTATAGCCATTTTGTTGTACAAAATCATGTACTAAATTCAGCTGTTATTGTCTTTGTTTTGCTGTTTTGTCATATAACTGAGTAATAATGGTCATAGCTACTGTAATATCGTAGTCAGCCAAGTAATCAATCAAAAATGATACAAACTTTTATTAGATTTTACCCATCTCTGTAACGGAGTTTGTAAATAGTGTTCTTCATAGAAAACTCTACCGAAATTTTTAGAATTAATTTATTGTGATTTGAAGCAGAGAGGAAAGTTTTCCCATATGAAATTGCTCCCAAAAGCTCCTACTTCTAGAACTTAGTGCTGAGCTGCCCGGGCCTTGAACTCTTAGAAGCAGTTACAATCTCACCAGAGTCACTCCACTGAAGAGCTCTAGGATACAGAGAGAGTAGCTATAAAGAAGCTCTTTCCATTCTGTTTTTCCCCTGTGCTTGTTGATTTTTGAGCTATAGTAACAGATGTTCGCTTGAATAATTTTAGGGGGGATTTGTATAGCTTAAAATATAATTACTCTTTAGAGCTTTTATTTATTTTCTGTACATCAGAGCAGAGACTGACTTAGAAGTAGGATTTAAGTAGTATTTGGAAGTTTTTATAACCCAGCACGTGCTTTTTCTAGGACGGGGATTTTCTTTCAGAGACATTGGAAAGTGTTTTTAGCTTGCTCTTGTCCATTTCCAATATGAAGCCATATTAGAGAGAAACAAGTTTCTCAAACTGTAACTCTCTTACCTCAGTCCAAATCCTTTGGCACAGTATATTTCCCCTTAATTCTCTGTATCACTTATGATAGCAGTGGGCAACCTAAGTTAGTGAGGTGGTTGCATGAGTGGCCTTCCTTCATCTCAGAGGGCCACAATAAAAAAAAATAGGATGGAAACCAGCAGAATTTGGCAACCCTGCAGCATGGGCAATGGTAAACAAACTGTCTCGTGGGCCGCACATTGAACTCTAATGGGCCGCAGGTTGCTCACCTCTCTTTTGTAATGTTGTGCTGAAACAAACTCTTAGCACTGCCCGCTGTTAATGGTGTAGATGTCAGTGCCTTTTTGACTCATATAACCTGTTCAGTACTGGCTGTTTCTCCTTATTTCACCTGCAATGGTAGTGGCTTTCTGAAAATGTGTGAGCACTCAACTTACTTATAAATATCCTTGTGACCTATAGTAGCGTTTCCCAAACTATGGGCCGTGGCCCGGTATTGGGCCGCGGGGAAAAAAATACCCGGCCTCAGCATACCTGGTGGCTGCCAGCAGGGCTGGTCTTAGGCCAATTCGGGCCCCGCGCCCCTGAACCCGGAAGTGCTGGCAAGTTACAGAGCCGGGGGCCCTGCTTCACCAATACATGGAGCTGGGTCTTTCCCCCGGCTCTGCCTGGAGTAGCCCCAGGCCCCCAAGTCGGCCCCCCGCGCGTCCTCCCACCCCACCCCCAGAGCGTCCCCACCGTGTGCAGCTCCTCCTCACGGCCTGCTGCTGCCCATGTGTGGCATTGCACGTGGGCGGGGAGGATGCCTGGGCGTGATGTGATATCACGGCCCGAGATTTTAAAGCTCTTCGGAGGCACGTGGCGGGCCACGCTGGCTCTGGGTTCGGCCTCCGGGGCCTGGGTTCGGCCTCCGGGGCCTGAGCGCGGCCTCGGGCCCTGCAATGTGGAAGGCAGAGGTAGGGAACGGGCGGGGGCGGGAGCGGGGGTGGAGGGGAGGGGAGGGGAAGGCACCAAGGGACAGGGTGCAGGAGAGAGAGACAAATGACGGGGGGCCAAGTGCAGACAATGAGGGAAAGGGCAGGAGGGGAGATGTCAGTGGGAGGGGGGACAGGGTGATGCTGGGAGAGGAGAGGGGAAGGGCAGTGGGGGCTGGAGAGGGAGGTGCTGGAAGAAGGCTTGAAAGAAGGGGTGGGCATGAGGAAGGCCAGGATGGAGCAAGTCATGTGTGAGGGCACAGAGGGGCAGGAGGGAATGGGGCAGAGAGTGGTGAAGGGGTGGATATTAGGGAAGGAGGGGGCACCAGGAGGGTGCAGGGCTAAGGAAAGGTGCAGGTGCCAGGGGATTCTGGGGTGAGGAGGAGGGGAGAGCTGGCCACGGGACACAGCACTGGATGGGGGAATCGGGGCAGGCTGGGGAGATTGGGGGGCTGGTGGAAGCAGGGCTGCCGGGAGGTGCGAGGTTGGGGGCAGGGATCTGGCAGGGGAAGATGTGGAGGAGGGGGTGGGAGAGGGCTGGCCACAGGGGATTGGGAGGAGAAGCAGGGGAGAACTGACTGCCTGGGAGGGGGTTGGGGGAAGTGGGGCTGGCCAGAGGCGCAGAGGGGGGAGCAGGGGAGAGGAATGAATCGGCCTGTGGGGAGTGGGACTGACCTGGCCATATGTAGATCTTGGGGCGCTATCCCCGTTCCCCCCTCCCCCCACCCCCTACAAAGCACAAAGGATGAGTTAGTCTGGCCCGGGGATTCTATTGTCCCCCCCCCCACACACACACCCCTCGAGTAGTTGCGAACTGTCTGGCTGGTAGACACACTCATGCAGCCTGAGCACATTTACCAGCCAGGCAGTTCAAAACTACAAACTGATACATCTAGTAATAATACAACTTACCTAATGAGAAAATACTAGACATGTTATATGTCTGGTATTTTCTCTGTTTTTATGAGTTTATATTTTTGGGCTGCAAAAAGCAGTACTGAAAAAAAGGGTTCCAACTAAAGTAAAAAGTTTGGGAAACCCTGGTCTAACCAGCTTTCTGTCTGTCTTACAGTCCATTTATCGAATCCATATTCCTTAACTTGCTGGCAAGAATATTGTGGGTGATCATATCAAAAGCTTTGCTAAAGCTGGCACTGGGGCTTTTGGGAGGACCAGAAACAACTTATTTGAATATTGATCATTTGATTGATGAATATGCATATGAACATTACTGGTCCTCCAAAAGTTTGTGAATGGATTTACTGGTCCCCGTGTCAAAAAGTTTGGGAACCCCTGATCTACAGGAAGACTTAGAGAAGTTTTAGTTTACTGGAAGAAAAGGGAATTGCATTTTAGCTAGAAGTGACAATACAGAGTCATGGGAAAAAGACAGAAGCTGAGATTGGAGGAATTAAGAGTGAATGACCTGGGAAGACAGCTACAAATTGAGTAGTTTTGAGTAAATTAAGAGTTAATTAACTAGGAGAGTCCGTTATTAAGTGGAGTGGAAGACGTTTATGAAAGTGTCTCATTCAATAATGTAGCAAAATCTGAACTCTTAAACTCATCAGCTCACTTTTTCATTCATACTGTACACGGTTAGCACACCACAGACCTTTCTGGTGTAAATAAACAAAAACTTTATTTAATAGAAAACTCATATTCAAAGATGAAATTGTAAGTAGGGATTTGAACATGTACATGGCTAATGAGCCTGGTCTCGACGGTGAATGTGCACAGTTACACGTAGCTGCCTCTACCCCCCCTCCCTGCTGTGCTGCTGCCTCTGATACAGCAGCACGGGGCTTAGAGGGGAGGAGGCTCCCTGCCAAAAATAAACACATTTTAACATTCCTAATCATAACGACAGTAAATGTATACAAGTTGCACAGAAAATAAAGACACAGTCTCAGATTTATACATCTGTATTAGATAAAATCCCTTTACTACTACGTTACCTATTGCCTTTGAACAGTTTCCTAGCATACCCTCTAGCCATAGATGAGATCCATCTTCCATAGAGAGCCTCCTTCCTTCAAGATTGTCCCTCAGATTCTGAATCCCAAATTTCTCTCACAAGCTTGATTTTAGAATATTTTTTTCACCCCTTAGTCCATGGTGGCTCATATTTTGTCAGTGTGTGGAAACCCTCTGTTGATTTGAGAGTTGGGATGTCTTAGTGTCTTTTCTATTAACTTTCATGGTCCACCGTTGTCTCTTCCTGGCTGGACCACGATCATTACTTGGAACTGTGAGCATCTGGTGGTGTCCCTCCTTCCTGTGAGGTATAGTTGAAATTGTATAGTACCGGATTAGAGGACAGTTTTTCTGTAGACATAAACACATAGATTTATAACCACAACCACAGTGTGCATTTATGTCCACTGTTCAGAACATGACAGAATTTCCTAAAAGACCTTACTTGATAAGCTTATGTAGTACAATAATATATGTCGGAGAAAGAAAGAGCCTGAATCATGGGCCTGGTGCTTGAACCAAAGTAAGCAAAAATTATAGTGTGAGTAATAGACAGGCCCTGTCAAAAGCAGATGTTTGCCTGCAAGTTAGTGTCTTTCGGCACTAGAACGGCTAGCACTCATAAAAGCACATGAAGTATGTAAATACATTCTATCTGGACAGTACAAGGACTACCAGCAGAGTACATAATAAAATAGTTTGAAACAAGAATGAAAGCACAGTAACGGGTACTTTGGAGGAAAGTACAAGGGGAGGTACCTTATGTGTCATTAATGCGTAAGATATGTACGGTGTGTATCATAAATTATTTCTCTCTATAAATATTGGAGTACCTTGATTTAATTCTTTGGTTGGCCTAGGGGGCAATAGTGAAATCCATATTATTCATTGAGCCAAGCCCATTGTCCCAAGTACAAATATGTAGGAGCTCAGAGGCCGTATTGCTACCAACAACTGTTAATGTACTTGGTTCGATGAGAAACCTGACTTGGGTACCTTCATATCTTATCTGAGTCTGTGGTCTTTGGAGGCTCTTGTGAAGTCTATTATGCTAGCTGTCTGCACAGAGCTGGCATGATAGCCTGAGGGAGCATAAGAAAATGCATGCAGCCGAACGTTTATCACCACCGATGGAGCAGGAAACCTGTCAGAATGCCACACCAATGAATCCTGAATTTACTGTATTGCTGTCCTGAACTACTATAATACAATCTTCAACTGTTGTTCAGCTGCTCATTTTTCGGGTTTAAAACTTCCTGGCCTCATTTTGGAATGTCTGGAACTGATTATCACAGTGTGTAAACATAATTGTCAGTCGGAGTAAGTAGTTATTTGCTGTATACTTGTGTGTGCTCCCAATTCAAGCTGTGATCTATTAATTAAAAATTTATTTGCATAGTATGATCAATTTTCTGTCTTTTATGCTTAGCAGTAAAATGTGTCCACTTCCCCAATCTATGTGCTTGAAAAACATGATAGGTCTTTCATCTTTTAAAATACTTTTCTCTTTTTAAAGATTTTAAAGCCTGTTTTGGGACCAGCTCTGTTCAATATCTTCATCAATGATTTACATATTGGCATAGAAAGTACGCTTATTAAGTTTTCAGATGATACCAAGCTGGGAGGGGTTGCGACTGCTCTGGAGAATAGGGTTGTGGCAGTGGGTCTGGGTCCCCCGCCTTCTGCACCCCCGTAGTGGCATGAACAGACTCCACCAGCCAGTAGAATAGAGGGAGTTTATTGCTTCCCCAGGATACAGCATAGCACAGATGTAATCTGGTTACAGGGCAGGCGTAGGATGCCTCAACCCGCCTTGAGATGGGGGAGACTGGGCCCCTAAATCTCAGCCTGTAGCTTAAGCTGCTTCCTCCATGATACCAGACAGAAACCAAGTAACTAACTTCCAGCCCTGCGCCCCCCCCTCATCCCCCCCTCATCCCCCCCCAGCCAGGGCTCCACTCCGCCTTCTTCCCATTGTTCCGCTACCTGGGAGATGACTGGTCAGACAGGTTCAAAGCCCCCTTGCATAATGACTCATCCCCTGCCCTGCTGGGCCGTGCTACAAACAGCAGCCAGTGGAGGTCACCCACAGCCCGCTGCCCAGCATAGCAACCAGCAAGGAACCAACACTACGTCACAAGTGTCATAATTCAAAATGATATGGACAAATTGGAGAAATGGTCTGAGGTAAACAGGTTGAAGTTTAATAAAGACAATGTAAAATGCTCCACTTAGGAAGGAACAATCAGTTTCACACATACAGAATGGGAAGCAACTGTCTAGGAAGGCGTACGGCAGAAAGGGATCTAGGGGTTATAGTGGACCCACAAGCTGAATGAGAGTCAGCAGTGTGATGCTGTTGCAAAAAAAGCAAACATGATTCTGGGATGTTGAAAGAATTGGGTTTGTTTAGTTTAGAAAAGAGAAGATTGAGGGGGGACATGATAGCCGTTTTCAGGTATCTAAAAGGGTGTCATAAGGAGGAGGGAGAAAACTTGTTCATCTTGGCCTCTGAGGATAGAACAAGAAGCAATGGGCTTAAACTGCAACAAGGGAGGTTTAGGTTGGACATTAGGAAAAAGTTCCTAACTGTCAGGGTAGTTAAACACTGGAATAAATTGTCCAGGGAGGTTGTAGAATCCCCATCTCTGGAGATATTTAAGAATAGGTTAGATAAATGTCTATCAGGGATGGTCTAGACAGTATTTGGTCCTGCCATGGGGGCAGAGGACTGGACTCGTTGACCTCTTGAGGTCCTGTCCAGTCCTAGTATTCTGTGATTCAGCATATTGCATCACTTGTAATTAGTACAGTTTACAAGTCAAGTTACATTAAAATATACCTTCTCCCCAAGTTTCTGGTCTGTGGTACAAAAATTCTCCATTGTTATTTACTCCCACTGGTAACACCTGCTGTATCAGGACTCTGGAGATATTTAAGAGTAGGTTAGACATGCATCTGATGAAGTGGGTCTTTTCCCACGAAAGCTTACGCTCCAACACTTTGGTTAGTCCATAAAGTGCCATAGGACTCCTTGCCGCTTTTGTATCAGGACTGAATGTGTTTTCACTAGAATCATTGCCAAAGACAACCCATGTTCATCATTTCAGGAACCATGGTTAAAATCTGCTGAGAATTACAGCTAAGTAATTTTCCCTTGTACATGGAGAGGCCTTGCTGTAACATGTTGCAGATGGTAGACAAGCATTTGAAACACCTCATGAATTGGAAATACAGCAGATTAAGTAGATTTATCCCCACAAATTCTAGTACTGCCTCACAGTAAACAGAAAAATCCAATTTTTTACTTAAATGGTATTATACAAATTGGATTGTAGGCTTATGGTAGCAGTAAAGGTGAACTATGAAAAGGATTACTATCAGAGCAAATAATTTGAGGCCACCACAGGGGAAAACCTAATCAGGTTTAAAGCCTTTCTTAGTACTCTCTAATATGTAGAATTGTGGCCGCTTGAGTTCTGTTGGATCATCAAAATATTTTTTTAGCCTTCAGCTTTTCCTGCTGAGCATAAATTTTCTAATTAGGTGTCCAACTAGCTCTGTCTTACAATGATTGGCAGTCACGCTGCAGCTAACAGGATCATTTCTTACCAGCTACATACAGATGGGAAAGTGAAATGTGAACAAATTCTTGGAAATCATAGGACTAGATTTAAAAAAAAATCTCAATAGTGATAACAGTGGGCTTGTTTTCTTTTCCATAGGGAAAGTTTTCAATCCTAACAATCCTTTTTCTTTAACTTGCACTCCTTTCCAAGGCTCTGTGTCAGTGACCAGCAGAAGGCTGTAAAAGACTTGATCAGAATTGCCCATTAAAGTGCCATGGGACCACTGAAGACAGTATTGTAGTAAGATCTTGGGCTTGAGATCTAAACTTGTTTCTCGTGTAATAACTCATTCTGGTCTCAGCTGACATTGTGGAGCTGTCTTTGGAGATGAAATATTGTTGAGTCTCATCTTATGGAATAACAAAAATAAGTGAAAATTGCCTTTTGATATATATTGGTTGTGTTTGTGTGCTCTCATAGTGTGACTTGTTTTGTAGCTAATTTGTGTCATAATTGTACTCACCTTCACATCAGCTTTTGGGTTGATGTGCAAGAAAATGTCTGATTTCAGAGTGGAAGACAATGGAATGTATTTTAATTATTACCCATTTAATTACATCATTTTATATTTTACATAAGGACATTCCTCAAATATCCATCTGAACTCAATTATTTTATTCTAGATAGATCTCTAACTGCCACTTTCTGCCTCTTGTAGAGCTGCTAGGGGCTTTTATTATCAGCAGAGCTACTATGCATTATTTTCAAATTATTAGATGAGTTTTCATAGAGGAGCAATCTTAAAAAGTAGAATTGTGATATAGGAGCTTTTTAGGTTTCACTAAGATAAAACTTAAATCTCTCTTAAATCCTCTCTTTGTAGTCTTTGTAGAAACATTGATGAAAATTTGGCTTTTGGCATCTACACAGTAGAAAGTCGAAGGAAGAACTCTCTTCCTTCAAATTCCCTTACTCCTTGTGAAATGAGGGTCATACAAATCAGAGTAACAAGTCCTCCAGCTCACCATTATTTCAAAATAATGGTTTGCTATGTAGACAGGCACTTTGTTATTTCGGAATAATGCTGCTGTGTAGACATGCCCTTTCTGTCTTCTCCTAGTTGCCAGCTGAAACCATGAAGTATAAGCTTTAGGAGCATAACACACAAACTAGAGATTAGCTTCAGGGTTGTGGAGCTCCGTCTCCCATCACAAGCAATATATTTGTAATTTATTTCTCTTTACTCTGTCTCCTACCTTCTCATCAGTTACTCTATAAAAACTTTGGCTGATGGAAATTTAATAGCTCTTCAAGAAACACTTTTTACCTGATAAGTTTTATTTGTTTCTAGGAACAAATGATGAGAAAGAAACAAGCAATGCATCTCGATGCACGGTATGTCACAATGGTGGAAAATGCATACTACTATTGCAATCCCCCTCCTGCTGAAAAAACTGTGAAGAAGAAACGTCCACCTCTGCAGGAGTATATTCGTAAGCTCCTTTACAAGGATCTCTCCAAGGTCACCACTGAGAAGGTGAATCCATGTGAAAACTTTGTGGGAAATAGCAGTTCTTGACATGATACAACTCTTCATTTAAGACCCGAGAGTGAAAGGATGAATCATTAGTTAACTAATGCTAGGAAAGAAGACTTCGGCTGGACCCATGTAAATTGGTTGAGATGGGAAAAGGTTTTGAATTATCCAGATCTGACATATGTTTTGAAACATTCCAGAAAGTTAGAACACAGCAAGTATCTGAGGGCAGGGTTGAGGTTAATGTTTACTATTCCCAAGAGAGGAGAAACTGCTTCTGCTATGCGCTGATGAGCATTACATTAGAGTTGGGCACTTTATCTGGACTAAATGCAGTAGAGATGTCCAGGCAGAGCTCCAGCCATGATGCTGGTCTTCTAGGAAGAGAAGATGAGTAGGTCTGAAACTATAGAAGTCTCAAAAGAACATAGGGTGATAAGGTTCTCAGACTCTAAAGGCCACACCAGTTTTATTCTAAGAAGTGTGCAGGGGACTCCATAGTATTTCTGGGATAGAACTTTGGATGTCTGTTAGACTAGTAGTTCTTAAACTTTCCAGACTACTGTACCCCTTTCAGGAGTCTGATTGTGTATCTCTAAAGTTTCGCCTCACTTGAAAACAACTTGCTTACAAAATCAGACCTATAAATACAAATGTCACATTACACTGTTTCTGAAAAATTGTTTGCTTTTTCATTTTTTCCCAAGTCGTTATAACATCTACTGGAATACAGGCAGTCCCCGGGTTACGTACAAGATAGGGACTGTAGGTTTGTTCTTAAGTTGAATCTGTATGTAAGTCGGAACTGGCGTCCAGATTCAGACACTGCTGAAACTGACCGCCAGTTCTGACTTACATACAGAATCAACTTAAGAACCCCAGGCGTCCCCAAGTCAGCTGCTGCTGAAACTGATCAGCAGCTGATTCCAGGAAGCCCCGGGCAGAGCAACTCTGCCTGGGGCTTCCTGTAGTCAACGCTGGTCAGTTTCAGCAGAAGCTGACTTGGGGACGCCTGGGGCAGAGCAGCTGGGGTGCTACTGGACCAACCCAGCAGCACCCCATCTGCTCTGCCCCAGACGTCCTGATTCAGCCGCTGCTGAAACTGACCAGCAGCAGCTGAATCAGGACCTGGGGCAGAGCAGCTGGGGTGCTGCCGGGTTGGTCCAGTAGTGCCCACGGGCGCTGCAGGACCAATCGGCAGCGCCCCAGCTGCTCTGCTCCAGAGTCCAAAACAAAAGCCTGGTCTGCTGGGGGGGGGGGAGCACACTAGCTGCGCCCCCCCCCCCCAGCAGACCAGGGACACGGGGAGCAGAGCCGCAGCGGCAGCGGGGTGCCGCGCCTCTGAGGCTTTGCTCTGGCAAAGCCTCTGAGGCGCGGGACCCCCGCGGCTGCGGCTTCAGTCAGGGTGCCTGTGGTCTGCTGGGGACCGTCCCCAGCAGACCACAGGCATCCAGACTGGAGCGGCAGCAGCGGCGGTTCCCCGCGCCTCTGAGGCTTTGCTCCGGCAAAGCCTCAGAGGTGCGGGACCCCCCGCGGCTGCGGCTTCAGTCAGGGTGCCTGTGGTCTGCTGGGGACCGTCCCCAGCAGACCACAGGCATCCAGACTGGAGCGGCAGCAGCGGCGGTTCCCCGCGCCTCTGAGGCTTTGCTCCGGCAAAGCCTCAGAGGCGCGGGACCCCCCGCGGCTGCGGCTTCAGTCAGGGTGCCTGTGGTCTGCTGGGGACCGTCCCCAGCAGACCACAGGCATCCAGACTGGAGCGGCAGCAGCGGCGGTTCCCCCGCGCCTCTGAGGCTTTGCTCCGGCAAAGCCTCAGAGGCGCGGGACCCCCCGCGGCTACGGCTTCAGTCAGGGTGCCTGTGGTCTGCTGGGGACGGTCCCCAGCAGACCACAGGCACCGGCACCCAAGTGGCAGCAGCAGCGGTTCCCGCGCTTCCGAGGCTTTGCTCTGGCAAAGCCTCAGAAGCGCGGGAACCCGCCCGGTGCCCCTGGTCTGCTGGAGACGGTCTCCAGCAGACCAGGGGCACCGGAGCAGCTTACGAACGGGGCTTTCTCGCCCCGACTTCCGGGGCGAGAAAGCTCCGTTCGTAAGTGCGGATCCGACGTAAGTCGGATCCGCGTAAGTCGGGGACTGCCTGTATACATATTTTAATTAGATGTCAGTGTGTAATATATAGAGCAGTATAAATAAGTCATATGAAATTTAAGTTTCTATTCACTTTACTAGTGCTTTTTAGGTAGATCATTGTTAAACTAGGAAAATATCTAAATGAGGTGATGTACCCCGGGGACACATGTATCCCTTGTTGAGAACTGCTATGTTAGACATTCAGTGAATACGGTATCAAAGCATCTGTAAAAGGTATTTCCATCCTGCACAATGTTTGCATTAGGTAAGAGCACATGTGTTCCATACATTTTTATAAGTAGTATCCCTTTCTGCTTTTAGTAGTACTAGGCAAAATAAATAACACGCATATATATAAATTAAGGGTCAAATCTTTAGCTCGTGTAAATTGGTGGAACGTCATTAGCAACAACTAGAACTCCAAGTTAATGCCAGTAGAGAATCTGGCCCTGTAAGTTCATGGTATATTAGATTCCTGGTTTTTAGTGTCTAGTCTTCTCTTTCTACATTAAAACAATTTCTACAAGATGTTAAGGCTCCTATATGGTTTCAGATCAGTTTTACTTAAGTTGTTACTGTGTTCAAGAGAAATGTAGAATTTTTTCATCTTGTCATTTTTTCACTGCTATTCCAATATTTATAGTTCTGCTCTTCTTAGTCCTGTTACAAGTTCCAGCTAATTTCCATGGATTTTAGGAAAGAGGAGATAAGGTGCTACTTGATTGATTGAAATCGTGCTTCCTACTATCTGAACTTTTCAGAAGAAGATGGTCATAGGGTTTGCGGTGTGTTAGTTGTAGATATTTCTAGTGCTGGTAACATGATCTCTTATTGGCTTCCTTAAGATGGAGAGGCTCCAAAAATGGAAGGCTGGAGAGGACCAGCAGTCTTTTCATGGAGAAGGGTTTAGATTAGATTATGTATCCATGGCTTGGGATGCATATATATCCATTAGATTTACTTCATTTGGGTAACACATGATGCCACTTCTGAGTAGGCAGGGATGTTTCTTTAGAAAGAGGCTACAAATATTAATTGGGGATGGCATTTGTAATGACTACAAGATGTAACAGGTTCCATGTACATATAAATTCACCCAACTTCACCTATTGTTAATTGTGTTTTTAAAATCTTGTTTAGGTCCTCAGACAGATGCGCAAATTGCCCTGGCAGGACCCTGAAGTGAAAGATTATGTTATATGTTGTATGATCAACATTTGGAATGTGAAATACAATAGTATTCACTGTGTAGCCAACCTCTTAGCAGGGTTGGTGCTTTACCAAGAGGATGTTGGAATTCATGTTGTGGATGGAGTGCTAGAGGATATTCGCCTAGGCATGGAGGTAAAAAAAATACCCCACATTTTACATAATTTTCAAGCATAGTTTCATTTACCTGTTTATGATAAACATATACAATAAAAGCTTTCTAAATACAATTTAAAAATAGATTGTGGGAAACTCTTTTCATTGCTCAGTTGATTATTTGTACCAACCTGCCAACTGCCTTCTTTAAGGTCAGTCATAAGGTCAGAATAAAAATGAGGCTTGTTGGGTAGTTGCTTCATTCCGTTGCCAGAGTTTGCCCCCTTGCCAGGTTGTTCCCTGTGCAGTATTAATAATGCTTTTTAGTCTGATATTTAAATGTCTGAAACCATGGATTTTATATAATTTTTTGTAGACCAGTCCATAATTTAATGCAGCTCACTGTTATCAAACTTTTTGTAGATTAAGAAAAAGTAAATTCTAGAAACATATTTTTAAAATAATACAGGAATGGGCTTCATTTGAACCTTTATGATATCTATTGATTGGCCAGGTTCTATGGCTTTCTGCAATACTGTGTATGCTATAATTTATGTAATATGTTGGATAGTTAGAACATACTTACCTTGGGGTCTATTTTTATGTCAAGGAATGACAATATTAGTAAAGCAAAAACATATTTTTTTAGTTTACATTTCTGTAATGGAGACTGTAGGGCTCCTTACAGTAACTCCTGTTGTGGTCACATGTATAAAAGTAAATCTGTGTCTTTTATTAAAGTAATACATATCTGGTTTTGTTAAGGTTAACCAACCAAAATTTAATCAGCGACGGATCAGCAGTGCCAAGTTCTTGGGGGAACTTTACAATTACCGAATGGTAGAGTCAGCTGTAATATTTCGAACTCTGTATTCATTCACATCATTTGGTGTCAACACTGATGGTACTGCTAGTCCACTGGACCCTCCAGAACATCTTTTCCGAATTAGACTGGTCTGCACCATCCTTGATACCTGTGGGCAATATTTTGACAGAGGCTCCAGCAAACGGAAACTTGACTGCTTCCTTGTATACTTTCAGGTATTAATAAACTTAACTTTGTTTAAAATTACTTTTGGTGGGTGTTTATCTTCCCATGATCCTAAAGATTTAGCCATACAGTATCTAGAATCTTTACACTTAAGTTTTTATCATTTAGACTTAGATTCAACAAAGCATTTAAATGTACTTAAGCACGTAAGCAGTCCCACAGATTTCACTGCTTATGTTGAGTACATGATTAAATACTTTGCTGAATTGAGGCTGTGTGTGAATTCTGCAAACTTTGTAATGATTTTTAAAAGTCTTCTGATGTTCATAATTTAATGAGAAATATTTTTGAAATGGTATTAAACATAAAATGTAACTAGATGAAGCCATGGTAACTCCATGGAATATTTTGAAACCTTCATGGATTTCAGAGTGTTTGTGTTGATTTCTTTTAGTTTACTTTACAAGGAGAAAGTAATATATATTGACTCAGTTCCTATGAGGTTAAACTAAAGAAGTGATTATTTAAAATACTGTGGGGTTCTATGTTTGTATCTCAGTAAATATATATCAAATTCATTCAGGCAAAATTTAAAAAAAAATTCTAATTGCTGTTAGTCCTGGAAATCTGAATGTCAGAATGAGACCTTTCTGGCTTGAACATTACCTCTGTTAATAAAAGTTCCTCTGATTGTATTCTGACTTGCGATGCACCTGCTTAACCTCATTGCTCTCTTTCTGCCCTTTAATGCACTTGTATAAATAAGGATAGAATTTATTTGCATCTTACAGATGAATGAAGTGCTAGTTTGCTGTAAAAATCTCCATAATATGATACTTATGATAGAAGTATCACTTAGCAATATCTGAAATTTTAATGCTTACTTTTTGTGATATATATTATTTTTAAAATGGAAAACATTTATGATTTGTATGGCTGCATTTTTAGAAGAATTAAAGGGGATTTTCAAATGCACAAAGGATAGGTAGGCATCATTGGATTAATCTGTCCCTAAAAAGGGTATTTACATCTGTATCTGTTTTTTTTTTTAAAGTCATTTGCCATTGATGATTTATTTGATTATGTAATTTAAAATTTAGATTGTTGCATTAAGACATCGTGTGAATTCTTTATTTTAGGGATTTTCTTTGAATTCTTTCAAACTGTTTTAACAGGATACATTATTTTAGTATGTTTTTAGTGAATTGTATGCTTCTACATTCTCATCAATATTTTGCTAATGTCTTTTTTTCTTGGCAAGAAAACTAGTCAACATGCAATGCAATGCAATATGCATATATCATATTAAGGATATTTTGTGTTTCAGAGGTATGTTTGGTGGAAGAAGAATTTGGACGTTTGGACAAAAGACCATCCATTTCCTATTGACATAGACTATATGATCAGTGATACGTTAGAATTGCTGAGACCGAAGATAAAACTTTGCCATTCTCTAGAAGAATCTGTCAGGCAGGTACAAGATTTGGAACGAGAATTCTTAATAAAACTAGGTAAGAAATAGCCATGTTCATGTCATTTATACTGTCTTGATTATTATTATTAATAATAAGTCAAGCATTTTTAATTTTTTTCTGCATTTCCTGACCTGTTCTGAATCTGAGACAAACATTAATTTGATGTACCTAAAGAAACACTAAACACGAAGATGACTGTGGTGTTTGTTTATGATGACTGGTATAAATGGGGGGAAAATCCACAAACTCTAACTTAGTATAGGAGAACTTTTGGTTGCTTTGATATGGTATTAAGTGCCTCTATCAGTTCTGGTGGCTGAGTAGCTCATTGCACACAGTTATATCCATTGGTGATATTATCTGGGTGCTCATTGCTCACAAACATATCCTTTCATGCTATTACTTGAACTTCTTTAAGCTAAATGGTACTCTTACACTCAAACCCTGGACTTGTAAAACAAGGAGAATGGCCGGGTGCCCAGTTTAAGATTAGAAAGTCCAGTTGAATAGGGGACCTGACAGTGTCCAGTTATTGAGAGCAAGGAAGGCACGAGGATATCACCTACTCCATCCCCCTATTCAGCTGGGTTTCAGTCTACCTTTGCTAGGTGGCTGCAGCTCCCATCTCCTCAGGCAAGTCCCTCATGACTCGGGGGCGAGGTGAGAGGGGGAAAAGCAGCAAGTGACGTGGGGCAGAGATGGGAAGGGAAAAATGAGAAGTGATGAGGAAGAAGAGTAGTGGATGGAGACAGGGCTTTGGGAAGAGGTTGGGGCAGGGTGGATTTTTTTTGGGGGGGGGACGGGGGGAGTGAGCAGGGCCGGTACCTTATGGTAAGAGGTGGGCTGGGAGATTTTCAGCACTCCTATTGGAGTGTCCAGTTTTTTTCTATTACCAAATTGGCAACCCTAAGAACAAGTCATTCAAATAAGCTTCAAATGTGCATTGTTATATCCAGTCATTGACATGAACGTTTGTGCCTACTAACGTGGTCTAGTGAATATTATGTGAAGCTAGAGGTCATTTGAGTTGTGTTCCGCAGGCTTGTTATGTGACCCTAGAAAACTCAGTTGATCTCTTTCCTTCAGTTTCCTTCTACATTACCTGCCTGGTAATAGTTGAAGCTTAAATTGATTGAAAAACATCTTGATAGTCTTCAAGGAAAGACACTGCAGAAATTAAGAGAGTATGTTTATTGTTTATACCTCCATATGTACTCTCATAAGTGCATATAGGGGGCAACTGGGCTCAAGTGGACTAAGCATGAGGCTGGATGTTGAGATTTGTTTTGCATCCGTGATTTGCTATACCACCTTTAGCAATTCATATAATCTCTCTGACCCACACTTACACCATTCCGTAAAATGGAGATAAAATTGTTTACTAACCCCTCTACTGGAAGAGCTTTGAGTTATACAGTTCTTTTAATCATAAAAGTTCTGCCAGATATAAGTCACCAAGGAACTGCAACTGGTGGTCTGCATAAGATAAATAAATGGCATTTGTGTCATATGGAGTTAGAGTATTCTTTTCTCACTGTGTTGAAAAAGTTCAACATAATCCTGTATTTTCCAACTCACATGTTGACTTACTCTTACATTAGGCATGGCAATAGCAATTCTTGTCAAACTAGAATAGTCTGGAACTATAAAAACAAAGGAACCTGTTTGCTGACGACAGCTCTGTTTCTAGAAAGCTATCAGACACATTGAGTCTTTCATATTTTTCTTGGAATGCTCATAAATAGCCTCACAGTTTTCAGTGGAGGAAATTAGTAGATGAGAATATGACTCTCTTACTTAGGCTAAATATAAACACTATTTCTTTTCTCTTTATGCTTCTATTAAATTGGATTCATAGACTGCTTTTTTCAAATACAAATGCATCACTAGTTATATGCTGAGTTACTAAAAAGTAAAACCTGTTCTTGTTCCAGCTACTGTGGTGTACGTTTACGAAACATTGCAAAGTTATCCGGGTAGAAATTAGCATTAGGAGCAAGAACCAGGCAATGGGCATCCCACAGTTCAATCGGCAAGCACCCTTTAATGTTTGTATCTGGAAAAATTAGGGCAGTGATGCATTTAAAGAAAGTCTTTATGCTGTGCCATTGGCATTTAATGTATTCAGTTGCTGTTAACAGATTTATTTTTCATTTTTAACTTCCAATTGGAAGCCCTGTTTTACTTCAGGGCTTTTTGTAGATTTTTTTTCACCTAAAATGTTAATATATAGGCAAGAACCTGATCCATGCTACTTCTAGCTAACTCAGTTCAGTTCTCAAAATGATCCCTTAATTTAAAGGTTAAAAAATTGAGAAATTATTCAGTTAATTTCTGAATACTAAATCAAATTTAGTATATAATACTAGACTTTGACTTCCTTATATATGTTATAATGATTAGAAAAAGAGAAAACACTTGGAATGGAAGCCATTTAGGTGAAAATTTTCCCATTCCTCATAGCATGATCTAAACGTAGGGCTTTCATGATCTCTAACTTCCCTAAAAAGGCAGTTTATGACTAATTGTATGCATTTTAATATATTCCTTTAAAAGGTGCCCAACAGTTTCTGATGTAAATCGAAGTAATTTCTGAACTAATTTCTGTGGATAAATTACATTTATACAATAGTACAGGCATGTCCAAAGTCCGGCCCGCGGGCCAATTGCGGCCCGTGTTCTGGTTTAATACGGCCCCGCCGGTAATTTGGCAATATCTATCTTTTATGGCCCCCAACAAATCCCCGAGCGCCGCTCAGGACTAAGGATGAGCTCGGGCGTGTTCGCAGCTCCATGTACCCGAACCCGCCGGGAAGCTGACAGCACGCAGCGCTAATCACAGGTACTGAGACATTTTCCCGGTCCGCAGCTGCAGAGATCGGGAAATGTCTCAGTACCTGTGATGCTGTCAGCTTCCTGGCGGGCTCAGGCACGTGGAGCTGCGAACACGCCCGAGCTCATCCTTAGACTCTTCACCACACACAGCCACAAAGGCAAGAGAATTCTTGTTGGGCAGTGTATTAGTGCTCAGACGAACACACTTAGACCAAAACCTCTGGCACTGCGCTCACATGATCCCTTCCCCTTCTGGTCAATTTCAAAAATGGCGACTGTAAATAAGCGAAGGAAAGTTGACAGTGAGGGCTGCCGCTTCCAGGACAGGTGGAAAGTGGAATATTTCTTCACTGAAATACGGAATCACTGTGTTTGTCTGATAAGCCAAGAGACTGTGGCTGTTTATAAGGAATTTAATGTCAAGAGACACTACCAGTCGAGACATAGCACATACGACAAGCTAACAGGGCACGACCACAGTGAAAAGTTGAAGCAACTTGAAGCTGTTTTAATGTCACAACAGCGATTTTTCACAAGAGCCCATGAGTCAAATGAAAATGCCACAAGGGCGAGCTATGAGGTGGCAACGTTAATTGCTAAAAATTGCAAATCTTTTGCTGAGGGTGACTTTATCAAAGAATGCGTTATGAAAATGGTTGAGAATATCTGTCCCGAAAAGAAGCAAGAGTTTGCCAACATTTGCCTGGCTCGTAACACTGTAGCACGGAGAATTGAAGAGATTTCATCAGATATTAAGAGACAGTTGACGTCCAAAGGAGTGGATTTTGACTTCTTTTCAATAGCCTGTGATGAAAGCACGGACCTATCTGACACAGCTCAGTTGCTGATTTTTATGAGAGGGGTGGACGATGAAATGAATGTGACTGAAGAGCTACTTGACCTCCAGAGCCTTACGGACCAAACGAGGAAAAGATTTATTTGTTTCTGTTAGTTCCGCCATAGATGACATGAAACTGCCTTGGAACAAAGTTACTGGGATTATTACTGATGGGGCACCTGCCATGGCTGGTGAAAGAAGTGGATTATCAACCCTAATCTGTAACAAGGTGATCGAAGAAGGAGGCAAAGCTATTAAACTCCATTGTATCATTCATCAACAAGTTCTCTGTGCTAAACATCTCAAATATGATCATGTTATGAAACCGGTGCTAAAGACTATTAATTTTATTCGCTCTAAAGCCCTGTGCCACCGCCAGTTTAAACAGTTTCTACTGGACATCCAGGCTGAATACGAAGATGTTTTATATCACAGCGATGTAAGATGGCTCAGTCGGGGGTCTGCACTGCAGCGTTTCTTCTCTCTCAGGAAATCGGAGAATTCTTGGAAACAAAGGCACAACCAATGCGAGAACTATCTGATCCTATTTGGCTGGCTGATTTGGGGTTTCTAGTTGACATAACAAAGCATCTGAATGTACTGAACACGAGTCTTCAGGGGAAAGATGCAGCAGTGAACCAGCTTTATTCACACCTCAAAACCTTTCGAACAAAGCTGCAACTTTTCATAAGGCAGTTGTCACAAACACAGCCCAATACCATACATTTTTCACGTTGCAGGAAATAATGAACAGTTTTCCACAGGACAATATCAGTGCGCAAACGAGCAGGTATGCAGCAGACATTGCATCTCTGGATGGGGAGTTTAAACGGCGCTTTCAGGATTTTGCAGCTATTGAAAAGGAGATCTGCCTTTTCTCCTCTCCATTCTCTGTTGACCCCGATGATGCTCCAGATCAGCTGCAGCTCGAGCTCATTGAGCTGCATTGTGACAGCGAGTTACACAGTCGTCACCAACAGCTCTGTCTTGTGAACTTTTACCACCAAGTGGATAAGAGCCGGTTTCAAGAGATTCGAACATTGGCTAAGAAAATGCTGAGCTAGTTTGGCTCAACATATATGTGAGAGAAGACATTCTCTGCTATGAACTTTAACAAGAACCGCGTGAGGACAAGACTAAGTGACTCTCACCTGCGTGACATTTTGCGCATCAAAACCACTGCCTTTGAACCAGACCTAGCCTATGTGCTGCAGTCCAGATCTCAGTTTCACCCTTCACATTAGTGCAGGCAAGTTTTGTTTTCAATTGAGATGAATACATTGTAAACTCTCAGTTAATGTCAGTTGGTCTAAATCGGTTATAAATATATTTGGACACAACATGTATACTTGGTGTTATGTTCCTGTTCATATTTTTTGAACTTAAAAGTTGACAGACAACCTTTATTACCAATAATATGTAATGTACTTTACAATGTTCCTGACGCATATTTCAGCTTCCTGGATTTTTTTTTCATCTGGCCTTCAGATATGAAAGGCAGAGTGATTTAACACCTGTTTAGATTTGTCATCCATGTGATGAAATGAAAAGTATGCTGTTTGCAATAAACTTTGCATAAAATATTAATTTGCATTTAATTTTAATGGTTCAAAGAATGTCAGGCAAAATGGTCGGCCCTCACGCATGTTCACTTCATCAAATCTGGCCCTCTTTGAAAAAAGTTTGGACACCCCTGCAATAGTGGGATCTCCTTGTTCCTGGAGTATGAACTAGTTGTGGGGAATGGTGTTCCATTATGGTTATTCTGGCATCAGATAGACAGTTCTCTGCTGTTACTTTTTAAAAGGAGCTAGTGAAGGAGCAATGGTGTTGAATTTTCAATATCTTTTGCTTTCAGTTAAACACACAGTTGAATAGTTATTAATCCTTTGCGGTTGTGACTGTAATTAGAGTAAGGTCTAGAAGATTCTTATCTATCTTTGTCTATTCAGAGCTATGAAGGCAATTATGATATTGTGATATAGTGGGGGTGCTGTCTGCTCTGTGACCCGGGGTCCCCCTGCACTGTGATGGGAGATTCTTACTGACTCTCCCAAATGTGTGTTAACCCAGACACCCAGTCTCAGTCTCCCAGGGAGGGAGACAAAGGAAGGAGGGCGGAGACCAACACCTGGCTGGGGGGCAGGGCTGGAAGAGAGTTTTTTAGTTTCTGTCTGGAATCATGGCCGAAGCAGGCTGAGCAAGGGGGCTGGGATTTAAGGGCCCAGTCTCCCCATCTCAAGGGGGGCTGAGACATCACAGGCATAGCCCTGTAACCGGATTACATCTGTGCTGTGCTGTATCCTGGAGAAGCAATAAACTCCCTCTATTCTACTGGCTGGTAGAGTCTGTTCGTGCCACTACGGGAGTGCAGGAGATGGGAAACCCCAACGCGCCATCACAGATAGGTACAAATGTTTCAGTGGAAACAATTCCATTTAAATTGTTTAAATGAAGTATCTGAGAAAATTCCAAGTCAGCAAATTTCTACATGATTTTAATAATGTTGTCAAATTTATTTTTTAGGTAAAATACATATTGCTAAAGATTCTGGATAATTTAAATGGTTATATTACAGATTTTTTATACTGTTTATTTGACACAGTTCTAGCCTGTTAATATTTTGTACTTTCATACATATGCCTGTCTATATGTATGGATATGTGGCATAAATATAAAAATAAGGAATCCTGAAGAACTTTGCGCATACAAGAACAACCAGTACACATTTGGAAATTAACATAACAATTTGGTGCAGCAGCTTGACATGTAATGAGAAGAAATATAGTATCCAGTTGAAATTACTGGTAGGAATGAAATTTAAGGTAGAATGGAGTGTATGGTAACTGCCACAATGGAAATTTAATCAAAATTAAAAGATCAATAGTCCTACTCTAGCAAAAACAGCTTGTGATTTGTACTGATCACAAGTGGCTTGGATCTATATCCAGTTAGTCGTCAGAAAGGAATATTGATAGCTTGGGGCCACTGGAGTTGGGGGGAAGGAATTTGAGTCAGACTCCACTAAGTAAAAAGCAATACCCTACTATAAATCATAGTACTGAGATTTGGCTAATTTAAATATCTTATTAAGGACTTGGGTTGAAATTTTTGAAAGTGATTCATGATACAGGCAGTCCCCGGGTTACGTACAAGATAGGGACTGTAGGTTTGCTCTTAAGTTGAATTTGTATGTAAGTCGGAACTGGTACATATTGTAAGGGAAACTCTAGCCAAACATTTCTCCAGAGCTCAGTTTTATTCTCCCACACCTCACTTCCCTCAGTCGTTTATTCTCAAGCTGAGGTGTCTGCTCAGAAAAGCCGCTCCGCGTCTTCCTGGTCTGCTCAGGGAGGGGGTGGGGGGCACTAGCTTCGCATCTCCCTGGTCTGCTGGGGGGAAGCAGCTAGTGCAGGGTTGACTCACCCCGTTTGTAAGTAGGGATCCGATGTAAGTTGGATCCATGTAACCCGGGGACTGCCTGTATTGGGCGCCCAGTCTGAGACCCTGTAAAAGGCCAGACTGATTGTCCAGAAGAAAATCCAGAAGTGCCCTAAATCATTATTCACCTTGAAAATTTTAATAGATAAGACTTGTACATATCAGCATTGCCAAGGTTGATCTAATGACCTCATATGGCCCATATTAAGGCTGTATCTGAGCACCTCATCTGAGAATGTTTTGCTTTTTAATTCAAGGGAATATTGGATCCTCTTGTAGGAAATATTATGTTGTTTAATATAAGTATTTTGAGTGAATACGTGCCATGAAGCCATAGTATTTTGTTGTGCTTGTGATACAGATTTGTATTATTAAACTGATGTGTCTGTAAAATTTCAAAAGTTACTGCATGATCTGTTTTAGGACAGTTAAAATAAATCTGTGACCAGTTAAGTGTCTAATAGCCAACCAGCAAATTAGTTTATTGTATATCATCAGAGTAGGTTAACATTTGTCTCCTTTGTCATGGAACTGAAACCAGGAACAAAGCACTGCACTACGTGACACTTGTTTTCAAGCGATTGATAGATTGAAAGTTACACTGACCTTTGACAGAGCCCAGTCATATTTTCAAAATGCTTCCTTGTCATTTTTGGTGACTTACAGCGCAAATCATGGATAGTGATTAAAGAAGCAATGTACGTAAGATTTCTGCAGTGGATGCATGGACATAGCCAATACAATTGTGTTAGACGTAGTCTGTACTAAGATGATCACTGTTGAAGTATTGTTTGATGTAATAGGAAACAAAACTACTGTATTCTAGGAGAATGGAAATTAGTTCTTTCTTTGCACTTTAAAATAAGTAACATCACTGTAAATTCTAAATGAATGGGTTGAATAGTTTAAAACTATGACTAAGGTACTGTGTACCGACTGCATCAGTTTTGAATGATATCTTTGAAAAATCATTGGATGAAATGTTCTGTGTTGGACAAGGCTAGCATCAGTGTCATTCTCTCCTAGCTCAAACCACAGTCCCCATGAATATAAAGTAGCTTTGTGGACTAATGAAAAAAAATTACAAGTATGAAAGAGTACTGTGTGCTAGAAGCATGCTCATTTTTTCAGTGGGTATCTTCGCTTTAGCAAGAGCTTTTTTTCAAAAAACCTTATTTTTCCACATTTCAGAGCTATACTAAATTCTTCTATGTCTTTTGTGAATAGTTTAATTTACTAAGACTAAATTGGATTCTGAAATGCACCAATGGCATTTTCTGATCTGCTCATATATAATAGGGTCAATTCCATAAAAAAGAATTGAAACTGTATCACAGAATATTGGGTGAGGAATAGGGGGGAGGGATAGCTCAGTGGTTTGAGCATTGGCCTGCTAAACCCGGGGTTGTGAGTTCAATCCTTGCAGAGGCTACTTAGGCATTTGGGGCAAAAATTTGTCAGAGATGGTACTTGGTCCTGCTGTGAAGGCAGGGGACTGGACTCAATGACCTTTCAAGGTCCCTTCAGTTCTAGGAGATAGGCAATCTCCATTAATTAAAAGCAGCGTCTGAGAAAATCCAAAATTATCCATACCAAAATGAAAATACATTTGTGATATACTTAAAAGGAACAATATAGATAAGAGAACAGACCAAGTGGAAGGATCAATTAATGAAGAAACCAGAGCATTACCAAGTTGGTTGACTAGTCAAAATAAAGCAAAACAAAAACCAGAAAACAAAGTTAATTTACAGGGGATGTAGACAATGAGTATATCAGTTGAGAAGATGATAAAATGAGCTGGGAACCTTTGAAGGTTCACTCTCTACAGTAAGGTAGGAATATTAGGTGACAGATTTGGTAGGAGTATTTTGACCTGTGAGGTGCTCAACATAAGTCAGGATTTGTGCATACATACTCAAATGCAGGATCTTAGGGCCTTAGTAGGGAAACAAATGAGATTCCGTTTTACAATAATTTCTTATAAACAGATTCAGTGGTTTTTTTCTCAATTATGAACTGTACTGTGAGAGTTTCATTTTATAATAAATCATAGTAACAATAAAAATCTTTTCTGTGGGTTGGTTTGATGTGGTACTGTAATCAAAGAACTGAAAGCTCCGAATATAAGTTGTAGGATTTTTGATTGTGTGCTCTGAAGTTTTTCGTAAACAGTCTATACAGCTCTTCATAAATCTCCCAGAATACTGAAAGGCACACTGCAGAGATCCAATAACTTCTAGTATCTGGCATTTTATGTACAGCATCTAAAATGTTGTTTCATTGTAATGTAGCCCACAAAATATAGTATATTGGAGTTAAAGAAATTTCATAGATATTTTGAAATGTAACACTTTCATTACTTAGTTGGTGTTCTGTGGAAATTCCTAAATGTTCCCAGTAAAAATTCTTTCTTGAGTTCTCTTCCATTGTCTCTTCCTGTGATTTTTGTTCATAAAGAATTTATAAATACATTCATGAACTTATAAATACATGTATCATTAAGACTTAATCACTATAACCACATAATACTTTGGTCAGAATTTACTAGCAGTGGCTTTCTCAAACTGTCACATAGCAATACAGCTTCTTCAGTGTGATGCCACAGCTAGGGTTGCCAGGTGTCGGGTATTCATCCAGATAGTCTGGTAAAAAAATTCAGAGAATACCGGACACCTGAGATGTCCTGTATTTTCTGAATTTTTCCCTCCAGGAGGCAGAAATGCCGGGCACCTGACAACCCTACACTCAGCGCCCGGCTTTTCCCTCTCTCCCCTCCCCCATGGCGCCCGACCCCAGCCCCCATGCTTACCTGGCCCCCAAGGCTGCCGGCAGAAAATGGCTGCTGGCCAAAAGACTTAAGGGAAGCAATTTTTTTGGGGGGGGCGGGAGGGCTCAACAACTTTGGTCTCCCCTTTTTCCCCCTTCAACAGAATTTTTTCCCAGTGGTTTTTTTTTTATGGGGAGGAGGCGGTTGGTATTTTTGTTTCAACCATCTGGCAACCCTAGCCACAGCAAAAGATATTTCCTGTCTAAAACTTTGTATTCCTAATTCCATCCTATTTTTCATTTCTCAGGCCTTATGAATGACAAAGATTCAAAAGATTCCATGACAGAAGGTGAGAATCTGGAAGAAGAGGAAGAGGAGGAGGAAGGTGGAGCAGAGACAGAAGAACAGTCTGGAAATGAAAGTGAAGTAAATGAGCCAGAGGAAGAGGTGATCACGTTTATTTACCTTATTTTGCATGGTCCTACATAAAAGGAAATAATACTTAGCAGTTTGTGGACCGTAAAGATCTAAACCCTGTGGTGAGTCTGCAGGAAGCCTGAGACTCATGCATGTGGCTTCTGCACAAAGCACTACTTGCAGAGAGGATGTTTAGGGGGGACTCTAAATCCTTTGTGCTATGGAGTCACCAATTCTGCTTGTGCTTCATGGATGGACAGTTTCTGCCTCCTACTTGCTATTGAAAATTTCTGTACAAAAATCCATTTGCTCAGATTATGCAGAAAGGACCCTTGATATCTGGCCCTTAATCTCACTCACCCATGGGAACATAGGCAATAACACCTCCATTTTATGAATACGGAAAAGTGAACACAGAGCATTCAAGAGACTTGCCCTTGGCAAGCAGTAGTAGAGGGAGGATTAGAGTCAGTTCTGTGCTCAGCCCAACAGAGTATGCTTCCTCTTGGCATATTTATGCTATTAATTTATAAATATAAAGCTATTGTTATGCCGTCTTCCAAACTAGTTACTGGAGCAGATGCATTAAAAGTCACATACAGGGCCAAAACTAAGGGAAACAAGAGGCACCTTGTATTGGTCATCATTTTTCTTCTGAAATAGAAATAAAGAAGGTGTATTTAGATTGTGTTCTTATTTACTATTTCAGTAACCTTTTTAATCAAATTGATAATAGACAATATAAAAGGAAATGTGATATAGTAATCTTGCAAATTCTAATTTCTGTGGCTTAATGTAGCTCCAAAGTTTCTGTCTCACCAACAGAAATTGGTCCAATAAAAAAATACTACCTCATCCACCTTCTCTGTCTAATATCATGGGATCAAAACAGCTTCAACAGCAGTGCACAAAACGACTTGTCATCTTAATCTTTGATTTAAAAAATGTAGTCTGCTTTCAGATCAGTTTCAGTGCAGAAAAATTTAACTTGTACAATAAAGAACAAGTTTTGGAAATAAGATGAGGACCTGTGCATAGTAAGGCTTAATGTGACAGTAAGATGAGTATTCAGAAACTGGTCAGAAAATATTGTTAGATGGCATGGCATTCTCACTGGAGGCAAACATTGCATGTTGTGATGAAAGGTCAATCAATCAGTGATACGACGTTTCATGGAAGTGATGGGGACTGTAAGTAGTGAATGCGCTTAATGTTACTCTCAAATTATGTTAACAGGTAGTATGTCATTAAAATGTAAACATTTAATATACTATTTCAGGAGTGCTCAGACAATGATGAGGAGGAGGGTGAGGAAGAAGAGGAAGAGAATACTGATTACCTCACAGACTCCAATAAGGAGAATGAAACTGATGAAGAGAACACAGTAAGTGCCATTGCTAATGAGACTGGTTTTATTTGCTCAGTTTTCTTGATTATATATATTTTAGTGGATAATGCTCATTAGAGATTAGGGGATCAAGGTATTTGCTGTGTTATAATCTCATTACCTCCATTCAGAGCAAAGAAACTCACCAAATAGAGTCACTTGGATCCTGGAAACAAGCAGCAACATTGCCAGAGGCTGAAACAGGTGTGAAGTAGAATGAGGGCCTATAGATATGCCCTTTGATGCCAGTGTTTCTTGGATGATGGCACTGGCTTAGTATTAGTCAATTGCTCTGACTTCAGTGGAACTGAGCGAGTTGCCCAGAGAGGGAACACATCCGAAGAGGTCATTTGGCTTATTGGGAGTGGGAAGGAGGATGGTATGCAAGCATTTCAGCAATAGACTACTGAGTTTGTTGGTCTTACAACATCCTGGTGCAAAACTGAATCCTGCTGTTTCACTGGATGGTGCTACAAAAGCAGAACCAGTTGGATCTCCACTGATCTTAAGAGCATCTTGTTTAATGTTGTTAGGGTTACAGTTTTGTTCCACTTAAAATGAACCAAAATTATCATAGGCTAAAACATTTTCGGAAGAACCATGCACCAAACAACCTTGAAGAGCCTCTCTGTAGTGTGTCCTTATATCAGCTGTCCTGTAAATGTATTGTGATGATTATTTACATTACACTGTTATATGAGTGTGCTTTACAAATATTTAAGAGTTGTCCTCTTTAAATATGCATTCTAATTCCATAATCTAAGAAATGCATCCAAACCAATCACTTGCAGGTGCAATCAGGGAAAGAATATTCTTTTGTATATATTGTAGGCATAGTGTCTAAAGTACAAATCAATGTGCTGACTATATTGTAACATACACTTGAACCTCTCTGGTCTGGTGACTGGAAGTGGGGGGGCCAGCTGGGTGTCTGGTAGTCGGGAGCATAGCCGGGCTAGTGACTGGGAGTGGAGCTCGGACAGCTGCAGAGGGGGCCAGAAGCAAGGGAAAGGAGCTTGGGAGCAGGTGCTGGCAGCCAGGAGGGGCATTGATCTGTCTAGAGAAACTCCCTCATTCAGGACCAGTCGGGCCATGAGGATGCCGGACCAAGGTGGTCCAAGTTTATTGCAAATCATGACAGTTTTTAGGCAGTGATCAATGTTAGAAAGCAGTAGATCAGTAAACACCAAAATTCTTACAACTGGGAAAATCCATTTTTAACATTTTTTTTCCTGCAACAATTTTTTTAAACTACACCTATGGCAAATTTTGTCAGAAATGCAAGTTGGGTAACTTTCTTAGTAATTCGGATCCACCCTGAATTTCTCTATTGCTGAAATTAATGTAACGGACTATTTGTCTTCTACATCAGGAAGTAATGATTAAAGGAGGAGGACTTAAACATGTTCCTTGTGTCGAGGATGAGGACTTTATTCAGGCTTTGGATAAAATGATGCTGGAGAATCTTCAGGTATTAGTCCTTGTTATTGTCTTGAATTAAATAAGCACCTTTATTGTATTGCTGACTCTGAAAAAGTGGTTAATGTAGAGTTGCTTGCAGATGGGATATGGGGAGGTTTTCATACTTGTTTTCCTCCAATGCTAAGTTTTCTTAACTCTTCCCAACTGCTGTTTGGCTCTGCCTCCCGGGAGACAAATCGTACTCCTCATCTTGGTGTAGGGGATCTTTTGGTGTAGGAGAAACAGTCATGAAAATCGGTGTTTGGTGTTTTGGCTCAATTGTGCTTTCATGGAAGAAGCCTTCTTTTCTCCCTTAATCTTTATCCCCCTGTCCTGTCATCATAAGTACCTGCATTTATAAGTTGTGAACAGAGCTCCATTAATCCTGTGCTTTATTGACCAGCAGGTATGCTTCTTTGATGCACTCATCTTGCCAGTTGAGGAAGGGAGAGAGAATTCAAGATTCAGTCTTGAGTCTGATGTTTGATAATATCCTGATTATTAGTTGTGAGTTTAGATAAAAAGACATATTAAATTGCTTCTGTTCTTCCAGTAGCACAGTCAGACATCACATCAATGAATTGCTTTTGGATGGTGCCATCCTAATTGACTTGAAAGATACACAATCAATTCTCATGTTTTTTGATGAGTCTACTAATGCTGCCAGAGTGGTGGAAGTTGTAGTTTTTACTAGTGATGTTTCTGGGAGATATTTTATTATACTGATGAATTCAAATATTGTGCTAGGAAGTAAGATTTCACTCTTGTAAAATCCAGTGGGATTTGATTAGTTCTTTGCTACTGGTGTATCTCTAACAGGCATCATAAATGGTATTTTAACAAGAATCAGGTCTTTTCACTTACTTTAGTAGACTCAATACAAAAAATCTTTCCTAGACTTACTGTAACCTTGTCAAATGCTGCAAAACTGGTAAATTATACTATTTGTATCCAGTCAGAACACTCTCTTCCAGATATTTGTCATTTGGTTGTAACCTGGAGATATGTTCTAAGTGTCCTTTTGATAACCTACATAAAATTCTTATTAAGAGAAGAAGTTTTGAGCTGGTTATTTTTTAATTTTTTTCAGACCAGCATTGGCTTTTTAATTTGGCATGCCTTATTGATGTATTTGATAAAATTACATGTGCTGAATTGGTCAGTGGAGTTATGCAATATAAACATGTTGAAAATTACAAGATAACAGCTGTTATGGGAAAAGAGAACCTAGGCCAAGGGACAGAATACAAAATAATGCCTTTACTCATTTGTACTTCTGTGAAAGGATGGGAATTTCCCAGGAAACAGTGGAGGGAACAGTTAGTGACCATGTAGGAACACTATAAAATGAGCTTCAAGTACTGTTTTCAAGAATCAGTGATTAAGAAATGGAAGTAGTATGAGTGGATAAGAATTGCTTTTCATAAAGCATCTGTTGTTTTCTTCTGCCCACTAAATATATGGAGCTGCTGGCTGATCTTTCAGCTGCTTAATAAAGATAAATACTGTGACATATTCTGCAATTTTAGCTTTATATATCACATGATTATCCATGTATAGGATGTTAAGAATTGAAAATGTTGCTACCACTTGAATTTACATACCATATAATATGTAATAAAATAATAAAACAAACAGATAACATCTGGAGAAAAAATTGGTAATGTGTTCCCAGGACTGATTCAAGAATAGAATAGGTGATATATAACAAAAAATCAAAATCCAGAATTACTTATCTTAATATTGTGTCCAATTGTAATTGTTTCTTTAATGTTAAAAATCATTTACAAATCCAGTTACAATTAAGTACATTTTCTTATTGTAGTTTTCTTAATTAGCCTTCTGCAGTAGTCTTAATTCTGCATAGTGAAGAGTATAAGAAATGTAGGAACTTAGAAACTAACCAAATAAATTGTAATGAGATTTTACTCCTGCAAAGATAAGTTACCTTAGAAGGTAGTTGACATTTTTCATTAGAAATGAATTGTGAAAGCCTTCCTTTCATATTTTTAGCATATGATTGCTTAGAGCCCTTTTCATCCTCTTTTTCTTTAGCAACGGAGTGGAGAGTCTGTAAAAGTGCATCAGCTGGATGTTGCTATTCCTCTTCATCTCAAGAGTCAACTAAAGAAGGGTCCACCCTTAGGTGGTGGTGAAGGAGAATCTGAATCCGGAGACACAATGCCATTTGTCATGTTAACTCGAAAAGGCAATAAACAGCAGGTAAGGAGTTATCTGGATGTAAGTAAACACTTTCTTTTGCTATGAAGAGTTTGGTTTCTTTGTCTTTATTTCTTAGAATGGGATGCTGTCTTGCTTCGTTCTGTTGATGGAATTCTTCACTAAATTCCTTACTAAGAGTTGTATACAGCACTTAATCGCTTTTATACCATTATTAGTTTTTATACTAAGCTATTCTCTAGTTAGACCAAAGAGATGCTGAACAATGTTTCTTATGTAGGTATGCATTCTCTGTATCCTCATGTCCTGTACAAAGTATGTATAGAGCTGCAGTAGATGAACCCATTCCCTTTTTTTCAACATTTGTCCTAGAACGGCATATCTGTTTGTGCCCACTTGTGCAGCTAATTACCTCTCCTGTTCTTTGTAGTTTAGTTTATCTATAATAATGTAGGTTTTTATAGATTTTTATATTTTAGTAAGTTTTTTGGTTTTGTTTTGTAAACGTAGGCTTTTAGCCTCTCTCCTTCCCCACTCCCCTTCAGGGAAGAATCCTCCCTCTCTGAAAGAGCTTTCTTTTACTTTTACGTTGGGCATACCTAAAACCCAGGATTCAAACATCGACTTACTTGCTGGGAGTCTTTCCCTGTTAGCCACTCACACTGTATCCACTGTTTAAGGGGTACTCAAATGCCATGGAAAATTTGCTCCAGGTTCAAAAGTTGTTTTAGGAAAGGTAAAGTCTTGTCTCTCCATGATGGAATCCTCTCTCCATCCTACATCACAATACCGCCTGACTCTACAACAGCAGTTTTGAAGTGACCTCAGTGCCCCATCAACCTCTGCACCATGAGTCTGAGTACTTTCCAGGGCACTGACAGACTTATTGGGCCCCTGGGAAAAGAGGTTTGTGTGGCTCCACACCTGTGGAAGGGGCAGGACTTCATCCAGAAGGGGCGGGTCTGTGCCACACCAACCCCTCTCCCAGGCAGCCTTTGGAGCTGCTGAAAGCACTCTGCATAGTGCTCTAGAAGCAATTTAAAGGCCTGAAGCAACTGCCCCCTTTGCCTCCCTCAGGCTTGGTACCTTCCAGACCTCTGAGAAATAGATCTGCAGTGCTAACAGTATGAAGTCTTCAGCCAAAAGACATTTTAAATCTCCTCAAAAAGAACCTGGTCCTAAGAGGACCTCATCAGTAACCTCTGGTTATTAATATCAATTGCTCAATCAACTATTCATATCTGTTCTCAATAAACGCTGCTAGCTGTTGCCTGGTAGCCATGTGGTCAGACAGACATTTCCCAATACTCTGCCATTGTCTGCCTCCCTTCTGGATTATACAGATGACAGCTCATCTGATAATCAAATTTCCATGCAAGGCTCCTTTGATTATCAACCCCAGTCTCTTTCACCTGAATCTGTTGTCTTCAGAAACTCTTGAAAATGTAGGCAGCCTCAGACTGTTCCTCATCTTTGGTATCTCTGGCTCTTTCCAGTGCTCATATTGAGATCGTTAAGCAGCCTACTGCCTGCTGTTCTCCAAAGCACTGATTTCTAAAGAGTACCACAGACAGCACTCTGTTGTTTATTGCCTCCACTTCTCCCCCAACTCCCGCCTCAATCTGGCCATAAGAAGAATTGTTGAACAAGGAAAAAAGCTGCTAAGATAGTTACTTCTCAGACGAATATTTCATCAACCTCTCCAGTTGAGGCTTGTGACTGATTGGTTCACAGAGATCCCCTTGAGACTGTCACCTGATGGGCTGGTTGTACCGCTGAGCCCACCTACCTGCCCTCTGGGATGACCATCACCTTGTCCTGCTGTGGAACTCCAGAAGTTTAGGTCTCCCCCCAGGAAAGGCACAAAGCTGAGGTCTTGCCCACAGCAGAGCAAAACAGACACTGAGATCAGCTCAGCTTTGGGAAGACTCAGTCACAGGGACTTGACACAGCACCAAGGTGTGCAGCCCCAATGGGATTAGATCCCCAGTAACAATTATTTAGATGGAGTTTAATAAACAAAAGTGATTTTATTAAATATAAAAAGTATGATTTAAGAGGTTGCAAGTGATAACAGACCAATCAAAGTGGGAATACTTTTTGCTTAGTTTCAACCCATTCACACACAGCCGTGAAAAAGTACCACATCCAAAACGGATTCCAGTATTACATGATCTGCCAAGCCCAGCTATAGTCCAGGCTTACAGGTTAAACAAGACTATTTACAGATCGTTGTCTTAAATTCTGGGCCATTAAATTCCTTGAGTCCTGCTAGTGGTACTAATGCTAGAACAGCATGTTTACTATATATTTTAGAGAGTTTGTCTGTTTCATCAAGTAGTTCTAAATGGTAGGAGCTAGGACTGCTCTGGAGTTAGCGTAGAAGCTTTCCAGACACTAGATGGGTGCTGTTTATTGATGCCACATGCAGGATTGCCAGATTACACTTGTTTTTATCTGAATAGATTTTTTCCCACCAATGTTACTACAGTGATGTGCTTAAAGCCAGGGCACATGAAATGAGGTGCATGCTGATATCTTTCTCTTTGCAGCCAATCAAAGTATTGTTACGGTTCAATAGGCATGCCCTGCAAATTCTAGGTATGCAGGTGCAGCTAACAAAACTACTCTGTCCCAGGAGACTATCTTGGTTACAACAATTTTGTGGCCCGCTGAGAAGGAGGGCCACCCATGTGGCCCACTCACTAGTCTAGGTTGCTCATGGCTGCTTTGGGGCTTTGCAGAATTACATGAGATCCTTCAATTTGGTTGTTTTCCTTCTGATTTTTCTCTTAGTTTACTCCTCACACCATGTCCTGTAAGCCTGTATCAGATAGGTACTGGTTACACAGCTTGTTAAATACGTCTGGTGTATATAATCATAAGATCCTTTAATGCTCTTCCAGGGATGGCAGAATTTAGCTTAATTAAAGTATTTTACACAAAGCACCACCTACTGACTAGGGATGTACAATCTCGGTTAATCAGTTAACTTGTTAAACGTTAACAAAGTTAACCGGATGAGAGAAGCTCTTGTCCACAGCAGGTCCCTCCAGGGCTGCAACAGCCCCCTGCCCAGGGCAGGTGGGGAGCTGCTCCAGCCCCCACCAGTTACTGTGTAACTGGTTAACCTTTTACGTCCCTACTAGTGATGGAACAACATAATACAGATTAGCATTTCATTAAACATTCTGTGTAGCCTGAAGTTTTTGCGGTTTGGGAAAAATAGTCTTAGAGAAAAATATTTAATTACAATAATTTAGTGTTATTTAGGGCATAGAAGAGCAGTTTTGACAAGTACTGTTAAAACACTTAATTTGCATAGAGTTGGAGAGACACTGCAAATGATTGAATCTCATGATTTAAGTGAAGACACACAATAAGAGAAATACATCATCATGAAATACACTGTGTTCCTTAAGGCCTGATCCGACTAATGTGTGGGCATTTTTATAGAAGCAATGAGGTATTAGTCATATGAGACATCTGTTAAATCTTTGAGAAGTGAGAGAGACCACAGCTTTGTGTGCAGAATAACAAAATTCCATTATACCACTTCTTTCCTTTGTTCCCTTTGGTATCTCTTATTTTTCTTGAACTACTATGTAGCTTGGAATGATAGTAATATATTTTTTTTCTAGAAGATTTAACCCAGCATTGCTCAGGTCCTTCAGGGCAGGGGGCTGACGCTGGCGGGGTGGGGGGGGGGGCAGCATGCCGGAGTCAGGGCAAGGGCTTGGACACACAGAGACTCAGGGCAGGATGCTGGGATGTGGAGGGTACAGGAGTGAAGGGGTGAATAGTGGCTCAGGGAAGGGGGTTAGGTGCAGGAGTCAAAGCAGAGGGTTGGGAGAGGTGGGGGGCTCAGGTCAAACGGTGGGGGGAATGTGTGGCTGCTCCCCAGGTTAGTGGGAGCCATATGGCCTGCCTGCCAGCTTCTAGCTAGAGCAGGGAGGTGGGTGTCAGCTTCTCCCTGGGGCAGGGTGGTGGGGGCCATGCGGCCCGGCTTCTTACTGGGGGAGGAGGGGCAAATGGCCCAGACAGCAGCTGCTCCCCAGAGTGGCCGGTGCAGCAGGGCCTGTATTGCCAGCTAGCAGCTGCTCCCTGAGTGCTTGCTGCCTCCTGTGTTTATTCTGGGGTATAACTGTCCCTGCTATTACACCTCTCCTTTTCTATTTGATGGGAAACAATTGCATTCCACCCACATCTCATTGTCCTGATACAACCAAACCCTGATCTGGCTTTAAATAATAAGAGGAAGTTGCATACTGAATTTGGTGTTCCTAGCTCTGACCATTTAGGACAGTTTTTCTTAAACTATATTCCGTGGCACACCGGTGTGCTGTGAAGCAGTCGGAGGTGTTCCGCGGAGAACAACAGAGTTAAAAATGGTTGCCCTTAAAGGGGCAGGCGATTTTTTGGGGGGGAGGGGGGGGCTCAATTTCTCCCCGACCCTTTTTTTTCTTTTTTGCTCAACAAAAAATCCTTGGTGTTCCTCATAAAAAAAAAATACTATTGTTTGGTGTTCCGTCTTAAAAAGTTTAAGAAACACTGATTTAGGAGAAGTTCTTGAACAATTGAACTCACAGATGGACAAACACAGACACCCCAACACTATCATATATATGAGAGAGAGATACTGTTTTTCCCTTCAATAGCATTCTTTGTATGACAGTTTTCAAAGGGGTAGCCTTTTGGTCTGTTGCAGCACTTGGATGACTAACAAATTTATTAGAGTATTAGGGCATAAGCTGTAATGTGATACAGCTCACTTCCTCAGATACTGAAGAGAAAAGAAAACAGAAGAGGAAAGGATACAGAGATGGGATAACATTTTATAGTAACATTGCTTTTTTGTATGTACACTCATAGAATCATAAACACTAGAACAGGAAGGAACCTTGAGAGGTCATTGAGTCCAGTCCCCTGCCCTCACAGCAGGACCAAGCACTGTCTAGACCAGTGGTCTTCAACCTTTTTAAGCATGAGATCGCTTTTTGAATTTAAGTGCAAGCCAAGATCTACCTCAAACCCAAATATCCTTGCCCCACCTCCTTTGTGCTCCTTGCCCCACCTCCTTTGTGCTCACTCCATCCTCCCTCCCTCCCCCATCCTCACTCACCAGGGTGGGGCAGAGGGTTGGGGCGCAGGTTCTGGTCTTAGGCTGAGCGATTTAGAGTGTGAGGGGCTGTGAGCTGAGCTTGGGACGGGCAGTTGGGATGCAGGAGAGATTTGTAGGTGCAGGCTCTGGGAGGATGTTTGGATGCCTGGGGGCTCAGGGCTAGGGCAGGGGCTTGAGGTATAGTAGGTGGTTCATGACTTGGGTAGGGGTTCAGGATGTGGACTCCAGTTGAGCACTGCTTACCTCAGGTGGCTCCTGGGTGATGGTGTAATGGGGTTAAAGCAGGCTCACCCCTGCTTTGGCCCTGCACCACTCCCAAAAGCAACCAACAAATTTGCTCCATACCTAGTCCTGTTGTGCCCCATCTCTGCTTTGTGGAGATGGGGGCCCCTTGACATCAGGACCCTCCTCTCCCTCCCCTGCTCTGCACAGCAAGCAGGAGGCTCCTGGGGGAACAGCTCCAAGGCAAAGGGCCAGAGATGTGCAGCAGTGGGAGGAGGCGAAGCTGAAGTGCTGGCACTTGATAGTCTCTTGGCCAAACCAGTCAGGATCACCTGTCAGAGGCTCCGAGATCTACCAGTAGATCCCAATCTACTGGTTGGTGACCACTGGTCTAGAACATTCCTTATGGATACCTATCTAACCTGCTCTTAAATATCTCCAGAGATGGAGATTCCATAACCTCCCTAGGAAATTTATTCCAGTGTTTAACCACCCTGGCAGTTAGGAAGTTTTTCCTAATGTCTAATGTAAACCTCTTTTGCTGCAGTTTAAGCCCATTGCTTCTTGTCCTATCCTAAGAGGCCAAGTAGAACAATTTATCTCTCCTCCTTGTAACACCCTTTTAGATACTTGAAAACGTCTATCATATCCCCTCTCAGTCTTCTCTTCTAAACTAAACAAGCTCAATTCTTTCGATCTTCCCTCATAGCTCATGTTTTCTAGAACTTTAATCATTTTTGTTGCTCTTCTTTGGACCTTCTCCAATTTCTCCACATCTTTCTTGAAACGTGGTGCCCAGAACTGGACACACTACTCCAATTGAGGCTTAATCAGCTGAGAGTAGAGTGGAAGAATGACTTCTCTTGTCTTACTCACAACACTCCTGTTAATGCATCCCAGAATCACATTTGCTTTTTTTGCAACAGTGGCAAACTGTTGACTCCTATTTAGCTTGTGGTCCACTATGACCCCTAGATCCCTTTATGCAGTACTCCTTCCTAGACAATCACTTACCATTCTGTATGCGTGAGACTGATTGATTGTCCCTTCCTAAGTGGAGTACTTTTCATTTGTCTTTATTAAACTCCATATTGTTTACCTCAGACCATTTCTGTAGTTTGTCCAGATGATTTTGAATTACAACCCTATCCTCCAAAGCATTTGCAGCCCTTTCCAGCTTGGTATCATCTGCAAACTTAATAAGCGTAATCTCTATGCCATCATATAAATCGTTGATGAAGCTATTGAATAGAACTGATCCCAAAACAGACCCCTGCGAAACCCCACTCGTTATGCCCTTCCAGCTCCGCAGGAGCTTATCATGGTGTCTGTTTTATCTAATCATTTAATACCTAAAGGGATACGTCCTAGTATTTGTGCTGTTGCGTATAAGAAGTGATAAGTAAAATCCTGCTAAAAGGATACTTTTTATACCTTTATACTTCTATGATCACAAATCTAATTCCAAACTTTAGAATTCTGTTTCCATGTCAGTGAGTTGACTTGTAATCTTCATTATGAATTACTTTTAGTAAAGAAGTGTGTGTGTGTGTGTGTGTGTGTGTGTGTGTGTGTGTGTGTGTGTGTGTGTGTGTGTGTGTGTGTGTGTGTGTGTGTGTATTTATCTAGGTTTAGTAGTAACAGTTAATTATTTTTGTTTCTTTTGGCATTTGTGTAAAAAAGCATTTCCTTGAATTCTGTTTTCTTGGGAGCTGAATATTAAGTATAATTATGTAGAACTCCCCTCCCTCCCCCCCCCCCCCAAAAAAAATCCAGCCCCTTTAACCGTAGTCATTAGTGAACCAGAGATTTTGGGAAACTCTTCATTATGACCATTTTTCAACTCTGTCATGATAATTTAGCCAGGAATTTTATAAAATATTTAAATGTTGGGGAGCATCATGGGAAAATGGTTCTGGCATTTTGTGCTTTGAAAAAAGAAAGCTGAGTTTGTTCTGAATCCTCCCCTCCACCACCCTTCATATTTGCTTTTGGGAGTAGGCTCTTCCTGGTAAAACTCTTTTTGGTGATTCTAGAAATGTAAAATGTGTTGCCTTATAGAATACTTCGGTCATCGAGTCTGTGAAAGAATTCTTTGTCTATAGATTTGTTTTTAGGAAAAAAACATACTGTAGTAGTCAGTTTTAAAAGAAAAATAAGAAGAGAAGAGGTAGAGTCTAAAAGAAAATTGTTGAGTAGAATATGCACTGAATTTAGAAGTGATGGAAATCCTTAATAGATATCAAAACTGGTATCAGAATATTTCTGTGTGTATTTTTTACCCTTTGACTCAAGTAATACATATTATGCAAATGTTATATTAAAGTAGACTTTTCAGTAGATTGTGGCAGAGCTGAACAACTGCATTAGAGAAACCTGGCTGTCGAGTAAATTGTCTTTCCACCTACCAAACATATCAATAGGCAATCAAGCATTAGCCATTACGGAGTACGTATAGTGCCAATCCTAGCACAGAGATTTACCTGTTATATTTCCACTGAAGGAAACCTCCTGAGATGTGCGAATACTTGTATTAATGAGGACAACAGTTTACTAAGATATTTGTGTGGTTTGACCTTCAGTTTTGTTTACAATTATTTGAAGTAAACTGTAATAGTTATGTCTCACCATCTCATCACCATGAGAGCCTCTCAGTCTTTCTGTAGATTGCTGGTACACATCGTTCCTCTTTCCTGTGTGGGATTAACACTGGATAATTAGGATCCAAGCCATCTCCAAATGCTGGGCCCAGATCCCAGTGTCCAGGAAAACTGTATGCCATTGGTAAAGCACCAGCCATAAATGGACCATAAGAACAGAAGAATACCAGTATACAGTACAACATTGTTCACAAGTGATTGCTATTAGCAGCTGCAGGTGATCAGAGTTAAAATTCTCTAAGAACAGTAGGATCAGGGCCCAGGTTAGTTATGTGCTGCAAGGAGGAATAGTATCTCACAACAGATCAGTGCTTGTTAGATGCCTGCTACCATAACAGAGTTGTGAAACTCCTCACCCAAGATAAGCAGGAGTAGAGCCATGAAAGCCTGGTGTCCTCAACACCTCAAGTATGTCGCAATATCATTTTATGGTGGTAATTTTCTAGGAAGGTAAAGGAAACATACCAACGTTCATACAAGATCGGGTTTGTTTATAATGTTCATACAGCATCAGCTCTTTCTGAGGAAGGTGCGAAAAAATCCATGGTAGGTAGATAACTGGATACGTTTTGGAAGCCTCCTTGTAGTTAAAGATTAGGTTAAGCCATGAAACATGAGGTTTATCACCCTTTGAAAATTCTTTATTTATTATCGTGTCTGATTATTTTGTTACCCATATGAAAATTCCTGTTTGCATCTTGTAATGATCTTGGCCTCAACCACATACTGTGGCAATGAGTTCCACAATCTAATAGTCTGCTATGAGAAAAACACTTTATCAGATTTTAATTTGACATGGTCAGTTTCAGTGGTTGTCCCTTTGTTCTCTTCTGCTACAGCAGGGGTGGGGAGCCTAAGACCCAGGGGCTGAATGCAGCCCCCGGCTTGCCTGGATCCAGTCCCCAAGGCTCAGGGTCCCATCCCCCCAGCATTGGGGAGCCTGTGCTGGTGCTCCAGCCCCCTCACTTTACCCTCCCTCCCGAGGGTCTGGAATACGAGGGGAATGTGGGGAGTGTCTTTCACTTTCTCAGTCAGGAGGTTGGTTGGTTGGTTGTTTGGTTGGTTTTGTTTGTTCTCACTTGTGCGTGGCCCCTGATGGATTTTTCTGTGGGTCAGTGGCCCCAACCCTAGAAAGGTTCCCCACACCTGCCTTACAGTATTAGAAGTTTCCTATCTACCATCTATATATTGTTTCAAAGGGAAAGTCAGAGGCTGCAACAGCTGGGCAGTCCTGCTGTGTCTTGGTGTTTCTCCTGTGATCTGAGTCAGTATGCCAGGCATACCCCCAGAGTGCCTGGATAGGGATTTAGGGAGCGAACCGCAGACAAACTAATTCATATTCATGGAAAAGATAACACAATACCCCTGTTGTCTGGGGGGGAGACTAGATTGTCAGTGGCAAACAGATGTAATATAACTGGATGCAAGAAAGAAGAGTGAACAAGCTACCCTAGCTGACTGGCTGACTCCCGAAGACACTGTATAAAAGGATAGATCTGTCCAGTGTGGACAGATCAGAATTGTTTGATTGGGAAGAAAATCAGTTTTTATAGGCTACAGCAGGATATGGCAATAACTTTTGAACAAGGGCCGCTTCAAAAAATTTTGAAGTGATCGTGGGGCCTTGGACAGAAGGGGGCAAAGCTTCAGGTTGAAGGGGCAAGCCTGTTGCCTCACAGCCATGGGGAAGGCGCGAGTCCTTTACATAGAAACAATTAAAAGGCTCACGCATCCTTGGCTGCCAGGCAATGGGCTAGCATGGGGCCGGGAGCTACAAGCCCTTTCAGTTCCTTCTATTTAAAGTGCTTGCGCCTATCAGGTGGCTGCCAGGCAACGCAGCCACCTGGCAGCCACGAACCCTTTAAATAGAAGGAGGTAAAAGGGCTTGCAGCTCCCAGCGCCATTACTACATTGCTAGGGAGCCAGGACTTGAGCCCTTTTAACAGCTAATATTTAAAGGGCTCGCACCTTCCCCGCACCTGTTGGGCAGCGCATTGCCTGGCAGCCATGGGGGAGGTGGAAGCCCTTTAAATAGAAGCAGTTAAAAGGGCCTGCACATCTCCAGCTCCCTGGCAATGCCTTAGGGGGTAGGGCCTAGAAATGCCATGTGGGCTGGATCAGAGCCCTCAGTGGGCTGGACTTGGCCCACTGAGAGGCTTTTGCCACCCCTGGACTAGAGGGTGGATGCTGTCACCAGGCTGGGCCGGAAGGGTACATGGAAAAGTCTGTTGGGAGGAGATATGGGACCTAGAAGGAGTGGCTGTCTAAAAAGCCTTGTGGTTTTTGATGGATCAGAGCTCTGGTTGGTGTGCCTACCTACCTCCGAGTTTAACTATTGTCTCATCAGTTCATAACTGGTTTATAGTCTTCTAAGAACCCTTCTTGCTTTGTTCCACCATCTAAATTTCATATTCCCTTCCATTTTATTCTCAGCATCCTGCCTCACAGAATCTTGCTAGCATGATTTAATTAAGAGAATGGAACAAAAATGTATTCAGAGTATACCACCACTAGACCTCCCTTTAGACACTATCAGTAGGTTGACTAACTGTGAAGTACTACTGATATCTGTGAATCTGTTTAGTTTATTTGATTCTGACCAGGCTCAAGTATATATTTATTTTTCCTCTATGGGTGTCCATAGAGATTTCATCTTTTTGGTTTTGTTTTTCCTTAGTTGCTTTTCTCTTAAATCTGTTAACCTAAAATGCTCTTAATATTCAAACTTGACATGCAGAATTCTTGATAATCCCTACACTTTTCTTTTGTTTTATTCAAAACACTTTTCCCCCTCTTTCCCCCATCTAAATGAGCATTCTAGTTGACACTGTCACACAAAGATGTTTCAGTACATTCCCAGATCTGTGTAACAGCCAGTCTTAACTGCTGCAACTAACAGTTGGTTGGGTTTTCCTCCATAAATTAACTGTTTTTCAAATGTTGTAGCTGCCTGAGTACTCACCAGCAACAGAATTATTTCCCCCACATAGCACTAATCTACAGCCAAAACTGAGCTGCTCTGTGATAGGTACAATGGATTTACTATGTGTATTTTGTGTCTGCACTGTAGAAAACAAAGCTACTATATCTATTTGCATTGCAATCTTTGTCAATTAAAGTGATGAGAATTCTTGCACATTGACTGGCATTCATTTTCATTCCCATGGAAGTAGACCTCTGATTAGCAAAAGCAAGCAAGAGGCTTTAAAATAATTCCCATTCAATTGTGTTTGATTATCTTAACATAGTTTTCTACAAGTTATCCATTTTCCTTGAGGGTGGAAATAGAGATGCTTTTAGAAGGACTACTGACATTTTCTAATGTGTGCTTATAAAGTTTAGGGTCAACAGGCTTTTTATGAAGCCTGGTGTTTCCACTTTGAATAAAAAAGTTTAAAAATTATTTCTGTTTGGCTTTTAAAGTTTCTGTAATATTTTATCCCTCTGAGCATAATGGCTGGGATTTTGAAAGAATCTTAGGAAAATTATGGCATCTGATTTCTTTAGGCTCCTTTAGAAATCACAGCCATTATATCTGGTGAGTGAAGAACTTGGATACAAGGGGCAAGCTTCACCTCTGGTTTGCACCAGGTTCTGTAGGCATATACCAGCATGTAGGCAGGCTCCTTAGTGATGAGTTCATTGGGGAAAATATAGCTGTTGCATATGTTGATGTAATCTTCTCTCCAACAAGTGGGAAGTAAGGGACAATAACGTTCAGAACATGGAAAGTGTAGACCAGGTATGCGCCGAGTGTATTTGATCATTGACTTAGTAAGACCCTCTTCTGGGAGGATTTCTGGTGTAGTCCTGGCGAGAGATATAAACTGCCCCCCTCTATCTAACAACCAATGGTGAATTGTGGTAGAAACACCACCTGCCCTTCCCTGTGGTTTAATCTCTCTGAAGGGCAGAAAGTCTTGATGTCACTGGGAAGTGCAGCTTTCACCTTCCATGGTGAATCTGAATCTAGTACAGAACCTATGTGGTAATATTAGATACCACATAGTGGAAACCTTTATCAGCCAGTCATTTACCACCTTTGCATAGTATTGATTTTATGTATTTTTGCAGTACTGATTTTCTACTGAGAAGTCAAGCATTGAACGTTCCATTTTGTACTAGGAGAATGTGTCCAAATGTATCTTGGTTTCTATACAAATTATTTATAAAATATTTTCCATACATTTTTTGTTCTTGCAACGTACAGATACCTCTTTGTTGATTTAACAGATTAATTGGTGGATTGGATACAATAGTGAGTGACAAAACTTTACCTTTTGCCATCTCCCAAGAGAATATGCAAATGTTTTTATTTATAAGGATAAACTTATTGACAGAGAGTTTACTTAATTACACTAAATACACCTGTTTCTCAGATGGAGAATTCTGCTTGTATCTAATAGGCTTTAAAATTTAGCAGTCATATAGTTTCCCAGGTGTCATCTGTGTATGTGAGCATAGATGAAAATAAGGAACATATTCCCCCTCCTTCCTCTGCTCCCCCTTCCCCCCAAGAAAACTGTTCAGGAAATGTCTTTTCACAGTTCAGAAATAATAAAATGCAACTTGACATGTCGTCTTATATAGTTAGCCTTTTCTTTTTGTTCTTTGTAAAGTATGATCCATACTTGAAGAGATTATTGTTTCTTTCAGTTTAAGATCCTAAATGTGCCAATGTCTTCGCAACTTGCTGCCAACCACTGGAATCAACAGCAAGCTGAGCAAGAGGAGAGAATGAGAATGAAAAAGCTCACTCTGGATATTAATGAACGGCAAGAACAAGAAGACTATCAGGGTATGACATTATCTTTCAAAAGAATTGCGTATTTGTTTTATTCATAGGGAAATTAATCAGTAAAAATTCAGTCGCAAGAAATTTGTCCTTGCTGCAACCAACTCCTTTTCATTCTGTGCCTCAGCATCTACAATGCTAGTTCTCATAGCTCCTAGGAATTCCAATGGAATATGAAACTAGCACTGAGTTTTGAGTTCTTTTTATACACTCTGGAGATACAAAATTGTTACATTTAGGGAAATTTTACCAAAAAAGCAATTTATTTGATACTCTGTAGCCTAGCAACATGTTTGTTAGAATTCCATGATGTCTGTACTATCATCTGCAGTGCAGTAGGAACAGAAACCTGTCAGGTGTAGGGGAAATGGATTGTGTGCAACTTGAGTGAAGGTTTGTTGTTAGCATTATAAAATACATAAAGTAAATTAGTCTGGCAAATAGCTGTGATTGGGTCATAATGACATTGTTGAAGTGGATGGAAATCTCATTTTCTCCTATGTTTCAGCATTCTAAAGGATGGTATTTGAATATATTGAGAGCATAAATACTTTATACTAATTATGTATCTTTTAAAAATCAATTCATATTTAATTCAAGTGATTTGGAACAGACAAAAGGCGGCCTGTGAAGCAGTTGGCAATCCGGATATTGCCCATACCTTAGTGAATTCAGTATGTTGTGTCAGCTTCCGTTTTCCTTGGCAAACTTTGATGATAACCAGTGCCAAACCTAATAAAGAAGATGGTATTTTTAGTCCTTAAATCACTTTTTTCCATTTAATGCCTCCACAGTTCTTTCTCTGTTATTAATAGTGTTGATTTCTACTTCAAAACTGAAACATGAGCTGTACATAATAAAGCAGTAAGTCACATTTCTTTAATAATGAACTGTAGTTTGTTGCATTTAAATTTTAAATTCAAAACAAGCCTATTAGTTCAATGAATGCCATGGAATGCAAAACACGTTTCAAAACTCTGTGACATGAGAACCAAATCAGGGAGCCTCTGTATTATATTTTTCCAGAAATACAATAGCTGTAGAGCTCTGAAATTGTAAATAGGATACAGAATTTGTACGTTTTAAACCTCCCAAACTGTTTAAAACTTCCTTTTCCAGGTACTCCTTGTTGCAAAGCCCGGTTTAAAAATGGGGCGAGGTGGAATGCTTTTTATACTTAGGCAGCTTGAGTGCTGTGGTCAGAGTTGTGGTGTAGCTCTATTTTTCCATTATGTAGAGTTCCTAGTATATTTTTAAAGGTCAATACATATATATGGTTTTCATAGAATCATAGAATACTAGGACTGGAAGGGACCTCGAGAGGTCATCGAGTCCAGCCCCCCGCCCTCAAGGCAGGACCAAGCTCCGTCTACACCATCCCTGACAGATGTCTATCTAACCTGTTCTTAAATATCTCCAGAGAAGGAGATTCCACCTTCTCCCTTGGCAATTGATTCCAATATTTGACCACCCTGACGGTTAGGAATTTTTTCCTAATGTCCAATCTAAACCTCCCCTGCTGCACTTTAAGCCCATTACTCCTTGTCCTGTCCTCAGAAACCAAGAGGAACAAATGTTCTCCTTCCTCCTTGTGACACCATTTTAGATATTTGAAACCCGCTATCATGTCCCCCCTTAATCTTCTTTTTTCCAAACTAAAGGGCTACATCTACACTGGCCCCTTTTCCGGAAGGGGCATGTTAATTTCAGAAGCCGTAATAGGGAAATCCGCGGGGGATTTAAATATCCCCCGCGGCATTTAAATAAAAATGTCCGCCGCTTTTTTCCGGCTTTTAAAAAGCCGGAAAAGAGCGCCTACACTGGCCCCAATCCTCCGGAAAAAAAGCCCTTTTCCAGAGGATCTTATTCCTACTTCAAAGTAGGGCTTTTTTTCCGGAGGATCGGGGCCAGTGTAGACGCTCTTTTCCGGCTTTTTTAAAAGCCGGAAAAAAGCGGCGGACATTTTTATTTAAATGCCGCGGGGGATATTTAAATTCCCCGCGGATTTCCCTATTACGGCTTCTGAAATTAACATGCCCCTTCCGGAAAAGGGGCCAGTGTAGACGTAGCCAAGAAGCCCAGTTCATGAAGGCTGGCTTCATAGGTCATGTTCTCTAGACCTTTAATCATTCTTGTCGCTCTTCTCTGTACTCTTTCCAATTTCTCCACATCTTTCTTGAAATGTGGCGCCCAGAACTGGACACAGTACTCCAGCTGAGGCCTAACTAGTGCAGAGTAGAGCGGCAGAATGTCTTCACGAGTTTTGCTTACAACACACCTGTTGATACAACCTAGAATCATATTTGCTTTTTTTGCAACAGCATCACACTGACTCATATTCAACTTGTGGTCCACTATGACCCCTAGATCCCTTTCCGCCATGTTCCTTCCTAGACAGTCGCTTCCCATCTTGTATGTATGGAACTGATTGTTCCTTCCTAAGTGGAGCACTTTGCATTTCTGTTTATTAAACTTCATCCTGTTTACCTCTGACCATTTCTCTAACTTGCTACGGTCATTTTGAATTATGTCCCTATCCTCCAAAGAAGTTGGCATGATCTGTTTTTGGCATGATCTGTTTCAGTTGATTTGTATGGGGAAATCTTTATAAATGTAATTTAGTGTAGGATTCTGTTGTGAGCTACTAAGAATTGCACTGCTCATGCAGTGAAACAATAAAAGATCTCAATGTTGTGATCGATGAATGAAACTGGTTATTAGTGTCAGTAAAGAGCAATCATTTTCTCGTGAATCTTCTGTTTTTTGCATATTCAACAATACGAGCAGCAGTAATATATTTACACTAGGAAGTGAATATGGCAAATGTCTCTGGTTCTTTCTCTGTTGATTTTTCTCCCACTGCTTTATGCTAGATTTATGTTCGTAACAGACAGATAAAAAGACACATCAATTTTTTAGACCCAAAATTTGACCCATTTAATCTGTTTGCAATGTCCATATTCACTCTTTTCTCTGATATTTTTTGGAAGAGAATATAGCAGATTTTAGTGACAAGCTTCTAAAGGATTACTAGAACCAGTAAGGAAAAAAATTTTAAATTTTGCCAAAAAAATCTCAACATTGTCTAATGTCTATATGCACACTTTTCTAATAGGAATAAGCCAGCTAATAACCCAAGTCTGTTAAATGTGCTAGATTCTATTCTTTCATTTTAAAACTCCATTTAGTTTTTTAAAAAGTTATAGTAATTTAGAATTGATGATCCTCTCATGTAGATTGGAGTAGTTATGTTTGTGTTCCCACAATTCTCATCTGAAAAACACTGCAAATAACTGATGCCATGGAGGGTGAATTCATTAAAACTTGCCCTTATTCCTTTTTTCCTGTCACCCAGTCTGCCTTCATAATTTTTCCTTATCTCAGTGCTGGTTGTACTCCACAAAATCTGCACCTTATTAACATCTGGGGTGAGAGGTACATACACAATATTTCTAGTTGCTGTCTGCCTACCTACCTTTAATCCTCTCTCCCCAACTGTTCCCTTCCTTCATGTGTCCATCCTGATGGCCAGAACTATGCTTTGTATCTGAGGGATCTGGACTGTGCTGAATTTGGGAGCAAGGTCATTGTGGAGATGCTAAATAAATTCTTTGCATCTGTCTTCACTACAAATGACATGAGGAATATTCCCACATCTGAGCTATTCTTTTTTTGGGTGAGGTGTCAGTAGAGGAGGTTTTGGAACAGATTGATGAAATGAATAAGAAGTCACCAGGACCAGATGGTATTCATTCAAGAGTTCAGAAGGAACTCAAATATGAAACTTCAGAATTACTAACAGTAGTATGTATTTCTCTTTGAGTGATGTCCCCGTGGGTGCTCCACTGTTGGTGTTGGGCTCATCCTGGCACTGCAGATCAGAGACTTTTTCAAGCAGCATGTGGTTGGGCTGCGCATGCTGTTCATGCCTTTAAAGTTCACGTGTATGGCCCGACTCACCTCAGTTCCTTCATACTGCCCTCAATCACAGATGGAGCTCGATTCCTCTCCTCTGCTTCATGTTCCTGTGAACAACAAGAGAGTTTATTTTTGTTAGGCAGTAATAATTCCTGATGTTTATAGTTATTACCGTATTTTCCGGCGTATAAGGCGACTGGGTGTATAAGACGACCCCCTAATTTTCCAGTTAAAACATAGGTTTTGGCCTATACTCGCCATATAAGACTACCCCCCCTTCCGAGGCAACACCATTTAATAACATCAGATTTGATTTAAATAATTTTAATTAAAATGGTTTTGACTTACTGGTACTTAAAATCCTTCAAAATCCTCCTCATGTTCATCCTCTGACATCATAAGTTCATCAATGACATCTTGTGGTACATTTGTAAGACAGTCATCATATGGATCTAATTCCGAATCAGATGGTGTGGCTTCAGCTTTGGCTTCCCCTTCATCTTGCCACAAGAAGTTGTCCTCCATACCATCCAAAGAATTTGATATGCCACACTTCTTGAAAGACTTGATTACTGTTTCTGCATCAATATCATTCCAGGCTTTTATGACAAAGTTACACAAAACATCCAATTGTGGCACACGTATGTTTCCTCCTTTAGTGAATGACTTTTCACCGCTAACCATCCACTCATTCCACTGTTCTCGAATGCGATCTTTAAATGACTTGCTTAGGCACACATCCAGTGGCTGTACCAATGATGTCAATCCTGCAGGAATAACTGCCGCATCTGTGTTTATTCTTGCCAGCCTTTTCTTTGTGCTGGTAGTTAAATGAGCCCTGAACATATCCCACACCAGTAGGCTATGTTCTTGACGAAGTCCACCTGGTCGCCTACTCCATACATTATCAAGCCATAGCTTTACCCCTTCTTCATCCATCCAGCCTTTTTCATTCACATGTACAAAAACTTCAACAGGGAACTTGATTTTCGGCATTGTTTTTCTTTTAAAAATAATCATTGGTCTTAGTTTGGCGCCATCAGCTGTACATGCTAGTACCACTGTAAAACTGGACTTCTCATGTCCTGTTTTAATTAACACTGTTTTTGCACCTTTTGGATTAACAGTTTTATTTCCAACCATATCAAAATTCATAGGAGTTTCATCCATATTTCTGATCTGACTTAACGCATAGCCATGTTTCTTGCGCTGTTGTATTACATATCGATGGAAAAGACTTATTTTGCTGTCGAGATCTGCAGGTAATTTTTGGGCAATTTTGGTCTTTTGCCTCAGTACCAGATTATGCCTTTCCAAGAACCTAGTACACCAAGATACAGTGGCCTTAAATCCTTTGCTGTGATCTGGGTTAGATTTGGCCCACTGAAGTGCAAACATACGTATTTTGTTTCTTGTCACTACATAACCATTTTGACGATGCTCATGCACCATGTCTGCTACATGCTTTTCAAGTTCTGACCAATGTGGGGTGTCTCTTCTTAATGCACACTTACTACTTGGCATACTCTTTAATGCATCTTCATTTGCTTTCCAGTCTCGGGCCATCTTTTCTGTTACTCCATATTGACTTGCAGCAGCACAGTTATTATGTTCCTTGGCAAAGTTTACAACTTTCAGCTTGAAACTGGCTTCAAATTTCCTTCTTCTTGCTGGAGCCATGATGGGGTCTTTTCTACCACCCACTTAAAGAACGTCCCTAATCTTTTAGGCCGCTGGATGTGCGGTAATACAGTACTGTAGCTTCGGCTACATACAGAACGTCCCTGTGCTGATACTGTATGTACCGTGCTGAGCCAATCCCGGCAAGCGGTGTATTCTATTAATGCATACAAAGCCTGCAAAGGTTGGCAAAGGTTGTAATAGCCCGCCTCTCTGACTCAGCCAATCCGAGCAGGCTTTGTATGCATTAATAGAATACACCACTTGCCGGGATTGGCTCAGCGCGGTACATACAGTATCAGCACAGGGATGTTCTGTATGTAGCCAAAGCTACAGTACTGTATTAGGGCACATCCAGCAGGCTAAAAGGTAATAGGGACGTTCTGTATGTAGCCGAAGCTACAGTATGTTTATACCCAGCGTATAAGACGACCCCCGATTTTTGGGGGATGTTTTTTAGTATAAAAAGCCGTCTTATACGCCGGAAAATACGGTAGGTTTAGTAGTTTGGGGAAAAAAAAGACAAAAAGAAAAAGGACTCATTTATTATGTCAGTAGTCAATAGTTTTCCCTCAGCCTGCTGATGCACTTCACGTCTAACCAGGCCTAACAATGACCCCTCACAGAAACAAAAAGAAGACTTCAAATTAAGTACAGATTTTCTAAAACCAATATGACAAAGACACCTCATGACATCAAGGTAACCCCAAGGGGGGGAAAAACTCAAACCCACTTTAACAAAAAAAAAAAAAGCCTGGTTCACCTGGCTTTAAGAAATTTCTTTTATGCTGCAGCACCAAGTTCTAGGTCACTGCGGGATGGATCTCATACACAACCATCATAGTCACCATCATCAGCTAGAGACTGCCCCCACTTCCTGAGATCACCAGTGCTCTCACACGGCTCTGGTTATGACGACGACCACAGGAGTATGTTCTCCTCTCCAACCAGAACAAATACACCCTACGATAGACACCAACCATGATACCACCATCGTTCTCAGTGGTACTCTGGTCTTATCACCCTCACCATCCGTCACGGTGGTCCCCATGCCGTCATTGCACTCCATTGTGGCACTGATCCATGGAATCGTCAATTCCTGCCCACAGATCAGCACCATCCTCCCAATTTCAGAATCCTCCTCCACTCACTGAAGACCTGGACACCAAGGAGGGACAGATTAGTGATGAGGGTGCCTCACCAACAGACACGTCCTCATTCTCTCCTGACGAAGCGGTCATTCCCCGACGATACATCTCCTACTGATGACCGTAAACAATTCCAGGAACTTTTAAAAAGGGTCACTATCAGTCAGGAGGTTTCCCTGTTGAAGGTTCAAGTGAAACAACACAAGCTCCTCAAGAACCTACAACCATCAGCCAAATCAAAGATTGCACGTCCAATTGAAAAAGCTATTATGGAGGCAGCAGATGAGGTGTACCAACAAGAGGGTTGATAGAAAGTATTTTGTACCCTCAAAGGGCGTGGATTTTCTATTCCTACACCTGCAACCAAATTCTTTGGTAGTAGATGCAGCAAACCAGAGATCCAAAAATACAGGTCTTCCATCCATAATAAGGAACACAAGACACTAGATCTTTTTGGCAGGAAGATGTGCTTTTCCTCCGCTGTACAGCTCTTCGTAGCCAATTAAACTGTATTGCTTGCAAACCATGATTTTGACAATTACGCTAAATTGACCAAGCTAATGCAGCATTTACTGGACAACAAGTGACCCATCTTAAAATCCATAGTGCAGGAGGCTTGATTACTCCACTTCATGCACAGCGCTCCAGATAGCACTCGATGCTCTGATAGGGCAGCAAGGGCAACAGCTACCTCAGCAGTCATGAGGCATACTTCTTGGCTACATGGAGCAGAGATGCCGAAGGAGCTACAAACCAAGATCGAAGACTTGCCATTCAACAAGGAGAAACTTTTTGTGGCAAACACTGAGGAAGTTGTCCATTCTAGAAAAAATTCCTGCACTACATTACACACACTCGGAATGTACAGACTGCCATATCATAGGAAAAGTTACACTCCTTACCAGAGGCACCATGACTTCTCCTACGTAAGGCATCAGCAAAGACTCTTTGAACAAAATCAGTCACGGGTAAGAAACCAACGCTGAAGGAGTACCAATAACCGCTCCTCCAACCAGCAAGCCTCTAGACAGCAGGTTTGAGATTCTGGTTGAGGGCCTGCAGGACCTCTCCATTTCATTTGTGTCTTGTGATCACATGACTTTTCACGACCTACCGTGCCCCTTTTATGATCAGTGGGCAGCAGTCACCACAAATGGGTCCTAGAGATTATCAAACGTGGATACTGTATTCCCCCGTTACCAGGTATAGTCCGGCAGGCTTATTGATTTTATTAGCCAGGACACTTTTGACTGTCAAGTCCCTCCTTAGTCCCTTAGTTCGCTCATTAGGTTTGCCCCGTGTTATTCACCTCACTCGGCACTCATTGCTGTCTGAACAGACTGGTCTGGGTTTTCCGTTTGTCAGTGCACTTCCACCTCTGGCGAAGGGCAGAGGGGGGCCTGGGCCTACCCTCACTCACGGGCCCCAGCCCAGGGCCCCGAGGACAGGAACTGACTTTGGTCCTGTCCGGCTGACGGGGCTTCCCGCCAAAACACAAATCCCAGTTGCATATCAATCTCTTGGAGCTCTGTGTGGTGACCAGTGCTTGCAAAGCATTTTATCCATCACATTTGAGGATCTGCAGTGTGCATCCTCACTAACAATGTTACTACTATGTTCTATATCAATCATCAGATTGGTGCCCACTCTCCTTCCCTCTGCGTGGAGGCTGTATGTCTGTGGAAATGCTGTATCAACAACATCATCAACCTAGTTGCATCGTAGCTCCTGGGGATCAGTAATACAACTGTGGATGCTCGCAGCCACCATTTTGGAACAGACCATGTGTGGGAGATCCACAAAAGCATCATACAAACCATATTCTGTCTCTGCAGATTCCTGACGATATATCTCTTCACAACTTACCAGAATACAGAGTCCCCCCAGTACTGCTCCAGAATGGGAGCAGGTCTGGGCTCACTGAGATGATTTCTTAGTCTCATAGGAAGCTCCCCTCTCCTATGTGTTTCCTCCAATATCTCTCATTCTGAGGGTCAACATGAAGATCAAGTTGGACAATGTCACAGTCGTCCTCTTAGCCCCAGCGTGGGCCAGACATACTTGGTTTCCCTATCTTTATCAAATATCTTGTCAACCACCTTACCCGCTTCCGATTCATCCAGACCTCCTTTCTCAGAATGCAGGCGCTCTTCTCCATCCCCAGCTGGAAACACTATATCTCATGGCATGGCTTCTCTCTGGTTCTTGGAAGAAGAGAAAACATGTTCACACCAAGTGAGGAATGTCTTGCTTCAGAGTCAACAGCAGACTACTTGCAATACTTACCTGCAGAAGTGGAAACCTTTCACAACATGGTGCCACAATATGGTCACTCAACTATCACCCCTGTACGTACAATTCTTGATTACATTATCCACCTCAAACAGGGTTTATCACTCACTGCCCTTAGAATACATCTCGCCACACTAACAGCCTTTCACTCTCCAATTGATGGCTTTTTGTTATTCACACATCCTATCTTTGAGATTTATTACAGGGCTATACAACCTAAAGGCCCCCATATGGAACCTAGAGTTAGTGTTCGATTCATTAACTAGACCATTGCTCTCACAGCAGCTTTGCCTTATGCAGTATTCCATAAGGACAGAACAGTCCTCCAACTGCACCCCACTTTTCAGCCTAAAGTCTTTTCAGAATTTCACATTAATGAGCTCATTGTTCTACTTACATTCTACCCAAAGCCCCATGTTTCCCATGAAGGGGTGATGTTAAACACCCAGGATTTCTGGAGAGCATTATCATTTTATATTGACTGTACACGGCCTTTCCGCAAGTCACAGACTCTGTTTTTATCCCTTGTGGAACGTTCCCAGGAAATGCCACTATCATCACAGGATATTTCCAAATTAGTAACATCATGCATAATCCAGTGCTACTTGCTGTGAGCCAGAACACTTGCTTTGCTCCCCAGGGCACACGCTACACGGGCAATAGCCATCTTGACAGCCTTTTTGAAGAGTGTGTCTCTCTCTCTCTCTCTCTCTCTCAAGGACACATGCGTGGCAGCTACATGGTCATCCAACCGCATCTTCATAAGGCATTATGCAATTCACTTAAAAGTAGATTCAAGCTCCACAGTAGTTTGAGCAGTTCTTTCATCTGTGCATAACACTTAATTCGAAACCTGCCTTCTACTCTGTCAGTACGTCTGTATAGTCACCAACAGCGTAGCACCCTCGGGGACGTCACTCGAAGAAGAAATGGAAGTTACTCACCTTGTGCAGTAATGATGGTTCTTCAAGGTGTGTGTCCGCATGGATGCTCCACGACTTTCCTTTCCTCCTCTCTTCTTCGGATCTGTTCCACATATGAGGGCATCACGAAGAAACTGAGGAGAGTTGGTCCATGTGCATGAACTCCAGAAGTGCAAACAACACGTGCTCCTGCCACACATGATGAGCAGCTCAACCAGATACTGCCTGAAAGTCTCCGATCTGCGGCGCCAGGATGAGCCTTACACCAATAGTGGAGTACCCATAGAAGCACACATCTTGAAGAACTGTTGTTACCGTAACTTCCTTATCTGTTGCTTAACTCCCGAGTTAGTCCTGGCATTTAGAAGCCAGTAAAGATAACTTCAGTACCAGGCAAATTGGTTGAAACTATAGTAAAGAATAGGATTATCAGACATATAGATGAACAAAATATAAAGAGTCTAGATGGCTTTTGTAAATGAAATTGTGCCTCACCAATCTATTAGAATTCTTAGAGAATGTCAGTATGTAGACAAGGATGATCCAGGTGATACAGTGTACTTAGACTTTTAGAAAACATTTGACACAAGTCCCTCACTTTTAAGGAGGGAAAGGAAAGGCTCTTAAGAAAAGTAGGCAGTCATGGGATAAGAGGCATGACCCACCCATGGATCAGTAACTGCTGAAAAGATAGGAAAGGGATAGTTAATAAGACAGAAGATACAATTCCAGTGTGTAAATCCATGGTACACCACCACCTTGAATTCTTCATCTAATTCTCAAAAAAGTTAATCAGAGAAGAATAACAATTATTAGGATAGTGATAGAAATGTAGCCGTGTTAGTCTGTTCTGTAATAAACCATCTTGTTAGTCCTGTTTTTTGTTTCAACAATTATTAGGGTTATGGAACAGCTTCCATGTGAAGAGAGATTGAAAAGACTGGAACTGTTCAGCTTGGAAGTAGATGATTAAGAGCAGATAATGCTAAAGGGCTATAAAATAAAAGTGCAAAGACAGTGAATGAGGAAGAGTCTTTACATTGTCACATAATACAGGTACCAGGGGGTCACCCAATTAAATTAATAGGCAGCAGGTTTAAAGCAAACATAAGGAAAAAGTCACACCATCCACAGTCAACTTGTGAAACTTTTGTCTGGGAATATTGTGAAGGCCAAAAGTGTGTCTGGGTTTTAAAAAATTAGATGAGTTTGTGGACTATAGGTGCATCAGTGGCTATTAGCCAAGATGGTCAAGATACCACACTATGCTCTGGGTGTCCCAAACCTCTGGCTCCCAGAAGCCAAGATGGAAAGAGTGTAATTGATCACTCAAAAATTGCCCTGTTCTGTTTATTCCCTCTGAAGCATCTGCCACTGACTGCAGTTGGAAGATGGGATACTGAGCTAGGTAGAGCATTGTTCTGGTATAATACAGCCGTTCTTATGGATACCATGGTTTAATTATCAGAGGGCTAGCCATGTTAGTCTGAATCTGCAAAATCAACAAGGAGTTCTCTGGCACCTTATAGACTAAGGGTATGTCTGCACTAGCCCCCTAGTTCGAACTAGGGAGGCTAATGAGGGCGACCGAAATTGCAAATGAAGCACGGGATTTAAATATCCCATGCTTCATTATTATGTTCCCGGGCGGTCGCCATTTTGGAAATTGATTAGCCCGGAATAACTGCCGGCGTCTACACATGGCAGTGAAATGGGAGTTCGAAGTAAAGCCCTAACTCGAATTAGCTGTTATTCCTCCTGTAATGAGGTTTAACAGGTAATTCGAGTTAGGGCTTTACTTCGAACTCCCGTTTCACTGCTGCGTGTAGACACGGGCAGTTATTCCGGGCTAGTCAATTTCCAAAATGGCGACCGCCTGGGAACATGCTAATGAAGTGCGGGATATTTAAATCCCGCGCTTCATTTGCAATTTCGGTCGCCCTCATTAACCTCCCTAGTTCGAACTAAGGGGCTAGTGTAGGCATACCCTAACAGATGTATTGGAGCATAAGCTTTTGTGGGCAAAGACATGCATCTGACGAAGTGGGTCTTTGCCTACAAAAGCTTATGCTCCAATAAATCTGTTAGTCTATAAAGTGCCACAGGACTCCTCGTTGCTTTTGCATGGTTTAATTAATAATCAGTAGATAACACATTCCCTCAAAATTGCATATTAATCATAACTTTGGTAAAAGATTTAAAATAATTTCACAATAAATGGTCAAAGTGGAGCTTCCATTGTATTTACTAAACTTTCCTCTTCTGTATATATGATGAAATCTCATTAATTGACGGTAGCTGCCATTACTACAAGCAATGCAAAACTCTACAAGTACACTACAAAATAGTTTCTAGCAGATGTTGGACATGGTTTGAATGAGATTACCAAAGATTAGAGAACCAGACAGAGCAGACTTTCAAGAGTAATCTAATTATTAAAAGCTTATTCCACTTTTACCCTTTGTTTATTCCATCTGTTCATGTTTGCTGAGAATGCATATCCTTGCATGGGTGTACTATCAGAAGTACTTTCAGTTAAACATGTTCATGTACCGCTAACTTGTGGTCTGTGAAGGTAGACTCACCATAGTATGCCAAGACACTGATTATCAAATTAAACAGTCATTTACGTTAGCTGCTCAGAAGTCTGAGTCATGGTAATTTATTTCTCTTTGTGAAAAGAAAAATTAGTTGAACAATTTTAAGTGCTTAAAGTGGCAGCTGCCCTTTGTACTTGCTGTTACTTCTGGATGGTTTTTAAATGTGCCCTCTTAATAGCACTGCAGTGGTCCAATATCAAGTGACATTGAAGTGAATGAAATGACCAAGTTCTAATATCCGAAAGAAAAGGTCATAGCTTTCTTACCAAGTACTAATGATGATAAACATTGCTGACAACTGCTTCTATCAGAACATCCAGCAACAAACAGCTGGAAGTCAGAGTACACACCACAGAATATCTGAAAATATCAAAACCTCTTATGCAATTTCAAAACTTTTTAAAAGAATCTGTTGTGGCCATGAGTGAGGGAAGTTTTGTCCACAAATATATGAAAGCATGAAGCAAAGCATTTTTTAATAATTGGTTTATAAGCGTTTCAGAAATGTGAATTACTATACTATTTAGTCTGTGTAAATTCCACTTTAAAAGGAGGCAAAAGCTTTAATCTTTTTATATGAATTTACAGAGATGTTACAGTCTCTGGCACAGCGTCCAGCTCCAGCAAATACTAATCGTGAACGACGGCCTCGTTACCAGCATCCGAAGGGAGCACCTAATGCAGATCTAATCTTTAAAACTGGTGGGAGGTAAGACAACCTTTCTTCAAAGTTATTAATTCTAAGTACGTTCCAGCATAACAAAAAGTTAATGATGTGTGCAATGAAAGTAAAGTGGTTTCCATTTAAAGTAATGCTATTCTACCAACTTAAAATACTCAGTACGTTAGTTTTATGAGTTGTGTTACTAAGTCGCCATAGCACAGGAGTTGGGAAGGTGCCATGGAATCCTGATGTAATTGTTATTGTTATCAAAGCTTGTACCATTAGCTTCAGAAGAAAAGATGTAGTTCTTTATTTTCACACACAAAATGGGTGGGAGGGAAGAAATTTGAAAACTTTAATAATTTTAATGTAACTGTGGCTCTTTCAACTTTATAAGCTTGAAATTCTCTTTTTTGCATTGTCATAAATGGAAGGAAAACAGATTCCACTGTGAACTCATTTGATTGACGGTATGGTAGATACATACTGAAAAGCAGTATTGGAATGAAAAGAGCTATTCCAGGTTATCATTTCAGGATCTAAAATATAGATGGGGTAGAGGATAATTGATGTATTCTTAAACATTATAAGAAGGCAGAAATCTTGATATCACAGGAAAAAATACAATATTATCAATTCTTTCACCTCAAAAGAGAACAGTGGAGATGATCCCAAAAAGGGTAGCAAAAATGTTCAGAGACGTAGTGTGGCAGGCATTTCATATTCCAAAAAGCTTTTAAATTCTGGGATGAGGTAGTCTGGCAATAAGAGTGTATGGGGTGTGCTTGAATTATGTGCCATCTTCAAATTTTTGAAGTCGGGAAGTAAATAAGTCTTTCTAATTTTGTAAGATTCTGTCTGTTTCTAGTGCAGTATGAATTATTCAGTGTACTACAGGAAGAGGTAGAAGCAAGTAGTTCAGCTTAATTTAAAAACTGATTATATAAATATAAGGACAAAAAACATTTACCAATTTTGCAAATGGAGGAAAAAGATACAGCGCAAATTAAACTTCATTATGAAAAGAAGGCCAAATTCCTCCCATGTTTTATGAAGATCCATGATTGGCTAGGTTAATTATGGGTTGGGTTTGATCCTCTCTGTATCATCTAAACCTGACCCAGTCAAAGGCAAGGGTCCTGTTCTAGACACACCAATGATCAGGCACAATAAGTCAGAGCATCTTGTTGAGTAGAAATTGAAGCCCTTGAAACGCTGTAGATAACGAATATCCAAGAGAACAAATCTGCAGTCTGAGAAGGTTCATTTTAAGACATGTTTTTAAAACTCTTATTTTATTTTGACTTTAAAACTCCCACCAGCTCTTACCAAAAAAGTGAAATTTGGAGGGGGGGGGGGGACGGTTATAATTAACTAAAAAAGGAAATTTTAAAAAAAAGCATGGTGGAAACTATTGTGGAAGCAGCAGTGCTCCTGAGAGGTGGAGTCAATTTAACACACAGAATCATAGAGCTAGAAGAGACCTCAGGAGGTCATCAAGTCCAGCCCCCTGCCTAAGACAGGATCAGTCCCAACTAAATCAACCCAGCCAGCGCTTTGTCAAGCCGAGACTTGAGGCAGGTTTCAACATGTATCTGCAATTTGAGTTGGCAGAGAATAAACAGTTTGGTTTTCAATTACTTTGTTTTTGCCTAATTCATAGAATTTGTCTTTACTGCAGCGTTAACTCAAGTATCTTTCAAAAACCAACTCCTGTCCCTCCCACACATTTTTAAGTTGAATGTGGTGATGCTTTTCATTTGACTTGGCTGCCTTCTCAGGATGTAGGGAACAGCTCATGTTAGATTATCGCATAATAATACAATATCACCTGCAATTGAATGTAAATCAAATTGCTGTGTGCAGCTTGAGTGTTATTTTGCTATGGTCACTTTCACTCTGGAATGAATGTAAACCCAAGTTAACTCTGAAGTGAAGACATAAACAGGTGGTGTGTTTTCTACTGTTTTCAATGTGCATGGAGAGAAATTGTACACACACACTGCCCTGCCTGATGCTCACTTTATTGATCTGCTTCCTCATTTTTTCACACATTGACTAATTTGGGGGGGGGAAGGGATTAAGGGGACAGCAGGATAGACACTTGCCTTTAGTAGCTATTAAAAAAAAAAAAAGCTCATGACTAGTGTTCTAGTCCCATTATCCAAAAATTTCACCAGCTTCATTTTGGTAGTACTTTTGAATTGGAAGTTTTAGGTTCCTTCTCCCTTCCTTGGCCCCTTGGAGAGAGTGTCTAAAGTCGTCTCCCTCCTCCCACCTTCACTGCCTTCCTAAATAGTGTATTTTGGTTTTAAACTTTATCACAAACTTTTTGACACTTTCCAAAGAAACAACAATCGGGTAATTCTGACCCACTGAGGCTATGTCTGCACTACAAAGTTAAGTCAACTTATTAAATCGGCATGTAGCTGCTGCAGTAATTGTCCACACTATGCTCGTTGTCTTGGTAGAGTGCATTCTCCTCAGCAGTGCTTGCATTAATGCACAGAGCAGTGCAGCATTGGTAGCTATCCCACAGGGCAACTAGCTGCAGGGTGCTTTGGAAAGGGCTTGCAGTGCCTCATGCAATCAAAACGTTATCACACGTGGAATGGGAACATAATTTCAAAATATTGCCACAGGTAGAATGGGAACATGATTTTGGCCTCTCACATGCAGTTTTCTTCCTCCCTCTCTCCCCTGCCGTGATATAAACAGCAAACAACATATACTTTTTTGCTCCTGTTTTCAAAGGCCTTGCTCAGTTTTGCCTATACCATAGCCCAAGATGCATGGACTCCACACAGCTGGCAACTGGTGTTGTGAACATTACAAACACCTCTCATCTTATCCTGCAGAAGTTGCAGGGCCAAGACAGGAGTGGTGTTCTTCAAGCCTGCTGCAATCCATGTAACAAAACAATTCCCAATTGCTGCAGGCAATCGCGCAGCAGCTGAACATGGTGGAGCACCAGGTTTTTTCCCATGAAATAAGCACTTCCTGGTGGGATCACATATTATGCAGTTATGGGTTGATGAGCAGCTAGAGAACTTTGAAGGCAGAGGGCCACATTCCAAGAGCTTCCCCCAGCCCTGAAGAAGCAGCTATACTAAAATGAGAACTGCTCTGACAGTGTAGAAGTGAATGGTGATCACTCCGTGGAAGCTTGCAACACCAGGCTACTGCTCATTGTAGAAGCAGCATGTTCACCTCCTGTCTTCTGCTATGTCTGCCAAAGTTCTTTGATTTTCACACGGCACTTTTACATGTCCCTGCTGCAGCCCTCCTTCACCATACTCCACGAGATCTTTTCGTAGAGATCAACATTTCTGCATTTGAATTGGAGTTGTGCCTGCACAGATTTTTATCTTCATAGACCAATAAGCTTCCACCACCTTCCCTGTCCTATAAGACACTAAATTGGCACTAAATGTACTCTCATCAAGAAATTGACCTGTGCACCAACGTTCAGTGGACCAGTATTAAATAGTATTACAATAGGTAACAGTGGTAGAATGCTAACCTCAGTCTTTTTATTCAAAAGATTACTTTGTCTTCACTAACTGAAGCACTGTGTCAGAGAGATCCAGACTGGCCAATGGCATTTGTAAGCAATAAAATAGCAAACAACGTTAGTTTTGTCAGCCATTGTTGTTCGAAAATGTTTTATTGAGCCTGAGCTTCAAAAAGCTGTGCTCACTACTCTCAGCTGTGACAAGCAGTGTGAACAGAATCTTCAAAGCTATCCTCACATTAGGAAAAGTGTCCTTCAGTTCTGCATCATGAATGAATTGGAGAACTTGGAGTGGCAAGCGCTCCCCCGTGTTGCAAATGTGACTGATTTTGTCCAATTTGACACAGAGATCTTTTATAAATTGTCAGACCATTTCCCCCATGTATCAGCATCTAGTGAAGGTCCTTACATTGTTTTCCTGCACACTGGCAGTTTATTAAGGTAATTCAAGTCCCCTTCCAATATCCTCAGGTGTTTTCATAGTGCTTCATTTGTCCAAACCTTTGTTCAGTATACCTTTGAACAGTGTCCATGAGTGAGCAAAAAACTTCCCTCTCAAATTGTTCTTCCAAGTTCCTTATCACTTCATCTATATCCTCATAAACAAACTCTCTCTCCTTCCAAAGAATATGAGTTTCCATGAAGGTAAGCTCAACTCCTAAGTTTTGTGTCCTTTCTTTGGTAGCAGTGATGGTATCTTTGCGTTGTCTCTGTAGGCTACAACTAAATCAAGGTAGATTCTTATCAAAGTAGTAGCAGTCACAATGCCCTTTGTCTGACTTTGTAAAGCCTTGCTTATAACATTTACTTGAAACAGGATATTGTGCCAAATCACAATTGAGACCAGAAATTTGAAGTCAGTGATCTGCTTTGCCAACTTTGCACCTTGTGCCAGATCCTGGCTTTGGCTTTAGTTGACTGAACCAGTCCCATCAGGGTGTTATAAACCACAGTTACTTAGAACCTCACTGTCCTTATGTTGCCAATGTGGCTTTCCCAGCACATGTCTTTTGGTATCTTCAGAGTCAGATTTGTAGCATTGTCCATGAGGATCTTTTACTTGATAGCTGATGCTGAAAACAGGATGTATATATCCTTTGCAATGCTTGAAGAGAGACCCTGAATCTAAGGAAGATGACCCTGTATCTTACATAACCAGGCTGAAGGAAGGGCTACCACAAAGCATGAAGAAAGCTCTTGGATTCAGTGAAGGATCCTGGCTTGGACAACATCTCTTCCCTTCTTGTAGCCATCATTGCTGCAGTCCTGAAGCTTTGTTTTATTCTCATTCAGAGCATTCATAAACAGTTCTGTTAGGCCTTTTCTAGTGGAGTAGTCTGCAGACTGGAAACAGGTAGTGTTCCTTACTTGAATATAGCCATCCTTGTCAGCAAATCTTCCTATAAATTCAGTCCGCTATTACACTATTGTACTTCACTTCACTGAGCCACATCAGTATGTTCCTTGCCATCAGGTCAATCAATATGTTTTACTATTCTATTTTTCCTTTGGTCACTAACAACAAAAACACTAAGCCAACACTGTTGCCCCCTTAAGCCCAGCACTCCAGGCAATTAGTTCCGTAAGGCACCTGACCCTAAACCTGTGAGTATTGTGGAGCAGCTGCTGGAGGCCAGTTCATCTGACTTACACAATGCCTTATCTACTCTACCTCCCAATTGACCCATGAATGTCAAAGTAAGCACTACCCCTCTTGTGAATGTGGAATGATTAAACCAATGTAACCAGTGAGGTAAATTGGTGGAAGGGGCCTAGTAATGCACACGTTATGTCACTATGAAGAGGCTTCCATGAAACTAAGTTAGTAGTATAGGCCAGACCTAAGATCAGAAATACTTCCCACCTCAGTTCAGCCTTCTTACAGGCACACAGCAGAGCCTATGGGCACACAGCAGAGCCTATGGTGCAAACTCAGACCTGGACAACATTACAAAGTTTTGTCGTCATAACCGTGTCAGATAAGATTATGAAGAAAAAAATTTCTCTCTCTCTCACACACCAACCAACCAACCAACACAACCCTAGTGTAAATGCAACTGCAGAGTGTTTCTGTTGAAATCGGTAATGCCATCTGGGGAGGTGGTAGCTATGCTGGCAGAACAACTCCATCTGCTGACTTATTGCATCTCCACTAGAGGGCTCTGCTGGCATAGCTATACTGGTTAAGGCTATGGAGCATAGACAAGATTTCTGAACTACTCCCAGACATTGCATTATTATATCCTGTGCAGGCCTTCCCTTGAATACTTATTTATATATTAATTTCCTACAGATATCTGTCTCAACAACATGTATTAGAAAAACTGGAATTTTCCTTTAAATGCAGCTGCTAGACCAACAGACACTCAATTTAAGTCTAACAGAAGTTGTAGTTGTTTACATATTAACAGCTACTTCTAAATATCATTATGAAATACTTCTATTTTAAAATAATCTAAAATGCCATCATTTTAGGCTCTCACAATGGAGTAAGTATCCTCAGAGTGAGCTGAGCCAGATTTTCAGAGTAAAGAGCTTTAAATGGCTCTTATTTTTCATGCTATAAAATGGGTTTTCACAACTCGCCTGGTTTATATTATGTTGTAATTTAGCTACTATGCCTTTTAGTCTGTAAGCTCTGTGGGACAAGAGCCAGAAATCTTGTCTGTGTTTGGAAAATTTGTCTGTTGTACATGTTGATTGCATGTTTATCTGTATGTCAATTGCACTTCATAAATAAGCAATATTTAAACAGATCTGAAAAAAGTTGTGGGCTTATTACACCAGGCAAAGTAAGTTTTCATGCACTTGATTCAGATAATTCACAAATGTATTGATTGATTGAATGAGACAGACACTAGCACATTTACCTGGCATTGCTCAGGCCCTTAAGGAGGGGTTAGGGAGTGAAGGAGTTAATGTGGGGAGTGGAGGGTGGAGCGCTATGGGCAGGGGCTCTGTGTGTTTATAGCAGGGAGGGTGAAGTGCTGAAGATCTCCCCCCCCCCCCTAAATTTATACCAGGGCTGCTTTCTCTTCCCCTCCCTGTCCCTGTCAGGGAGAAAGAGCAAAGTGCACAGCTTGTTTTCTCCCCGTGCTCCTCAGCCAGAGGTAGGAATGTAGTAAACTGCACTTTCTTCTCGCTCCCTGATGAAGAGTAACAGCCACTAATGTCCCCATAGGAATCTGAATCCCTATAAAGGGTGCTTGGGTGGTGAAAGGCTCAGGGTTGGGGCAGTCCTGGACAGGGGGCACCCCTACTCAGTCTTTCACCTGCTTGGTGATTCTGTCTTCTGTATGGTTTTCTGAGAAGCAACCCCATTCCAGGCACATCTTGTTTTCCTGGTTCAACCAAACCTTTACATTGCTTTAAGTTATGAGAAGAGGAAGCTGTATACCAAAATTTCAGTTCTTACCATTTAGGAGGAGTTCTTGAACAGATACAGACTCTCCCAAATATATAATATACAGGCAGTCCCCGGGTTACATGGACCCGACTTACATCGGATCCCTACTTACAAACGGGGTGAGGCAACCCCACACTTGCTGCTTCCCCCCCAGCAGACCAGGGAGACGCGGAGCGGCTTTTCTCAGCAGACACCTCAGCTTGAGAATAAACGACTGAGGGAAGTGAGGTGTGGGAGAATAAAACTGAGCTCTGGAGAAATGTTTGGCTAGAGTTTCCCCTACAATATGTACCAGTTCCAACTTACATACAAATTCAACTTAAGAACAAACCTACAGTCCCTATCTTGTACGTAACCCAGGGACTGCCTGTATTTTCATTCCATACTTACATGCCTTTTTTTGGCTTATTTATCTATTAATGTTTTTTAAATGAGGCAACAAGCCAAATTATTAAAACAATACATTTGGGAGAATGGATTGGGGGTTCATTAGATTCAGGTTGGAGGATCTCTGGTAATAGGGGAGATGGGTGCAGTGACATTCATTGGATTGGGGTCTCTGGAGATACAGGATAGGGAACACAGTGACATTCGGGAAGTTGGAGGGTCTTGGTGGGAGTGCTCTGATAGTCACTGGGGATAGGAATGAGTCCTGGGGCCAATTCTGCTTCTACAGTCTCCTGCTGCTCCTGGCTCCATTGTGCTCCCCAAGGAATACAGGGCCTTGTGTGCATGGCCAACAGTGGGCAGTGTTGGGGGAGTGGAGTGGACTCCAACGTGCTGTTTGAGATAGATGCTCTGGTAGAAGTTCTGCACCTCTGTGTGGCTTTTCCTTCTCACACACCTTTAATATTTTTTTTCCTGGTTGAGTGACAGTGATCCAACAGACGCACATTCCCACTTTCAGCATATTAAATAAGGGGCCACAGTATAGTGAACACAACATTGAAGAATGCCTTAGCGCTTGGTGCCCCTTTGAGATGACCTTTACTCCTATCTTACGCCACAAGTCGCCCCCTGACTTCAGTGAGAGGATTCGTGGTGTAAAGTACTGTTCATTGTGAGCAAGAGCATTGCAATCTTGCTGTTAAGAATTTGCTGTTTGAGTAAGCACTGCTTTTCTAATGTGAGAGTGAGTTAGTACAGCAGCATGTTTGTTTTGCCATTTATGTGATGGGTTGCTTTCTGCTTTCTTCTTTTTCTCTGTGTGGCTATTAGTGACCAGGCTAACACATTGTGGGGCTTGTTTCACACAGTAATGAGTCAGAGCTTAGTGACTGTAATATTCACTAATAATAGCAGCATGTTTGCTTTAAGGAAGGCAGGTTTTTGTTCTTAAACTTCCAGGTTGGATTCATGCCAGTAAATTTATGGATGTGTTATATTGAAATCACAGTCTGAGACTTTTTAAAATAAATATTCGTGTGAGGATTTTAAACAGTCTGCAAGTTGTGGAGAAATTGGTATGGTGTTTCACTCATACTTTTGTATTATTAGAAGTGATATAAATCTCAACATTTGTAATGTGCCAAAAAGCTACTTAAAAAGCAAGCTATCCTGCTGAAATGTTTTAAAAGTGTTTATTGTGGCACCTATAACTTCGAGGAATTGGGGGTGGGCTGTTGTACAAGGATCCCCTTTCTAACTGAATGTTATTGGTGTGAAATTTTAATCAGGCTAAAAACAAATGAACAGACCCTCAGCACATGCCGAGATTAGTTTCCCATGTATTGTGGTCTTAATTGCTAGCTGTTGCAATTGTACAAGTACCAGTAGGGCCTGTAAGTTGTGTTACTGGGTCAAACTAAAGAGAGAATATAGCCAGGTAGCAGGGACAGGCATGCTCTCCTAATTCAGTGGGTGCACTATAATAAACTCTAGTGCAGTGGTCCGCCAGGGCATTTATGTGCGCCTGCCTAGTAACCAGGGCTGGCCCAAGCCATTCTTGAGCCCCGGGCGTGCAGCGCATGCGCAGTGCCACCCCTGGGCGCCTGGCAGCCTCAAAAGGTTGGGGACCACTGCTCTAGTGTAATCGCAGTATGAGACAATGAAAAATAAATAGCATGATACAATGAGAGGCCAAGGCTGGGGGGAAGAGGAGTGATGATTCAGTGAGAGTTGCTCCTTTCGGTCCTGTTGTCCCCAATTAATGATGGGGTGAGAGAAACTGTGCCCCTGATTCCAATGCAAGAGATGGCTCTATTCAGCAGCCAGAAGATGGATGGAGATCAGGACACATAGAGGCATCACCCTGCTACCCACTAGTGATCCAGCTTATAGAGTTTTCCTTTCAGGCCTACCTTGCAGCACACGACTTAGCCATGATCACAAAGTGACCTGGTCGGGAGCAGCAACAGTATGAGGCTGGGCAGTTTCTTGTGCAAAGGCGTGAACACAGATACACATCACTCACATTTTGCATTCTGGATTTGATGTTTTCTGTGCTGTAGTTGAAACCATGAACCCCTGCTAAAGCCAACCATGCATGATACTAGCCAGGCTCTGCCCATAGCTCTTGCTGCTATCTCTTTGCATATCTGCTTTCCTGGCCATTCATCCCATCACCCTGTTGCCCTCACTACCATTTCTTGATGAAAAGGGGAAAGACATCCTACACTTGCCATTGGCCATGAGGCAGCAAGAACTAGGAGAGTAGGAAAACCCCTTCTTGATCAAGAGGAGCAGGAGCAACAAGGGTCTTTGTGACAGCAGCATTGTTTACAACATCTTGCTGGCTTCACTCTCCTCCAGCTCTGAATCAAACCACATAGTTCAGCTACTTGACATGGCTTTAACTCAGAAGCTGCAGTTTTAATTTCTAGTGCTTTTTGCTGTGTTTGATTAGTGCCATCCATGTCAGGAGAGATGAGGGAAAAGATGGCAGTTGGTGCTTAGGTTCCAAGCCTGATTGTATTGAGATCTAGCCTTAAAAATAGGATTTAACCCTTTTGTTTAACCAGATTGTTTTAGTTGTAAAAGATTTTAGGTTCTAAATTTGGCACAATTCCTTTTCAGAGGAAAATTGACTTTTCTGGGTGAAACGGTTTCCATACTTAATAGAATTTTTAATTTAATTTTTTTAAAACAATTGTCTAGTTTTTTTTTTTAATCTAGTCAGTCATGTCAGCCAGCAGCCACTGCTCTCCAGCTGCCCAGCTCTGAAGGCAGCACCTCTACCAGCAGCAGTGCAGAAGTAGGGGTAACAGTTCTGCAACCCCTCCTTCAATAACCTTGCAATTACCCCCTCCCATCCAGACAATTCCTTTTTGTGATAAGACCCCTACAATTATGATATCGTGACATTTCAGATTTAAATAGCTGAATCATGACATTTATTATTTTTTAAATCCTATGACCGTGAACTTGACCAAAATAGACCATGAATTTGAACTAGTCGTTAGTCATGTCAGTAGCTCAGTCATTCCTAAGCAGTATTACTATGACTTCTGAGATCTAAAGTAATCCTGACCTCGTCTCTAGTTAATTTGCATGTTGTATTTTTCTCTAGATACGCATACTACACTTATTGCTGTGATGTTTGGGCACTGTAAATTGTAGAAATGGGGAGCTAGAAGTACAAAACCTTTGCTGATTATCCAGTATCATACTTCCAGTCATCTTGCAAGTTTTTGGACCATAAACCAAAGGAATTTTATTATTATTGTTCTTGGGTTTTCTGCCTGCTTAGTTTCAGGTCTAAGGACCTGCTGGTCTTATTCTGACCTGGAATTCTTCTTGAATCTTAGTAGAAACCCAAGACTTAGTGGACATAAAGACAGTCTACCATCAGCTCCCTAAGGATGTTGTATTTCCAGATCAAGGTTGAGGTATATTGATGGAGTAAAGTGGAGAAAGATTGCATTCCAGCTTCCTGTTCTGCACTGGTTCTGTGCATAATACTAGGACTTGAGTCCTTAAAACTGTCAGTTTGATACGTTCTCAGGAATTTCTTTTTTGTGTATTTACCACTACTAAAATATTATGGTATAAATCTCAGGTTTAGATTCTTGTTTCAAGTAAAGTAATCACCTTTTAAAAATATATGTAATACCTTGGAAACTACATCTAAGAAGGCCATAAAGTCAGAAGGGTTTAATTATTCAGATTGTTTAACAGTTTTGTTTATATATTATGTAACATTCTTGTAGCTGTTTTGGTTCCAGAATATTATAGACACAAAATGTGTGATGTAATATATTTTGTTGGATTGTCTTCTGTTTGATGAAAACAAACAAGAGCTCTTCAGATCTGGGAAATATACATAAGCAACATAAGTTTGGTCCCTTGATTTAAAATATAAATAATATATTAATAAATGCAACAGATTACAAAGAAGACGTGTGAGTACAGAAATAGTAATTTTCATTCACTGTATAACCTAGTTTGCTTTTACAAACCTCTCCTTTAAATAGCAGTATCTTAAAGACTAATTGCTCCTTCAGAAGTTTATCCTGAAAAGAGGAAATAATTATCTGATTTACATCAGAGCATGCTTTTATAAGGGGTGCTTGTTTGGCAGAAGAGTAAACCTCATAAATTAGTCTGAGTAATATAAACTTCAGTTGAGGGGTGGTATACCTAATGGTTTGTAAGAAAACACTTCTTGTGATTGTCTACTGGATTTCAGTGAAAACATTTGTCATGACCGTTTTGGGATCACTTATTTTGGCCCCCCCCCCCCCCCCCCCCGGTAACCAATTTAAATGAGAAATGAAGCATAAAGACAATAACAGGATGTTGGGATTTTTATGCTCCAAATAGTCATTAAAATCCCATAATAAAGCCTGTTTTATTAATGCTGAGACATAAAGGCAAGCTTAACAAGGGAAAATTTAGATTGGCTAACATGATAATTTTGCATTTTTACTATTGAGCAAGGAAACTGCAAGTATAACTCTCCATACAGCTGTCCTTTTGACCCATGTTCTTGGAATTCTCTCTCTTATTTCAACTTTAAAAGCCAGTAATCTTGGTAATCTTGAATCCCAATTTCTCTTCTTAGCTCCATTTTTAAAGGCAACTCATACAGCTCACTGTGTCTGGGGTTATTTTTTGTTGGGGGGGGGTCATCTACACAGGTGCTAAGACTAGTAATTTTCCAAGGCTAGATAAGCATTATATGTTGGTATTTCATGGTGCCCAGGTCTTTGACAGACTTCATTCTTATTTTGATTCTGCCTCTTCAGAAATCCTTATTTGGCTTCCATATTAGCCAATCCCTCTTAAAAGGGGGAGTGACAAGGGACTAGCAACATTACATTCTTATCTCGAGGAATATGATCGTACTATTCCCATCTTCCATTTTCCTAGGCATCCTTTCCATTTCACATTCAAACACTGCTGCCTTAGGTTGTCAAAACTCAAATAACTCTGCTTTCCACTGCAGCCATCAGCCATCTTCACCTGCTCCCTCCAACCTTGCCCTATTCTCAGTTCCCTCTTTGATTCTTTCCCATTTCTGTGCAGCATGCATCTTCCTGCTCACACATGCTTCTCCCTTCCTCTCTCTAATTTCTCCAGCACAGAGGAAGCCCAGTAGAGCAGTGTGGTATTCCTCTCGTTCCTAAGAGTATGCGTAAAAAGCAAGTAAACACCTGTGACTGACATGTCCCCTCTGACTTGGGCTTGCAGGGCTTCAGCTGTCTCAACTGTTTCATTGCTGTGTGGGCTGCCTGGCTCTCAGACCCTCCTGCCTTGGAGGGAATTGTGGGAAGGTGTGTGTACACACGTGTTCCAGAGTTTGGGTTCCAGCACAAGCCCAGAAGTTTGTCAAGCCCAAGTTGGCTGGCATGGGCCACCCATGTTTTTTTTTGTCTGTGTATGTAGATGTACTTTAAGTGCTACGTGCAAGGGATGAGAGAACCCCATTTCTTGGATTCTGCAGGTCTGTCTCTGTTCAGCAGGCTTCATGGGAATCGAGCAAAACCAGAGTGGCGATAAGAGGATGTAGAGCTCTTGAGCCCATTCCTGTATGTCTCGTACCTGTTTATAACAGCAGCGTAAGCTTTCATTTGGTTCCCAGAGATGGGGGAGACATGTGGCTCTCACTTACTTAATGCAGGATTACAGTTAGTATTAAGGGAAATAAAAAGCAAATTTGTATTGATATGATTAATCTGTTTAAGCATTTTTAAATAAAGGATGTTAAATTGTGGTATGTAACAACGTGCTCAGAGTTTTGCAGTTTCATGGCAGTCGGGAAAGTACTACATTTCGCTTCTATTACCAGTTTAATTACAGTGGTTAGTAGCTGGCTTTGTGATTTGGTTTTGCTACAAGGTATCATATGGTTTGCAAGTGTGAGCACGTAAAATAATTTATTAAAATAACTTCAACTCTTGCTCTTAGTTAATTATGTTAGGATGCTGTAAGTCAGGAGAGGCTAGGGCTGTGTGACTGTGAAAACAATACTTTTTTCATGAAAAAGTTTGTGTGGAATTCATCTAACTCTATTCATCCTACGAAAACTGATCTGAGCAGTCTTCACTCTATACTAGACCCATAATGTGCTCTCCGAAACAACTGACATGCCAGGGGAACAAACTTACTGTACATGGAGATTTATAACTCATTTATTGTCTGGTGTCAAAAAAGATAGATTAAAACCCAGTATATAATTTGAAGAAAGTGTTGAGAAATACTGCCTTTCAGCAATTTCACTTATTAATATGTTTAGATTGATTCCAAGTGTTAATCATTGAAATTTCCTCCATCCTGTGTTTAATAAGCTATTACACATCTGAATAAAAATATGAGGTATTTACATGGTCACAGACTACTGTGCTATCCAAAGGCCTCACAATTGATTTATTTATCCTCGGCACCCCTATAAGGTAAGGAAGTCCTATTATTTCTGTTTTACAGATGAGGAACTAAAGCACTGAGACATTAAATGACTTGTCCAAGGTCACACAGGAAGTCTATGGCAAAGCAGAGACTTGAATCCCGGTCTTGACATTCCTAAGCTAGTACTCCGTTCTCTGTTTGTGTTCCATGCATATACATATTACTTGTCATTGTTGTACATGGTTCTTTAAGATCATGCAGTCCAGATTGAGGTGGTGATAAAGCAAGAAAACACCACTAGGAGCAAAATAAGCTGTGAGAAGGACAACTGCTAATGAAACAGTAATGTTTAAAAAAGAGATCACATGCTCATTGTGTATCTATTTCGTGTCGTTCCTGTTTCTTTGTTTAACGTGGTCAGGCAAGAGAGAGGAAATAGACAACGCTGAAGCTGAGATTAGTCTTGGAAAGCCACACCAAAAAGTGAGTTTTGAAAGAAGGTGTTTGGAGGTCTAAAAAGGGCACCTAGCACATAGGAAGAAAGGGATTTGTGTGGAAATCTGTAACTTCTTGATGATCTGGTGTGTTAACCAGTCGTCAAAATTTTGCTATTATGGTTTGATATCAGCAGATTCCCTTGATGTAATTACACTCAATATGCATCAAGACTATGTGTTTTTCATGAATTTGTGTTATCCTGAGAATCCTGCCCACATTCCAGTTTGGATCATTACATGCTGTATTAGCTATATCTAGCTAAATCCCCATTTAAAGTGTGTATAGGGTTCTTCACTTCTTGACCTAAACTGTAATATACTTTGTACTTTTAAATAGCTATAGTGTTCTACCTCAGATGAGGTTGTATTGACGTGTTGGATGAAGTGAGCCCTATATAATCCATCAAGCTCCTTAGGAGTCCACAGTAACTTGCAGGCAGCAAAAAATATTACAGGATGGATTACATTTTGGTATCCTATTTTAGATGCTCATAATTTGTCCTAAAAACCTTTCCATGTTTCATCTAATCAAAAGATAATGCTCATCTCTTTTGTGGTTTGGCCAAGGGCTAAAGAAGACAGGTAGTCCTTTCCCATTTTAAGAAATACTAATTTTTTTAGTAATAGAGAGGTAGCCGTGTTAGTCTGATCTTGCTAAAACAAAAGGAAAAACTATGTAGCACTTTAAAGACTAACAAGATGGTTTAATAGGGGATGAGCTTTTGTGGGTCAGACGCACTTCCTCAGATCATATGCTTATAACACAAAGGGCTCTATTTGGAAACTTTTGATGAAAGTCTTTCTTAGTAAAGGGAGTTTAGCAGCTCAGCAAGGTTTGGGAGGAACAAATTTAGTAACAAAACTTTTCTGAGTTACCGAAATATTTGTAAACATGCTCAGTGGGCTAGCAGTCTTAATCTTGCCTCTCCCATTTGTGACTTACCATACAAAAATAGGGCGAACTGTGTATTCTCTCTTTAATTATTATAAATATAGGGACAGGTGATATTAGTGGGAGAACTTGCATGAGGGGAAATTGTCACTACAGGAGGCCCCCGACTTGCGACCATCTGAGTTCTGACCCCCGGCACTTACAACCATTTTTGTAAGTGCAGAAGGGGCTGGAAACCCCCAACTTACATCCTCGGCCTGCATTTACGACAGCGCACAGCACTTACCGTAAATGTGGGTTCAAGTTATGACACCCCCAACTTGTGATGCTTCCCTCGGAACCAATCGCATTGCAAGTCAGGGGGCCTCCTGTATATCAGAACAAATGCAGCAAAACCCAAAAATTGTATCATCAGTAGATGGGAAGTAACTGGTTTTTTAAAAAAGTAGATTGCACTGTTTTTGCAAAATTTTGTGGCATTTTGTAATTGTTTCAGTTAATTTAAAGGTATGTACATTCCAGCTTCTTCCTTTATAGCACATCTCCCCATACTGTTTCCATTTACATTCTTGTGAAACTTATTTTACCCATATAGAACAGGTTCATATATTAGGTATAACCTAAGATTTTAATGTGTCAGTTCCTCTCACTGCAAGTTTTTCAAAACACTTAAGTATTTGACTCTAGAAAGCCCAACTGTATTTGATTGTTTAAACTTTACCCACATTGTTATATGCTGTACAGCAAGAAGGAAAGTATGCATGAAAACAAAGTCTATTGTAAGTGAAGTAAAAATCTACTTACATTTCAACAAGTAGTGCTTGGTGACTCAGTAATCTTGTTTCATTCAGTTTTGTGCTTGAAGGGAAACTTAGTGTCCCCTTTTGGGGAGGAGATGGGTCAGGAAGGAGACTGTCTGATTTGTCTCCTGGGGTTTGTTTGCATGGTGGTATATTTGCCTTCCTTTGGCACACATGGTTTTTGGAAAAGTGAAATGAAGATTAATTTGACGTATATAGGCTACATGTGGAAGGAGAGGCCATGAAACAGATCCAGACACAAAGGACTCAGGCCAGCGTTAGGTCCTACAGTTCTGATCCTTCAAAAATAATTATTTTCTTTTCCCCACTTTAGGAGACGTTGATCCAGCAGCAAGTGTCATTTCATTAGGTCCTGTATCTCTGATGTTGTGGATAGTGGAATCCTCCAGCAATTAAATGAGAGCCGTGGACACATCTCAGCATGTCAGTCTAGAGTTCAGAATCGAAACCTGGGACAGGCTGGAGCCGTGGGGAAGAAACACCAGCCTCCACTAAAAACAGAACAAGTGGAAGCTTCCAAGTCATGGCCTACAAAAAAAAGCATTTTGTTACAGGAACCGTGTGAGGGTTAATCTTCTCATGAGAATGGAAGTAAATAAATGAGATGGTTAACTTGACCAGTGAGCAGTTCAGTTACAACGAAGAGCAATTAAAAATAAGATGGATTACACTGGAATGGAAAGGGTTTTGATGGCTCAATGTGGGGGAAAAACTAAGAAAGTTCTAAACCCAGTGGGAGTTATATTATCTCTGAATAGAGCATTCTGTGGCAGAAGAATATTCATTTGGGGGCTTCAAGTCTGCAGTAGAAAAGTGTAGAGCAAGCAGTAAAATCTTATTACAAACCCTGATATGTAGGACGATGAAATTATGATCAATTACCAAACATCAGATACTCCACAGAGGGAAGGCTTTTGTTTTTTAAAAGGAATAGATGGGAGGGGGAAAATCGAACCGAGCCAAGGAGTTAAAATTGCCTGTTAAGGTTAAAAACAAAATGTGAAGTTTATTAACACAGTGTTTACCCAAATTGCATAGAACAGCCTGACACCAGCCTAAGAACAGGGATATAGTTGAGCCCATTGTAAGTATCATTGAAAACCAAAATGTGCCAGTCAGCATGACAGAAGGACATCAAGGAGCAAATCCAAATGTTTTGTTGACCTTCACAGGTAAATAAGCCTTTGTGTCTAAAAAAGAGAGGAAGAAAAAGTCTGGAAATAAATAGAATTTTTATTTTATTTTTTCTAGGTAGAAATGAGGTTTCTTGGTCCATTTCTGGCAATCTGTTATTTATTAGTATAGTTGTGGTTTTTTGTTCATTTTCAGGTAGGTGTAGTACATTCAGTTAGAGTACTTCTGTATGCTACTACTCAATTAAATCTTTTTTTTCTAGCTCTTCTAAAATTCTACCACTGGTTTGGTTTATGCATGTAGAATAAAAAGACTTGTAAAATTGTAACATTTCACACAGAAATGCCGCCCGATCTTCACCAGCTTCAGAAATCTGACCTTTGCCGATGCTGCAATAAAGTGTTGTAATTTAGAATTAGTGTCTGTCTCTCTTCAAGTTCATTTTGAAGTGAATGATTATCAGAAATGATCATACTAATACGTTATGTACTGTGTGCCCTTGAGAATATTTTTAGCCATTTCATTTCTTTAAATGTCATAAGGAGTATATGCATTGTACAAACATGAGATGGTTCTTGCTCCCAACAAGCTGAAAAACTAAATCAAGCACAGATAATGAGATACAGTCTTCATTCATACAGCCTGAATTTCCTCTGGAAACTCTCTGTCCTCTCCTCACTCCTAATCAGTGTTCCCTCTAAGATTTTCTATCTGTGAGCAGACTGAGTTTTATCATGTGCACCAATATTAACGTCACATACACTTGTTCGGATATTTACAAATTGTAAATTGTTCAGTAAGAAAAAAATACTAAAAAAAGGGATAATTAACAAGGCTCATGACCCTGCACCCACCCACCCTGAAAACCACCCAGCTTGGTATATTATTCTGCTATAAGATGTCTCTGTTGACTGTGCTGAGTTCCGGGCAGGGTGAATTGCCTGGCGAACAAAGGCCAAGAGGCTTGACTCTCTAGCTGTGTACAAGCTGTTTTGTGTATATAACTGTGGCCATTTTCTTTAATAAATGTCTCCTTCTTAAGCAGGATAGATATGAAACTATGCTGGTCTAAACCCACTATTTTAGTATCCAAACAAAGTTGGAATTAGAGCTATGTTATTGCATGATTACTCACTGCACTGTTAGATCCATTCATTCAAAGTTAATTTTACTGAACTTGTAGCTCATGTGATTTTCTTTTTTCATAAAATCAAGTTGAAATTATTTTAGTAATAATAAAGTATCAGGAATAACATTCTCATGGTAAGATCTATTAGACTAGAATGTATCACACACAATTGGCAGGACAGATCTGGCCCATTTGATATATCTATTTGGCCTCCATGGTATACCCAGATTTTGCAGAATCAAAGCTTTCCTTTATAAAAAAAAAAAAAACTTGTGTTTTGCAAATAAAATTATCCAAATGTGAGCCAGTTAGCACTTTATCAGTTTGTTTCTTTCTGAGCCTGCTGGGGACCTTGTAACAAAGACCTTGAGAGGCATGAACGCCCCTTTTAATTGCATGGGGATATTAACTTCAAAGAGTAATGAGATTTTAAATGTTGTAATTAATCCTTTGCAGTGTTGTTGTGGTCATGTTGGTCCCAGGACATTGGAGATATAAAGTGTGTGAGGTAATATCTTTTATTAAACCAACTTGTGTTTGTGAAGGAGACACGCTTTCGAGCTTACAGTCTAGTCTATAACCCACTAATCCTCCTATGGACTATGATTGCAGTGTCTTGAATAAATGTCTATCAGGGATGGTCTAGACAGTATTTGGTTCTGCCATGAGGGCAGGGGACTGGACTCGATGACCTCTCGATGTCCCTTCCAGTCCTAGTATTCTATGATTCTATGAATAGTCCCTTGCAGCATGTGTTGTAAATTCTTTATTCTAAACGGTCTGCTCCATCTTGTATTTAGTGCTGGCGCCTTGAGCACTTTTCCCAGACCTAATGAAGAATTCTCTGTAAGCTCAAAACTTTGTCTGCTTTATGGCTTCATGAATTTATGACTGCTTTATCTCCGATCGGAGTCTGCAGATGTTACTGATTGAGAACCACCAGTGCTCATATTTCAGTATGAATACAGGACAGTTTGTGTTTGCTATCAGTGAGCTCCAATATAATTCAAACTAATAGTCTCCTAAAAACTGAGCTGAGCTCTCCATTACTAGGAGCATCCAAACTTGGGAAGAGATAAAGCGTTGTATTTGTCCTGTGTGCATGTGATGTTCACCAGCGTGCAGTCTGGATGGTTGAACAGCTGTCCCCCCTCAATTCTCCAACTTGGGAAGAGACCTTTTACATGGCCTTGTTGTAAGAACAAGCACTCCTGCAAAATCACACCCAGGTGAATGATATGAGTATTCTAGCCAGGCACTGCTGACTTACATTGAAACTAGCAAATTCCCAGTCCCAGACCTGTCCCCAGAAACGCGTGCCCTTTTTTACCCAGTTCTCTCTAGGACAGTACGAGCTCATAGACAGTTTGTCAGTTCATGAATTTAAAAAAAAGATACGCACAACCCCTGTTAGCTCAAGTGGAGGGTCCTAAACATTTCAAACCAAACATACTGGCTTAGTTAAAACAATAAAACAAGTATATTAACTACAGAAACATAGATTTTTAAGTGCTTACAAGTAATGAGGCAAAGTCAGAATTGGTTACAAAGAAATAAAAAGTAAAACAAAGTAAGACCTATTTAACAAAGCTAATTGAATGTAAAGCAACAGAGTTTCTCTTGCCATATGTTCACAGCAGTCTGGCTGGATCTTTCACTGTGGAGTTTCCCCCAGTTCAATTCCCTGCTTTTGTCTTTCAAACCTTGTTAATGCGATGAAGAGAGATGAGGGGAGCGAGGTGATTTGTGCCTTGTGTTGTCCCTTCTTAAAGCATTTCTTTTCTGTCAGAATCATCACTAGTTGGGTTCAAGTGACAGCAAGTCACTCTTAATTTTTCACAGTCTCTTTCACTATGCAGACAGCTGGCTGAGCTGCTGGTCATTTCTTTATCTCTAAGGCACTGGTCTAGGCTGCTTCCTCAGATTTGGAATATGTCTTAGGAACACGATACAGAAGAATTGTATAACCACATACAATATCGCCAGATATATTTTACCAGGAAAATATTTAGCAAGTTATGAATTTTCAAAGGATACCTACTTTAGAAGGTCACAAAATCCATTGTAGCCTTGTAAAAAGTATGAATATGATGGTACAGTACATAGGCACTGAATTTTATTTTCCCTGGGGGTGCTCTGCCCTGGGATCCCATCTCCATTCCACCTAAGATGGTGCCCTTGCTCCCCCTCTTCCTGCCTATGGCCCCTACCCATCAACCACTTTCTGCTCTCAACCCTCCCCAAACCACCAACAGCTGCTGTCGCCACTTCCCATGTGGCAGCTCAGGTCCTGGCTGCCAGAGCAGCCACTGCCACCTGTTATGTGGTGGCTTGGGCCTCGGCCAACTAGTTCCCACTGCTGCCCACCGTGTGGTGGTTCAGGCCCCAACCCCATCCACTGGAGCAGCTGCCTCTCTCTGCAATGTGGCAGCTCTGTCCCTGGCTTCCAGAGCCCCCGCCGCTACCCACCACACAGCAGCTTGGCCCTGGCCATAGGAGCAGCAGCCATCACCTGCCATGTGGTGGCTAAGGATCCAGCTGGCAGAGCAGCTGCCACCCGCCCATCATGCAGCCCACCCTGGCCGCAGCTCCAGCCCTAGGGAAGGACTGAAGCTGAGGCCAGAGCCGTGTGGTGGCTGCTCAGCTGCTGCTGGTGCAGAGCCGCCACCCCACATACGGCTCTGCCCCGGAGCAGCCGAGCAGCCGTTGTACGGCCCTGCCGAGGGGGTGAGTGGGCCTCAAATTCTTGGTGTGCGCCCACGCAGCTTAGAGGGAACCCTCCTCCTAATCTATTTGTAGAGCTTTGCATGGATATAATGTTTTGTATTTGCATCTGTATCTGCAAAAATGAGCCATTGATAGCCGCCTCTGCAGGTGTGGATACCCGCAGTTATAAAGTGGATATCCGCACATTTGCAGGGTTGTAGATATAAAACTTGTATCAGTCTATGAAAAATTGGCCACTGATATCTGCATTCATATCCGTGGATACAGATACATGTGGATATAAAGCAGATATCTGAATTTGTAGGGCTCTCTACTTACGTTAGAGGGATGTCGTTTTTTTTCAATTTCCTTGTGGAGAGGTTAATCAGTTTTTCAGATCTGTATATTGACTGAACACAATCCTCAGAGTACTGATTACAATTATATATCAAGTTGGTAAAATATTAACAACTTACTCTCCAAAGATACTGAAAAATTCGAGTAAGGAAGAGCAACAAAGTTAGGTTGATTGTGCAAAGCTATGAAGAAAGGCTAAAATAAAGAAATTACAGATAGTGCTAGGGATTAGCTTGCCTGTCATTTCCAAATAAGAGGTTCTTATTTTCAATAGCTTATAGAGATATTAAAAATTATGTATTAGAGTAACCATGTAACCACTGAAAATCTCAGCAGTTACTTGGTTACCCGCACTGTGGGCTCTGCAGTATAAAGCAGCTAAGCATGGTTAAACAGTCATTTACACTCAAACAATCCATAGCTGCTTATAATTTTGTGAAGCTTTCATTCGTTCAGTCTGGAGTTTTCCATTTCCGATATCTACCTCAGGCTGAATATTTTGGGGAAGTTAAAGGAAAAAATAGTTTCAGACATTTCTGAGAATATAGTTGGGGAAAATACATTGTACGAACTTTTTTTTTAATATGAGCAAAACATTTGTGAGAAGTTTGTGCCTTCAAACTTTGAACCAGGGGTTTTAGATTTGGCATGGAGAGTTGCATAGGTGTCAGGAATGTCTCCTCCCCATATGCTCAGTAGAGTCCTGTTAATTTAGTCTCTAAATTTTGAAAATTCCATCAGTACTGTACCGCATGGCTGCAGGAATAGAGCAGGACTTTCCATGAAATTGCTGGACTCAGCTGTCAAGGCTGCTGTACTCCCCTCGAGTCTCAATGCTCCCCATCCTGGTGTCCAGGCAGCCTGATTCACGTGCAGAGCGATAATGAATGTGAAGGGAGAGAAAGATTCAGTGTGAAAGTCAAATGGAGAAGCAAAGGACTTGAAGGAAAGGGGTTGGAGCAGGAGTGGCAAGCAGGTATGTGCAAGGGCAGATGGGAAGAAGTGAAGTAGAGGCATGAAAAATTTGTATCCATATCTGTATCTGCAGAAATGAGCAGCAGATATCTGCACCCACACCAGCGGATGCGAATACCCATTAGGGATGTGACTATCCGATAAGCAAAAGCTTTCAGAAACAGGCCGCGAGGAGGGGATGCTGGGGGCAGCCAGCTTAAAAGCCGGTTCCCCCCCAGCTCCGTGGGAGGGGGCAGAGGTGCAGCAGTGGTGTTCCACCTTTGAAATGTACAAGAGTCCCCACTGGGGCTCTTGTGCTTTTGAAAGCAGAAGCACCATGTGGAACTCGGGGCCAGCGGGGGACTTTTAAGTCTTTGAAATGTACTAAAGTACCTGCTGAGGCTCTTGCACATTTCAAAGTGGAAGCGCTGCATGGAGCCTGGGGTTAGCAGGCTGGCCCTAGACTCCACGTGGTGTTTCAATCTTTGAAATGCACAATAGCCTGGGCTGAGCGGACTTTTGCTACATTTCAAAGCAGAAGTGCCTTTCTTGACTGATCTAACAGTCAATGTAAATTCCATCGACTATTGAATTAGTTGATCTAATTTTAACATCCCTAATACCCACAGGGATGTAAAGCGGATATCTGTGGATTTGCAGGATTCTAAACTAAACAAAAGTTTTTAGCGATAGGGGAGCAGGAGGGACCCTACATGTGATTTCCCCCATGTGGCTCTACCCTCAGCCTGGGATTCCTACGCTCCTCCCCTTTAGTCTTTCCTCATCCTATATTGTCTGGTGGCAGTATGGAGGAGCAGAGAATGGAGCAGAACTCCTAGCTCCTCTGACTGCCCTTATACAGAGCTGCTGCTTCTGTGTACAGGACTGGGGAGCTGGGGCTGGCAACTGTGCTTTTCTCACAGAGAAGGGCAGCGGAGAAAGAGACAGAAGTTAGGAACAAGGAGAGGATATTTGTTGCAGCTAGAGTGGTATCAGTAATGAGGATGTGTGTCTCATGGGACTGCAAAATCCCTTACACATGGGTTTCTGAAGAGCCATCACATATATATGATAATTGCTTACACAGTCACACAGAAGATAGAGCTAAGTAAAAAGCTTGGTAGATGGATTTACTTACTACATAGTATCCATACCAAGTGACACAAGTCTCCCCACCGCACCCTTCCATACACTGAACATGTACATTGAGTAAGTGAATGAGTAATGAAAACAATGTGAAACCAAAACTTCTTGATGAGGAATAATCTCTGCATATCTTGCATTTCCCTTTGAACAGCTGGCATCCTTAGGAATTTGTTCACACATAATTTCTTCCATCCTTCAAGAGAGACTCAGATAAGATATGACACTTGACTGTCACCTCCCAGAACTTGGTGCTAAATATATATTTCTAGCCAGACTTGGGTAGTTCTGAACCTAGAAATAGGAAGTTATTTGGGAAGATATCAAACAACCCCATTCATGTCAAAACATTTACTCATATTTAAATTGTGAACTTTAAAAATATCAAGCCCATGCTAGAGGGGAAAAGGTGGTGACTTAAAAAAGACATTTTTGATTCAGCTATAATTGAATAATATAGTGTCATTCAAAACTTTCCTTCTTTCCCTTCCCTTAAGTGAGTCAAAGGGCAATGAATGAAAATCTTGTAGGACGAAAAAGAATGGAAGGTGTTACTATTGTTCATTTATCGTTGGTTCTGTTACAGTACTTGTAAGAAAGGTATGTCTGTCGTGTCCCTCAGATGTCTGGAGAAGGGCAATGGATTAGCAGTTCTTCATTTTGAAATCATCTCTCTACAGAATGGGTTTTTTAAGCATTAATAAATCTTCCAACATAATTTAAAACTTAATAAGTCTTCCAACATAATTTCTCCTAATGTCTCAACCAGGGCTGGCCTTGGGGAAAATAGTGCCCTGTATGAACTTGTGGTCCCCTGACTCCTGTGGGCATAACACAACCCATTTCCCCTGCATCCAGGAGCTCCCCAATCTCTGAACCCTCATCCTGTTTTCCCTTTACCGCTATCCCCTGCATTGTGCCCCATTTGTTTCTAACCTTTCGTCCACTCTACTCTGCACTGTTTATGCCTCAGTTGGAGTGTTGTGTCCAGTTCTGGGCACCGCATTTCAAGAAAGATGTGGAGAAATTGGAGACGGCCCAGAGAAGAGCAAAAATGATTAAATGTCTAGAAAACATGAGTTAGGAGGGAAGACTGAAGGAACTGGGCTTGTTTAGTTTGAAAAAAAGAAGACTAAGAGGGGGCTTGGTAGCAGTTTTCAGGTATCTGAAAGGGTGTGTCAGGGGGAATAGGGGATTGTTCCCCTTGGCCTTTGATGATAGGACAAGAAGCAATGGGCTTAAACTACTGCAAGGGAAGTTTAATTGGAGATTAGGAAAAACTTCCTAACTGTCAGGGAGGATAAACACTGGGATAAATTGCCTGGGAAGGTTGTGGAATCTCCATCACTGAAGATATTCAAGAGCAGGTTAGACAGACACCTGTCAGGGATGATCTAGACAGTGCTTGGTCCTGCTGTGAGACCAGGGGACTGGACTAGATGACCTCTTGAAGTCCCTTCCAGTTCTAGTGTCCTATGAACCTCCTCACATTGCCCCCTTCATCCCAACCCCTGCACTTTCCTGCCACCTGTGCCCCAACCTCCCGACTTGCAATTTCAACATGCCCCACCACCCTGCCTAGAACTCTCCACCCCCTTTGCCCAGCAAAACCCATTCCCAGTTGCCCCTCACCCTCTGGCTACAGTGCCCTGGAATACTTCTACATGACTCCTGGGACCTAAATCAAATGAGGCTGTGGCTAAGTTGCAACACAATAGGGCTCTGACCCTGTGTCCCAGCTTGACTCAAGCTCAGACCCTCCAGCCCTGCAGGATCCTGCGTTAGCACAATTACAACATGGATGCAAAGGGGTTCGTTAACGTGGAGCCTGGGCTAAAGCATGAGCTTACATTCCCAGTTGCTGATGACTTCCGATGTTTGTGGACAGGCCCACTGATAGGGGGGAGGAGTAAGAGGCAGCTGCCCGATGGCCCAGTGATACAAAAGGGGGCTCCCCGCTGTCATCACCACTGCTGCTGCAGTGACCAGATCCTCAGGTCCTTTAAATTGTTGCTGGAGCCCTGCGTGGTGCGCTCCGGGCGGCACTGAGGGCTGTCTGATGGAGGCACAGCACTCTCCAGATGATGCTGAGGGCTGCCTAGCCTCAGCCCTCTCCTTCCACACAAGGCCCTGCCCCTTCTGGGGGCATGCAACAGACGCTCTCCTTCCCCGCCCCCCGCCTTACCCGGAGGCCTAGCGAGGCTGTCAGCGGTGCTGTTCATGGATGAATACTTTCTGTCACAATGCTAAAAATAGTGTTCTTGAGATGTAAGCCAGCTCTGCACTAGCCATGTTTGCCGGTACAGTGATGGCACTTAGAGAGACGCTTGCGTTTATGCAACACTTTTATATCAGCAAAAACCCAGTGCTTTTGCTGGTGTTGCTCACTCCAGCCAGGGAAAGCTTGGCCAGTCACTCAAGGCTTGGCCATATTATAGACCCCAGATGGCTGGGGAAGGGAGTGGTGGTTTTTCCACACTCTGAGCCAATGTAGCTACGTTGGCAAAGCTTTGTAGTGTAGACTGGGCCCTAGCGTACTCTTAGGTTTTGGAGCCTACATCCAAGATTTACATGACCCAATGAGTTCCTGTCCGTATTATGCATTAAACAGTGTTACACATTCTAACCCTGTTCCCACTGGTACTGATCCCTTTGGGTGGATAGGCTAGTAACAATCCTGAATTGCTTAATTGATGGACTTTCACCTCCTTTTTATCATGGAGTTTCACTCTTTCTAAGCCAGGTCCAATGTGTTGATTGCTTTGGAATGCAGCTTTCATCACTTATCTGGCAAGCAGCATTCCAAGTGTAGTATGAAATCTATTTCCACACAACCTTTCACCTTGTTGCACTTTATAACTATTACAAATATTTTAATATATATGTTAAGGCAGCTCATAATCTGCACTGATAGATGTCCTATCTCATACTGGCACAGTGTATCTAAGGTCTAATCTACACACGGTTTTGTTCTGGTGTCACTAGTTTAGTTAAGACTGTGATTATGATGGAACTAGGTGTAGCAGTACAATCCCTAGGGTATGTCTACAGTGGGAAATTGTTTTGAAATAACTAAATTTGAAATAACTGCCAAAATAACGATTTCAAAATAAGCTTATTCCCCAAGGAAAGCCCAAATACAGACTTTGAAATAACCAGCCTGTTATTTTGAAAGAATGGGCTTGGTAGTGTGGACACTCTGCTTATTATTTCAAAATAAGGGGGTTATTTCAAAATAACTCCATAGTGTAGACCAGGGTCTAGTGTGGATGAGGTTATACTTGGATTGATTATTCCCCATCCCATATGTGAACAGCTTTAGAAGTATATTGGTCCAACTGCCTCGTTATAGTGATATAACTCCATCCAGGGGTGGGGTTGTACTGCTTTATTATATTGGCTGGTTAAAATGCATGTGGACAAAGCCTACATTAGGGGCTTGCACATCCCTGGAGTGAATTTCCCTAATGTGGGAAAGGCCTAAGTACTCGTCAAAGCAGGGAAAACTATTGGCATAATTATAGCAGTACAATTACACCACTATAATTACACCAATAAAACCATAATTACACCAGTAGCTGTCTCTGTGTAAAGAAGTCCTGAGACCAACCATTTCAAGTGTCCACCCACAAGCAGACTGTCGCTCTCACGCAGAGTCCCACTGAGGTTCTGTACAAATGGAGGAGTCAGCCCGTTACAGATTGGCCTCGTGGCAGATGCTTCATTTCTGAGTGACCAACTTGGGACACCCCTATAAGAGTGCTGAGGTCCTTCAGTCAGTGCCCTTTGATTTTACTTCACCACAGGAAAAAAGGCACCAAAACACCCACTCTAATCACTTCTGATTTTCGCAGTGTTTTATTCCTGCCCTACCCCCACCTGCATTAGGCCAAAGGAAGAGTCAGTATAAATTCGACAACTAAACTTTGTTTTCTCAGAATTCTCTGGGAGAGCTCTCCATAGACTCACGGTCCAGGCTGGCATTCTGCTCTGTTCACAAGTGGTCCCTCCCCTTCGGGTTATGTAATCACCCGTTAGTCACTTAAAGCATTCATTCTAGTCAGTTTGAGTTGGCCTTATTTCATCTCCAAGAAAAAAAACACACAACAGTGACAAAAATGTGGCAGCGCAAGTTCATCTCATAATTGCACCAGTGTCTGACTATGACTCAACAGCAAAGCCAGGAGAAAATAACTCTGCAAGCCTGGCCCATCAGCAGAACATCTCATTCCTGAACTCCCACTGAGCACTGTGTGACTGCTGCCCACTACCCGCTACTGGACTTCTAGTAACATTCTATTGACATCCCAGGACATACCAGGCACCCGGTGCATGGTTCAGCAGGTTTATAATGGTTCAGTCAGTGACATCTGTGCATAAAAAATGTGTTTGCAGAAACACTCATTGTGTTCTGTGCTCTCGTGAACTTGTGACTAAATGACCCTACCTGAACAGCAATGTAAAAAATGACGCAGGAGAATTCCTCTGGGTCTTGTGAATCTTTGAGGAATATAAGCTACTTCCTATAGTCGTGCTAGTGTCTTGTTGCAGCTTTTGGAGTGGATTGTTGGCATGGAGCTGCAAAAATGCTCTCATCTTTTACTGGAACCAAATAGAAAAAATTTGAAGTGTCTTTAAACTATTTTATATTCTTTCCTGCATTGGCATGGAAATGATTTAGCTAAACTGTGGATTCTTTTTATTTCTAGGACGAAATCCTGACGCCATCGAAGTCAATCCCAAAATTAATTATTGACTTCAATGGGCCATGATTTCACTCATGATATATAAGGTGGTCACTATATGCCACCATTTATTCTAGGAACACATCACAGGCAATACTTATGCAGCTTCATACCATACTTGTGAAGTATGTAGTGGATCAGAAAGGATCACATTACTCACCATGAAATGCAGCCACCTCTGATGTGGAAGGTGGCAACTATTTTGAATGCAGAGCAGTTGAATCTCTCATGTGTCTCTTGTTAAACTGAATGTCTCATTATTATTCCAGCATCCAAAGTTTCTTAAGTGTGTTGTTGTAATATATGACCTCACATTTAATACAATGCAGGTTCATAAAGGCTGGATAAAGGTCAGAAAGCAATCTCGGGAAGTACATCAACTCACAAAGCATTTGCCAAGGGTCCTTCAGACCCTGTATTTGGTACAATTATTAAAATAATATGTCATAGTTATATACTTGTATCATCGTAGGTGGTGTTAGCTACCAGCCCTGTGTTCTTGGAAACAGTGACATTCATGGAAAACCATCCCCACTTCCCCTAGGCCTCTGCTAGAATCAGACAAAGCAAGGAAAAGCCAGGGGAAGACACACCTAAACTAATTAAGGAAACACCTCAGCCTCATCTGCATTAAAGATAGAACAGAAGAACATCTCATTAGCATACAGAATGGAGACCAGCTCTTCCAAGGCAGGAACCGCAATGAACTATGGGATACCAAAGGCAGAGAAGCACTGCCTGATGGGAAATCTCTGCTCCAGATGCTAATGAACCTAGGCCTGCTCACACCCAAATTAGTCATTATCAGACCAATTCTAGTAACGATCCTATTGACATCCAAAATACTGAAACTGCCTAGTTGCATTGTGAGCTCGTTCAAGGAACATCACCCATAACCAGGGGTGATCAGTCTCTATTGTCTCTCCTCTTTCTCTTTGAACTATTGTCCTATCCCTACAAAAACTTCTATCCTTGCCCCAAGAAAAACTGGTCTGATACCTGGATTTAAACTGCATCAGTTCCATTGAGACTTCTTCATCTCCTGTCTGATCGTGTTGAGGGCTCTGCTCTGCTTGTCTCCTGCCCTCTGGTCCCCCGGCTACCATCATCATCTGGGAACCCCAATCAGTGCAAGCTCCATGGAGTGGTGAGGTCTCTCTCTCCCTCCCACTAGCTATGTATCTCTAAGAAGCCTAGCCTCCTGACTCTGCCCTATGTAAACTGTTATATGGTTAGCTAGCCCTAACATTTGTAATCAGTTCCAATTTAGATTTAATATTGTAACTGTTTTGTGTGTTTGGCTCCCTAAGTATATAATAGGTAACTTTCAGGCTACATCTAGAATGGCATGATTTTCCGGAAATACTTTTAACGGAAAAGTTTCCGTTAAAAGCATTTTCGGAACAGAACGTCTAGATTGGCATGGACGCTTTTCCGCAAAAAAGCCCCGATTGCCATTTTCACGATCGGGGCTTTTTTGTGGAAAATAAATCTGAGCTGTCTACACTGACCCTTTTGCACAAAAGATTTGCTCAAAAGAACTTTTGCCCGAACGGGAGCAGCATAGTATTTCCACAAAAGCACTGACAATCTTACATGAGATCGTCAGTGCTTTTGTGGACATTCAAGCGGCCAGTGTAGACAGCTGGCAAGTTTTTCCGGAAAAGTGGCTGATTTTCCGGAAAAACTGGCCAGTCTAGACACAGCCTCATTGTTAAGCTGGTTGCTTCTCTCTTTCTTTCTCTTTCGCTTACTCTTCCTCGGGGAGTGTTGTTTTGGCTTCCCCATTCGCTCTGCAACAACGCTTCTTGTACCCAAACTAAAGATCTCTGTAGTGCCAAAATCCTGTGGGGTTTACTAGTGAATGACTGTGGTGTGAAAGTGGGGATTAGGGGGGTGCTGAACCTGGGGGCATATGAGGATGGCAGCTTAAAGTGCTGTTTAATCCAGCCCACTGAGTCCAAAAGCACATGAGGGTACTGCATGGCATTACTGTTAAACTCAGCCTGCTGAGTCCAGGGACATATGAGGGATCAGCTTATGAGTGCTGATTACCCAGTACTCTCAGATGTGGTCTGTTAGTGGGTGTGAGTGTCTGTGTGTGTTACTAAGGTGGGAAGAACCTCATCCTGATGAACCTAATTTCTGCAGGAGAGCTCCAGTAGGAGGGGGAATTGGCAGCAGGGAGAATTCAGCTCCATATGAGAGCACAAGTAAGCACAAACAGCACACTGATAGAATTGTTAACCTCCCACCAGTCCCATAAGAGTAACCCTAATAAATGAACATACCCCAGAGTATTGGGCAAATCTGGTAACACCATGGGCTATGGGTGACATAGGCAAGGGAAGGCATTGCTTTCCCAAAACTGTGTACGCTCCTGCCTGGTCTTCTGGCTGCTTGGGAGGGATAGAGCCACAGGGTGGCTGCCTGGCCCCTCTGGCTGTCCAGGAAAGATCAAGCTGCAGTGCAGTTTCCCAGGTCTCTGGCTGCCAGGTGCTCCAGCTAACTAGGAAGCGGGGGGCTGCGCGCCATCCGCTGGGATGGGGGAGACCTTGGAGGCTGGGGATGTTTAGGGGCTGGTGCCATTAACTTGGGGTGGGGACTAGGTGTGGCTCCTTGGGGGAGGATGCAGAAGGGGTGGGGCCTAGGGAGGAAGGACAGGGGCTCGTTTTCCCCAGCTGGGTATTCACCCACCGCCCATGGATGTAGCCTCTAAATGGTTACTTATGTGAATGGAATCCGAGAGCAAACTGGTAGACTTGACCCCCAAGTTAACCAGGTCGGGGGAGGTGTACTTTACTGCATCTTCAGCTTTTTGCTTTTCTCTCTTATGGCAAGCTCTGCTTGGTGAGGGGAGAAGGATGGATTTTTCCCCCTTTTGAAGTATTCTGGTGGGAAAGCTTTTTCCAAAAGGAAAAACATGAAGCTAACTTGGTCAGACTGGATTCTTTTAATCCCCTCTGGGAATTCAGTAAGGGTGTACCACGAATGTTTTAGTTCCTCCTATCTCCTGCAGCAGCCCTTCTTCTCCGTCAGAAAGATGATGCACATGAACCCATGACTCGGCTTTTGTGTCCACCAACTCTTCCATGCTAAAGGGGACATCAGAGAGGTGGAACAGTTGGGAAGCTTGGAAGTGAAATGAGGTATGTGTAGGTACTGGTGGGTGAGATGTGCCTTGGCCTATTGGAGATAATCATTAGCATTTGGTTTTAACTGAATTAAAAATGAAACCCCCTCTTGTAGGTAACTGACATATACAAAGCCAGTGGGATGAGTTTCCCATATCACCAGTAACGTGATACTTATAGCAAGCGAGATTTTCTTCTCTCTCATGATGTCTAAAGCAAAGCTTATGAATTTATTCCTAGGGTATACAGTATCGGCGCATACTCTTCACTCCAAAAAACATATTCCAAGCTCAATCTCGCTAGATGATCTCTCTTACCACGAATGGAAAATTAACCCTAATCAGGTTTAAACCTATTTAGGAAGACAGGAAATATACAGAAGTAATTAAGTTTGTCAGAAAGCCTGTGGAACATACTGATGACCCAGTTCTCTTCCTGCCCCGCCCCGCCCCCTCGCTGTTCCTTGTCAATTGGAAATAGAAATGTGCTGATTCCTAATAATTTCCCTCTAGCTGTGACAGCTTCTATGAAATACTCTTCTTCCCCTCTGTGGCGTGTCACTTCAGTAAAATGAGGGGTTTATCTGTGTTGTCTAATCAGGGTAAATAACTCATTCTTATGACTGGACAATTGGAAAAAGGCAAATGTAGTGCCCATCTTTTAAAAAGGGAAGGAGGAGAATTCAGGGAACTTCAGACCAGTCAGCCTCACCTCAGTCCCTGAAATAAATCATGGAGGGGATCCTCAAGGAATCCACTTTGAAGCACTTGGGAGAGAGGAAAGTGATCAGGAATAGTCAACATGGATTCACCATGGGCAAGTCATGCCTGACCAACTGATATAATGAGGTCACTGGCTCTGTGGATGTGGAGGAGGCGGTGGACGTCATATACCTGGACTTAAAGCTTTTGATATGGTCTCCCACAGTATTCTTGCCAGCAAGTTAAATGCGTATGGATTGAATAAATGGACTGTAAGGTGGATAGAAAGCTGGCTAGATCATCGGGCTCAATGAGTAGTGATCAATGGCTCGATGTCTGGTTGGCAGTCGGTATCAAGCAGAGTGCCCCAGTGGTCGGTTCTGGGGACAGTTTTGTGAAACATCTTCATTAATGACCTGGATGAGGGGATGGATTGCACGCTCAGCAAGTTTGTGGATGACACTAAGCTAGGGGGAGAGGTAGATATGTTGGAAGGTAGGGAAAGGGTCCAGAGTGACCTAGACAATTTGGAGGATTGAGCCAAAAGAAATCTGATGAGGTTCAACAAGGACAAGTGTAGAGTCCTGCACTTGGGACGGAAGAATCCCAAACATTGTTACAGGCTGGGGACTGACTGGCTAAGCAGCAGTTCAGCAGAAAAGGACCTGGGGATTACAGTGGATAAGAAGCTGGATGAGTCAACAGTGTGCCCTTGTAGCCAAAAGGCTAATGGCATATTGGGCTGCATTATGAAGAGCATTGCCAGCAGATCTGGGGAAGTGGTTATTCCCCTTTATTTGGTACTGGTGAGGCCACAACTGGAGTATTGCATCCAATTCTGGGCCCCATTACAGAAAGGATGTGGGTGCATCGGAGAGAGGCCAGTGGAAGGCAACAAAAATGATTAGTGGGCTGGAGCATGTGATTTACGAGGAGAGACTGAAGAATTTGGGCTTATTTAGTCTACGAAACAGAAGAGTGAGGGGGGATTTGATAGCAGCCTTCAACTACTGAAGGGAGGTTCCAAGGAGGATTAAGAGAGGCTATTCTCAGTGGTGACAGCTGACAGAACAAGGAGCAATGGTCTCAAGTTGCAGTGGGGGAGGTCTAGGTTAGTTTTTTTCTAATCTCCATTTCCCTAGGAGGGTGGTGAAGCACTGGGATGGGTTCCCTAGGGAGGTGGTGGAATCTCCATTCCTAGAGGTTTTTCGGTCCTGGCTTGACAAAGCCCTGGCTGGGATGATTTAGTTGGGGTTGGTCCTGCTTTGGGCAGGGGGTTGGACTCAATGACCTCCTGAAGTCTCTTCCAACCCTAGGATTCTATGATTGCCTGGCCATATGGGAGAACATGACTTCAGGTGCTCAAAGCCTTAGGCAGGTAACAAAATATTTCCCTTTAGCATATGGAGAAACTGAGGCATGGAGTGGTTAAGAGACTTGCTCAAGATTGCATAGGAAGCCAGTGGCACAGCTGAGAGCAAGGCTGGCATTGTTTCTATTAGGACTTCATTTCCTAGCCATGTGGTCACTGTATTCAGGGAACTTCATCATTCAGCTAGATTCACTGCCATCACCTGCTGTCGCCGCTCCACTGGGTTCTTGCAAGAAGTTGATGACACTACAATGAGACGATGCTAAGAAAAATAATGCCCTCTTATTTCATGCCTCCGACACTGTGGGCGTGTGCTTTATCTCCGTGTCATTCATTCCAGGGGTGGGTCATGCTATCTGAAGGTCAATTGTGAACATTAGCACCCTGGAGGGTGATCACAAGTGCTGGTGCTACCCACAGATCATCTAGTGACAAGTGCTAACCTGAGGCTTCCTTAGGAGCAATGGGAGCACTCCATTACGGGTAGTTATCGTAAGGTCTGATTAGCTGGGATAGAATCGGAGAAGAGGGTACCACTGAAATGAATTGCAGTTTAACAAACTTCTAGCTTGTCATTATGGCAGCTAAATTTGGATGTTTAATAACAGCATTAGGTGTCTTTGGTGCTGCTTGCTGCCTGCATGGGTCGAAACCAGTATGCGCCGATGAATCAACTCCACAGAGGCCGATCTTCACACATCGAATGCAAACACATGTTTAGTGGGGAGTCTATACTCTGCTGATGTAGGCCATGAAGTACTTAGTGCTAGATTCAGAATTTACTTTCAAATGAGACTTAACCCCACCAAATAACACCCTTAATCACGTATATTGATCCTAGCGAGAGTAGGTGGGGGAGGTCATATATTTTATTGGACCCACTTCTACTGGTAAAAGAGACAAGCATTCAAGCTCACACAGAGTTGAAAAAGAGCTCTGTGTAAGCTCATAAAGCTTGTCAGGCTGCTCCGGCAACTAACAGTGGGGCCACTAAAAATATGACCTCACACACTTTGTCTCTCGATCAGCACAGCTTACAACACCTCTGCAAAGACACGTGATCAGACAGAAATTGTCGTGACCCAGCAGACCAGGACTGCGGCGCCTGTGTGAGCCCTTCCCGTTAGCTCAAAAAGGGAAGGTATGAGAACCGCTTGATGCCAGTGCAGCAAGAACTGAAGCAAAACCCGTGGGCTAAGGTAAGTACTCCTTCACATACTCAAAGCTTCTTCCATGGCCAAGACCAAACCAAGGGGGGGGGTATGACCTGGGGTGCCCCCCCCTCAGTGTCCCAGGCACAATGCCTGGGACAATCATGCCCCTGCACAGGCACTGCACTGCCCCTGCCCATACCCCTTTTTGAAGCCCTGCCCTTTTGCCCTCCTCCATGCAATGCGGTCTGGTGAATTCAGGGGGCCTGGTGTGGGGCAGCAGCCAGGTCACCTCCCCCACACACTCGCCATGTGGGTGGCGGGAGCTGGGCTGCTCTATTTTGTCCTGCTGCTCCATGGTGGCGGAAAGTGGAGCTCCCTGGGGCCAGAGCGCGCTGTTCCCCCAGGAGAAGGCAGTGGGATGAGGTGGGGTTGGGCAGAGCGGAGCAGGCTGCTGGGTCGCTCCAGCTCCCGCCACCCCAGTGAATGTGGGGGAGACCGTGTTGCTGCCTCAAGTCAGGCGTCCCATAATCCCACAGGGCCCTCCCATCCGTAGGCTGGTTGGGGCGGCCTTGGCGGGGCCTGGGGCGGCCTCCCTGAATCATCCTATGAACGGGACAGCGCTGCCTGTGGCCATAAGACCCCCTCCCTTGCTGGGGCCAGAATAGCACCGGCCCACCCGCCTCAGCTGTCCCACTGCAGTTGTGTGTCAGCCTGCCCCAGCAGGAGTCCAAGCACTGGGCTACCAGCCAGACGGAGCCTCCATTGGCAGCCTTGGTCCCTGGCAGCCAGCCGAAGGAGAGTGCCTCTAGTTTCAAAGGAGAGGTGCAGTGAGAGCAGGGGCTCTCGGGGCTGGAGGATGCCAGGGTTATGGGAGGCTGAGATATAGCATCACCCATGCACATACTACTGCAGGTTCGGGCAGTTAACCACTTGCTGCACCCTTATTTCAGAGGAAGCTATTTCGGAAGAAAAACTCCGAAATAGCTTCTTTCAAAATAGTGAGAGTACATTGCAAATGCCCATCGAAATAGCACGGCGCTGTTTAGAAACAGAGCGTCCACATGCACTGGAGCCTCAATCGCATTTAAGGCCTCCCCAGAAGCGTTTCAGGCAGGGCATCAGGACGGCAGACACTTCCTGGAGCTGCTGCCTGAGGCTATCTGAGGTTCTTACTCAAAGGGACCCCTTGTACAGTCATGTCTCAGGCTCCTCTCCTTTGCCTACCTTCCGTTCCATGGCCTGCTCTGCAGACACCACAGCACTCCAGCCAGACCTACTGCAAAGCAGTCACCAGCTCCTGGATCTCATCCGGCACCTCCTGGTGCAGTTTTTGCAGGCGGCTCTTGTGGCACTGCAGGAACGGGACCAGCCACTCCCTGCGCAGCACATCTTCACCCCTCTCCATGTGCTGCTCATGCACCCCAACCCCTCCCATCCTCCCCTGCGCACTGTGCACCACCGCTTCTGGCGACGAGACACCTGTTCCGACTGGTGGGACCGGATCGTCATGGAGCGGTGGGACAGCCAGCCATGGCTCCACAACTCCCGTGTGCAGAAGGACACCCTCCAGGAGCTGTGAGAGTGGCTCGCTCCTGCCCTCAGGCGACAGGACACCCACATGCGACCCGCCACCGCTCTCCAGAAGTGGGTCACCATCACACTGTGGAAATGCGCCATGCCGGACAGCTACTGTTCTGTCAGGGACCATGGTTGGCGTGGAGAGAGCGATCATTGGGGTCATGCTCATACAGGTTTGACTCTCTTACTGTGTTAATGGGAGGGTGACCTGCTGGAATGGGGATCTGTAGGAGAGGAGGTGGTGGTGGTAGAAGCTCCCTCCTGGAAGGTTTTTCAGTCTCAGCCTCATAAAGGCCTGCCAGGGGATGGGGTTAGTGGGGGTTGGGCTTGGTGTAAGGGAGAAGAGTGGCTGGCCTCAGGGACCTCCCGAGGGACCTGGCAACCCAGCGATTCCCTGTTTGTCTCCCTCTACAGGTGGTGAGGGCCATTAACACCATCCTACTGACCTAGATCCATCCTCCTGGGTGATGTAGATTCCACTATCAGCAACTTTGCTGCCATGGACGTCCCCAACCGCAGGGGGTGAGGCATTGATGGCCCCCACGCCCCCATCAAGGCCCCCAACCCTCAGGCATCGGACTACATCAACTGGAAGGGGTAATTTTCTATGGTCCTGCAGGCTGTCGTGAACCACCAGGGCCACGTCACAGACATCAATGTCGGGTGGTCAGGGAAGATGGCACGACACCTGCATCTTCTGCAACTCCAGCCTGTTCCAGAAGATGCACACCGGCACATTTTCCCCCAATCACACCATCAGGGTTGGGGATGTGGATATGCCAATGTGCATAGTGGGGGATGCTGCCTACCCCTTGCTCCTGTGGCTTATGAATCCCTACACTGGACACTAGGGCCCCACTAAGGAACAGTTCAACACCAAGCTCAGCAGGGCCTGCATCATGGTGGAGGACACCTTTGGGCATCTCAAAGGGAGGTTCTGCTGCCTTCTCACCTGCCTAGACCTCAGTGAGCAGAACGTCCCACAGATGGTGGCGGTGTGCTGTGTTCTGCACAATATTTGTGAGAACAAGGGGGAAACATTTCTGCCTGGGTGGGGGGAGCAAAGGCCGAGTGGCTCACCAGGGCCTTTGAACAGCCATGCACAGCTGCCCATCCAGCAGGCCCATTGGGGGGCTGTGCACATCCAGGCGGCCCTGAAGGAGAGTTTCAGCCAGGACCAGCTATGAGACAGTCCCCTTGGTCTCCCCATAAGCGGCCTCTGCAGTGCCCCCTGTGCCTTTCTTCCCCCTCCCTTCACCCCCTTCCTCCCTTCTCCGCCTCTGATAAAATAAATCAGACCTTTGTTTTCAAAGAATAAATTGTGTTTTTTATTTGGGGTAAATGTAACTGGGGGCAGGGAGACTGGGGCAAGAACCTGGGAGGGGGGAGCAAGGAGGTGAAAGGTGGAGGAGGGGGAGGAGAAGCTCAAGGATAGAGCTGGGACTGATGCCTGCCTCGGGCGATCCCACCACCTCTTGTGTGGGGCCCTTGGCAGCTACGGTGGGGGTTGGGGGAGGAGCAGGGGAGAAGCCAGAGGACCGGGCAGAGGAGCAGGTGAATAGCTGCTAGACCACTCTATGGCAGCGACCATGCGGTTCATTGCAGCTGTGTGTGTCACACGCATGCTGCAGGCCTCTTGGGCCAGCTCCCGCCAGGTGTTGTGGTGCAGCGCCTGGTCTGCTACCCACTGCTGGTCCTGCCAGTCCAGGCCACGCAGGCAGGTGACGTGTTCCTGTCCCAGGTCCTCACAAGCTCGGCTGCAGCAGGGGCTCCCACAGGGTCGGGAGGCTGGCGCGGGAGGTGTTGCAGGTGCCTTTCTTGCAGCTGGTCCAGCTGTGAAGGACAAAGAGAAGGGCAGTTATCCCCAGAGACAGGGTGCCTGAAACCTAGCCCTCATCTCTGAGCCAACACCGAGAGGTCTCGGGTCCGTGAAGGTGATGTGCTTGGAGCAAGGCCATCTGTGGCCTACACACAGGGCCCTTCCGGTAGGGGCACAGATGTCTCCAGACAGAACCTCACTACTCCCACATCCTGGGGACAAGCAGGCATGGGAAGGTGCCAGCCAGGCTGGGCGTCTGCAGGCAGGAGGGAGGCGATGGGGCAGCTCAGCTTCCCTCCATGCTGTGCCTACGCCGGGATTGACAGTGGCCGTGTCCCACAGGGAGAGGACTTGTATCTCTGCCTGCTGGAGGGGAGGGCGAGGGGAAGGGTGCTGGGGGAGCTGTGTGAGAGCGGCAGATGCCGGTTGCCCGGGAGGGTCCTACTGGGGTCCCCTCCACTTCCTTCCCCTCCCAGCAGGCTCCCCTAGAAGGGGCTCAGTGTCCTTCGCCTCGCTGTGCTTGCCCGGGAGTGGATATTGCCCCAAGTGCGGGCTTGCCTATGTGCCATGTGCGGCACTGCTGTGTGTGTGTCCCTGGTGGAGACTTGTGGTGCGAAGGTGTCCCACCATGGAGTTGGGAGTAAGGCCGGCCTCTCCAGAAACCCTGTGAGCAGGAGCACATGGGTCCCAAGGCAGCCTCATTGCAGCTGTGTGCTCTGACTGGCACTCCACATGCACAGCCCAAGGCAGCCTCATTGCAGCCGTGTGCTCTGACTGGCACTCCACATGCACAGCCCAAGGCAGCCTCATTGCAGCCGTGTGCTCTGACTGGCACTCCACATGCACAGCCCAAGGCAGCCTCATTGCAGCTGTGTGCTCTGACTGGCACTCCACATGCACAGCCCAAGGCAGCCTCATTGCAGCCGTGTGCTCTGACTGGCACTCCACATGCACAGCCCAAGGCAGCCTCATTGCAGCCGTGTGCTCTGACTGGCACTCCACATGCACAGCCCAAGGCAGCCTCATTGCAGCCGTATGCTCTGACTGGCACTCCACATGCACAGCCCAAGGCAGCCTCATTGCAGCCGTGTGCTCTGACTGGCATTCCACATGCACAACCTGCTGCGTGATGCCCAGGCCGAGAAGGCTGAGCCAGGAGCGCGCAGTCTCTCGCCACCCGCTACTTACACCCTCCTCCCTCCCCCGTGTGTGTCTAGGGACAGTCATGGAGCTCACCTGATAGACCTTGCCCTGCATCGTCCAATTCCTGGGCAACATCCTGAGAGGGTGGTACCGGCTCCAAAGACAGGATGAGATCCTAGCTGGCAGGCATTGTGGAATCCATGGCCTGGTCCTGCTCCTGCTCCGCGGCTGCAGGCCTGCCTGCCTTCTGGGAGGGTGACAATGGGCATCTCCCGCCCAACGTCCACAGCAAGCAAAGGAAAGGGCCTGACCCCCCCTCCCAGGATGCAATGGAGCTGGTCATAGTACTGGAAAGTCTGCGGTGCCACCCCTGAGCAGGAGTTGCACTCCCTGGCCTTGGAATAGGCCTGCCTGAGATCCTTGACCTTCATCCACACCTGCTCCTGTGTGCGGCTGCATCCCCTCTGGCCCAGGCTGCCAGCCATCCAACTGGAGACATAGGCGTTCCTGCGCCTGGTGCAGAGATCCTGGAAGTTTGCCTGTCCAGTATGGAACCGGCCTCCTCCTCCCTGGGGCTGGGGCTTAGGAGCTGTCTGGAGCTGTGCTCACAGCTGTGAGGGGGCTCAGATTGAGCTCTGGGGTCTGCCATGTGTTGGGGAAATCTTGCTCCCCTGGGGTACAAAGTGCCCAGAAGGGTCCGAGGCTGGAGGTCAAAGCAGTGAGGAAGGAGAGAAATCTAGAAGGAAAACTTTATTATGCATGCATATAGGCTGACAGCTACCAGAGTGAGAGCAGCAGCAGCCCTGAGAGACAGGCTCAGGGATCCTTTATACAGTATGCTCAGAGGCTGTGTCTAGACTGGCAAGTTTTTCTGCAAAATCAGATGATTTTGCGGAAAAACTTGCCAGCTGTCTACACTGGCCGCTTGAATTTCCGCAAGAACACTGACGATCTCATGTAAGATCGTCAGTGTTCTTGCGGAAATACTATGCTGCTCCCGTTCGGGCAAAAGCCCTCTTGCACAAATCATTTGCACAAGAGGGCCAGTGTAGACAGCACAGTACTGTTTTCCGCAAAAAAGCCCCAATCACGAAAATGGCGATCGGGGCTTTTTTGCGGAAAACTGCGTCTAGATTGGCCACGAACGCCTTTACGCAAAAACTGCTTTTGCGGAAAAGCGTCCTGCCAATCTAGACGCAATGTTCCTGGAAATGCTTTTAACGGAAAACTTTTCCATTAAAAGCATTTCTGGAAAATCATGCCAGTGTAGACGTAGCCAGACAGTTTAGTTGTTAATTGTTTGCTTTAACATATCAAAGTCTCAGCAGAAGTACTCTGAGAGGTTTCTGTTTACACCAAGTATGCTAGAAGTAAGTTTACAGTACAAAGGCACATGAGAACCTGAGTGAGGAGCCTACAAGGCAAACTGTGACAAAGATAAGGGTTTACATGACAAATTGTGACAGACTAGGAGTCTTCATGAAGTTGTAAGGGTCTTGATTAGAGTTAATTTGATTTCTCTCTGTTACAGGGAGAGAGGCCTGGAAAACTTTTAACCCTTACAGCAGTTTTCTTTTAGAAAGTTTTGATTTCCTGCACAGTCCCCCCTTAGACACAATTGGAGTTATTTGATTTTTCTCCCACACATGGCAGCAGGCTAGGCAGAGCTGGGTGCTGCTGTGTAACATGGTGCTGGCTGGGCCTGCTGTGTGCCACAAACTGTTTCCCTGTGGCTGCAGCTTTAAAGCCTGCAGGGGAAGGGGAACTATAGAGTCCAGATGAGCATGGACAGAGTGGCCAGCAGGGCACCCGGAAGAATCCCTGGAGGCCACTTGTTTCGAAATAACCACAGCTGCCCCGTCTACCCATGCCCTATTTTGAAATAACTATTTCAGCATAAGCAAAATACGGGACTATGTAGCACTTTAAAGACTAACAAGATGGTTTATTAGATGATACCAAACTCCAAGAGGCTCTGGGAGACAGACTCATAGTCTCCTATAGACAGCCACCTAACCTCAAGATGATTCTTACCAACAACCACAGGACATACCACACTAATACCAACCCTGGTACCTTTACTTGCAACAAACCCCGTTGCCAGCTTTGTCCACATATTCACTCTGCTGATACCATTATTGGACCTAACCAAGTGAGTTATAAGATCAAGAACACATATTCCTGCGCATCCAGAAATATAATTTATGCTATCATGTGCCGAAAGTGTCCGTCTGCTATGTACATTGGACAAACGTCTCAGACACTTCGCCAAAGGATCAATGCCCACAAAACAGATATTAGGGTACGTCTAGACTACATGCCTCTGTCGCCAGAGGCATGTAGATTAGGCTACCAGGCATAGGAAAATGAAGCGGCGATTTAAATAATCGCCGCTTCATTTAAATTTACAAACAGCTGATCGGCTCAGCGCGGTAGTCTGGACGCGCGGGTGTCGACATCAAAGGCATTTGTCGACCACCCAGGTATGCCTCCTGAGATGAGGCATACCTGGGTGGTCGACAAATGCCTTTGATGTCGACACCCGCACGTCCAGACTACCGCGCTGAGCCGACAAACAGCTGATCGGCTCAGTGCGGCAGCCATGTAAATTTAAATGAAGCGGTGATTATTTAAATCGCCGCTTCATTTTCCTATGCCTGGTAGCCTAATCTACATGCCTCTGATGACAGAGGCATGTAGTCTAGACGTACCCTTAGACAGGATCACGAAGAAAAAACAGTTTCTTGCCATTTCAACCAGAAAGAACATTGTCTCAACGACTTAATTACCTGCATCCTGCTTCAAAAGCCTTTTAAAACTGCACTTGAAAGGGAATCCCCTGAACTGTTATTCATGCTAAAATTCGACACTTTGCGCGCGGGTCTCAACAAAGACTCTAGTTATCTTACCCATTACAAAGATAGCTTCCCCAATTATCACCTCTAATATCATTAGCTCACAGACATTTACCTTCCCCGCCCCCCGCATCCTCCTTCTGTCCTGAAATTTGGTGTCCTTTTCATATGTGTTCTTTTTTTTTAATTGTATCCTTTGGTATATATGGTTGTGACTATTTTCTTCCACTATTTGATCTGAGGAAGTGGGTCTGGCCCACGAAAGCTCATCACCTAATAAACCATCTTGTTAGTCTTTAAAGTGCTACATAATCCTGTATTTTGCTTCAGCTACACCAGACTAACACGGCTACATTTCTATCACTATTTCGGCATAGGCTTTATTCCTCGTGAAATGAGGGTTTATTACTCTGGAATAAGAAGCCTGTTATTTTGGAATTATTTCGAAGTAACGGGCTTGCTGTGTAGATGTTCACTTTGCTATTCCGAACTAACGCTGCAGTGTAGATGAGCCCTGAAGACCTAAGGCCTAAAAGACTAACGTAATCATGCCATTTGAAATTAACTTATATTCACAAAGGTTGTAAATTTAACACCCACAGGAATCATATCACCACTGAAGTGCAACTACTTCTGGCTTGGAGGGCGGCAGCAAGACAGAAAACAAGTGTCTATAGAACACATCGCACAACAATGGGTGGAGGAGAAACACTGTGCAATGTCACCCAGGACAATCCTGAAGTGTTACGAAATCTTTAACATCCACAAAGAGGAGGCAGGAGTGTCTTCATTTATATGTTCAGGTGAAGAGCCAGTAAGTTACATGGCGCTCTACCTTAGAAAGCCAGCCAAGCTGATACAATGGTGCATAGAATGACTCCAGAATAAGATGCCCATTATTTAAAAATTATTTTGCAATAACGGGTTGGCTTTGTAGATGCTCACCTCGTTATTTTGAAATAACGCTGTTGTGTGGATGTGCCCTAAATGGCACACACACACACACACACACACACACACACACACACACACACACACTGTGCAGCCCCTACAAATACAAACATATTACTGAGCTGTGTAATGTAAACAAAGTTATGGGGCAACAGGGTGGCTATTTCAGAGATAAAAGGACAGCACATACCAGGGACAGGAGACTGAAGCTAGGCAACCAACCAGGCACTTATTACTTACAGCACATGTTTAATCCTCATCCACCAGAGGCTCCTTTTTGCTGCTCTTTATTTTAGAGGTAGCAAGTGGGAGGAGGTAGCTGTGACCTGATGGAAAGTCTGAAGACCGGGGTGTAACTGCTGAGCCTTTCCTTCCAATTCCCCAGAGGTAAGCCCACATCTGACAATTCAGTAAGTGTTTGCCTGGGGCAGGCCGGCTGCTGCCTAGGGAAGGCACTTCCTAATTCGGGAGGGGTCACCCCAAACTCGGAAGGGAGAGTCCAATTCTGAGAAATACATTAAAAATTCCAAGAGGGCAAGACCATAAAAGATGAGAGGGTGTTCCGTTTGGCTGGGACGTGTCTGAATCCCTCCAAGTGAAGAGAGAGCCTCCTTACACTAAGGCAAGAGGGAGAAACACTTTCTATGGGGAGCCAGTTCTCTGATGAAAACACACCAGGGCATGTGACTAACCATAGCGTAGGAAATGCTTTTAAAAAGGAAGCTTTGTCAAGAGTATTAAACAAAGGGCCAAATTCTTCGGGGATGTGTAAGGCGCTGTAAATGAGGCTCTCCCGCACTCAGCTCGACTTTTTGCAACCAAAATAATTAGCACTGTAATAGTGGAGGATTAAGCTTTACCAATATGACTGTAGGGCACAAAATTATACAAACACTGGCTCGACAAGCCCTTCCTAAATTGGTCTGTCTAATATTTAAACAGGTGTAAGTTAAACACTAAGAAGGGTCAAGTTTCGGCAGGAGCACCTTTAATGTACACCACCTTGCTGTGCTCCTTTCTCCTGTCCCAGTCTTACCAACTTAGGCCTGGTCTACACTTTGAATTAATACCAGCATAGCTATGTCAGTCAAGTGGCATGAAGAAACCTGCTCTACTTAGTACACAGCTGTGCCAACAATCTCCATCCCCTCACCCCACTGCAGAAGCAGCTATCCTGACAGAAGAGAGCTGCTTTTGGCATAGCTAAGATTGCATGGAGGGATGGTGTTACTATGTGGACAGAATACCACCTCCTTTTGTTGGTGTATGCTGTGTTTATGCTAAGGGAATATGCTGTAGACAAAGCCTTAGACTCCTTACCACTGTAAGTCCTTGTCTATACTGGATGTTCAGTCACCAATGTAGTTGCACCAGTGGAACCTCCTACTATCAACAGGATTTACACCTGTGCATCTTGCAAACAGCCAGTCGTGCTGCAACAGTGTAAGCAGAGCCCATGCGAACGATTGGCACTGATGTAGCTACAGCTAGGACTAGTCTCAGCTAGGGATGTAAAATCCTATTTAATCGGTTCACTGCTTAAACAGGGGCAGGTGGGAGCTGCTCCAGCAGGGCTGGAGTGCCCCTACCCCCGGTGTGCTGCTCTGATCATGGACAGGGGCAGTTCTGATTCAGCATGAGCACCCCTCGCCCATGGCAGGCCCCTCTGGAGTGGAGCAGCCCCTGCTCATATCGAGCAGGAGGCTACTCCAATCCCACTAATTAACCATAACTTGTTAACCATTCATAGCCCCAGTCTCAGCATAGACAACGGACCAAATTCAAAGTTAACATGTAAGATGAGGCTGTAAGATACACATTGGTAAGAGGGAGTGAGTCTAAGGCAGGGATGGGCAAGAGGCTGCCAGCGGGTTGGCTATGGCCCTCCAAGCCACCGGATCTGGCCTGTGGCTAGTACCTCACCAGGACCCTTAAGTAGAGAGTGGCTCACACTTTTTAAAAAGGCAGCAGCTCTCCATTCTGGATGGCTAGGGAGGGAGGAGGGAGCCTTTACACAGTGCCCCCACTTGCCAAGCAAAATCTCCCAGCTTCCATTGGCCAGTTTTCGGCCAAGAGGAGCTGAGAAATTTTGCTGGGGGCAGGGGCAGTGTGAGAAGTTTTCGTCATCCCCACCCCCCTCATGCCTGGAGCAGAGCCACCTGGAGTAGTGAGCAGCCTGCAGCAGACAATCTGCCTCAGGTTTCTGCAGGGCTGCTGGCTGGGAACTACCTAGGTAAGTGCCTCCCAGCCAGAGCCTGCCTCTGGCAACCCCACCCCCCTCTCTCCTGTCTGACCCCAGGCCACCCCCAAACTCTCTGTACCCCTCTTTCCCCTTCTCTCAGGTCACAACTCCCTCCCAGATCCTGCATCCCCATCCTACAACCCTCCCCCAGGCCAGAATCCTCTCCTGCACTCATACTCTCTCCTGGACCCTGCACCCCAGGTCATCACTCAAACCCTCTGCACCCCCTTCACTCAGGTCACAACTCCCTCCCAGATCTTGCACCTCCTAGAGCCCTTCCCTCAGGCCAGAATCCTCTCCTGTAACCATACCCCTTCCTGGACTGTGCACCTCAAGCCCCTGCCCCAGATCACAGCCCCCTCCTGCACCCAAACTCCCTCTCAGACACCTGACCCCCTCCTGGACCCCAGTCCCCTACCCCAAGCTCCCTTCTGCACCCAACCTCCATTCCAGACCTCACACCCCCTGCACAGAAGGCCAATGGGATTGTCCTGGGGGGCAGGAGCAGCTCCTAAAGCTTCCCCCTCCCCTCCGGACTCACAGTTTTTAAAGAAAAACCAGCCCACAGCCGCATTTCTAAACGGCGTGTGGGTGGGGCGAAGCAAGCAGAGAGCATCTGTGGGCTGGATCCAGGCTGTGGGCCGTATTTTGCCCAGGCCTGATGTAGATGCATTCCTGAACTTTTCCTACAATTTCACATCCCCTGTCAATCTATCTTTTCTTTTCCAAGATATCACCAAACCACATGTATAGGGCTAGGTTGTAAGTCAAGCACAACAGCCTGTGTTACTAAGGCATGGGTGGCAGTGCAGTATGAAATACACTTGAGGAAACAAAAGGCTTTGTTTTGTAGCTGTCTCCAGGACAGGACATGAGCAATGGCTCAAAGCAGTTCTTTACCATTTTTGACACTTGCTATTCTGTTTGATTCAGGGTAGCGTACTTTCCAGGCTAGCCTTGTTCCTTCTCTGCCAACAATAACAATGACTGTAACAAGCCAGCCAAGGAATGTGTTTTGCAATTTCCACCTGAGTGAATTCAGTTATGAAACATTTCCAGTTGATCGAGGAGTGCTGTAAGTTTTACAGTCACGCTGTTGGTGCTTCTAGCATCCAAGTTGATCTGAAACAATCTTTTGCCCCTCACGGTGAATGAGGACAATGCTAAGCGTAGCAAGAAGCTGTTTGGTAAGGTAGAAAGACCCTGGTGTATTTGGCTTTCTCTGTTGCAAGTAATGAGGGACATTGTGCCTGTACAAGAAGGCTGCGTCTAGATTGGCATGATTTTCCAGAAAAGTTTTCCGTTAAAAGCATTTTTGGAACAGAGCATCTAGATTGGCACGGACGCTTTTCCACAAAAGCACTTTTTGCGGAAAAGCATCCGTGCCAATCTAGACGTGCTTTTCTGCAAAAACGCCCCGATTGCCATTTTTGCGATCAGGGCTTTTTTGCGGACAACAAATCTGAGCTGTCTACACTGGCCCTTTTGCGCTAAAGCTTTGCGCAAAAGAGACTTTTGCCTGAACGGGAGCAGAATAGTATTTCCGCAAGCAGCGCTGATTTCTTACAGTAGGAAGTCAGTGTTCTTGTGGAAATTCAAGCAGCCAGTGTAGACAGCTGGCAAGTTTTTCCGGAAAAGCGGCTGATTTTCTGGAAAAACTGGCCAGTCTAGACACAGCCCAATAGCATGGTCCGTTAAGAGCATTAAAACATAATCTTGCTGTTTTACCAGTCTTGCCTTAGGCTGGGTCCATATCTAAGGCCATTTGTGTAGATGAATGGTGTTAATGACCCTAATTCTGTCGTTAGTTCTGTGCAGGTAGACCCCCCCCCTGAGTTGCAGAGACCATTAAAATGAATGGGGGGAACACACTGAACAAGCAAAAATAAAATTGGTGACAGACCACCCATGGTGCACAGGATTTTGTATTTGGCTGCTCTCTTTGGCCCATATGGCTCCTAACCAAACCTACCAGCTTGATGGTATTTATAGGGGAGGATGGGAACAAACCGGTTCAAAGCACGCTGATTAAGCTTCAATGTGGTCAAACAATAGGCCTCATGTGTGTGAACCTGAGTCATGCACTTTCAGTCAGTATCTTTATACAATGCAATCTGCAAAGGTGTGCCACAATCGCAGTGCTCAAAGGTTTTTGTTTCATACACCTTCAACAATACCTCTGTGCCATTGACGTGACACCTCCCTCCTCACACTTGCTTGAGACATTACAAAACGATTGGCCTCAATTCAGTGGCAGAGGAACACGCAGGCTCACGGGGCTGAGCCTAGGGGACCCCCACGGGAGCACTGAAATCTGTATTGATGTGGGGGGAGGGGAGAGGAATTGGTGTTTGAACTGTGGCCTTTTCCCCTGCTCCTCCTCCCCAGAGCCCTGCCTCTCTGGTCAGGTAAGAAGCTGGAGCTGTGCTGAGGTAAAAGCTGCTCAGAGAGCCTGGGCCACTAAGGGGAGCCGTAGGAACACCACCTGGCCTGGGCAACAGGCTGGGCTACCCAAGAGCAGATCCTGGAACGTCCTCCCTGGCCAGGCGTAGGTGTAGTTTGGGAGGGGAGCAGTGCGCTTGTTCCAGCCATTGTGGCCGTGTTCTGAAAGGCGGAGAGGGGCTGGTCTTAATGGCAACTGTATCAACCACCTCCACACCCATCTGTGGCCAGCCATGGGGAAGGCCACGGGGCTTGTGCAGAGCGGTCAGGGGCAGGTAGTGCAGCTGATGGAGAATCATCACTGTCTGCAGGCTGGGGTTGGCGCCAGAGCCCTGGAAGAGCCTGAACCTTAACTATGGGTCAGCTCAGTGCAGGCCCTGTGGCCCCAGATCATTCTTGGGCAGAGGGGTGACTAAAAGGCTAGGACTCCTCTGCTAAGACAGCCTATTCTCCCCCACCCACCCCAGCAATTTAGGTACCACTCTAAGCAGGTGGAGCAAGGGAGCCTGGCAAACTGGCTTTAGTTTTGTGTGTGTACATGTGCACGTCTGACCCACCATGCTGCCCTCCCCCAGCCCCAACTACACTAGTGAAAACTATTCCTGGGGGTCTAGCTAGACTAGAGGGGTGAAGCCTTAGGGAGAAGGGCCCAATGGAAAGAGAGGGTTGGGGGCCCAAGTATTCTTTGGCTGTGTCTACATTGGCGCAAAAATATGCTGCCTGTCTACAGTGGTCATGAGTTCTTGCGCAATTACACTGACGTTCTAATGTATAAAATCAGGGCTTCTTGCGCAAGAACGATGATGCTCCCGCTCAGAAATAAGCCCTCTTGCACAAGAGGCCAGTGTAGACAGGCAACATGAATTTCTTGCATAAGAAAGCCCTATGGTTAACATGGCCATCAGAGCTTTCTTGCGCAAGAGAGTGTCTACAGTGGCATGGATGCTCTTGCGCAAACACACATGCCAGTGTAGATGCTCTCTTTTGGAAGAGTTTTTGCACCGGAACTCTTCCCCAAAAGAGGTCTTGCACAAGATCATGCCCGTGTAGACGTAGCCTTTGTGTGCAGAGCTCCAATCATTCTTAATCTGACTCTGAATTGATTACTTAAAAAAAAAAAAGGTGCAGAGAACAGTCCTTGGTCGGTAAAATGATTCAGAAGCTCACCTGTGTTGCTTCCGCTATTGTTGCCTGTATTAATTGAGGGCCCAAGCCATGTTAGAGGGCTGGCACTTTTGCTATTTAGTCCTACTCCTCTCAACACCGAAGGGAACAAAGAATAAAATAATCACTTTAAGCTAGCAGTCCCCAAAGCTCTCACTCCTGCTTTTCCAGTCACATTATACTCAGAAGCTATGGCATGGCTTTCTTAGCTCTATGAGGTGTGTACACTCACACACACAGCCCCTTGGTCACATACCCAGTGGAAGCCCCCTTGAACTATCTTAAAGGGAGGGAAATTCAACTCTGAGTTGAAATCTCTCTCAACCTATCTTAACATGTCATCCTCTTATGAAAGAAAATTTCATCTGTACCCCTACCCTTTGATGCTATAATGACATAACAGCTGAAAATTAAGGGAAGAATTTTTATCACTGAACAGTCCAGTAACTATAGTGAATTAGATACAGTGCAACTGTGCTGAGAAAGGGTACTAGGGTAAAGAGAAACAACACGGAGTGATTGGTAACCCAAGGAAAACAACAACTTGGACAAAAAAAAAGTTTATTTAAACAGACCATAAAGTGATAAACTATGGAAAAATGCTTTCGCCCATACTTAATCAGCAGCTAGAACCCCCTCCACACGCGCCAGTTACGTGCATCTCACAGCTGTGCCCATGCCACAGTGGTATTTCTAGTGTAGACATAGTGCAAGTTAACTGATGCTAGTTGGAATCCCCATTACACTGCTGCAGTGTTCTCGGCAAAACATGCTAATGAGGGATACAGTTGCATGAGTCGTGAACTCATTTGCATATTTTCTGCTGATCTGTTTTTGCGCAAGAACAAGCAGAATGGACCTTTTTTTTGCGCAAAAACCCCTTTTCCTGCATGATCCTTATACCCCCAAAAATAAGGTATACTGATCTTGCAGGAAAAGGGTTTTTTGTGCAAGAAAATGTCCACACTGCTCATTTTTGCACAAAAACCCCAGAGCAAAAACCGATTAGCAGAAAATATGCAAATGAGATCACAACTCATGCAAATGAGTCCCTCATTAGCATATATTTTGCCAAGAAAACTTGTAGAGTAGAAGTAGCCTGTAAGGAACCTTAAAGCAGTGTAGCTATTCCCACTCAGGAAGAGGAAAAAGCTAAACTGATGTAAGCCCTTTTAGATCAGTATAATTGGATCTACTCTAGGACTGTATCAGGGTAACTTTAAAAAAAAACACATTCCTAACAAAAACAGTTAAGGTACAAAATCTGTGGGCAGGCCAGCCCTTAAGCATCTTAGAATTTAAGTCAACCTAGCTCCCTTGCTCAGAGGTTTGAAAAATTCACATTAGCTACATGGGTGTGTTTTTCCACCATGTGCTAGGTTGATGCTATGGTGATCAATCCATGAGGGGGGTCAATTTAGTGGGTCCAATAAAGACCCACTCAATCAACCACTGATCACTGTCTTGTCGACCCTGGTACTTCACCAGAATGAGATGAATAAGGCAAGTTAATGGGAGAGTTTCTTCTGTTGATCAAATGTGTTTGGACCTTGCAAGAAGTAGGTCTAAGTAGATCACTTAGTTATGCTACTAACGCAACTAAAATTGTGTAGCTTCAATCAGCTTGTTCCCCTAGAGTAGACCTGCCCATAGTTAAGTCAAACTAAGACCCCTCATGGACTGTACTCAGTGGATGGAAGAAGAATCTTGTCCACCTAGCTTCTGCCTCTCAGAGGGGGATTCACTACAGTGCCCAATGAACTCCTTCCAGCACTACAGTGAGGGCTTTTAGTACAGCAGCGCAGCTGTGCACTGTAGTGTTTCTAGAGTAGACACACCTTAAGGACCAGCTGCTTTAACAGTCCCTTGGCACAAAACTTGGGTTTCCAATAGGTCCCTATACGCTCACAAATTAAAGTGTCAAGGGCAAAATAAATGCAGAGCCACTTGCATAGACTGAAGTGCCCAAATAAGTGACCTGATTTTCAGTCATACTGTAAACCAGCAGCTCCCACAAGCTTTGCTGGGAGTCGCAGATGCACGGCACCTGTGTAAATGAGACTTAACTGGCTTAGGCATTTAAACAGGGAGTCAGGAGCCTCGCTTTAGGCACCCAAATTGAGTTTATACAGGGAACAGCACTAATGCCTGTCTTTAGGAACAACAAGAAGTCCTGGGGCACCTTATAGACTAACATTTATTGGAGCATAAGCTTTCGTGGGCAAAGACCCACTTCGTCAGATGCATGTAGTGGAAATTCCAGAGGAATAAATATATAGGCACATGAAAAGAAAGGAGTACCACTCAAGAGGAAGGCCAGAAATGACGTCAATTCAGTCAGGCAGGATGTGGAGGTGTGAACACCAAGAGAGGAGAAACCACTTTTGTAGTGGGCTAGCTATTCACAGTCTTTGGCTATCCCTCTGTTTCTTGGCTTTAGGAAGTTACTACAAGAGCCAGGTGGTGGGGAAAGGCAATGGCTTCTGCTTACTTATTACTGTACATAAAGGCTGTGGTCTAGCCCAAAGGATATTACCCCAAGAGCAAAGATGCAACGTTTGTAACCACATCTGTATCTGCATCCATGGGTGGGGACACTCACGGCTATAAAGTGGATATCTGCAAATTTGCTGGATTCTAGATACAAAATTTACATCTTGTATCCATAGCCGCAAAAGAGAGCTACGGCCATTCACATCCACAGATGCCAGTATTCGTGGATCTCTGTGAATTTGCAGGGCTCTAAATTAGTCCTCGTTTCATAAGGAGATCATTCTTATTGCACAGCATTGTTTTCTTTACAACTGAGTTGAGAGAAGGGAGCGCTAATTCAGGATGTCAGGTGTTTAAAGCCTGGTTTACACTTGATATTTAAATCAGCCTCGTTCCTTTATCCTGGGGAGTAGTTGCAGCTAAGTCCACAGAAAAAAAAATTCTGACAAATCTAGCTATGACCATATGGAGAGGTGGATTAACTAGAATGATACAGAAACCTCCTCCCTGGCTCTAGGATGCATCTCCAGTACAGGCGACATAGTGGCTGAGCTGCAGTTGTGATGTGTGGCTTACAGACTGCACATCCCTTCTCTGCCCCCTCCCCCACGCACCTCTTGCATGTTGGGGCATTGGAATCCCACACTCACTTACTCCTCACCCCAGCACTTTTGGGGACCTGTGAATTGGTGGAATTCAAGATCTGGGAAGTGTCCGAGTCAGAACTACAACAATGGCTGCCCGTCACAGGGAGCCATAGCCTGTAATACCTCTAAGGCTGGTATAGGGGGCTCTGTCTGTGAGGTGGAGTGTTTTCCATATAAGGGCATGTAAATTAATAATCTTCCCCTGCTCGCTCCACCCATTGCAGTGAAAGATCAGCCAATGGGCTGACTTGTGCTCAGGCCTGCTACTCCACCCACTGCAGCAAAAACCAACCTATGGGGTGATAAGTTCACAGGCAATAAAACAGGCAGGCAGCCCCTCTCTCACTGGGGATTCGCATCGAGTGAACGCCTGGCCTGATCACCCAGACGCCTTGCACCCCCCGCTCTCAAGTCTTACTGAGCGTACTCCGAGTTGGTCGACCCGAGTGGAGACAGTTTATGAGCATGCGACCGGTACTTGTGTTCCTGCTGTCTCCAGAACTGGTATAACCCCCCCCGCCATCATCCCTATCCTAATTGATTTTTTAGTTGTCCTTATTGCTTGTCAAGTGACAGTGGCTAAAAAGTTACTAAGTTAGTTTATAAATAGTTGTGGTTTAGGGTTTTTACTGTTTCCTTGTATAAAGTTGTGTAAATAATCAGCCCTATGGACAATACCAGTGTTAATTCAACTGTTCCTAACCCCTGGGCAGTTATTGGGAATTATTGTGATTTAGAAAAGCCTCAGGGAATTGTTTTGTGTTGTCTGGCAATCTGTTTAATTTTTGTTCTGATGATTGTCTGGCGTCAAAATAAAATCAGTTTGTGCTTTTTAAAAACCCCAGTTGTGGTCTCATCCTTTCCGGCATCCCTTCGAACCTCATGTATTACAGGGACTGACAGGAAGGAGCAGAGGTGGATCACAAATCAGCCGATTCATGGTGCTCCAAAAATGCTGGGAGGGAGGGAGAGGAGTAGGTAAGTGCAGGGCCCCAGTGGCTTGGGGGAAGGGAGCAGAGAAGGGGTGCACAGGCCACAGGTGGAACTCCAATGTGCCACAGGCCTCAGGTTGCTCACCACTGGATTTTACTCATGGCCAACTGAGACAAAGGAGGGACAATCATGCGGCTCACCCATTAGTCTTGGATGCCCACTGTTAGGTCCTGCAGGGTAAAGACAACCTCAGTCGTTTCATCTTAAAAAGAAAGGAAAAGGAGACAGATGCTACTGGACGATAAAGAAAATTTTGAGGAAAAAAGAAAAAGAATCTTCACTTTCCATCCATTACGGTTGCAGGGTTTTATCCCAGTTAGTTTAATCAGCTGATTCATTTTTCAGAGCAGATATTTATAAAAGACAAATTACCGCCTTAAAAACAGAACCCTCTACATTTGCATACACAGTACCATGATACACAATATAGTCTGTATATTAATGCAAACTTTTTCATCAGCAGCAAGAATAATTTCACATATATACGTGGCTTTACTTTCTACAGTTTCAGGCACACTAGAAGGTTTTGCCAATGGGATAACATGTACATCAAAATAAATACACTGGCCTACACCCTCAGCTGGAGTATCTTTAGAATTATGCCAGTTCCCACCAAATAAGGATTCAACCCTAAGGGTATGTCTAGACTACATGGCTCCGTCGACAGAGCCATGTAAGTTAGTGTACTCTAAAAAGGGAAATGAAGTGGTGGTTTAATTAATTGCCACTTCATTTACATCAAAATGGCTGCCACGCTGTGCCGATCAGCTGTTTGGTGGCACAGCGCGGTAGTCTGGATGCTCTGCGGTCGCCAAGGGAAGCCCCGGTAAACTGCCCCAGTAAACCTCATTCCACAAGGCATAACGGGGCAGTCGACAAGGGCTTCCCTGGTCAGTCCACGGTCGACAAGACTACTGCGATGTGCCGCCAAACAGCTGACTGGCACAGCGCGGCACCCATTTTTATGTAAATGAAGCGGTGATTATTTAAATCACCACTTCATTTCCCTATGTCTAGAAACCTCATCTACATGGCTCTGTCGACTACATGGAGCCACGTAGTCTAGACATACCCTAACTGAAGAATGAAAGGATAAGGTCATATTAAAGATTTTGCAATCTTACACCTAACAGATATTAAAACCCTTATCCATTTCTAAATGTTATGCTATTACTAATATATTGAAAAATTCAGTTTTACTCAAATGAAATACTTGGGTAAAACAGTGTTTGTTTTTAAATCAAGAGGATGATCTCACCTGCAAAAAAAATTGAAGAGCAAATCAATACTTGTTACTGTGGAGAAAAAATGTGATTAAATGTGAAGATGGGTTATATAGGTTTGGCATTTATAGTGTTTCTTTACTAGGATTCAAAAGTTGGATACATAAAAGCCATGGAACACTTAAATTTGATTTGTCTGTAGAAAAATAAGAGTATGAAATACAAACTTGTTAAGATTATATGTTTAACAAATTAGCGATATGTTATTATCCTCACTTAGACCCATATTCAGGAAAACACTGAGGTACTTATATCCCAAGCACATGTTAAACACAGCCCTTAAATGGGGCTAGATTCTCAGATCCAGGAAAAGTTCAGCATGCAAGTAGCCTCATGTTTCAGGGGGTGTAATCATGTATTGATCTCAGCAGCTGCTTGAGTGCTTAGCCTGCTTGCGAAATGGTCACTATTTCAAAGTTACCAACATACAAGTTCTGTTATAGTAGGGAACATGATCTTTTAAATCAAAGCATTAAAAGTCTGAAAAAATAATCCCTCATTTAAATAATAAAACCAGACAGATTCCATAACATATGTGATCAATTATAAAAAAGGATAAAATACTATTTTAAAAAAAAGATTTTATAACTTATGAGGCAGGTAAACGATTATGAACAAATTTTTTCGCAAAAACTTCATTAATAAATTCTGCTCGGCAAGTTGTAAGCAACACTTTACATCAAGGAAATACAGAAACATTTATCACAGTTGTCAGAACTTTTATAATAGAGGGTGTGTTAGTTCCTATTGTAACCACACCTCTTGTTTTCTGAGATTTATAACTCTGTCATTTAAAAGGAAAAAAAATTGCTACAGGCTACCAAAAACCAAAAACAAACCAAAAACAAAAACAAAACAGAGAGAGAGAGAGAGAGCGCGAGCGCTTGTTTTCTCCTTTAGGCAAAATTACAAGTTTGGGACCTTTTACAAGTTACAAAAAATAAAGATGAGTAAATAGGTTCAGATACTTTGTCATTAGATTCAAAACTAGCTTCTATTCTTAAAATATTTTGGAATACATATGGAAGAAGAAAATGAATTATTTTGCTTAGAAAGAGTAACTCTGCAATATGAAACAAATCCCTTCTAACATGTAAAAATAAAATGTTCTCATTCCTGTGCCCAGTAGGCAGAGTTAAAAGGTAAAGTGGGAATTGGATAGAATTTCTGACATCTACAAGTGTGCATAAATACAATCTCCCTTAATTGCTCACTGTACAAGGATTCTGGTTATAATTTTGGTGGCACATTAGTAGGACAGGATGATTTTGCAAAGAATTGGGAATTATTAAGGCTCTCAAAGCGCTACAGACATACGATAGACTAAGGGGAAAAAAGAGTTAATAACAGTAACAGTGCTGAGTCACAGTCGCTTAGTGGGCTAGAACAATTATTTCAGAACAATAAGGTTTCCTCCACTGAACACTTGTTTAAAGACAGACATTAAACAAAAGGCTCACTTCTGGCACAAAGTTAACTTGATTCCTATGGCTTCTCTGGTAGTCATTTCTTATATATAAAGGTTTAGTTTCCTGATTGTCATGTTACTCTTTGGTTGTGAGTGAGACATGACATATATTTATGTATCCTTGAGCGCTAGCAGGTGCCTTTCACTGTACACCCGGTTGCTAGATGTTCAAGAGGCAACTGTTGAGGAGGAGACAGCCTTCAAATAAAATGGCAGAACAATGCGGTTACCCACTCCGAGCCTGGACCTCTATGTCCAGGAGAAGGTCAAACAGAAAACCACCCTCTGTAGCGAGGTACAAGTCAGATACGCACTTGAGTTGAGATTTTGGACAGAGTGATGAAAAGGAAGATTCCATCAACTGTTCTATCTCGACGAGGGCAGAGCAGGGTAATACAATATGATAGGAAAGAAAGATCATGGAATTTTATCACATAGGTCGAAGACTTGAGTTTTAATGGATCTTGACATGCCCCCACCAAAATATAGATATGCATGCAGGGATCTGTCTATTTTTTGGCTTCAGAATGGTATAGCATAAGGAAAATCCTCCATTTGCCAGCTACATACAATTTTTAAAAAAATACTGCACAGAACACTTCATGAACACAATGCCCTCTGCTACAGCCAGGACTTTTGTGAAGACTTTTCTTTCTAGTCACCGCTAAACAGGGTTTCTTGGTGGGATGTAGTGCTGAACCCCCTGCAGTCTCTCTAATGTGAAGACAGTAAGTCCCTGCAATTGTACAGTATGGAGAACCTTCTTGGGTTGAAGCAGCAGAGAGAACTGCCCTTTGTTCACCCGGCTTCCTTTTAAACCCAATTCGGTTTTGACTCTTCCAGCACAAGGACAATCCATTCCCTCCCTCCCCACAGGTAACAGGATGGTCCCCTCAGATTTTCACATAGTCTCTTTCAGCAGCCCGAGTTTCCGAAGAGCCTCTTTCCTGGCTTCTTCTGTTGAGCCTCGGCCGGAAAATTGTACTGTTATCCCCTGGGATCGAAATCCTGAAGGCCTAGGTAGCGAGCATGACCTCTTTCTCATCTCCAGATTTAAAGTGGACTGCCCATGGTCAGAAAAGCTTTTGGCAACATTCTGCCAAACAACCTTGTCACTGCTGATAGCCATGTCTGGTTTGATCATCACGGTCTTGCCCATAGGAAGGAAAGGGCTAGGATTACATTTTAATAGCGTGTGGATATTTTGATACCCATTAGGAACCGCCTCTTCCTGTTCTGCCTGCAAGTCTTGTATCTTCTGTGTGTTTGGGGCAGGATATTGTTGGACTAGACGTGGCTTTTCCTTCACCAGGCCTAGTTTCGTGAGAGCCTCGTAGCGTATTTGCTCAGAAGTTAAGTCTCTTAAGGAGGAGCTTCTACTGCGAGTCAAGAACTCATTCTTCTGCACCCGCTCTTCTGTTTCAGCGGTCTCAAAGGCTGCTCCATTCATGCTGGCCAGCACTTGAGCCTTGCGCTCCTGCACATTGACTGCTGCCTTAGAGATCGTTCGGCTGAAATCTTTCCCAGCTGCATTGGTTATGTTGATATTACTTGGAAACCGGTAGGATTTGGTTGCTGGCAGCGGAGGGTGCTTAGGGGCCGGAAAACCGTCTCCATTGGGCACAGGAGCTTCTCTTTCCCTGCAAGGCGGGGAAGCCTGTGACGTAGGAGAGCACGTCCTGGTTGTATTTTGGTTTTCAGACACTTTCTGGGCCAGGACAAATGGAGTGGGGATGGAACGATGAAGACTGGGGTGCTGCAGTTGGCATGGAGCAAGAACTTGCTCATTACTCGTCAATGGAGCGGCTGACGCATGGGTTGTGGGAGCATCGGGAGATAGACTCTTCTCCGGCAGCTCGCTACCCTCTGGCTTAGGATCATCCACTCTCCCGGCAGGTTCTGACACTTAAAAAAAACAAATGGAATCTCATTAGGTCCTTGCACAGAGTAGAACTCATGGCTTCCTTTCAATAGTATTGGCCTCTACTGCCCCAACTTCCCCTGCCCCAACTTTTCCTTGAACAAGAAGTTGGAATGTGAGTAGCTTAATGTCTTCAGTCAACAAACTAATGTCTTTCCATAGACCAGTGGTGGGCAATTTGCTGCCCATCGGGATTCTATGGGTGGCCCATAAGACATTTTGTTTACCATTGCCTATCCCCAGGTTTGACCGATTCCACTGGTTTCCACCATTAGAAGGTTTTTTCCTACCAATATTGCGAAAGTGACAAGCACTTAAACGAATGGTGTGAAATTGTGAGAGCCACACATGTTCTCTCTGCATCCAATCAAAGCACTGCTGCAGTTTGATTGGCACATCCCGCAAATGCTAGGGACGCAAGCGCAGGTAGCAGAACAATCCTAGCTCGGGGAGACTGTCTTGGTTACGAGAACTTTGCGGCGCACTGAGATGAAGGAGGTAGAGTTGCCAGGTATCTGGTATTGACCTGGACAATCCGGTATTTTTCCTCCTGTCCGGTAAAACAATTCAGAAAATACCTGACACCTAAAATGTCCAGTATTTTCTGGGTTTTTTTTTTCCCTGCAAGGAGGCAAAAATACCGGGCACCTGACAACCCTATGACACACTCAGCAACTGGGCCCAGCCCCCCACTCAGCCACTTACCTGGTTCCGCAGGGAAGCTGCCTTCTGGCTGGATTAACAAAACAAGATGGCCGCTGGCAAAAAGCCTAAAGACCTGAACCAAGGGGAAGCAATGACTTCCCTGGGTCTTAGTGCTCAACCTCGCCGCTTCCTATCCCTATTCTGACTCTGCATGCCCTTAAAGGGGCCATTTTGTTTTAATGCTTTTTTTTTTTTTGCTTAACTCTCGGGGTCCTTCCCCCTCCACCCCCAACAGAATTCTTCCCTGTTTTTTTTTTTGGGGGGGGGGGGGGGGGGAATGTTTGGTATTTTTGGTTAAACCATGTGGCAACCCTAGAAGGAGGGCCACTCATGCAACCAACTCACTAGCCTAGGCTGCCCCTCACTACCTTAGACACTGAGATGGGTTTGATACAAGGGTGGGCAATAAATTCTCAGTGGGCCACTCCACGAATTTTGGCACATGGTCACGGGCTGGCTACAGTCCCCTGGAAAGGGTGAGGTGTTATAGAGAGATACAGAGTGTGTAAGTGAGAAAGAGGCAGACTATGACCCAGATGGAGTGTGTGGGGCACAGAGACAGTGGAGCACAGACTGGTGTGTGTGTGTGTGTGTGTGTGTGTGTGTGTGTGTGTGTGTGTGTGTGTGTGTGTGTGTGTGTGTGTGTGTGACAGACACAGTGTGTGCACGCTGGCTGCTGCTGGGTAAGTTTCTGAGAGAAGCCACACTCTGTCGTCTCCCCTCTCCCCTCTTCTGCACTCGTTTACCATCTATGCTTCAGACAGGAGCAGCTCCAATGTGTTTTTCCACTTCCCAACCCCTGCCCTGCAGAGATGGGGTACAGGAGCAAGGGGACACCCTGACTTCAGCACTCTCCTCCCCCCACCACTCTGCACAGCTCGCAGGAAAATCCTGGAAGCAACTCAGCTGTAGGATGGAGCAAGGCAGGGGAAGGGCAGCTGAACACACTTATGCACCTCTGCTCGTCAGCTGTGGGGCTAGGGGGGGTGGGCAAGAGAGAAATGCTTGGTGGGCCGGTTCCGGCCCCTGGGCCGATTTTGCCCACCTTGGTTTGATACAGTCCTTCCTTCTGCTAATCTGTTGGTCTCATGTCTGCTAGCTGTATGTGCAGTGTTACTGTGCCCAAAGGGGAAAGAAATATCTTTAAGACCCAAGCAGCACATTTGCTAATGGGCAAGTTCTCCTCTTCTGCAGAGAGTCTGGGGAAACTGTCCGGGTTTAGGAGGCCATGCTGCACAGGTAACACCGACCACATGGTGGGGTTTGGTCAGTGAAGCCACATTCCTCTAACCCTCACTAGGGCACCACTATCATCAACTCACCAGTGGACTGTCCACAGAAGGTGGCCTGGGGTGGATCAAGGAATAGGTGCACGAACAAGCGTACTTGTTACTGTCATTGTTACACATTTCACTACTGTTGCTCACTGGAACACTTTCATGACACTTATTTTGTCAGGGCTCTGGAGTATTGGGGGAGGGCAGAGAGGAATAATAGTCTTATTTCGGCACCATATGCATAACTCAGTGGAGGAAATTTGTAACATTGAGCTAGCAAGCCATGTGGGTGGTTATCAGAGATAAACCAAAGTAGGTAGTAGTAGGGAGGCACAACCCAAGACCAGTTCAAGACATCCTCCCCAAAACATTACCTCTCCTCCGCACCACCTTCCAGAAAGCAGTTGACCCTCTCTGCAGCTTCCAGCTGTTAGTCTTGCTTCGGTCTCTCCCTGCCCAGCCTAATTCAGCTGTCCAGCGGGGCTTGCCACACTCAGGAACTAAGCAATCAGAGAATGGGAGGGGGCATATGACCCCACATTCCCTACTCTGTCACCTCTGGAGGTACAGAGATACCTCTCTGTTGTAGGGGACATTTTTGTATGGTGAAAAAAATTTTTTAGAAGGTAAGATCGAACAAATTCAGAACAAGAGGTATTTCAGGTCTGAAGAGATTTAGAAGTGCTGTATTTTGAGTAACAACAGATTTTCTTCTATGTACTTACACTAGAAGCAGTCACACTTTACCTGCTGCTATTTCTCTGTTTGCAGTGCACTCAGGATCGCTGCTTTCCGGGGTTGCTTGCACCAAGTCAATGATATCTTCAGACTCTGAATGGCTGGAAGCATTTTCTTCCGTTGATCTTGGGGAATGACAGTGGATGCCGCTGTCGTGGAGGACCTGTTCTTCCAAGTCATCTTCGAAAGCATCAATGGTTTCTTCAAGAAATAGGAGAACATCCTTCTCCTCATGGGTTAGGTATTGCAGACTTTCATCATCCTGTAATTAGAAAATAAGAGTCTTATATTTAAGACAACATATGCTCATTGTTTAGGGTTTTGCAGAAACTGACTAACCATGAAAATGTAGCACCTAATTTTAAAGGAAAAAAAGCTCAATCTTAATGGTTACTGTTTCATTCAGAAATGCCCAACTTTAATAAACTATAAAATACAGAGAGGAAGAGATTCTAAAGAGCTATATTAAGCACAATGGGTATAATTAGGCACTATGGGTTGACCTAGCAGAAGTCTTGACTGGAAAGTCTTTGCTTTGATAGAATTACAAAATAATTAGAAACAAAAGATGAGATCACTGCTGCTGTAATATCCAATTTTAGCAGCACGTATAGAGAATATACAGACCTCAGTTGTTCTGGATGAGAATGGATATTAAAGAGTATAGGGTTATATTTTCACAAATGTTCAGTGGCGGAGTGTCCAATGTGAGAGACTTAAATGCCCGATTCTCAGAAAAGTTAAGTACCTGCTCCTTTTGCGTGAGTCGTACTGGGCTTTCAAAATAGGCATTTTGGTCACTGTATCAAGTTGGGGGACAAGAGGAATACAGTGATGTGCAGAGACAGATATCCATGATAAGCCAACTATCTACATATTGTTAATACTAGAGATGTAAGAGTTTAACCAGTTAACTGATAAATATTAGCTTACAGTTAACTGGTTAAACTTGGGGCCAGCAGCCTCCAGGAGCGTTTAACCATGTAACCAATTATATTTCAATCAATCACACAGTTAGTATAATATTGTAATATTTACAAAAACACACTAAGGACGAAAAGGAGTTTGATAGTGATTTTTTAAAGAAATAAGGAAATTTAAAATAAATGTCAGGAAATGTTTCCTGACAGTAGAGGAACCAGGTAGGCAGCTTTTGAACAGCAGGAAACAATCCTGCAGGAGTTGAGAAACAGACTGGATGATCCAAGAAGTCACTTAGTCTTCCCTGATTCACAGCTCAACTAATCTGATCCAGATAACGTTGCTACAGAGCAGGAAAGCACAAACCCTCCTCACTTTTTACCACATGGAAGCAGCCTCTTCACCCTCCCCCCCCCCAGTAGGATGACAAACAGTGACTCAAAAGGAAGTTTGTTTTGAAACAACGGGTGCAGGAGGACATTTCCCACTGGGTTTGGAGAATGTATGTACAGGCACCTGTTCTCATATCAATGAGAGGCAAGTAAGTGATTCCTTTTCAAGATTTCACTTTTCTGATACAGTGTGTAAATACGAGAACATGTAGCAGCTGTTGGCTACCAATAGGTAGAGTGTCAAGATACAACTTCCATTTTCCCTCTGTTTTTAGCTTATTCCATGGCCTGCTACAAGCCAGACAAGCACAACGCTACCTGCGCAAAGCCCTGGAGGAAAAACAATTTACGCCAATAAAGTGTAACTTGTACCAAACCAGCATAAGCTATGCTGATGTAAATCAAACTGTGCTGGGGTAAAGAAGTGTTTGACAAGAGTTGGCCCTAGTGCAGACATATCAGTGGGTAAAATCATGGTGAGGCAGAATCTTTGCCTTGATGCTCTAGTCATTAAAATGGAGGCAATGCTGGCGATCTATTGCAGAACACTGAAGTCTATAGATGAAAAGCACTAGCGCCACATCTCCACTTGTGGGAAGGTCGATGTTGCGGTGGGCGATCTTCCAGCATTTTATTTAGTGAGTCTAATAAAGACTTTCTAAATTGAATGCTGAGGGCGCCCCCCTCCCTCCCCCATCAGTTCTGGTACTCCTGAACTTGCAAGGAGTAAGGAAAGTCAATGGGAACGTATCTCCCATTGACCTCCCGCTGCAAGAATGATGCCAGCACTCGGCTTAAGGTACGTTGACTTCATATAGCTGGAATTGCGTACCTTAAGCCAACCTTGCCCGGAAGTGTGGGCCTTGGGTGTGTGTGATTGGCAATTAGAGTGGATCTGCAATTTAAATAACCACTATGTGGGTGTGAAGGTAAATGCTTAATACCAAGCAGCCAATGGAACTGTGTCCCCACTGCTTTATATTCGAGTTTCGAAGACTGCCTTTTGGTGTTCAGGTGGGTTCACAAGTGGTTTTTTTTTTTATCTGGTTAGTATTGGCCGAGTTACAATCTGGGCAAGTTTTCTAATAAATACAAGGGAAGTCTTAGGTTGGTTTTGCTAATAGAAGAGGTATGTGATGTTGGTGTACTCCCGGAGACCTAGGTTTATTGCTGGCAGAGTAAATGCCTGATGGGTAACAGCGAAGCACTGAGGTTATGGTACCCATGCAGCAGACGTTAATTTTGTAACCTGAAGTGTACACGCCTGCCAGACTAAGTGAATTGATCTCTAGACAGATATTGTTGTGTGTCACTGGCTGGCGTGACTCACAACCATGAGTATCAGCCTCAGGGTGAACTGTGTTTGTTTTTGTTTTTTTTGTTTTTTTAAAGTGGGCAGGCACCTCAAACTTGTCGTATGTTCTAGAATTAGATTTCACCAGGCCAGTAACAAATGGGAACTCCTGGATCACTCTTAACAGTCTTAGCAGAATGTCAAAGACAATCCCCTTACCAGTGGCTCTCAAAAGTCATTGCACCGCAACCTCCCTTCTGGAAACAAAAAATACTATACCAGCCCAAGGGGGACTGAATCCACCCAAATCTTGCCACCATGTGTGGAGGAGCCACGGCTCCCACTGCTCTGTGTGTGTGTGTGTGCGCGCGCGCAAAGCCAAAGGGCTTTGGATCCAGGCAGGAGCCTATAATCTTATACCCACTGTCCAGGGCACAAGTTCCTGGGCTTTAGCTTCAGGCTCCAGCAAGTCTAAGCCAGCCCTTGTGACCATTAAAATGGGGTCCCAATCCACAGTTTGAGAACTGCTGCCTAAGACTCTCCAGTCTATTTCATCATCCAGGCAAATTAGACTTAGAGACCATTGATCACTTACACAAAATAAATGCATAAAAATAGAGAATCCCACCAAATTCAGGTAGCTTCCTGTCCCCAGAGACCACACGCTTATTCCAGTTCTATTGGTACTCAAGCTCTTACACCAAAGACAATACCTGTAGCCAAACTTGTAATAAGCTAAGTACAACTCATTTATTTTTCCTAGTCAATCTTTACAAGTTGAAGCAAGTGAATACACTCAAATGAGCTGCAATCTAAATCCTAAGAGCAACAGAGTTGTAGTGGCCCTTCTGATTTTTCTAGTTCTTCTGGATAGGTGGTGGAAAAAAAAAAATTCCCCTCCACTTCCCGTCTGAGTTTACAAATTCAGAGCAAACTTTCAGATTTAGAATGCAAAACTGACATCGTTTCTTATAGCATGGAATACTGTCATTATGAGTAAGACTACAGAATGACCGTAAGTTGGTGCCTGAAAGAAAGTCTAAACACTAAATATATTCTTAAAATTAACACCTATCGAGTAACACTAAGCACGAGTGAAGTGGCCTAGTCTCCAGTGAGGAGTTCGTGAGTGATTAGCTAATGCCACAAGCCTGAGCAAGAGCTGGCACCTGGCCTGTCAGCACCTTAGAGACTAAAAAAATGTAGATAGTATCATGAGCTTTTGTGGGCACAACCCACATTCTAGACTCATTTTTAGTTGCCTGTCTAAAGCACTAATTTCTTGGACTCAGGTTTTCAGAGGGTGGTTTCTGCATTATGGCAGTATTAGTTTTAAGTTTGAGCAAAACTTTTCAGCTACAGTTTAAAAAAAGTTGCAAAAAAAGTCTCCCGTTTAATTAAAAAAATGCACCTCTCATCCTCCAAAATATTTGACATGTGCCCTCATCTATACGATTAGTTCTGTATCAAACACCACATCTACACTGGAAAGTATTTCCCTTTAATCCTGCAATTTCACAGCCAATATTTTCTTTTCTCAACCAAACCTTTTCAATGCAGTGGTCACCTAAGTAGTCAATTTCTTGTGGAGGCTGTGAGAAAGCAGCTGTATAGGAAGGATGGACTTTTGGGTAGGCACTGGGATGGGGTTCAGGAGATCCCCAAAAGTCCAGATTCTACCCTTGCATAGACACTGTGCCTCAAGTTTCCCCATCTGTAAAGTGGGATAATACTTCCCTGCTGCAGAGGTGTCACAAGGATAAATCCATTTGTGTTCAAGCTGCTCAGATACTATGATGATTGCATATGCAAATTAGGACTGTGGGACAACAATACACTTAGTGTAAGTAATAGCCATTAGTCACAAGCTGTCACTACTCTATCTCCAATTACTTCCCCAGTGTAATTGGAGAAATTACAAGCTATCCCTGCTCTAAGAGCACTCTGTCCTACAAAATACTTTTCTGCATTCTTCAAATTATACCGAAAGCTTCAGAAAAAGGGGAGAAATTTTATTACTTTAGGTGCTGGTCATGCCAACTAAGATTACAAAACTTGTTTCCATTATTATAACCCTATTTTCCACATAGCCTGAAAAATAAGCCCCAAGGTGCGAGTGGGGAGATGGAGGGAAAGAGTAGATTTTCCTTCACTAAGATAAAGCTAAGATAAATAAATTTGGATTAGAAGCAAAAAGTGTGCGCTCAATTGGCATCTAATGTATTAATACTTCATGGACATTTGCGCTGTCTGACATGAGCAGAGAGTGCGCCACTGACATACTTTTCTGTGCTGGAAAGAAGAGAATTTTCTCATTGAAACACAAGCTTCCCTTTATGAAAAGTTATTTTAGTAACAGGAGAAAATTAGTTATGCACCCTGTATTACCTATCCATGATCTTATTAAATCTGACATTTTGGCTACTTTGTAAGTTTAAGAAAATAAACTTTAGCTAAATACATGGAGTGAGGAGGGATGTACAATTCTGCATTTACTGTGCTGTATTTGGGTTCAAAATTAAAATGCACTAAGTAACAATGTTGAAAGCTATCCCTGCAATAACAACACTGGATCTGAAAACACCCTCTGGTTGCTCTTTTTTCCATATCAGGAACTGAGGGTTTTGGAGATCAAAAACGTAGAGCCCCCGCAAATCCGCAGATATATGCGTCAGACAATGTAAAGGCAGATATCTGTAGCTCATTTTTGCAGATATAGATGCGGATGTAGACAAACATTTGTCATCGTGCAGGATTCTACAAATGAAGCCCACAGAGACTTGTGTCACCCCTGTGTTTTAAAATGGGCCAACAAAGGTCTGATCTACTGGTCCTTTAATGGATTTGTTTTCATTTTTATTGCTTAGCATTAACTGTTAGAATTATAGACGCGCTTCAGAACAAGAATGATTAGTTATGTGTATGTGTGATTGTGTGGTGAGAGTATCTACCTATACATGTAGGAACACAGACAAAGAACAGAAACAGTGGAAAAATTAAGTGACTAAGGATCATCTCAATATTCTGAAAACAATGTTTTTACAGAACCATTTAATATAGCAAATTACCTATATTCAGCAAGGTCAAAAGAGTTGTGGTGTATTGTGATCAGTCCACTGTAAATTCATATTAAGAGGAGCAGTTGTAGTCAAGTATTCAAGTTTGGACTTGCTAACTAACACCCTTAACGTCTGAAACTTTACTGCCGCACAACTACCTTGGTTTAAAGGAGCAGCTGGAGGAGGCCAGATGCAGCGGAGGCTAAGCAGGTACCTTTACAAAGGGAAGGCCTGAGATTAACATGGATGGGATTGGTTCACACAATCTTATGTTACAAGAATGGGGGGGAGGGGGGGAATGCAGCGGCACACTACCCAGTGAGAGAGCACGCCCAGGTTCCTTATCTACAAGAGAGAAGTTTGTTAACTATTCAACCTGTAGCCAATATGTAATATTGGTAGACGAACATAAGTGTGATGTATAATTACTTGCTTATAAATTCTGTATGATTCTATTTCACCCTGTTGCTCATGATCAGACAATGTCTGCATTGCAGTTTCATGTACGTCTTCTAGTAACTATGTAATCCTTTGTCTAGAATGTTCCGTAAATTGTTTGGCGCTAGTGAAGAATGTCACCTCAAAGGTCCAGATAGTAAGACTTGAGAGACTTGGAGATGATGTGAGAACATCCACAGTGCCTGAGACCAAATGAATTAGCAAAAGACAAGCCCTGGAGACAGGCAGACACTCCGGAAGGGGAGACCAAACAAAAGATAACAAAAGGATAACTGGTGGAAAATCCCCAAGATTAATGTATCAAGAACCGCAGAAGGACACTGCAAAACCCATAGTGTCAAATGGGATCTAACAAGTACAAGATGGAGTGTTCTTGCCATAAGATTCTGGGTTGGGTCCTGCAAACCAAGCCTCGAATCCAGATCGATGAACCCTGACTCCGTCACTTAGACTGACTTGAGCCACGATGGACAGGTAACTATAAATCCTCTGCAGAACATGAGAGAGAGAGAGAGTGTAAATGCATATGCTGCTTTTCATACTGTATTTTTAATAAACACAGTGCATTGCCTTTTCCCCTGAAAAAGATCCCATGTGCTTCTTATAAGCATTACAGACCCCCTAACACTATTTCTTCCTACACTGGGCTGTTCATCATTGCACCGATTACATTAGGCTTGTTCTGAGCAAGCCTAAACACAAAAGTGAAAAGTAACAGAGTACAGGTAGCCTTGTTAGTCTGATCTTGGTAAAACAAAAAAAGCACTTTGATGAAGAAGTGGGTCTGCCCCAGGAAAGCGCATCACCTAATAAACCATCTTGTTAGTCTTTAAAGTGCTACATGACTGCTTTTTTTGCTTCACAGCAGTGAAAACAGCCATTGTCTCGCTGCCACCTCCTAGGTCATTGTTTAACTAGCATGTCTGCCCTCTCTAGTCTACTGGCCAAGCTTTCTGGAAGCGAGCTACTGTACACAGAACACAAAGGAGCAGGCTATTTTGCTAGCAGTCACTTATTCCACATCATTCTCCTAATGTCAATATGAAGCTGATACAGTGCATGACAGACGTGGCCATTTCCTGCAATATCCTTGAAGTGCCTTATTAAATTAAGGTATCTTTGAAGTCCATTGTATACAAATGCAACACTCATGTGTTATTGGGAGCCCTGGGAAGTGTTATGAACTTCAAAGGACTGCCCAGACAATGGTCCGGACAAAAATAGATTTTTGGATAGCATCAAGTGGTTTGCCTGGGGAATCTCTAAGGGGAGGTAAATGCAAATTCCAACATCCACTTATGGGGGGATGGGGGGGAGAGAAAGCAGCCTTTGGAAGCTATGCACCAAATAGGTGTCCACGGTTTCCTGATTTTCTGTTCCCAGAATCTGAAGCTCAAAGGCCCAGGCTGTATGAAGAAAAGAATAACTTATTCACAGTTACACTTCCTCTGTGCTGGAGGAGGTTAGGAACTTGCAACCACAGAAAAACCCCTAAGTAGGGCTGACTCCTACCAGACAACTAAATGACACTAGGAGTGTGGGGAGGTTGAAGGAGGCTGTAATTCCGGTAGGTTTATTGGCACGTAAGTTCTTTTGCTGGTTTCTCGAGAATGCTTTCACCTTACAGTGAAACCTGCTTGCTTAGGAAGCTGTGGGGTAACTTATACTGCTAGCAGCTACCTTATCCATAGCCTTTGAAAAACAAGCAAAGGGCAGATGTTGGCCTGTCTACAGAGTGTGGTTTGCAAGGGATTTCACTGCTTAGGCAGTGAACTGTGTGTCCTGAAAGTACAGCAGCCTGGAGGGAGAGAGACATGGGCCTCCACCCTAGAGAAGGAACAATTGGAAGCTAGAAACTTAGAAGTGTGAGCTTTGGGTAAGCCACAGAAGGGGAATACAGGTGCATTTGCCTTGACCCGTGGCACAGTGCAAGGGTGTCTCTTCACAAGGCTGTTTTCTCTGAAAGAGCTGCCACCTGACTAAAGATAGCAGTGAACACAACAGCGCCCACTTTCAGCAACAAAGAGTCCAACTCAGACTCGGAAAAACTCTGCTTTTCCATTGTGTGTCTAAAAGCCTAGCCCAGCAGAGCCATCAGGAGATTCAAGAGCTGATGGTGCAATACAAGACGACCCGTGACAACAGTAGGACAGGCAATAGCAGCAGGCAGGAGAATCTGTCCCTCCCCTGTGAATTTGACTTTCCTTTCTATGTAACCCAAAGTGCTATGCAACAGCATCGGAACATGGCATGCGGCACTGAAGGACCAGGATGAAAGGACCAGCTCCACTATCCCAGCAGGGGCCTGGAGCAAGAAGCCAGTCAGTAAGTGCCAGCACATGCTAGCAGGGGTGCTGGAATTGGAAAGGGTGGGGGAGGCTGGGATGGCTGGCAGGCTCCTCATGTAGATGTAGCCCCCAGCCACAGCTCCCCTTCTGAGCAGAGGGAGCCCAACCTGGGAAGATGGGGGGTGAAGGGGGGTTGCTGTGTTGTGAGATGGGGAAGGGATGGATGTAGTCTAGAGTAGGGTTGCCAGGTGTCCGGTATTCACCTGGACAGTCTGGTATTTTTGGCTCCTGTCCGAGAAAAAAATTCAGAGAATACCAGACACCTAAAAATGTCCAGTATTTTCTAAATTTTTCCCCGGCCAGGAGGCGAAAATGCTGAGCACCTGGCAACCCTACAGACACTCAGTGCCCAGCCTCTCCCCCGGCTCCCAATGCCTCCAGCCCCTATGCTTCGGTCTCCCTCCCCCCTCCAGAATTTCGGTATTCGGTATTTTTCGGGTGTTCGGTATTTTTGTTTCAACCATCTGGCAACCCTAGTCTGGGGGTGCACTGCCCCCAAACCGGGGAAAGGCAAATGCACATGGGGTCACATGTCACTGCCACCCTGATTTTTGCAAGGGCAGAGCTGTTCTGCTCAGCCTGCCAAGGTGGGGGAGGAGGGAGAGAAGAGAAAGTAACTAGGGAAGTGAGGCGGAGGGGGACCCAGCATGTGGAGTCCCTTTGACAGCAGAAGCAGATCCAGCAGCACCAGGATACACTAAAGCAGCAGCATTACTGCAGCAGCTGGTGCTGGAGTGGCCACATTCCATAGTGGCAGCTGGGACTTCCCATTAAAGCCAGCCCATCCTCCCACCCAGCACTGCAGCTCAGATACCTTCCCAGGCAGGGTGAGAGAGACAGGGGACGGGGGTGAATGGCAGCAAGCCGGGGAGCCGCCTTTAGAGCTCATGTGTGCTACCCCCCTACTCCCAATATAGCAGTCAAGTGATGCACTTGTCCCCGGGGGCTCACCTTGGCTCTTTGTGTCCTGTCATTTTGTTACCCAGGTTTGAGTTCTCTTTGTAGCTCTTCCCATTCTGCTTTGGCCTGATCTTGAGTAATTTTGTATTATCTGCAAGTGTTGCCAACTCAGGGCTGGCCCACAACGTTTTGGCACTTGAGGTGGGGAGCTCAAATAACGCCCCCATACCCTCTCGCTTGGGCCAAAACTTTAAAATATCCCAATTCTCTGGGTCCTAGTGGCTCCCCTGCATAGTCTGGCACCTGAGGCGGCCGCCTCAGTTCGCCTCATGGTAAGGCCAGCCCTGTGCCATCCTCACTGTTTACTCCTTTTCCCAGGTAACTTATGAATAGAACTGGCCACAGTACAGATTGCTGGGAGACACCACTATTTACCACTCTCCATGCTGAAAACCAATCATTTAGTTTGGCTCTTCGTTTTCTATCTTTTAACCAGTTACCTCTGTATGAGAAACCCTTCCATCTTATTCCATGATTGCTGTTTGTTGACTGCCCTCCCCCCCAGCCCCGCAAAAGAATCAAGAGATTTGAGAGGCATGATTCCCCTTTATAAAAACCATATTGACTCTTCCCCCCCACAAACATGATTGTTTGTGTGTTTTAGAATTCAGTTCTTAAGTATAGTTTCAACAAATATGACTGGTACTAACGTGAGGTTTAATGGCCTTCAACTCCAGTATCACATCTGGAGCCTGGCGTGGGGGAGATATGTCCAGTGCTTTTTTTGAAAAGAAAAGAAAAAGAAAAAGGTGCCGGTACTCCAGGTGAAAGTTGTTGAGCAAAAAGACAAACCCCAAGCCACCCAGGAAAATAAATAGGTGCTGGTACACCGGAGGAGAATGCCATTCATTTACAGTATGATGGGAAAATAGGGGTGTACTGTCACCAAAAAGAGGCACACTGCCAGGACCAAAACCCCTCCCTCAGAGCCAGGCACTCTCACCCCCACTCCAATACAACCACCACTTCCCCAGAGCCCGGCCCCCCCAGCCACCCTATCCCCATGCTCCCACCCCTGCCCCAGAGCCAGGCACCCCAAGAGCCCCCCCAACCAAATTCCCCTCCTGCAGAGCCAGGCACAGGAGGGACGGGATGGGTACGGTAACCCTGCCTTTAAAGTGGCCGCTCCTGCTACCGGCCCGGCTGCCTCGGCCCGCAGTGTGTACAGGGAGGAAGCATGTGGCCCAACTCCTGGCTCACTGCTCTATGCGACGTGTGGGCCTGTGCAGGGTGCAGTCCGGTCTCACCCCAATTAGCTTTGGGCCCGGCGGCAACTGCCCCCTCCTCACTATGCCTCTAGTGTCAGTTCACTGAGTCCCCACAGCCCAGCTGAGACACCCGCTGCTTTTCTGCCCTTCCCCCAGCCTAGCTGAGCCCTGTGCGGCTACTTTTCCACCCCAACAGCAGAGCTGAATGCTGGTTTTCAGCCCCCCCCAGCCAGGCAAGCTAAGCCGAGCACCATAGCGCGAGTGCTCCTAGGGCCAGGGGCAGCAGCAGAGCAACAGTCCTTAAAAAAAAAAAAAAAAAAAAAAAAAAAAAGGTGTTGGTACACTACCGGTGTGTACCGTCACCAAAAAAAAGCACTGGGTACGTCTAAACTACGTTCTATTTTTGAAAGAGGATATGCAAATCCACGGGACTCTGCAGATCTTCGAAGGCGGATCTTTCAAAAGTGAAAGTAGTCTAGATGCAGTCCCCCCCCCCCCCGAAAAAAATCCTCTCGAAAAAAAACCTGCATAAACCTCATTTTTTAAGGAAGAGCATTTTTCGAAAAAAGTGATTTTTTTTTCCAAAAAAGTGCATCTAGACTACTTTCACTTTAGAAAGACCCACTATCAAAAATGAGATCGGAAGAAGATACGCAAATTCCCGCTGTATTTTTGGAAGAGGATACGCAAATTCAACGTAGTCTAGACATAGCCTTATTTACAAATGTGTGCCACATTAATACACGGAGCTACACCTCTGCCATAGAACTGGAAGGGACCTTGAGAAGTCATCGAGACCAGTCCTCTGCCCTCGCGGCAGGACCAAGTACCGTCCCTGAATTAGTTAATTCTCAAGTCATCTGGCATAGAAGAATATTTAATAGTGTATGTATCAAGCTGGATACATAATTAATAGCTCTGCAATGTCACATTTGAATTCCTTCAGAACTCTGGAGAGAATGCCATCTGGTCCTGGTGACTTATTACTGTTCAGTTAATCTATTTGTTCCAAAACTTCCTTGACTGAGATCACCATCTGGGACAGTTCCTCAGAACTGCCACCTTAAAAAAATAAAATTAATTTAAAAAGGGAGGGGGGGGGGGGGAAGGCAGCACGCACTCAGGTTTAGGAATCTCCCTCACATTCTCTGCCATGAAGACTGATGCAAAGAATACATTTAGTTCCTCTGCTACTGCCTTATCTTCCTTGAATGCTCATGCTCCTTTAGAATAGAATCTCAATTGTCCAGTGGTCCCACTGGTTGTTTTGTGGACTGCCTGCTCCTAACATACTTAAAAAAAAATACTGATGACAGTTTGAGTCCTTAGCTACTTGGTTTTCAAGTTATTTTTGGCTTGCCCAATTATACTTTTACATTTGACCTGCTAGCACTTGTGCACCTTTCTATTTTCTTCAATAGAATTTAATTTTCACTTTTTAAAACGATGCCTTTGTGTGTCCAACTACCTCTTGTACTTTATTGTTTAGCCATGGTGGCACTTTTTGGTCCTTTTTTACTATGTTTAATTTGAAGTATACATTTAATTTGAGCCTTTATTATGACACTTTTAAAACATTTCCATACAGCTTTCAGGCATTTGACTTTTGGGGCCTTTTAATTTCTATTTAACCAGATTCCTCATTTTTGTGCAGTTCCCCCTTTTTGAAAATTAAGTGCTACAGTGGTGGGCTTCTTTGGTGTTATTCTTATCCACAGGGATGTTGGTTATATTATGGCCCCATAGTCAGGCCTTACAAATCAGGTCATCTCTTGGACCAGAGCCTGCAATACACTTGGGACTACATCAAGAATAGTCTCTCCTCTTATGGGTTCCAGGACTAGTTATGCCAAGAAACAGTCATTTATTGTGTCAAGAAATTTTGTATCTTTATCCTGTCCTGATAGGACATGGACCCACTCAACATAGGTACAGCTGAAACCCCCCATTATTATATAGAGTTTTATTTTTATAGTGCCTCATCTTCCTAAGTATTTCATTACTAACTGCCTGACCAGGATGGTGATGGTCTATCCATGCTGCTTTCTCACCCTAGAGATTGGGTTAGGTTTTGTTCATTTAAGACTTTTACCACATCTGACACTCAGCTTTCACATAGAGAGCTCACTAGCATAATCTACAGGACTATGTAGCACTTTAAAGACTAACAAGATGGTTTATTAGATGATGAGCTTTCGTGGGCCAGACCCACTTCCTCAGATCAAATAGTGATCTGAGGAAGTGGGTCTGGCCCACGAAAGCTCATCATCTAATAAACCATCTTGTTAGTCCTGTATTTTGCTTCAGCTACCCCAGACTTACCTGGCTACATTTCTATCACTATTCTAGCATAATCTATTCTGTCATTTCTATGTACAGGCAGTCCCCGAGTTACATGGATCCGACTTACATCAGATTCCTACTTACAAACGGGGTGAGGCAACCCTGCACTAGCTGCTTCCCCCCAGCAGACCAGGGAGATGCGAAGCTAGCGCCCCCCCAGCAGACCAGGGAGACGCGGAGCGGCTTTTCTCAGCAGACAACTCAGCTTGAGAATAAAGGACTGAGGGAAGTGAGGTGTGGGAGAATAAAACTGAGCTCTGGAGAAATGTTTGGCTAGAGTTTCCCCTACAATATGTATCAGTTCTGACTTGCATACAAATTCAACTTAAGAACAAACCTATAGTCCCTATCTTGTACGTAACCCAGGGACTGCCTGTATTTCGTACTAAGGTATTACTGTGTCCCATTGATCATCACCATTCTGCCAAGTTTCTGTGATGCCTATTACAGTGATATCATGTAATGCTCATGTTCATTCATATCAACAAGTCATCAGAAGGGTAGACTGATAGTAGAATGCTAATCGAGGCCTCGGACTTCAGGACAAATATTTCACAGCTTGCCTGGTCAAAGTGCCAGGATGATGATTTCAAGCACTTGATCAAATGCTCCACATGATGGGATCATTTGGACAAAACCTATTTCTAAAAATAGCAGATAATGCTGGCATAACTGGAGGAAAGTCTAACCCAATCTAGAACCAAAGAAAGAAACACAATAGGGTCTGTTGCACTCGTTTATGTTTGAATGCTACACACAGTCTGCCCAAAATCAGTAAGTTTTTAACAGCACACTGGGTAATCAGCACAGGAAGGAAGTCCTCAGTACCTTTCTCTTGCATGCTTCACTAAACGGAAGATCACTGCTGCGTTTGCTCCCATCGGCCTCCTGCTGCGGAGAAACTTGAAACAAAGTACCTTGCCTCCAGCTACATAATTAACATACTGAAGCTACGTATCTTGATTTGATCTTCCCTTTTAGTGTAGGCCTGGCCTGAGACACTAGTACAATCTCAATACCATCACGACTCACCTGAGCCATGCTCGGGGATCTTCTGTACTGTCTCAGTAAATGACAACTGCACTCGCAGCTAAAATGGGAGCACAGAACAGTCACGGGCAGTGGGCATAGTAAGGCCAGGGGAGCCTGAGGGCGTGTATAAACCACACCCCTCTGCTAACAGAGGGATGTAGATTAGGCACATGGCTATTGCAAATGAAGCAAGGATTTAAACATCCCATGCTTCATTTGAATAGAAATGGCCACCACTTTTTGCTGCCGCAGCACTTTGCCAACAAAAAGCAGCAGTCTAGCTGGGGTTCGGTCCACAAAGAAAGCCTTTCCCAACCGATTCTGTAAACCTTATTGCACAAGACATAAGGGATTGGTCAAAAAAGGCTTTCCTTGTGGACCGATCCCTGTCTAGACTGCTGCTTTTTGCCGGCAAAGTGCCACGTCAGCAAAAAGCAGCAGCCATTTCTATTCAAATGAAGCACGGGATATTTAAATCCCCACTTCATTTGCGATAGCCATGTGCCTAACCTACACCTCTCTGTCAGCAGAGGGGTGTAGTTTTAGAGACACCCTCAGCTTCCTCTGCCTCTGAATCCCCAGAAGTGGGGTTAGTTTTTGCTTGAACCCCATGCAGGTTCTGAGGTGGCCAAGGAAGCAGGATGTAGTATTCAGCTTCATTAGTTATTTCCCTAGAATCCACAGTGATTACAGAAGAACCCAGGAAGCTGTGTAGCAAATACCGCCTCCTTAGTGGCCATATCTAAAATGTCTTTAGGACAAGATGGTTTTTCCCCAGGGGTGGCTTGGCTCACGGGAGGATAGGTGTTGCTGTGGCTGGCTTATGGCTCCTCCGGGCAGGTTGGGGGTGGAAGGAGTCCTCATTTGGCCCAGGCAGAATGCTTGGGCCTTTAGCCAGCCTGGGGCTCTTCCAAGTTAGAGGGGCACTCTGGACTCCTCCAGGCAGAGAGATAAGAGGGTCTTGCAGCTCCAGGAACAAGAGTTAGAAGAAAGGGGAGGGGCTACACACAGGCAGAAGGGCCAGAGTCAGGGGGCTAGCCTCCTCAAAAGGGGTCAGCACCTGGCACCCACAAGTACAATTACAACACTGAAAAAGGAGGGCTTGCTGGTTAAGCCCACCAACCTGCATGTTAAGACACTGATGCATAAGCACCTAGTTTGAAAAATCCACAGCCTCATTTTATCCTCACTGATTCCAAATTAGAACACACAGCCTGATTGAACTGCACTTGTTTTATTAGCTGCATAAAAGAGCCAGTCAAATGAAAGGGAGCTTGCTCTAAATTTATAATATGGGATAAGGCATCAAGATAGAGTAGAACTGAATATTTTAGTTTCCCCACTCTTTTTAGAGCCATGCAAGTGATTCCATACATCGAGAAGGGGCGCTTCTTCACTCCACTGAGAATGCTTTTGTCGGTTGAATGTTCAGCTTTTGTTCAGACAAGGAGATCAGTTTAGACACTGCCACAGTCACTTTTCATGCCCACAGACCTGTGTGCAAACTTCCTTCCTTCAATCATGTGACTTTACACAGTTCTGAAGTTAATGGATGTAGGATGGATCACTTTTAAGTGAAACTCACACTTTGGTTTGTGGTGCTAACCCATGGCTGAAGTGGAATTTTCCTAACAAATAATGTACGAACACACAGCATGGAAAACAGCTTTTTTTTCTAGTCAACATAAGAGTATGTGTAGTTTAAATGTATTAATTCAGAGCATGAACATGCAGATCACATTTCTAAGCCTTCCTAAATATGCTAAAGTAGCAACAGATTCTTGCCAGCGATCCCTTCTTACACTTTGGCACATGGGCCTTATGAACACTGAGATTTTAGTCCCTCCTCCAAATCTTAGCACTGGTACAATTTTACAGCTGCCACACTAGTGTAGACAGTTTGCTGTTGTGTTTAAGCTACCATGTCAGACTCCCTCTGAGCAGCCATCATATGCCCGAGTGAATTCAGCTGTTTGCACATGCTATTGTTTTTGTGTGTTTGTTTGAATTCCATAGAGATCTCTCATCCAAAGGTTACACCTGCCAACTGCATGGAGTTCAGACACCTAGAGATAGGAGGGCACATTCCTTACAACCAGCTGAGTGGGAAAAAAACTTATTCAATACTTTCACTTCTAGTTCTCAAAGGCTCTGCAAAGCAAAAGTGACCCTGACTCCCTGTGTTGTGTCTAGATAAACAGAAACTCATTAATGCTGACGAATGCTCTTAGTAATCTTTAAACTTAATGATCTGCCTTGTAGTAACTACAGATTGCAATGCCAACAGAAAGCAGCTACCGATGACTAACATTGGTAGGAATATGTTAAGATGTAGCGATGAGGTGGTTAGACAGTGCCTTAATATGGACTGGAAGGGAAGTCAAACATGCTGGCTGTGCTTTTCTCCTCATCCCCCCACTCATCCCTTTACAAACACCAGGGTGGGGTCGGTATTATTTATTCTCACTTTGTAAATGAGGAAGGAAGGACAGGACTGGCTTAAAGACCACAGAAGGAATTGGGTTGTCTGGGAGGAAGAGCACCCCTTAAGGAGACTCTCATACAAAAACACACTGGGATGAGCAGTAGGATTGTCACATTTCTAACTAGAATCCTCATTATGCTGAAGGATGAAGGACTTGCTTTAATTTTAAGTAAGATCCAGCGGAATATTGCAATAAGGTTAAGCATTGGTTGATCTTCTTTCATCTTCATTTCCTGTAAGGAAAGAGTTACTCCATTCTCTCCATTTAACAGATTGCAAAAGCTCTATTGTTATGCACTTACAACTGAGAATTCAACTGATAAATATACACATCATAGAATCATAGAACACTAGAACTGGAAGGGGCCAAGAGAAATCACCAAGTGCAGTCCCCTGCCCTCATGGAAGGACCAAGCACTGTCTGTATCATCCCTGACAGGTGTTTGTCTAACCTGCTCTTGAATATCTCCAGAGATGGAGATTCCACAACCATTCTAGGCAATTTATTCCAGTGTTTAACCACCCTGACAGTTAGGAAGTTTTTCCTAACATTCAACCTAAACTTCCTTTGCGGCAGTTTAAGCCCATTGCTTCTTGCCCTATCCTCAGAGGCCAAGGAGAACAATTTTCCCCCTCCCCTTTCTCCGAGACACCCTTTTAGATACCTGAAAGCCACTATCATGTCCCCCCTCAGTCTTCTCCTTTCCAAACCAAACAAGCCCAATTCTTTCAGTCTTCCCTTTAATCATGTTTTCTAGCCCTTTAATCATTTTTGTTGCTCTTCTCTGGATCTTCTCCAATTTCTTATGGAAGAAGCATATTCAAGAAATTCCAATCTTTGCTCTGGAGAAGTTTTTAAAGCATAGCTAGCCATATGGCACAGGCTAACAATAGAATTAGGGTAACCAGGTAACTGGTTTTCGGGACCTGGCAATCCTAAACAGCACGCAAACCAACAGTCTGGTTACTGGAGCATGGGAGTAGCGCCGGATCATTAACCCACACCAGCCCCCTCTCGGCTCAGTTGGGGCCACCTCCTACTTGCAGGCAGGCTCCAGTAAGTGATGGGAAATGGAGCAAAAAAAGGCAAAGGCGGCGGCAGGGCCTCCGGGGTCCAGTCATCAGCATCTAGAAACATGGCAACCACAAGTATAATGGACTTATTTTGTCAGATTGTGAAGAGGGGGTAGAAGCTTAGCACTAAAGACTTGATTCCTACGGAGACAGACCCAAACTCTAATCAGGCAAGACCTCCCATGACAGCCCCTCTACAGACCACCCTCTTGTTTACACAGGATTTAATTGCAGCAGTCTTTAGGACTGAATACCAGCAGTAACTTATTTCCGGCTATATTGAAATATAGGTGGTGGATTCCCATTCACTTCCACAGAGCTAAAAACAGGATTTCTTTTCCTAGTGTAGAAGGCCTATCCTGTTACAAATTTCTTCCTTAAGCTCTGACCTCTATCTACTATGCCACTCCAATAACAACATCTATTTAAAGATAAGAGTTTGTTGATATAATTCAAGAAACTTGTCACACTTTAATTCATCTTCCCCGCCGCATATGGTTGAAAAAGCCACCCAAACTACACAGGATGGCCTTCAGAAAAGGCACTAATGTTTCCATGAGCTTCAACAGCTGAGAGATACAAGATGCTGGTGGAAGTCCTCCATCAATAGCCAGCTTTTTATTCTTGAAGAGTTCGGCACAAAAAACAAAACTCCCCTCATTACATACTGGAACACCAAGACAGCAGAGGAGTCCAACCTATCATGTAGACAAAACACATGTCTACATCTAGACTGCAGGCGTCTTTCAGAAGAAGCTTTTCTAGAAGAGATCTTCCGAAAAAACTTCTTCCGAAAGAGCATCCACACTGCCAAAGAGCATCGAAAAAGCAATCTGCTTTTTCAAGAGATAGTGTCCACACTGACTGGACGCTCTCTTGCATTTAAACTGCGATTACTATGGACGGAGTGGCCACCAGGGCACCTGTGCTTCTTCCTCTTCTTCCAAAAGAATTCCCTCTTCCCCGTTCTCACACACTTTTCCAAAAAGCTCTCTCGGAAAAAGGCTTCTTCCTCGTAGAATGAGGATACCAATGCTGGAAAAACCCCTCTGTTCTTTCAATTTTCTTCCAAAAGAACGCGATTGCAGCGTGGACATAAGCCTTTTTTTTTTTTTTGGAAAAAAAAAAGTGTAGTGTAGACATACCCCCACTTAGATGAACGTCATTCAAAAGATGGCTGATGTCACATCTTGACACTGAAAATATAGATGTGACACGATGTGGACACCTGTTGGGTTTCGTTTCCTAAAAGCTGCTGCTGAATTGGGTGCCCAGTTGGACACCTGGAAGCCTGGGTGCTTAGTGCTTCTGAGAGGCAGACAATGCCTTCTCAGGAGTACTGACTCATGGACTCAAGTGTGAAAGGAGGACTCCATCCCTTTCCTGGCTACTATCCAGTCACTAATTGGAGGATGCAAGACTCATGCCTTGCACATTCAGCAATTACTCACGTGCTATTTTAATGATGACACACAAGCATTCATGTGAAGATAGCCATGTATTCATTACACACCAAATTATATTAAGATGAGTGAGTGCAGCTAGTGGCAGTGCCTAATCTAATAGGAAACAGAACACAGGAGATTATCTACAGTCAAGTACTCAGTAGCTTACTGATGGTTATTCTCAAAGCTAATCTGCTTTGGGAAACGGGAAACGCCTCCAATAGCTTTTGTTCAAAGGAAATGTCTACATTTTGAACAAGTCAATTGTGATTCCAAATCAGTGGTGGTAAAATGGGGAGAACAGACTAGGGAAGTTTGCAATGTGATTTGATCACAGTAGCCCGTGGTTATTTCAGCTTTGTGAATGAAATAAAATAGGATATTTCACTGAGCTCTGGCCTGTGAAACCAGCAGGAAAAAACAAAAATCAGACTGAAAGAGCAACAGGGTTACTTCCGGCCTTCAAATTTATGTAGGGCTAAAAATCACAATAATACAGGACTCACGTCACTGACGCTTGACACATATTTATATATATATATATATATATATAAAGACTCAGGGGGGTAACCTTATTAGCCTGTATCTACAAAAAACAATGAGTCCATAAAGATGCAAAACATGTCCGAGTCAGAACTACAACAATGGCTGCCTGTCGCAGGGAGCCATAGCCTGTAATACCTCTAAGGCTGGTATAGGGGGCTCTATCTGTGAGGTGGAGTGTTTTCCATATAAGGGCATGTAAATTAATAATCTTCCCCTGCTCGCTCCACCCATTGCAGTGAAAGATCAGCCAATGGGCTGACTTGTGCTCAGGCCTGCTACTCCACCCACTGCAGCAAAAACCAACCTATGGGGTGATAAGTTCACAGGCAATAAAACAGGCAGGCAGCCCCTCTCTCACTGGGGAGTCGCATGGAGTGAACGCCTGGCCTGATCACCCAGACGCCTTGCACCCCCCGCTCTTGAGTCTTACTGAGCGTACTCCGAGTTGGTCGACCCGAGTGGAGACAGTTTATGAGAGTGTGACCGGTACTTGTGTTCCTGCTGTCTCCAGAACTGGTATAACCCCCCCCCCCCCCCCCCCGCCATCATCCCTATCCTAATTGATTTTTTAGTTGTCCTTATTGCTTGTCAAGTGACAGTGGCTAAAAAGTTACTAAGTTAGTTTATAAATAGTTGTGGTTTAGGTTTTTTACTGTTTCCTTGTATAAAGTTGTGTAAATAATCAGCCCTATGGACAATACCAGTGTTAATTCAACTGTTCCTAATCCCTGGGCAGTTATTGGAAATTATTGTGATTTAGAAAAGCCTCAGGGAATTGTTTTGTGTTGTCTGGCAATCTGTTTAATTTTTGTTCTGATGATTGTCTGGCATCATCAAAATAAAATCAGTTTGTGCTTTTTAAAGCCCCCAGTTGTGGTCTCATCCTTTCCGGCATCCCTTTGAACCTCGTGTATTACGGGGACTGACAAAACACACTACACTATGTAAAGCAAGCTAAAGTTTATCTAGATAAAGCACTCACCAAAGTAAAATTCCTGCACCTAGAGTGGCTGCCTCGACTCTCCAAGCTCCCACTTCTTTCAAAGCTCTCGAGTCTGCACTTCGGCGAGACTTCAGATGCCATTTCAGCGAAGTCCAACATCACATTTCTAGGCATCCCACCCCAAAGAACGAGCACTCCAATGCCAGTTTGTCACGCAGCACAGAAAGCAGTCGGTGTCTTCAGTGGGGCTTCTCACTGCATTCAGCTCTGTAAGTAGAGAAATTGTATTAGTGTAGATTTCATTTTTAAAATATTTAAACGGCAGGGAAGGTAAATACAGGCAGTCCCCAGGTTATGTGGATCCGACTTACGTCGGATCCCTACTTAAGAACGGGGTGAGGGAACCCCAAACTAGCTGCGCCCCCCCCAGCAGACCACCGAGACGCGCCATGGCAGTCCCGCCGCCCGCATCCTCTGCGGCGAGAAAAGCCACTCCACGTCTCCCTGGTCTGCTGGGGGGGGGGGGCACGCAGCTAGTGCGCGCCTCCCCCCCCAGCAGACCAGGCTTTTCTCGCCGCTCATCAGTTTCAGCAGCAGCTGAATCAGGACACCTGGGACAGAGCAGCTGGGGTGCTGCCGGGTTGGTCCCCACAGCGCCGCATCTCGGCGCTGCGGGGACCAACCTGGCAGCAACCCAGCTGCTCTACCCCAGGTGTCCCCAAGTCAGCTGCTGCTGAAACTGATCAGCGGCTGATTCCAGGAAACCCGGGGCAAAGCAGCTCTGCCTCAGGCTTCCTGTAGTCAGCTGCTGGTCAGTTTCAGCAGCGGCTGAATCGGGGACACCCGGGGTACAATATGTACCAGTTCCGACTTACATACAAATTCAACTTAAGAACAAACCTACAGTCCCTATCTTGTACGTAACCCGGGGACTGCCTGTGACAATTGCGAGGAAGTCTATGATCAGGAAAATCTTTAACCACTTTGCAGGACAAAGGAGTTCCACCAACTATGTGCATCTTAAAACAGAGTTTTAATCTAGATGATGACTTTAACACACATGGAATAGAGGGGTATCATATCCATCTTAGTGACTTACAGATCAGATGGCCTCTGTCAGTGTGGACATTACATAACTACCAGTCCTATAAACTCAGTCTGGGTTTTCTATTACTAGTATTATCACACATCACTACTAATCAGATTCTGCATTCCAAATTATTACCTCTTCAGTAAACTCTGTGCAACTCATTACGTTCAGGGGCTTGAAGGGAATAATTTTTGTTTCCTAAGATGTGTAAGGGGAATGGAATCCAGTTCCATCTCTTAGCTCCACAGGGCTGGCTCATTTGTCGAGCATGTGAACAGATGCAAGCCTGATTACATTCAAGGAACACATCTGGGGAGTGAACAGGTAGGTACCCTTTTTACAGTCACATTTCAGAATGAAATTGCACTTCAAACCACAGAGAGCCTCTGGCTCTAATTTAATTTTATTCGTGGTCGTTCAAAAAGATGTATATTCCAAGGGAGGAAAACAGGCTTATAGGAATAAAAACCACGTACAAGAGCTTTCAAGCCATCCCAGATTTCAGTTCTACAGCATCTGGCTGATAAACAATTGTCCTAAATGCAAGGCTTAAGGAAACTAACCCTTCCACCCAACCTTTTTTCAACCCCAAACATTAACGTGAAGATAAAGCATCCTAAAGACAGCCCTCACTAGCAGCATGAGTCACTTCCCCACTCTACCTGCCTGTCTCCTCTCTCTGCTTAAACATATTTAATAGCAGGATGATACACGTGTAGTACCACATACTTTTCTGATCCACTGTCTTTCTCTCCTACACGTGCCCCAGTCATAGGCAATAATTACATATTCTGTACAGCGGTAACAATTTCTCAGTACATTGGGCTCATATTTAGTGCTAACACGTCTCAGTCACTATCACCTGTGTTACAGCAGAGCCCAGGGGGCCATAGAAAATGGGACCCTACCATGCTAACCCCATACAAACATAGAATGAGACAGGCCCTAGCCGGAAGAATTTGCATTCTCATAGTTTGATTCCTCAAGGGCAAAACGAGTGGGAAGTAGGGAGCTCTGGTTACATTTCCAGTTCCACTGGATTACTTCTCTCTCTTCCCCCTCCCCTCCCCCAACAGAAGCATGACTCTCAGAAACCAACACCCTTTTTGGCCTCTTAGTCAGCCAAGTGGCATGTCACATTCAGAACAACATCCATCATTACTCTGCGACAATGCCGTTCTTCTGATCGCTTCATCCTGGCAAAATGCTATGAAAAAGGTCTTTATGAATGCTGTCATAACTATGCCATCACGTGTCTTGTAGGACGGCTCCCACACAATGTAGCTAGGCTGAGATCCAGACAATCTTAGGTGTACAAATGAAACAGAGCAGTGAATTTCCACCATGCTGAACCACGCTAAAGTATTTATTGTTGCTTGCAAGAGCAGCTCTTTCATTTAAGAGTTATGATTTACTCTGGAGACTTTGAAAGCCACCTCTCCATTGGAATTAATGCTTCCTACTTTGTCTTCTTGGGCCTACCTCTAACTATACTGCAATCCAGAGTCACAAAGATCAGATGCATCATCTTGCAAACACAGCTTTTTTGTAGCAGCACTTGCGCAAATAAATGCCCACAGTCACTGTTTCATACACGTATACTGTGAAGACTATGATCAAAAATTTTTAACATTGCTGTAGCTCCTAATGTTCTCATTTCTGCCTATGCAGGCTCCAGAGAGATAACACGGCTACATTTCTATTACTATTCTGAATTCAAACAAGTAGCATGACAGAAGAATGCTTCCTGTGCCATTACCTGGACTCCTCAGCACCATCTTCAGAGTAAGCACTAGACTGTTCACATGGTGGGCAGCAGCATTTGGTAAAGGGTAACTAAGTTAAAATCTTGGCTCTGTTGAATTCCATTGGGAAACTCCCATGACTTCAATGGGGCAAGGATTTCACCCATCATCTTTAAAGATACTGCTTTATAAGAAGGGGAGGTTTGCTTCCCAGGTTGCTTACAGGGTGTCCCTGCTATAAGTCGCCCCGGTATACATCTGTTCTGCACTAAAGTTGTTGACATTTGTAGGAACTAATGTGTTATAAGTCCTCCTATTCCCCACTCTTAAGATGAACAAAAAACCCCAGACCCAACCAATTTGCGCAAATGGAAATCAGCCGTAGGGAAAAAAAATTCCACGCTTTAAGTTGTTTTGCTATAAGTCCAAGTTTTTTTGAACGTATCTTGGACTTATAGCGAGGCCAGCCTACACCTCCCATTTGTGCCTTTGAATATCTCCCTGTAACATTCACGTAGGAGAATCATGGGTTGAACGTACAGAAACACTAAATTGGTTCCATTGGTCAACATTGTCTTTCAGTGAGCCAAGGTTTGTCTGGTATCCTAACCTGAAAGCTTTTTGCTGACCTTTTCCCACACACCTGCATTTTCACAACAGTGCTCCATTTGTGACAAAAGGTCACCATGTTCATTGTTTGTCTAGGAACTGATGTGGCTCATATCACCAGAGAGGCTCAGCAAAGAGCCTCCAAATGTTTACACTGAAAATCTACTCAATGTTTACTTTTTTGACTGCTGCTGCACAATGTTAGGAATCATTAAGAAAGGGACAAAGAACAAGACACAGCACACAGGGTATTAGAAGAAGTTCCTAACAGAGTAGAAAAAGGAATCCAGACAGAGAGCTTTAACCAAGCAACTACCCAGCATGGCAATGTATTAAGATTTGGTGCTACATCCTTTTGGCCTAGGACTGAGGGCAGTGCAGGGTGGGAGTGGAAAAGGTAACACCTGTTGTGAAGGCACTAGAGTGGGGTCAATACTCAGCTTTACCACAGACTGTGCGTGATTCTGGACAAATCATTCAGTCTCTCTGGACCTCAAAACCCCATCCAGGCCCACTGACAAGAAGGGCAAAGGGGGAAGTTGCCCCAGGGCCCAGTGATTCAAAAGGGCTCAGCCCTTTAAACCCACATGGCATGCCCCAGGCAGAGGATGTTGAGGGCTGGATGCCCCATCCCCTCCTCTTCTGCCCAAGGCCCCGCCCCTTCTGGGAGCACAGCGCTGACCTGCAAGTCCATTTGCTCTCCTGTACCCATCTGTAAGAGAAGGGTAACTCTGCCTTTCTCCCACCCTGGCCTCCACTGTGTGTAAGTCACTTTAGAATTTATGCCTAGCAGGAAACAGCCCCTCCCTGACATGGTTTTGTACAGCACCTAGCACCATAGGACCTGATCTCAACTGAGGCTTCCAAGCATTACTGTACCAGTGGTGTAGTTTTACAGAACAATTCCTTTCTTGGACTTGCATAATGCCAAAATCATTTCAGGTCCTGGTACTCCATCACTAGCGAGCGATAGCGGTTTTATGACTTTAGCCCCCTGTATTCTAAACTCCAAGTGAGCTTCAAAACAACCACCCTCTGCCCCCCATGGTATGGTCCAATAGGATTGTCAAGGTAACCAGCCAGGCTCAAAATAAAAACCATCCTCAGAGAAATGAAACAACACGTTAATAGGAAGCTGCTCTTCCTGACCTTCAAAAATGCATTAAAAATGTAAACTGTTCACAACAGGATTTATTTCTTGTCTACCCTCACACACACATTATGGACACACTACAAGCATTTCAATGCAATGCCCTTACTCGAATCAGTGGTGGAAGACTGTTCCCATCAGTGCAATATTTGGACCACTTCAGGCCAGGCAGCAGAAAAGTACGTCTGAAAAATACTGATGGAATTTGCTCTTAGGAAAACTAAGTCCCCAATTTCTAATTTTCACTTATGCAGCTTTCAAATAATCCTAATCAGGCTTGCCTGATTGCGGAGGGGGAGGGGGGGGGGCAGCAGAGAGAGAGAGAGGGCGAGGCACAAGACAGGACAGTTGCCCAAGAGCCTAAGGCTAGTCACTGCATGAGCCCAGAGCTCTTTGAATATAGTTGCCATTGGCAGCAATTTAGTCATTAGATGGGGATTTTAATCAACGGTAATTTTTAACAGACATTGATAATTTTAGACTGGAGTTCAGTTTTAATTTTCCCAACATGCACAGACTCAGAGAAATTATGGAAAATTGCCATAGATTAAGGAGTGGTCTTTCATTCCAGGAGGACAAATTTTTAGCACCTGTGAACGCTCTCTCTCCAAGTTTAGCAACCAGAAGAGAGAATTTTTACACCAGGGGACCTGAGTGACGTACAGTAAAACTCCAGTTGTCCGGCATCCAGTGGTCTGGCACTCCCGGGTTCCAGGTGGTGCCGGACTAGCAGAAGAGCTCCAGGCAGCCAGACAATTGGAGCTGCTCTGGCCCGGGCTTCCCAGAATCAGCTGCTGGTCAGTTTCAGCAGCAGCTGACTTGGGGACGCCTGGGGCAGAGCAGCTGGGGTGCTGCCAGGTTGGTCCCAAAGCACCGCTTTCGCATCCCCCTTCATAGCCCCCACTTCCGATAGTCCAGCAGATCTGATAATCTGGCACCCCCTGGGTCTAAAGGTGCCGGATTATCGGAAGTTTACTGTACTTGCTAGCAAATCACTAGAGCCATTTCATTTGAGAGCTTAATAGGCAAGCTTGGAACAGTGCTACCCTCTACATTTGGAAGCGTTCCATTTTGGAAGGATCACTTACACAGCCAGCATGATAGATTGAATAAATTATGGTCATGATGCTCAGAAAGTTATCAACATTTTAAATAGAGTGTTGCTGTACCGTCCCCTTCCCTGTATTACATATAAATCTCATTCTGCAAATAACCAAGAAGCCGTAAACTCTTTGGATCAAAACTAAAATTTCCCACCCAGTCAGGACAGTATTCTAGAACCCTGCAGAGTTCTAAGCCCACATTCTCTTCCTCTTATCTAAAGGGAAAGAGTATCACATACTAGCTATTTTAAGAGCACAACTGGAATACATTCTGGTGGGTTTTGGTGTATTTCCAGTAAAACTATTTTGGTGAAGAATGACAGCAAAGTGCTGGACCTGCATGATCACACCATTTAGCTCAGTTACCAGGAATAGATTTACCATTGTACTCCTCCCGCCACCGCCCCCCGCCCCAGAGTGTTAAGAGGCCCCAACAACAGGGGTGCCTCCCAAAGGTGGCAGCTCAGTAGGGCTGGGGCAGGCAGGCCCACGCTGCTCCCAGAAGCGGGCAGCTTTTGGCAGGTCACTGTGAGCCCCTGTTGAGAGGGAGGCGGCACAGTGCACACTGCTTCTGCCCTGGGCAGTGCATGTGGACCCACTCCCCCCTTGTCTCCAAAGGGCAGGAGAGACATGCCAGCATCAGGGTTAAGGCAGCTCCCTGCCCGCTCCACCTCCCTCCCTCCGTGCTGCTCCAGGGCGTAGCTGGGATGTCCCTGTGGTTAGGGTTGCCAGGTCCCCGGTTTTCTGCCGGACAGTCTGGTATTTGCACCGTCTGTCTGGTAGAAAAATTCAGAAAATATCGGACATGTGCAGTGTCCGGTATTTTCTAAATTCCTGGCTGGGCACCGGACGGAAGCCTGGTAGGGGCAGGGGAGCGACTGGGAGGCAGGGCCAGGGCCACAATTGGTGCTACGAGCTTGTGGTCACACGCAAAAGCCGGGTGGGATGGGGCCAGGACTCCCAGACACTCCCCACGCCCGGCTTTTGCACGCGACCAGAGGCTCCCTGTGCCATTCTCAACCCCGCCTCCCAGCTGGGAGCCTCTGGTTGAGTGTAGAAGCCAGGCAGGGGGAGTGACTCCCAGCCCCACCCTCGCCCGGCTTCTGCTTGCAACTAAAGGGAATGCCTGCTGCGGGCACAGCCTGAAGGACTCTGGCTGTGGCCAGTGGCTGCACCCTCCCCCCCCTCAGCCTGCTTCCCACCCCCCATTCCTCTGAGCCCCCCCTCTCCTCTCGTCCAGCCCCCAACCCTCCCCAGATCTGCTTCTTGGCCCCCCTCTCCTCCTGTCCAGCCCCCCCCAACTCTGCTTCCCATCCCCTCCCCTTTCCTCCCATCTAGCCCCACGGCCCCCAGACCCTCCCTTGCCAGCGCTGCTTCCCGTCCCGCCCACTTCCCAGCCAGCCCCGCCCTCCTCCAGGCCGGTTCTTCCCCCCCTTCCCCACCGCCGATTAAGCATGTCCAGTTTTTTGGCGGGGTCTACCTGGCAACCCTACCTGTGGTGGTGGAGGGGGTCTCTTCACACATTGCCCTTGCTCCAAGCACTGACTGCCCATGTTTAAATTAGGACTAGATCAACATGCTCTTATTGAAACAGGACTACCTGAAAGTACTCGAACAAACTATTAATGCATGTCAGCGGGATCCAAGTGGTCAGACTGCAGCAGGCTATAGCCAGGTAGATTCACATCCCAGTTAGCCACAAATCTCATTGCTAGGGCTTGTCCACACCAACACAATACATTTTTTTATCCGCACTGGGAAAGTGTGCTTAATCTATGTTTGGTCAGGGCCTTGGATAGGGTCAAATCAGATTATGACCATGAAATGTCATAACCTAAATACTATGGTGAATGCTGTCCCCTAACTATTCAAAGATAGACAGAAGTGCTAATACATATTTCCCCTCCCCCCCCCATTTAAAATGCTCTTCTATTATGGCACGATCTCACCCACATAAACCAGGTGAGCAGTGTTTGGCCAAAAACTTGTTCTTGCTGTTCTAACACACAGCTGGTATACACTGAAAACTAATGCCAGTATAGCTATGTAAGCTAGGGGATATGGAAACTCCCCCCGCCCCCAACACAGTTATGCTGACCAACCCCCCAGCACAGATGCAGCTATGCAGACAGAAGTGTTTCTGTTCATATACCTAACATTTGGAGGGGAGGGGAGGGGAGGAGCATTTCTTGCATCCGCAGAAAAAAAGTCACAAGAGTTGACAACACTACAATAATTAATCCTGTGTACATATGGCCGTAAAACAGCCAGACAAGTGAAGCACCAGCTCAGAAAAGCACTTAATGCATTCGCTTGAATCCAATTGCCTTCACAGGGATTTCAAGCATGTGTTCTAGTGCTTTGTTGAAATCTGAGCCTAAAGGAAAATTGAGAGAAAGGAACCCAATTTAAAAAAAAAAAAAAAAAAAAAAGGAACTGTTAGTTTGTGATTGCCTCTAACATAAACCCCCAAACAATAGTTTACTTCAGTGTGCACAATACTTTGTCGCCTTGCTTTGTTTCATTTCATATCAACGGCTAAGGTTACATCTTTGACCCAAATTAATCTGTCTCAGGATGCTAAAAAAAAGTGAGTTTGATGTTGTCTTCATTTCTTAACCAGTCTTTCTGGATTTCCAAGAGAAGGCTTTTTGTTGTTGTTGTTGAAAGAACACACTTTTCAGAATATTTGCCAAACAATAGGAGATTGTTAAACTGCTCAGTTATAAAGGTATGATACCCAAACCAACCCCAAGATGAGAAATCTGTACTGCATTCCATGCAATTATTGTTTTGGAAATATCGCCCCAAGAGCCTCAGGTAAGCGAGCTGTTCAGAACATAGTACAATACTGGTTACAGACTTAACCCTCATTTCACCAGGAGAGAAGGGTGCACAAGATTAGGCACAAATTCAAGCGAACATTGTTCCCTATCAGTTCTAAAAAGCCAGTTGGTCCCAGTCTTTGCTTTACTGCTTGTGAGTAACTGCAGCTGTAACTTGCAAAATCAATATGATTTAGCTAGACCATGCCATATGAAAGCAACTTTATCTACCCTACGCCAAATAAAACAAGTGGGAAAGGCTTGTGCACAACCGACCAGGTTAAACAAGCAGAGGAAAACAGTGCTGTAAACTCCCATGTGTTTGCAGAAATGAAATCCTTCCCCACCCTACCTAAAAATAAAGCTTGAACTGATGACAAGTGGTTACTTTTCCATTAGCTTCTTACAGGAGGATAATGATAAGGCTCTCACTGCCCAGTTGTGGTTGAGATTTGATGATCTGTGACTACTTAAGTACTGGATACAACACCAGTGTCTGTCTAGACCCATTTTCTATCAAGTGTTAAATATGCCCTAAGACTGACCTCTCCCAAGTCTTTAAACATTCTTATGAAAATTGCCAGGAGAGGAATTTAAGAGCACTTTAAAAGTTAATTAGTTTGCACTTCTTCTCTGATAACTGGATGCTTAGTAAGGTGACTTATGCTTTGGAACTGCACAGAATACAAACAATTAAAAGTACAGGTTTTTCTTGAATTAGCCTACTTCCCTTTTGCTACAAGTGTGACCTCATGGGGGTGCAGGGTCCTGTAACTTTGATCCAACTGCTGTACAGATCACAGGTGAATTGCTTTCTACTTAGGAAGGCAGGAGAATTTTAGTCCAACACCTATGCAGCCCGTTGCACCATCACTATGTCACAGCCTAACCATGGAGTTTGCAATCTCTTGTGAATGTTGCAACTTAGTAGGGAGTGTGTAGACAGTTGTGCAGTGCAAAGGAGTGGGAATGCTTTGTCTCAAGAAGGGCTATAGTAAATGGTAGGATAGATGCAACAGGTTGGCATGCCAAAAGTCATCAACAGAGGCAACAGGCTGCATTAAGGATTTGTTCCTCTGTTTTGTGAGCAGGGTTAAGTGATTATGAAGTTTCGGAGAGGTAGCCATGTTAGTCTATCTGCAAAAATGAGGAGTCCTGTAGCACCTCAAAGCAGCAGCTGACACAGTGTTTTTTACCCACAAAAGCTTATGCCCAAATACAAAGGACTCTAAGCCTTTAAGGTGATTCAGGACTCCTTGGTTTTTTTTAAGTGATTAAGGATAAAGTGTCAGAGATAAAGAAAGTCATGGATTCCATGACTTAGAGTCTGAGACATTTGCTGCTTCTGCCTCAGAGTGACAGGGGGTCCCCCACACCTCCCAGCTGCAGGCACTGTAGCCCCATGCCCCTGTAGGAGACAGGGAGACCCCAAAGCCTCGAGCCCTAAGGGCAGTGGATGCCAGCCTTACCCCTCGCTGCAGTGGTATTCGGGATCCCATCTCCCGCAGCCTTCACTCATGCCACAGTGTCCCCCTCCTCCATTATTTTTAATAAAAGTCACAAGAAGTCAAAGGCTTTGTAAATTTTTGTTTACTGCCCACAACCTGTCCCTGACTTTTACTAAAAATAACCGTGACAGAAACCTTAGCAGTGATTATCTCATCACCACCAGTGTAGAGCAAAACACAATACAGCCTACCTATCTAGGAGGGAACTGCAGAAGTTGGCGGAGAACAAGAACTGCAAATTGTCAAATACATTCTGAGAACAGAATAGTGTTGGCTTCAGAGGGGTAGCCGGGTAAGTGTTTCAGAAAAACAACAAGGAGCCCAGTAGCACTTTAAACACTAACAAAATGTATTAGGGTTTTAGAGCATACTGGGCAATCGGCTTCTTAAGGCTCCTGCCTATTGACATTATTCACATGACTGGAAGGACAATAACTGGAAATAGTCAATTTAAAAAAAGGTTTCAGATACCTACCATTAAACTGACTGGTATCTGGTTACTACTTTTCTCTGAAGCACCCTCACAAGCAAGAAGAGAAAACAGGGACTATATAAGGAGAACTGTGAAAACTGACTATTCAGAGATACAAAGAAAGAATCCCCCCCCCTCCCATTCAGATCTCAGAGGTTACTTTTAGTGCTAGTCAGTACAGCATCTCAACCCTAATTTAAAATTGTTATCCCTGTACACTTAGTTGTGAAGAACATAAATCAGACCCTTGCTGCTTTAATCTGGAAATATCTATTCTATTACTGAAATGTGATCTGAGCCTACCTCTGGTTTCAGATCTATGTTAAGAAAATACTTTCACAAGTTTTTCACTACTAACTTACTGCTGTGTAAAATGGAACTAAGATTTGCTGCCTATTCTATATAGAAATTGTATCTCCTGTGCTGCATTTGCCAAGGATCTGTACAAAGAGTCTTAAAATAATACCTTTTATAAGCCTAAGCCAGAAAATGCACAAGCTTTTAAGAACATGACTTACGCTTTTGTAAGCGGGTTTGGGGGAGGAGGGTGGGAATCTTTCCTTTCCTTCTCCTCACTTGCACAAAAGTTGCTCTGAATTTTTGGTTCCTAACTGCAATTGTTTTGCAAAATGGGGAGGAGGGGCAAAAAGGCACCCAAAAAGTGAAGAATTTTATCTTGAGCGAGTCACTTCACCTTTCTGCGCCTCTTTGCCTTCTCAGCGGTCTCATGTTTTTAGTTTGTAAGTTGTTAGTATGTGTACCGCACACAGCAAAATAGGACCCTGATCTCACCTCTGGCTTCAAGATGCAATATAAACAATATAAAAAGGGACTTTCAACATTGATAAGAAAACAACAATTGTAGTTTCTACAGCATAAGCCTAACCACAAGAAAATGGATTTTTCAGCTTGCTGGTACTGAGATACAAATTTCCCCTCAAGCCATCCTGACTCCTACTAAAGTCAAGGGGTACTTGGCAGATACCAGTAACAGATCCTAGGGCCTGATTCTGCTTCCACTGAAGTCAAGTGAGATTTTGCCACAATTCAAGGGTTAAAAAAATGGGGGGGGGGGGGAGAGAGAGAGATTAGATCAGTCTCTCCCCAGCATCATACCCACCTAAAAATGCATTTCAGTAGCATGCAGTGGGAGCCTTAAAAACCCCCCACCTCTACCAAACATTGCTTCTGGCAGAACATGGGGGCTCTCCCAGACTTAGGGTGCAGCTGTGCCAAGCTATTGCTTACTGAAAAAATGCATCTATGCTGATGGGAGAGCTAATAAACCAGCTAATAAACCATCCTGTTAGTCTTTAAAGTGCTACATAGCCCTATTTTTTGTCCCCCTAGCACAGGTACTCCACCTCCCCAAAAGGCAGTAGCCATGCCACAAGAGAAACAGAACTATCTCTACTGGGAATTACACACCAGAAGTAAGGCTGGTATCCCTGTACCGCTCAGGAGCGTGGCTTTTCCACACCCCTGAGTGACTTAGTTATATTGACAAAAGACTATAGTGTAGACCAAGCTTTCCCCACATCTGGATAAAAAAGGTCTTAGAATACTGGGCAGTATTAAAAGCTCCCATGAATATCCCCCTAGCCTTCCTGCTTCATTCTGGGGCACGCACACACCGACTGCACTTGCCTCTTTGTCTTATTGCATTGACTCTCTACACTCATTCGGTTAACACTATTGCAGTGAATCACACAGACCTGTTTTGATTTTTTTTTTTTAGCAAGTTCAGAAGACAGGGTGTTTACAAGCCCAACAGCCCCCTACCGTCTTGCCTGGATTCACAGTGGCAGCAGCGCTACCCGCGGCTGGGTGGGAACATTTTCAGTGATAAGCAGCCTGCAAGCAGCAGACACAGCCTTTGAGATTCGGGAAGCCCTCAGAGGCTCTCTCGATCCAAAAGGGCTTCACAACAGACACCAGTCCGCAAACCAAACACACACCGCACAGCTCGCCTCTGCTACTCTTCCCAATTCTCCCAAGCCGGCTCCTTAGGCATAAACAAACCAACAGCACCATAAACTCAGCCTCCTCCCCGGCAGGAGAGGCAGCTGTTCGCAAAGGGCAGCCCGGGGAGAGCCGCAGCCGAAGAGGTGGTGTGGAGATAACCTTGGGCTCGTTGCCCATGAAACCCGCCCTGGGGTGGGCACAGGCCAAGCTCACAGCGGGCTGGAAGTCCCAGGCAAGGGCGCGGGGAGATGCTCAGCGCCTCCTATGTAGGTTAGTGGGTCAACCTAGCAACGAGCCGTAGTAGGTTTCGCGCAGGTCTCCACCCGGGAGGAGACGCGGGCCCCCCCCGGCCAGAGCATTAGGCGCAAGGAAGCCGCGTGCGGGCAGCTTCCCTCCTCCCAAAGCCCCGGCTCCGAGACGCCCCGCCAGGCAGGCGGTGGGGGGAGAGGGAAGGCAGAGGCGGGGGAAGGAGGGAGGCTTTCGGAGGAGCCCGGCAGGGGCGCGGGTGGAGACACCCGCCGGAGCCCCCGAGCAGAGCCGCTTTCGCTCCCGCCCGCGCGCCCCGGGCTGGCTGCAGACAGCGCCGAGCACCCAGGCCAGCTGCCCGCACTCACCTGGCCGGCCCCGCCGCACGCGCGCGCTCCGAGCAGGTGCAGCTGCTGGGGAGCCCTCCCGGCTGCTGTGAGTCCCGCTCGGGCAGGGACGCGCCTCGCCAGCCCCCGGACTCATGCGCACTGCGCCCGGCCCACGCCCCAGCGCGTTTAAAGGGACAGGTCGCGCGGCCAGGGCCCGGCTGTGGGTCGGGAGCCCCTCTTCCCCCTCGCAGTCCTGAGCCCGAGCTTCGCTGGGCTGGAAGCCGAGCTCTGGCGCTCCGCCTCCCCTCTCCGGGGGCCGCCTTGTCTGTCTTGCTGACCCGCCGCAAGTTAAAAGCGACTGGCTTGGAAAGTCAGACCTCGCCAAGGCGCAGGGGCGCCGAACGCTTGCTGACTCTCCTTGTTACCACGCCCTTATCAAATCCACTGGCGTATCAATTGCACTCATAGGTCAGTGGATAGCATAGAGGAGGGATGCCAATGGTTAACCAGTATGCTGATGGGAGGATGCTTTGGTTACTAGCGATGTTAGATAACATGTAATCGAATAGTCATGTAACCACATCAAATTTAGCAGCTACACGACTATTTGATAGTCCCCCCCTCCCCCCGGAGGTTTGGTTGGCAGCCAGCATGCTCCCACCCCACACACAGGGACCCCTTGCCACTCCGCACTCCTGCCTGTCTATCATGGAGGCAGAAGTGGGGGGTGGTTGGTGGCAGCCAGTCAGTGAGGGGGGCTGGAAGGGGTGGCCCGTAAGCCAGCTGCCACAGCCGGACTTGGGCCGCTCCTGGGGGCTGGTCACCAACAGTGGCTGCCTGCCACCTCATACTGCTGCCTTTAATACAGAGGCAGCAGTGCAGGGCTGCAGCAGCTCCTGTCCATGTGGAGGCCAAGCTCTCTGTGGACAGAAGCTGATTTGTGGGATGTCAGAGCAGTCCCTGTCCATGGGAACCTCAGACCCCCTCTGGACAGGGGCTGCTGCTGCAGAGCAGCCTCTGTCTGCAGCGAGCATGGCCCCACCGCAAACAGAGGCTGCTTCATAGCAGCCACCCCCACCCCACTGCCGCAACATGGGGGAGAGGGACAGGTGGCTCTGCGGAGCCAGAGCTTGGAGGTGCTAGCTGTAGGAGGCAGCAAGGGGGAGGAGGCAAGTCCGCAGAGCCAGCATGCGCAGAGAACCGCTTAAGAGATGGCTTTTCTTATGTATCAGCTCCCGCCTACCCCCCTCACCCTCTACGCTGCTGTCTCTCTATCAGAGGCAGCAACATGGCGCAGGAGACCGGTCTGGTGCTCGCCTCACCCGCCCACCTTGCTCCCTCTGATACCATTGTAGTGCTGGTTTTGTTTCTGATGTTGACTTGGCAGGGATTTGTAAACCTGTTAAAATACCCCAGACAAATACATAAATGGGAAATGGGAGAGATGGTTTGTGCCTACAAACTTGCCATGCATCAAAGTAAAATTCTCCAGCTCTCATGGCTCATCTTGGATTTATTGGTTTAAGGTTCAAAGCAACTGTATTGCCAACAGGCAGAATCTACCACATGAGCTAAAAGCCAGCTGGCTATTAGGTATGGCTATAGAATAGATTCATTATTCTCTCTGTAAGCCTATGTCTACACTGCACATCAATTTTGAAATAAGATATTCCGAAATAGTTATTCCAAAACAGCTTATTTCGAAATAGCACATCTACACTGCAGGGAAGCCTCAAAATGAGTCCGAGGCAGACTTCCCTAATGTAGATGTGCTATCTCGATTTAGAGCTCCAGGAGGCACTGAGGAGGAATAACTAAGAATGGCCCTGGTGGGGGCTATTTTGAAATAGCAGCAATGGAGCGTCTACACACAAAATAGCCTTATTTTGACATAGCTATTTCAGAATAGGCATTATTCTTTGTAGAATGATGTTTACAGATTTTGGAATAAGCCGCCCATTATTTTTAATTTTTTTCAAAATAACAGAATGGCTATGTAGACGCTCACATAGTGATTTGGGAATAATGGCCATTATTCCAAAATAACTTTGCTGTGTAGACGTACCCTAAGTGGCCTTAGTATCACTAGATGGGACAATACACCATACTGATCACCTGCAGACCAAAAACCTTCCAACCCAGGAACTCAAAGTACTTTATAAATTGAGAGCAAGACTCAGCAAATATTTAATAATGGTCCACTCTGGCGGACAGCTTCATTGATGTAAAACATACATGAACCCTTACAACAACTCTGTGACCAAGAAAAGTAAGTATCTTTATTGTATAGATGGGGAATTGTGAGCACAGAAATGCTAAGGTCCATATCCTCAAGGGGAGTTAAATGCCTTGCTCCTTAGGGCTAGAATAGATTATACTAGTTACAAAGCCAGTGCATTGGGGCTGTGTCTACACTGGGCCACTTATTCCGGAAAAGCAGCCGCTTTTCCGGAATAACTTGCCAGCTGTCTACACTGGCCGCTTGCTTTTCCAGAAAAGCAATGACAATCTACTTTAAAATCATCAGTGTGTTTCCAGAAAAACTATGCTGCTCCTGTTCGGGCAAAAGTCCTTTTCCAGAAAAACTGTTCCGGAAAAGGGCCAGTGTACACAGCACAGTAGTCTTTTCCGCAAAAAAAGCCCCAATCGTGAAAATGATGATTGGGGCTTTTTTCCGGAAAAGCGCCTCTACATTGGCCACAGATGCTTTTCTGGAAAAGCATCCTGCCAATGTAGACGCGCTTTTTCCAGAAATACTTATAACGGAAAACTGTTCCGTTTTAAGCATTTCCGGAAAAGGGTGCCAGTGTAGACGTAGCCTGGGAGTGTAACCAACCTCAAACTGTACAAAATCACAAATCAGGCCCAAAAAAAATCATGAGATAGGGTTAAAATTCTTGATAGTGTTAAAGCAATTAATATATTTGGGATTCTTTTTATTCTCCTGGTTTTTAAATCCATAGAGATCACCTCTTCAAGCTTTTGTCTGCAATCAGGAGAGTTAGAAACTTCTTTTTTTTTTAATGAAATCTGAAGGTCTCACATAATCACATGACTCCAGGAGTTGGGGCCTTAAGAACATTAAATAACAGAAGCGACGAGGAGTCCTGTGGCACCTTATAGACTAACTGAAGTGTAGGAGCATAAGCTTTCGTGGGCAAAGACCCACTTCGTCAGATGCATGTAGTGGAAATTTCCAGAGGCAGGTATAAATGTGCAGGCCAGGATCAGGCTGGAGATGATGAGGTGGATCTAATAACAGGACTCTTGTGGTAAAATTAAAAGAGGTGGCAATACCGTTAGCCTACTATAAAAGTCCCATTGTTGCTATCTCTTGTGTAACTGCTCTAGTAGAACCCCCCCCCCCCAAACTGCAATGTCAGAACTAGGAAAACCAGTATCAGAGCTGGGAGTCTGGACTTTTCCAGACCTTTCTCTTCTAGGACTTATGTCTGAGTGAGGAAAAGAAAGCTGTTCTGTCTTCCACAGTTTATCGCCATTGTGTGTTCTAGTAAACAGTGCCTCCATCTTAGTGACAAACACAATTATCTGCTTGAAGATAAGGTTACTGAAGCACAGCTGAGAGTTTTTTTTCCAATTCTAAATGCTGGTGTTTTCCCTATCTTGCCTTTTTGAAATGGTTTGCTGTAGTTCTTTATTTAGCCCTCATTTCTGGTACAGAAAGTGGAGTTGTTATTATTAATGACATGTATTATTTTAGCACTTTGAGACCAGGACTAGGACTAGACATTTTTATGTTGAAACTTTTTTTTTTCAAAAATGCAGGTTTGCTTCAACCAAAAAATGTGGCATGTATTTATGCTGGAATTTTGTGTATTGAGCCCATTGAAAGCGGGGGGGGGGGGGGGGGGGGGGGGGAGAACAAAAAGATCCAAACTAACAATATACTTTCAAAACAATTTGCTTTGATTTTTTTATTCAAAACAACTTTGAATTTTACCTCAGTTTTTGTTTAAAAGGTTCTAAAACACCTCAAAGTGAAATGTCTCTGATTAATCCAAACTCATTTTTTACAACTTTTTAAGTTTCAGAAAAAATATGAGTCAACCCAAAATGTTCTCCCCTCTTTCGCCCCCTAGTTAGATCAATGAACAGCTCTAACTAGGATCCTATTGTGCTAGGCACTGCACATACATAGTATGTACATGGGAATCTTAATAAGAGTTCATAAACATAAAACTCTTACAAACTTCAAGACTTTGGGAGAATGTAGATATCTGCTCTCATAATGCAACTTGCAGGACTGGGACCTTAACTATGGTTTATCCAAGCAGCTTCTGTATGCATGCACACGTGTGTGCATTTTACTACTCCATCTCCTGTCATCGTGCATATGTAACACTGACAGATGGAACCGAACAAACCTGGGATCTCTGGAGCTTAGTGCATGAGCCTCTTCAACTTGAGCTAAAAGTCAGCTCACTCTTAACTAAGGCTGTAGTACATGCTCATTCTTTCTCTATATAAATGGTCTAAGTGCCACTACACGGGGACAGTGAACCACATCTAGTAGGTGCGTGTGTTACATATACAAGCAGTGTAACAAGCATTCAAAAAGCAGCCGTACCACTGTTGTTCAAATACCATGATGATGGGTGTGATGTAAGATCCTCAACTGGAGAATACAGAAACAGGATCTATTATAAAGTCCTATATATAGGAGTTCCCAACCTGCCAGGATTGTCCTGCAGTTTCTAGAAATTAACAAATTAACCTTTAATTAAAGAGTCTGTCACATGAAGAAAATTCTGGGAATACATCCAGCCAAAATTGGCAACCCCATATAAAATTAACAGAAGTATTGTGATAATCCAACTATCGCAAAAGTATTTATTTATACCCTATTTGTGATCATGCCATTAATTTATTTTACAAACCACACAGTAGAGATTTCAAGCCATTATCTAAACTGGATTTTGTGCTGTGCGTATGAAAATTAGCTCTCTCCATCCAGACCCATGACACCATTTTTCTCTGCAGCACTTCAAAAAGAAGCAGGAGGAGACTTGTGAAAAAGAGCTAACAGCATATCAAAGAAATGGAAATAACTAAAATAGAAGATTGAGTGGGATGCTATGCAATTTATATCACCGATGTTTGGGACACCACGTAAGCTTTGGCCACCCCTGAGTAAGACAATCACTCAAATTTCTGACTATAAAAAACTTCTATAGCACCTCACCCTGTCACATATTTAGAATTTTATATAGTAGCGAGAACAGTTGTAGTGGGAGGAGTAAAGCATTGGGATTCGGGATTCCTATGCACCAGCAGTTCTCAAACTGTGTGTAGGACTCCAAAGTGGGTCACAAACCCTTTTTAATAGGCAGGCCCATCAAGGGGAGGCAAAGGGGGCAGTTGCTCTGAAGCCTGGTGCTTCTAAAGAGCCCGGGGCTCAGCTTCAGCCACAGCACCGTGAGGTATGATACAGGTGCTTCAGAGGGCCAGCAGGGGGAGAGAGGGTGCAGCACAGTCTGGGTGTCACAGGGGACTGGCTGCCCTAGCCCCACCCCTTCCGCCTAGGGCCCCGCCCCTTCCAGGACTGTGGCGCCTCACCCCCCACATTGCCTAGGGGCCTGGCAATTCTTTCCATCCCCCCTGTTATTAGGCTTGCCAGGGCTGGCATTAGACTTTCTAGGGTCTGGGGTCAAAGTCTGCACCCCACCACCCAGGACTAAAGCCTGAAGATTTCAGGCCTGGATGGTGGGGCTTAGGTTACAGACTTCAGCTTTGGTCTCCCCAGCTGATTTGATGGGCGCAGGCAGGCTTTGGCTTTGCCTCATTTCCCCGCCCCCACCAGGGTTGTGTGGCTTCTAGAGATTCAGGATTCAGTCCCCTCTCCCGGGGTCACATAGAAATTTTTGTTGTCAGAAGGGGGTCACAGTGCAATGGAGTTTGAGAATTTTTGCTATCCTCTGTTCCTAGCTCTGCCACCAGCTTGCTAGATGGTGATAGGTAGGGTTGCCAGGTGTCCAGTTTTTGCCTGGACAGTTCAGTAATCATGCCTTCCATCCGGTAAGAAAAAAAACAGAAAATATATATTTTTTGTTCAACAAGATTGGTGCCTCCTTTTTTTTTTTTTTTCAACCAACCAATTTTTTCCCCTGCCATGTTCGGGATTTTTTGTGAAGGTATCTGGCAACCCTAATGATAGGCCTATGTCAATCCCAAATGCCAGTTGTTAAACAATTATGATTAAATGTGAAATCATTATTCCATTTTGTAGCTTATTAACTACTAATGAATTATTTATTGCTACAGGTCAGAGGTACCTACGTCTCGCTATATAAAATCGGAATGATGCTTTTACAGAGTGCTTTTAGATACTGATTCAGGAAATTACTTAACATTTGGTCTGTGCTTAAATGCTTTCCAGAATCAGGGCCATAATAAATACAGTGTCTGTAAAAAGTTTTTGAGATTCACTGTGGAAAGACATTAGAAAGCTGTAAAGTATCCTTACTATTGCTTACGAGGAAGCAATGTTAACTGCACACTTATGCAGCAGCCACTAAGAGCTGGGGCTCTTATTCCTCGTTTTTCCCTTACAGTGAGTGATCACACTGAAGGAAACCAGCTGCTTTCCAGACCTTTGTCAGTCCTGTTGGTATATACAGAGACTTTGTATTTAATGATTTATACCAGGCTCTTGATGTCAGTGCCTTATGCCTCAAAAGGGAATTATATGCAAAATTTCTCCTGTCTGTGTGTTCTCTCTCCTCACTATAAGTCAGCTGGAAGGATGTTTTTAAATTATTTTTTAATTTTCATTTTTTTCTTTCCTCATTTTTCAACACCATCTGTTAGCTTAATTGCTATATCCAAGAGGCAGATGACATTCTGGGAAAGAACTCACAAAGGGATGTATGCTACGTTCATTCCTGAAATTCATGGTGGATAGTTCCTAGCCTGTTACCTGTGCATTATAAGCAGTATTGAGAGCTCCTGCACACTGCATGCCACTAACTTGTTACACCTGTTTTTAAAAAATGTGAAGCATGCACCTCCTTCCTGTGCCACTGCTTACTGACATTTGTATTGACATTTCTGGTCATTGTGCAACAGGATTTCATGTGTATTCGTGCTCGCTTGATTTCTGTCCAATAAGAAGTATGACAACAACAAAACATACCTGATGACAGTGTCATAACAGTCATATCTCTTTGGAGTTCAATCTTGCCTCTTCCCTATGAGCTTTGCCAGTCCCAGGACTGCAGGATGGACTTATTTCTGTGAGCCTACATTGGAAGGGAGGTCATGTAGTTGACAGACAAAAAAAATCACCACCATCCCACACATGTTGTTAGTCTGTTTTTGCTGTTATAAATGTCTGATTATATTTGGGATATGTAGGGTAAAAAAGAACCTAATTTGAGCTCCAACATTCCTTCCCACATTATTTTAAACTTTCTGAATTACCAGCTTTCATGTTGGCTTTTCCCCCCATATTTGGGCTGGACTGGTTGAATGGCTGGTATTAAGCAATTGGAAAAAAATAATAAAATGAAGGGTCGTTATAATTTATTATTACTCATTTGTATGGTGGTAGCCTTTAAGTAGCTTGATCAAGAATTGGAGTCCCATCATACCAGGCGCTGTACAGACAAAGAACAAAGACAGTTCCTGTCCCGGAGAGCTCAACATCTACATGTCAGACAGGATGCAACAGCTGGGAAAAACTGACAGAGCAGGTGCTGAGAGAGGATAACATAATTATAATATGGGCAGATGTAGCAGGAGTTAAATTGTATTACTCTGACTATGGGCTTATTGTTATGATTACTGTAATTGTTGTTATGATTGATCATTTATATAACAGTAGCACTTAGAAGTCTCAGATAAGTCTGGGGCCCCATTGTGCTGAGTAGAACCAACAGTGCGTATTGGGCCATTGCGGTGTAATACACAAGGGCTGTGTCTACACTGGGCCACTTAGTCCGGAAAATCAGCCGCTTTTCTGGAATAAACTGTGAGCTGTCTACACTGGCCCTTGAATTTCCGGAAAAGCAACGATGCTCTACTGTACAAAATCAGCCGCTATTCCGGAAAAACTATTCTGCTCCCACTAGGGCATAAGTCCTTATTCCGGAACACTGTTCCGGAAAAGGGCCAGTGTAGACAGCCCAGTAGTCTTTTCCGGAAAAAAGCCCCGATCGCGAAAATGGCGATCGGGGCTCTTTTCCAGAAAAGCGCGTCTACATTGGCCACAGACGCTTTTCCGGAAAAAGGGCTTTTCTGGAAAAGCAGCCTGCCAATGTAGACGCTCCTTTTCCGGAAAAACTGAAAACGGAATTGTCAGCCGACGGTCAGGGCAGTGAGTCCCTTATGACTGGCTGAAGTTCTTTTAAATTGTGCTTGGTTCTGTTACAGCAACTGAAGGAGTCAGGTTAAAGCTTAAACAGTTACTATTTTATTGTTACAGGGTAAACTTAGTTGTTAAATGCTACTACTGTGTTACAGATAACACAGACACTACAAAGGACAGGACAGAAATTACACTAATAAGTCACTTACAGGTACCATGAAACCCTTTGGTTCTCTGAGCTCTTATTAAATGCATGCAAAATAGACACATAGCAGGTACATATTCTCACCCCTGCGTTCCAGACTTGGCGTGGCCAGCGTCTTTCTCTCAATCCCTCGGGAAGAAGTAGGGCGAGGTTGGGCGTCCCACAGACCTCGGGAGACAATCAATACCTGCCAGCAGGTATAGATGATTGGAGCTCAAATGGGGTGGGCTGCTGAACCTCTTTTATACCCCTTGGGTCATGTAGGCTTCTTCCTGGGCTCAAGTGGCCAATTAGGAAAAATGGCTTTGAATGCCAAGTTTCCCACGAAGGGTGCAAAGCATAATTCACACCTGGGAAAATGCAGACAATGGGCACCTCTGGTATGTGATGGGCGAAGATTCCTCTCCTGGGACAGTGCAGGCGTGTCAATTACCGGTACTAGCCATCAGGGCGACGGGAGGCCCCGGGTCATCAGCTAGCCCATTTACTGTCTGGTTTCTGTTTATGGTAGAGTCAGGGACAGGCAGCAAACCTGTGTTCCCAGGGCATCAAAGGCTGACTGCCTTTCTCTTGCTCTCTGGGGGGGGGGGGGGGGAAACAAGATGGGGCTCGTGGAAAAACAAGATGGGGTTTTGTGTCTGGCTACAGGAATAGTATTCCGTTTTAAGCATTTCCGGAAATTCATGCCAGTGTAGACACAGCCAAGAAGTATGATGGAGTTGCTCAGCATTTCATGCCAGTGTAACTGCACGTGTAATCACAATCTCTGATTACAATTGCCTGTGGCAGTGCATGGAGATACTTGTGAAGGGGAAAAGCCTAAGAACTATTCTTCAATTGCTTATTGAGTGAGGAAGGATGGTCTTGTGGTTAAGGCAGTAAACTGGTGCATTAGAGAGCTGGGTACAAGATTCATCTTTGCCATGAATTGCTTCGGTTACCTTGGGTAAGTTGCTTAGGCCCTGATGCTTACTTGGGTAAGTTGCTTACTCCATGAGGAGTACAGATAGTTCGGAATAGGAAGCCTAATCCAAACTACCTAGTTCGTGCCACGTGTAACCGCGGGCACGGAGTCCGCACTAGCAGACATTTAAAAATGGCGGCGCCCAGCAATATGCAAATGAAGCCCGGGAAATTCAAATCCCGGGCTTCATTTGCAACTTCGGTTGCCTACATTAACCACCCTAGTTCGAACTAGGGTGGTAGTATAGACATACCCTCATAGTTCTAGCCTTCACAGCCTCCTGCAGCAAGGAGTTCCACAGGTTGATTCTTTGCTTTGTGAAGAAGAACTTTCCGTTATTAGTTTGAAGCCTGCTACCCATTCATTTCATTTGGTGTCCTCTAATCCTTCTATTATGGGAACTAATGAAGAACTTTTCTGTATGCACCCTCTCCATACCACTCATGCTTTTATAGACCTCTATCATATCCCCCCTCCGTCTCCTCTTTTCTAAGCTGAAAAGTCCCAGTCTCTTTAGCCTCTCTTCATATGGGACCTGTTCCAAACCCCTGATCTTTTTAGTTGCCCTCCTCTCTCCCACCCTCTCTCTTCCCCTCTCCCACCTCCTTTTCCTAATCTCCCCGAGTTCTGTTCAATAAAGAGAGTTTCTGGTTTTGACCACACGTGTCCTTTATTTTGTACATCAGGAAGGGGGGCTAGGAAGGGGTAAGTGGAAGGAGGTGAGGGAGGAATGGGGTACGAGCCCCCAATGGGGAGAACTGGGGTGGCTCTGCGGGCTGCTCGGGGTGGAAGCTCTCCTGCAGCCCCCCAATTGCTCCTCCTCTCCCGGATGTCAGCCTGCGGCAAGTGCGCAGGGCGCTCAGGGCACTCCAAGCCAGGACTGCTTTGCAAGCGGGGAACCCCTGAGAACTGTCTGTCCGGGGTGGGGGTCGGGTCCCTTTAAGCACAGCCCTCGGCTAGCCTGAGACAGTAGCTCCACGCTCTAAGTCCTATTCTGATGCCCTGTCGGCATTGCTTCTGGCCATCCTTAACCTCGGTTCAGGGTCCACTTAGTGTGGACATGCTAGTTCGAATTAGCAAAACGCTAATTCGAACTAGTTTTTAAGTCTGGATGCGCTAATTCGAATTAGCTTAGTTCGAATTAAGTAATTCGAACTAAGTTAGTTCAAATTAGCGCTGTAGTGTAGACATACCCTCTGAGGCTTGTATAATCAAGACAGAGGCTCTGCCTCTGTCTGTCTCTCTCTCATTATTATCGATTTATGTTACTGTAGCTCCTAGGACCCAAGTCATGGACAAGGACCCTTTTGTGCCGATACTGGAACTACATATGTTGGGGGTACTCTCACATCCCTTGGCTTGAGGTGCTTTCCATCATATACAGGGTTAGCAGTTTGGTTCAATGGCTCTCAGCTTCCCCACTGTACAAATTATTCCAGCACCCCTGTCCTGCTTCAAGAAGCTTACAGTCCAATGATTTACCTCAGCGCCTTTGAAATGGACGAGGTTTCCTTCCCTGTTAAGAATTTCACAGATAAATCACCATGTAGAATCAGTGTTAATTATGTTAGTCCCACAAGGGAAGGAAGGAAAGAACAACAATAAATGGCCTATGATGTTTTCTATTAAACACAGTAAAATAAAGACACTCACAAATATGTTTGGCTCGTTTTATTTCAGAACTTCTGGTCATGGGTGGTGGGTGTCAGAGGCAGAGGAGGGCAAAGCCTTTCCAAACTGCCCAGCTGGCCCTGCTCACACTGGGTATGTCTACATGGGTATGTCTACACTACCACCCTAGTTCGAACTAGGGTGGTTAATGTAGGCATTCGAAGTTGCAAATGAAGCCCGGGATTTAAATATCCCGGGCTTCGTTTGCATCTTGCCGGGCGCCGCCATTTTTAAATCCCCGTTAGTGCGGCTACACGTGGCATGGAGTAGGTAGTTCGAATTAGGCTTTCTAATTCGAACTACCGTTACTCCTCCTGTGTTTAGATCCAGCCATGTATCCTTCCATTAGATATGGGTGAACAACATCTATACGTAATAAGCTACTGAAAGATAATGCTCCAAACTTGTCCGTAAGTCCATTCCTTGAAGAACATAGTTTGTAAATACAATTGGGGAATCAAATAACAACAGACCAGGGCAGGCATGCATGAGTGACAATCTCCAGCTTTCAAAAAATCAGCGGTCAGTCCCCCAAAAGTTATGATTGATTTAAAAATCACGCAAATTAAAAACAAAGCCCAACCAAACACTAACTTTGGAGTTTCGTCTTGCCTTCTGGCCTTTGCATCTTCCTGGGTCACATTTTCCAGATCAGAACTTACTTTGGTGGGGCAGAGGGATTGAGGTCTGGCGGTTTATGTACAGGACTCTAACAGCTAGGACTGAAAGAAAAAAACCTCAAATATCACAAGTCTTGCCATACAATCATGAGGCTGGCAACACTGGGAAGGCAGGGGTGGAAGATATATTTTGAAGAGTATTTTGAGCTTTAACTCATGAACGATAAAAGTCTAATACGCTAATAACTTAACTGTATACTGCATTTGTAGTAAAAGTAATAATAATAATAATAATAATACCTATCACTTATGCCCTTTACAAAGGAGGTCAATATCATTAACTCCATTTTATAGATTGAGAAACTGAGGCACAGAGAGGTGACGTGATTTGCTCTCCTAGCAGCACTCTTAGGGGAAGAGTCTCCCAAGTCCCAATCCAATGCACTATCCCCTAGGCAATACTGCCTCCATCAATAGCCCTACTGATTTCATGGCGTCCATATTAAGGTATTACACCCTACCAGTACGGGTATTAGATTCTGGCCCATCACAAAAGTCCTGATGCAATATTTTTAAAAGAAGGTGGCAACAGGAAAAGTGGATGTTTTCCAGGATTGCTCTCCATACAGATTCTGCAAAACCCATTGCTGCACCCAGGTAACCCTATTGACTGCACTGGAACACTGCTGACAAGGAAATGGCTTTGCAAGTGTCTGAGCAGCGTCCACAGTCAAACAATACAGAATGTGTGAACAATAAACCATCCCGGCCCACATTCCTGCCTGGCCTGCAAAGATATGGTAAGTGCGTTATTACTTCTAGTCACTTGTTTAAAAGGAACTGCAGCGTGCACACTCACCTTGTAGCACTGTTTGCTGCATTGCTTTTGTTAGCAGTAACATTTTCAACGTTGTTTTAATGAGCGATTACAGCTTTTGCTGGATTTCACAGGATGCCGGTCAATGCGATTACCTAGGATAACAGAGGATAGAAATTAATTCCTGCTGTGGAGACTTTCACCTCTAGCCACAAAGTTCCAGAGCTTTAAAAGTATTTAGGTGCAACCTGCACACCTACTGGGTGTGGTTCACTGTCCCATGTAGTGACCACTTACCGAGAGAGAGAGAGAGAGAGAGAGAGAGAGAGAGAGAGAGAGAGGCCAGGTTTATATTACACCCGGAAGGTTGGTTTAAGGCAGAAAAATCAGTCAGGGGCTGCACACAAATGAGAAGCAAAACCAACAAACCAACCAAACAAAAATCGTCACTGATATGGCACCTGAGTGAGGAGAAAGACACTCCCCACATTCCCCTTGCACACCAGAGTTAGGGGGGGTCCAGCCTAGTAGATTTTGTCTGCTTCCAGTCCGGCAGGCAAGCTGGGGGCCTCGTCCAACCCCTGGGCCTGAGGTTCCCCACCCCTGGCTTAAGGTACACAACTCCAGCTATGCAAATAATGTAACTGGAGTCAATGTACCTTAAGCCGAGCGTGGCACCATCTCCACAGTGTGAGGTCAATGGGAGAAATGCTCCTATGACTTTCCTTACTTCCTGCAATAGCCAGGAATACCAGCACTGACGGGGCAACCTCACAGTTTGATTTAGTGGGTTGTGATGGGGCGACCAGCAGGCCCCGCACTCACCCAGTGCCATCCCCGGCGTGCTGGACAGGACAGCCGGCAGTGGCAGCACGGTGGCGCCGTTGTGAGGCGTGCTCAGTGGCTGCAGCCGAGCCATGGCAGGGCGTGAGACCGGACACGAGGGCAGGGTCAGCCCAGGCGGGGATGTTGGCCCCGGCATCCACAGCGCAGGCACGGCAGGTCATTTAAAGGCTGCCGTCAGACCCAGAGAAGGAGAAGGAGAAGCTGGGAGCAGAGGCAGCCCAGAGCGAGAGGACGGATTCCTTTCCCCAGGGACGTCGAGCAGAGGAATGGAGCCGACTGAGGACCCGAGGTGGTAGGAGCGACCCAGGGTGTAGCTAGTGAGAAGCCCGTGGGTCGGTGCATTGTGGGAAACTTCCCCACCAAGCAGACAGGGTCTGTGACCCCAGTCCTTAGGGCCCTGGGTCGGGGTTCAGAGAGAGGGAGGGCCCAAGCCCCCCTTACCTGCCTCGGATCGTGAGCAGCCAATGCAGGACTCTGGTCCAGGCGCGGGATGAAGGTTCGGAGCATGGGTGTAGCACCGACAATGCAATAAAAGGGCAGGCATGAACTGGGTTGGAGGCTCCACCTTTTGCACATGGTGGAGCATAGCGGGCCCACGCGGGTGGAGGGAAAAAAATTAGGAGAGTGGGGGGCTAGGCAACTGTAGCTCTTGTGTTTAAGGGATCCATGGTGGGCCAGAGAAGGGGACCAGGACGGAGACTTCCAAACTCTTGGGCTGTCTACACTCTTGTGCGAGTAATATGCAAATGAGGCTACGCGTGGAATATCGCCAAGACTCATTTGCATACCTAATGAGCCACCATTTTTTTCAGAAGAGGCTCGTACGCAAGAAGGAGCATCTACATTGCCCCTTCTTGCGCAAGAAAAACTCTCTTGTGCAATGCCATTACACCTATTACTTTTCAGGAAGAACGGCATTGCGCAAGAGGGTTTTTCTTGTGCAAGAAGGGGCAGTGTACACTCCTTCTTGCGCAAGAGCCTCTTGCTCTTCCACACTTAGCCTCATTTGCATATTACTCGCGCAAGAAGCCGCGAGTGTAGACATAGCCTTGCAATGGATGGCCGAGAGCCATAGACAGCAACAGCAGCAGCAAGCCCAGCTGCTGCAACAATTGATGGCCCAAAACCAGGAGCAGCAAAGGCAGCTGATGCGCAAACTAGTAGAGCACCAGCAAGCTCAGCAGGCGAGCCAGAGCCGCCCAACGACCGCCCCACCTAGAGGACCTGAGGGGGGGGGCCGAAGGAGGAGCGCAGCTGCCAATAAGGCTAACCAAGATGGGGGCGAATGATGATCCTGAGGCGTGCCTGGTGACATTTGAACGAGGGACACCCAAAAAGGTTTGTTTCGAGTGTGGGCAAGAAGGGCACTTTAAGACGGTCTGCCCCTTCATGGACTGTTCCTTCGGGCAGGTGCTCACGCTGACCCCTGAGGAACAGAATAGCGAGACTTAAAGATTACGGCCAGGGTGGTGCTGGAAGGCGTACCCATAGACGAGTTAGTAGACACGGGGAGCAGCTAGACCCTAGTTTGGGCAGACCTGGTAAAAGGCTTGCCAGACGCAGGACCCCCTGTGCGCATGCTGTGCGTGCACGGTGACATTCGTGCTTATCCGATGGTCTGGGCACGTCTAGCAGAAGGGGGTGAGGAGACCCGGTGTTGAGTAGCCGTTCCCCCTCGGTTGGCCTACTCCATGATCCTTGGGCGTGACTGGAGCAGGTTCCAGTGGATCCACCAGAACTGACAAGCGCAAGGGGCTGGAGGCCACACACAAGGGGCCTGGACCAGCCCACAGAGAGCCCGGGGCAAGCACCAGAAACGGTGGATACAGGTGCGAGGCCAGCCCCCACACTCCTCAACCAAGGAGTATCAGATACGAGCAGTACGGACTGATAGGAAAGCAAAAATTTCATGGAAGAACAAAAAGCGGACCCCTCACTCCACCGAGCATGGGACTACGCAACAGACGGGGCGCGCTGGATTGCAAACGAGGGGGCTGAGATTTGAGGTATGTGCGAACTGGCTTTATTGAGTTATGCAGAAACCCGGCGGAGGGGAGTTACAGCAACTGTTAGTGCCCGCTCGGTACCACCAACCCCTTCTCGAATTTACCCATGACAACCCCTGGACCGGCCATTTGGGTCCGGAGAAAACACTACAACGAGTATGCCAGAGGTTCTACTGGCCGGGGGTGTATCAGGACATTAAGAACGTTTGTAAATCCTGCCCTGCCAGCCAGCATACTGGATCGGGGACAGTGGTGGGCACCCCCTTTGAGCGAATAGCCCTGGACTTGATAGGGCCATTGGAGTGGTCAAAGGAGGGGTATGTACTCATTGTCGTGGACTATGCTACCCAGTACCTGCAGGCTGTGCCCCTTTGGAACACGACTGCCCCGACCCTTGTGACAGAATTGATACAAATATTTTTGTGAGTACGGCTTCCGAAAGAGATCTTAACCAGCCAGGGCACAAATATGACATCCCGATTGATGGCCGAGCTGTGCCAGCTATTACAGATTAAAACTTTGAAAATGTCCATATACCACCCCCAGAGAGATGTATACTTGAGTGTACTAAGCTTAATATCAGAGGGGTAGCCATGTTAGTCTGAATCTGCAAAAGCGGCGAGGCGTCCAGTGGCACCTTATAGGCTAACTGAAGTGTCTCCGTCTCAAGGAATACTTCCAACACAACACTGAACAGTGCACTGACACACAGATACCTTCCCACCCACAGCACAAGAAGAAGAACTCCACATGGACTCCTCCTGAGGGCCGAAATGACAGTCTGGACCTCTCCATAGAATGCTTCCGCCGACGTGCACAGGCAGAAATTGTGGAAAAACAGCATCGCTTTCCTGGTAACCTCAGTCGTGCAGAACGCAATGCCATCCACAGCCTCCGGAACAACTCTGACATTATAATCAAAGAGGCTGACAAAGGAGGTGCTGTTGTCATCATGAACAGGCCTGACTACCTAAAGGAGGCTGCCAGACAACTCTCCAATACCAAATTCTACAGGCCTCTTTCCTCAGATCCCACTAAGGAATACACTAAGAAACTGCACCATATGCTCAGGACACTCCCTACACAAGCACAGGAACAAATCAACACCCTTAGAGCCCCGACCACAGTTGTTCTATCTATTACACAAGATCCACAAACCTGGAAATCCCAGATGCCCCATCATCTCGGGCATTGGCACTCTCACTGAAGGACTGTCTGGCTATGAGGACTCTCTATTCAGACCCTACGCCACCAGCACTCCCAGTTACCTCCGTGACACTAAGGATTTCCTGAGAAAACTACAATGCATAGGTGATCTTCCAGAAAACACCATCCTAGCCACCATGGATGTACAGGCTCTCTACACAAACATCCCACATGCAGATGGAGTACAAGCTGTCAGGAACAGTATCCCTGATGATGCCACAGAACAACTGGTGGCTGAACTCTGTGAATTTATCCTCACACACAACTATTTCAGATTTGGTGACAATATATACCTCCAGACCAGTGGCACTGCTATGGGCTCCTGCATGGCCCCGCAATATGCCAACATTTTTATGGCTGACCTGGAACAACGCTTCCTCAGCTCTCATCCACTTACGCCCCTTCTCTACCTACGCTACATCGATGACATCTTCATCATCTGGACCCATGGGAAGGAGACTCTGGAAGAATTTCACCATGATTTCAACAGCTTCCACCCCACCATCAACCTCAGCAAGGACCAGTCTACACGGGAGGTCCATTTCCTAGACACCACGGTGCAAATAAGTGACGGTCACATCAATACCACACACTTTAGTTAGTCTATAAGGTACCACAGAACTCCTCACCGCTTGAGCTTAATATGTTACAAATGTTACCACCTAGTGGATGAATAGTATACTACAGTTTATGTTATTTTGTGTCTTCCTTTACCGTCTACATTCCTGCCATTTACAAAATTTACACTGTCATGATAGCTTTGAAGTTCAGCACAGATCAGTTTGTTAAATGTCACTGCATCATACTTTTCTAATTACATGACTCAAATGTGTAACAATCTGGTCCTGTCTAAATGTGTTTTGAAGGAAAAGAAGGAACCCAAACCATCCTAAAGAACGGAGCATGGATTTACCAGTCTGACCAACTTGGCTAAGGCAGAGGACAATAGAAATTCATTTACATATAAGGTAAACAAAGCCATCAAGCTAAACGAGTATAGGAAAAGACCATTTAGCAATCATGCCGAGGAACAGTCAGAATCTCTATCTTGGCTCTCAAAAGAGAGACAACAAATTTTAGGTAATATAAGGAGGAGAGGTGGTGGAGAGGGGACATTTTAGGTATCCATCACTGAGTCTGAGCCTATAGAAGCTGAATCCTCTTGGCCTAGAAAGCAAGAGTAGCTGGAAACTGATTATAGGTGAGAAAAATGCTTTGACAAAATCGACCCGATCCTTTGTAACTTGAGTGAATGTCTAGTGAGAGGGACTGGTCTCAGCAGAGAAACATCTTTGGGCAACTTGGGAACAAGGGTTCACTGACTGTTATCTGATAGGCAAGGTTTGGGCAGGCAGAGTCCTAAAGAGGTTGCTGGCAAGGCAGACAGACTGGTCTGTCAGGGAGTCATCATACAACATAGTAATAGCAAAATTCTTAGGGCATGTCTACACTACAGAATTTTGTTGGAAAAACAGCTGTTTTTCCGACAGAACCTGAGTTACGTCCACACTGCAATCGCGTTCTTCCGAAACTAAATTGAAAGAACAGAGGGGTTTTCCAGCATTGGTAATCCTCTTTCTATAAGGAAGAAGCCTTTTTGCAAAAGAGCTCTTTAGGAAAAAGGCATGTGTGGATGGGGAAGAGGGAGTTCTTTCGGAAGAAAAGGAAAGAGGAAAAAGCACAGGTGCCCTGGTGGCCACTCCGTCCATAGTAATCACAGCTTAAATGCGAGATAGCGTCCATTCAGTGTGGACGGCTCTCTTTTGAAAACGCAGATTGCTTTTTTGATGTGCTTTTGTGTGTGGATGATTTCTTTTGAAAGAAGTTTTTTTGGAAGAGCTCTTCTGAAAAAAGGTTTTTCAGAAAGAAGCCTGCAGTCTAGACTTGTTGAGGCTGAGAGAAGTCACACACAGGGCCGGAATAAGGGGTGGGCTAGCCGGGCAGCTGCCCAGGGCGCCAACCTACAGGGGGCGCCTGGGCTCCTGCGGGCTGCAGTGGCCTCCCGGGGTGGGGGCTGTGTTAAACCCCGCAGCACTGGCCAGCAGTGCCCTGCCCTCTGCGGCCGCAGGACCCTGCACGGCCAGGTGCAGGCCGTCCTGGGTAGCCCCAGGCTGCACGCCATTGGCGGTGGCCGGGCCGATTGGGCAGCGCATGTGCCGTGTGTCTGCCCACGCACCCCGGGGGCGGGCCTGCGCATGCGTTGTGCGCCCAGAGGCGGGGTCACGCGTCCCAGGGGCGGCGCCATGTGCCTGGGGTGCCAAAATGGCTCAGGCAGTACAAGGCTCATAGCTTTGAATACCTAAGCAGGACATCACATGATTATAAAAGATTCAGCATTTTTGCTTGGTTTCTAAATTCTCTGGCAGAAACATGCTCTTTCATAAGCCAAGGTTATCTGAAGTTAAAAGAATGCATCAAACATAACCAAAGCCCTTTCATAGTCATCTTGGTGATTGCTTTCAGCACAAAGTAATCATAGGTATGATCTGCCCATTTCCTGATATAATAAATGAAAGAACATACCTGAATGTCTCCAATTTCCTGGTGGAGTTAGTTTAATGGTTTTCCGGTTTGTTGATTATACCCAAAGGCTGTGTCTAGACTGGCATGATTTTCCAGAAATGATTTCCGGAAAAGTTTTCTGTTAAAAGCATTTTCGGAAAAGAGCGTCTAAATTGGCACGGACGCTTTTCCACAAAAGCACTTTTTGCGGAAAAGCGTCCGTGCCAATCTAGACGTGCTTTTCCACAAAAAAGCCCCGATTGCCATTTTTGCGATTGGGGCTTTTTTGCGGAAAACAAATCTGAGCTGTCTACACTGGCCCTTTTGCTCAAAAGCTTTGTGCAAAAGGATTTTTGCCTGAATGGGAGCAGCATAGTATTTCCGCAAGAAGCACTGATTTCTTACAGTAGGAAGTCAGTGCTTTTGCAGAAATTTAAGTGGCCAGTGTAGACAGCTGGCAAGTTTTTCTGGAAAAGCGGCTGATTTTCCGGAAAAACTGGCCAGTCTAGACACAGCCAAACTGAAGTTATCTGAAGCCTTGAAGAATGGCAAGCTGATGGCATCAAACCTGCAACCTTTGTTCCTTATGTTTGCAACCTTTATAATTGCTTCCCTTCTGTTTCTTTTCTCTGGGAATAGTTTACTTCTGATTAGTACACCTTATAAACAGTAGGTTTCAGGACTGCTACTGAGAAGGTCAGGCTACTATGGCCAGCTATGGACTGACTACAAAGTTTCCTTCTCGGAGAGATACATCAAAGCTGTGGCATCCATAAGAGACTTAAGGTATGTCTACATTTCTCCTTCAAGAGAAGAATGCAAATACAGACAAATGAAATTGCAAATGAAGCGGGGATTTGAATTTCCCATGCTTCATTTGCATAATCACGGCCGGCCGCTTTTCCAAAATACTGTATTTCGAGAAATGGAGTTATTTCAAAAAGAAACCCTTCCTTTGAAATAACTCTTACTCCTTAAAAATTGAGGTTTAAGGGTTATTTTGAAGGAAGGGTTTCTTTTCAAAATAACCCAGTTTGCCACATCGCAGGGGGACAGCTGAATGTTTGCCTGAATACAGTTTCAACTGGATCCAATATTCTCCTTCCCTTCTTGGTCTGGCTGTTGTTTCTGCGCATTAAGCTGTTGTGGCATTCACCCTAGGAATCCCTTTTATATCCCTTCCTGACATCATGGACTGTTGTGAGGTTTATTCATTAGTTTTTGTAAAGTAACAAAAGTTCCAGGCAGTATTAATTCTATTGTTACTTTGTATTAATACCTCACTGTTGTATTTGTCATTGAGAACTGGCATAAAATCCAAGTCCAGATCGAGAGACACCTGGGATTGGGATAATTTAATACTGACCATAGTTTAATGATTAGAGTAGCAGACGGTTACAGAGCGCCCACCCGCAGAGGGGTCAGAATGACTTTGCAGAAAAAGCTGCATCACAGATGGGACATTGTTCCTACTGGAAAGGGACTCTACAGAAAGTTGTTTATGTTCTGTAGTCCTTGCTGTGCCTCCGCATTTAACTGCCTATTGTCAGTAACCCCTTAAATCCCTGGATGCAGTGTTGCTGTAGCCATGATGGTCCCAGGGTATTAGAGACTAGGTGGGTGAGGTAATAAATTTTATTGGCCCAACTTCTGCTGGTGAGAGAGAGGTGCTTACAAGGAGCTCTTCTCCAGGGCTGGGAAGCCACTTAGAGACTCACAGCTAAACAAGGTGGAACAGATCAGTTAGCGCGGATCATTCAAAGTGAAGTGGACAGTTAACACCTTTCCAGTCCTAGGGGAGAAAAGAAAAGGGGAGGAGGAAGTAACTGGAGGGGAGGGAGGTTCTTAGTGGGTTACCGATGCAGAGGCAGTACGCAACTACACCGAAGAAAGGAGGGGATGGGGGCGGGGCCGGGACAGGATGGAATCCCTGGGGCCGAACTTGCCCGTGGGCCCCGCCGGGACCGTGCGTGGGACGGGCAGCACCCTGGGATCTGCATGCGCCCAAGCCAGCCCCGCTCCCCCCAACCCCGTCCCGGCCAGCCCTGCTTCCTGCTGGCGGGTTTCCCCCCTCCCTGATCTCCCCCAGCCAGCCCCGCTCCCCGTCGGCTGGTTTTCTACCAGCTGGTTCTCCCCGCCAGCCAGCCCCGCTCCTCCCGACCCCCTCCCAGCCAGCCCTGCTTCCTGCTGGCTGGTTCCCCACTCCTCCCTGACCTCCTCCCGGTCAGCCCTGCTCCTCTCCCGGTCGGTCCCCCCGCCCTCATCTGAGATCAAATGTGTCTGGTATTTTTTTGAAATCATCTGGTAACTCTAGCTCTAAACCTGCCTCTCTGCACCACCAGGGTTTTTTTTGTTTGGCCACAGCCTCCTGGGTGGTGATGGGCAGTGGCTCTTTGCACAGGTCTCCCAGCAGGGGTTGGGCCCTGTCCCCCTCTGGCAGGGGCAGATGACATTTGCGGGGACACAGGCAGCATAATTTCGCGGGGGCCCCCTTTGCCATGGCGCATGCGCGGGGCTTTTTGAAGCGTGGGGCCCGGGGCGGCCGCCCTGTTCGCCCCGCCCTATATCCGCCCCTGCCCTCTGGAGCCACAGAGGCTGAAGGGGCAGGCAGTTGGTGAGGCTCAGGCTTCAGACCTGGGGTGGCAGGTGGCAGGCTCCAGCAGCAGGCTCCACCCCTGGTCATGGCTTTGAGCTTCACCCCAGCCCCAGGTTCATCCACCTCCCACCCGCTGCCTCCTCTGGCCCCCGGCTCCAGTGGTGCAGCAGGGGGCTCTGACCTCGGACGTCAGCTGTGAATCCGTGAGGCCCAACCCTGGCCTCCAGCCATGCAGCAGTGACTGATGGCCCAAGCTCACCTCTTCCCCCACTGCACCCGCTGGCTGTACAGCTGCAGGGCTCCATTCCCCGTCTCACTCCCCCACATCACCCCTGCCTCCCAGCTGCCTCTCACCCCACCTCCCCACCCAGGGCTTAATTTGTCCCAAGCTTGGCAGGGCTGAGTAAGTCTGTTGTGAAAAGTGACTTTTGTGTGTTTGTTAATAGCCCTTTTCATGGCCTCCCTACTAGCCAGCAAATCTGCACCTGTGAAAAGTGATATTAACACAACACAAATATCACTTTTCACAGGAACTGACTTAAAGTCTTAAAAAATACACAGCCAAAAATACAAATGAAACAACAACAAAACCACATGATTTGTTTCTATTCACTTTAGGCCCAGAAAAGAATGGAAAACTACATTATTTTTATTACTGAGTCTGTGAAAACACCCTACGTAAATAACTTGCAATGAACCAGACACATATATGTGCATACTTATTTGTTTTTCCTAAAGTTCATTGCGTATTTTAGGAAAAATGGTCAGAGTAGCCACCAGTATGAGTTGGTAGCCACACTCTGAGGCTATCGAACCTGGACTTTGGCAGATAACAATGCATCCGTATGATAGAGAGCAAGTAGCCATGCTGGCTTTGTCTACACCAGTGTTTCTCAAACTCTGGGTTGTGACCCCCAGGGGAGTCTCGAGCAACTTAGAGGGTCACAGAGCAGTCCGTTTTTTGGGTTTTTTGGGACAGTCTGGTAAAAAAATTGAGAAAGTACTGAACATGTGCAATTTCCAGTATTTTCTAGTTTTCTGGCTGGGTACCCGATGGAAGCCTGGCGGGGGTGCGGAGAATGGCTGGGAGGCGGGGCGCCATCAGCGCTGAGAGCCTCTGGTTGCATGTGACACCTTGGGGAGGAGGAGAAGCCCTGTATGTGCCCATGAGCCCTGGTCAAGCATGTGGTGGAGCCGCAGCTGAAACTTGCGCTTAGCCGGGACTGTGCACGGCACGAGCAGCACCCTGGGATCTGCACGTGCCCGGGTCAGTCCCACTCCCCGCCGGCCAATTTGCGCTTCCCCTGGCCCCCTTCCGGCCGGCCGGTTCTCCTCCCGATCTTCCCCGGCCAGCCCTGCTGCCCCCGTCAGCCCTGCTTCCTGCTGGCCAGTTCCCCCACCCGATCTCCCCTGGCCAGCCCCGCTGCCCCCGACCTCCCCCCCCCACCAGCCCTGCTTCCTGCTGGCCAGTTCCCCCACCCGATCTCCCCTGGCCAGTCCCGCTGGCCCCAACTTCCCCCCCACCAGCCCTGCTTCCTGCTGGCCAGTTCCCCCACCCGATCTCCCCTGGCCAGACCTGCTGCCCCCGCCCCCGCCCCACCAGCCCTGCTTCCTGCTGGCCAGTTCCTCCACCCGATCTCCCCTGGCCAGCCCCACTGCCCCCGACCCCCCCCCCCCACCAGCCTTGCTTCCTGCTGGCCAGTTCCCCCACCCGATCTCCCCTGGCCAGACCCGCTGCCCCCGACCCCCCCCCACCAGCCTTGCTTCCTGCTGGCCAGTTCCCCCACCCGATCTCCCCTGGCCAGACCCGCTGCCCCCGACTCCCCCCCACCAGCCTTGCTTCCTGCTGGCCAGTTCCCCCACCCAATCTCCCCTGGCCAGACCCGCTGCCCTGGACAACTCCCCAACTTCCCCGGCAGCCCCACTGCCCCCGACTCCCCCCCCCCCACCAGCCTTGCTTCCTGCTGGCCGGTTCCCCCACCCGATCTCCCCCAGCCAGCCCCGCTGCCCCCGACGACCCCCCAACTTCCCCTTTACTCGTGAAGCAGGAAGGGTGGGGGGGTCATACAAATTCATTTAGAATTTTAGGGGGTCGTGGTATTACAAAGTTTGAGAACTCCTGGTCTACACTATGAGTTTTTGCGGCAAGAGGCAATGCAAATGAAGAGCTGATTAGCATATTGTTGCACTTCATTTGCATAATCTCCTCTGATGCCTTTTGCACAAGAGGTTTTTGCACAAGATCCTTATCCCTAGCGGGATATGAGATAAGGGATAAGGATCTTGTGCAGTGTCGCAAGAATCACAGGTCCCATGATGCATACCCAAGGGGGGAAGGACAGAACCAGGTGGACCGTTTTATCAAATAAAAAATATTTATTTATAACAGTGATGAATTTATAGTATTTATTCTCAGATTTTTAATAGACCGTGTTAATAATGAATTTACAGTATTTATTATATTTATTCTATTATTTCTAGTTAAACGTGTCAGAGATATAAGGATGGGAATGGCGAGGGGAATAGTCTCTATTCTAAAAATATCCAGCTACACTAATTAAATAACAGTGATAACTATAAACTCTATGTACTACCCAAAACAACTACAACACTAAGCTTATACAACAAGAAAAATCAAATCATACATACCAACTTACACAGCACACGGAACATTTCAAAGATATCGGTTCGGTTGCGAAGGCCTTGGTTACGCCCGAGAGTCGGGGGAGGTGGCTCGTCGGTTGATCAGGCCGGCAGCGCTTTGAAGTATACGGGAAGGCACACGCACGGTAGTACGTGTGTTGCGAAGACCTCCTCGAGCGAACTGTGCGATGGGTATTTATCCCTAAATCTGCACATCGCTTTCCCGCACTTGCATATTACCATATATGGCCCAACGGTCACCAAGTGGGGGGTCTGTGTCCCAGGGGTTGGGCCGAAACTGAGCAGGTTTCATGTGACCAGGTAAGCCCCACAGTTCTCACGCCAAGGTGATGGGTGGGAGAGTCTGAGGCTATTTTCCCCTTTTCACACCTTCCCTTTTTCTAAAGGCAATGGTATGCAGGAAGGGTGCGGCCGGTTTCTCCCGAGGAGTACTGCAGCCCACTGTAGCAAGAGCCGCCTGGCCAAACTTTTTACTGGGGGGGAGGGGAGGACAGTTTTTTTTTCTAACATGCAGAAAGGGGTTTTTGCGCAAAACGGACACATCCATGCTGCCTGTTTTTGCACAAAAGGCATCAGAGGAGATTATGCAGATGAAGCGCGACAATATACTAATCAGCACTTCATTTGCATTGCCTCTTCCAGCAAAAACTCATAGTGTAGACATAGCCGCTGGGCTTTGTGAGGGTAGATGAAAGGGGCTTCAGTAACCTAATGGGACCTGGAAACCTCGGTCAGAAAGATATGAATTTTGAGTCCGTCTCTGCTCTTGGACTACAACGATATATTTTCTCACCCGTGCTGTGCAGAGCGCTTTTTCCATGTACACACCCCAGTAAAAGAAAACACAAGCTACTAGGCCATTAGCCTGCAGTGCTTCCAAATATGGGCTATTCTTGCCATCTACTGGTGGTTTGCTCTATAGCTCCTTTAAAAATAAGTTATTTCCTACCCTTGCAGCTCATAGTAGGAATTCTGAGAATTTATGATGAATTGGGTGCATTATTTGAAGTGACACTGTTGGTCCAACTTCAGTCTCTCTGTCTGGTTGCATGTTATCCACAAACAGCCTCTGGTTGCTATGAATATGTTCATTCACATATGTATTTCAGTGGCACTGCTGACAAAGTGCTTCACTGTACATATAGTAAGAGACAGTCCTGGGCCTGAAGAGCTTACTTCTCAACACGATCAGACCGACAAAAAGGTGGGAGCAAAGAAGGATGAATGGCCCCTGTTCCAGAGGAGGAGCTGAGACACAAAGAGACTGAGTGGAGCTTGCAGTGCAAAGTTCTGTCGGACGGGCTAGAAGCAGAAGCCAAACAAATTCAAATTAGAAACCAGGTTCACATTTTTAACCAGGAGGGTGATAGCCATGGGAACCCAGTGCTCGTGGCTGTGGTGGATCCTTTCACCTCTAGGTGTCTTCCAATAGTTAGGCAAACAGAATTATTGGGGTAACTGCGGAGGCACCAACTTTAGGGTGCTCTGGGGCGTGAGCATTCACTGGGAAAAAATGATGGGTGCTTAGCACCTACTGGCAGCTCCCCATCAGTTCTCCCTCCCCCCTGCCCCAATGCCCCCTGCCCACTAGTGACCCCTGCCAATCAACATTCCCCCTCCCTCCCTGCATGTCCTGCCCACCAGGATGAGCTGTTCCAAGGCATGCAGGAGGTGCTAGGGGGAGGGAAGAGGAGCAAGGGCATGGGGCAGTCTGTGGAGGGGTGGAATAGGAGGGAAGAGGTAGGAGTGGAGCAGGAGCAAGAGGCGTGGAGTAAGGGTGGGGCCTGGGACAGAACTGGGGACCAAGCACACCCCTGGCACATGGGAAAGTCAGTGCTGGTGGGTAACTGGGTGACATGTAATGGAGCGTGCTATAAAGGAGACCAGACTAGGCAATCTAATGCTCTCTTGTAGCCTAATGCTGCATGACTCGTCCATGGCCACACAGGGACTGTGTGACAGAGCCGAGAAGTGAATCTGTATCTTTTTGGTCCAGGGCTTTACTGTGTTACAGTCTTCTCTTGTCCATCATTCAGAATTATGCAACAAATGATTTATAGAAACATATTTCAATGCTAGAATGATGAGTATTATAGAAATCCCTAAGAGAGATTACATGTAGGCCTTCTAGCCTAGGAATTGCTCCTGAACTGTGATGGTCACTTTGGGCATTTGCTATTTGTATTTCACTATTAAGATTGTTTGAACAGCTACTGAAATCTAAGGGAGTTGTTTCCACTCCCTGATCCCACAAAAAAGAGGCCCAAAGGGCACCTTTGGCTCGACTATTCAGCTGAATAAATATTGATGCATGGATTCAGGAGGACTTTTTTTTCTTTCTGCAAACATTCCTGTGTGTAAAGATATCACTCCCAGGAATATTCATGGAGGGCAAACAAATGGGGTTGTGAAGATCATGAGAGTGAATAAATGGTTACTATTCCAGCCTGGTATGAGAGACCATAGAGTGGTAAAAATACCTGTCTGCCATCTCCAGTAGAACTCTGCCAGTGAAGAATTGCGGATCCAGATTTCCCTCAGATTGATGCGTCCTGGTGAAAACACTGTCAGACTGTCACAGAGAAGGAAACTAGCTTAAGCTGCAGCCAGTGTTCCTTGTAAGCTGGGTGCTTGTCTGGCTGCGCAGGAGAGATTCAAAAGCCGCTCAGCAGATTAGCAGAGCACCCACAGCCAGGATTTGTTTCTACTAGTGGTTCACATTGGCATTTGCTTTGGTGCACAGAAAATTTAGTCTGCACATGAATGGAAAAAATCCACAGGTGGATGGAAAAGATTAGACGGAACATTGGCTGCAGCAGGGAAAATTCAAATGTTGTGCTAGAAAATACTTTGTTAGGGTATGTCTACACTACAGGGTGCATACAGAAAAGTTCTTCATTAGTTCCCATAAAGAAGGACTAGAGGACACCAAAGGAAAGGAATGGGTAGCAGGCTTCAAACTAGTAACAGAAAGTTGTTCTTCACAAAGCAAAGAGTCAACCTGTGGAACTCCTTGCTGCAGGAGGCTGTGAAGGCTAGAACTAGAACAGAGTTTAAAGGGAAGTGAGATCAAGTCATGGAGGTTGGGTCCATGGAGTGCTATTAGCCAGGGGGTAGGAGTGGTGTCCCTGCCCAAAGTTTGTGGAAGGCTGGAGAGGGATGGCACGAGACAAATGGCTTGGTCACTGTCTTCGGTCCATCCCCTCCAGGGTCCCTAGGGTTGGCCGCTGTCGGCAGACAGGCTACTGGGCTAGATGGACCTTTGGTCTGACCCAGGACGGCCATTGTAAGCTCAGGGCTCAGGGTCGGGGGTCTCACTGGACCCCCTTGATTCTCTTGCACACCTGCTCCTGGGTGGCCAGGCTGGCAGCTCTCCTGCCCTAGACGGCCACTTTCCTGTGTCTAGTGCGGAGACCATGGACGAGGTCCATGATGTCTGCACTAGCCCAGGCGGGTGCCCGCCTCTTGCGGTCCCGGGCAAGCTCCTGGGAGCCGCCAGCCTGGTCCCGGGAAGAGGGGGAGGGCTGGGGGGCATCGGGTCGGTGGCTCGATCCGTGCCAGGTGCAGGGTCTGCTGGCTGGGTGCTGGTAGGCTTGCACCTGGCATGGGCACCTTTAAGGACATACAGAAGGATACATGTGGTCCCCCACAAGTAGTGATGATAAATTCACCCCAACGTTAACACAGCCTGAAGCTTTAACACAATTACATTTTCAGGGTGCTCCCATGGGCAGAGGAAGTCAAACACCATTTATCTCCTCCTGAATAAACACATAGGGGAAAGGCTCCATGGAGTCCTACCCCCATATCCCTAGACTTTCTCCAGAAGGTTATTTCCTTCCCTGGTATTTTGAATCAAATGCTTTAATTCTGCTTATTATAATGTGTCATTTTCCACTCTGTAGTATTTATTGCAGAGTTACCAGTTGTGATTGTATTTTGATCCTTGGCGATGTCTCATGATACTTGGTGTTTTTCTTAAAGCCCCAGCTCCTGGATTATGTGACAAGCTCAGCTTTCTTTCTTTTTTTAAATAAGCTTCTAGCCCACATACATGTAAAAACAGGCTCTTTTCTGGCCAGGCCTCGTGCGCATAGCCTTCCTAGCCCAAGTTTACCTTCCCCTCAAACCAAAAATCCTGCACTATGTGACTTAAAATCAGTAAAAACCAGGAGTAAGACACCAGGCAGGTAAAAGTCATACAAAGTTCGCGCCACTCAAGGGCCATCTCACCCCCTCCCCTTCCCCCTCAGCCTGTCACTAGGCAGACTGAATCTGTCAAGCCTATCACAACTAGGCGCGGGAAAGCTCTTGCTCTCTCTATAAAACAGCTTCCCCTCCTGCATGCAGTTGAGGGTTCCCGAACACTTGGAAGGCAGAACACGAGCCAGGTTCTGAGGGCTGATCACCCAAGGACCCCCTCCCGCTCACCGAATCTACCGAATCTTTTGCAGAGCGTAACGAATAACAAATATGCTGTTGTCTATGTTGTCTCTTGTATGTCTGATAATTGTGAGTATTGCTGTGTAAAGTTAGTTAAAGGTTTGATAAATAATAGTGTTAAGAGTAAGTTAGTTAGAAGTTTGTTAAATAGTATAGTTAGGAGTTTAAATAGATGTTAAACCTCATAAGTGAAATTAATGTAAATATAACTGATAAAAATCCCTGGGTTGTTATTGATAATTACTTAGACTTAGAGAAACCCCAGGGCATTTTCCTCTATTGTACTGCAGTTTGTTTATTGTTACTGTTAATAGTTATCTGGCGCCCACGCATGTAAAAAGTTGATAAATAAAAAGTTATAGTTAAAAGCATTTTAATAAAAGTTAAAAATATTAAATACAAGGCTGCCTGTTTCTGCACCTCTCTGGGGCTGGCCACATTCTCGAACCTTCCATTTTACTTTCCACAATACATACAGCAAAAAAGTTTGAAAATGTGATCCAAGTGCACAAAAAGGCTCAGAAAACAAAAGGTAAATAAAAAGAACCCCCCCAAAAAACTCCCACGATTTTTGAACCAGTCTTATGAGGATCATGATTTTTGAATTTTGATAACTCTTATATCTACATTATTATCTTTACTGGAAAGGAAAATTCTGCTGTAACTTTAATTCCTTTGAATGCTAGATGACAAGACCTTAATGGCATTCAATTTACATTGTCTCACTGAACAGGTAATATCTGAATCGAAAGCTGCATGAGCACACAGCTTTACGTAAGCATTTTTAAATTCTCTTCTCCCCTACTCCCAATTATTTATGGTTTACTCCACACACACAAACCTGTCAGCCAGCATTTCAATCAAATTGGTCATTCCCTTAAAGACTTGATGACATGCGCTTTACAACAAAGAGACTTTAACACCAGATTACAGAGGGAGACCTCAGAACTTTTATTTATGCTAAAATTCGACAGGTTGCAAATGGGCCTTAATCGAGATGATAATTACTTTACATCCGGGAAGGAATGAACAAATACTCAAACTATCTTACCCATTACCAAGATAGCTTCCCCAATTATCACCTCTAATACCATTAGCTCACAGACATCCCACTCTCCCCACCTCTAATATCATCAATTCACAGACACTTACCTTCCTTCCTCCCCCCTCCCCCGCATCCCCCTCCTGTTCTGAAATGTGATTTGTCCTTTTCATATGTGTTCATTTTTTTTAATTGTATCCTTTGGTATATATGGTTGTGACTATTTTCTTCCACTATTTGATCTGAGGAAGTGGGTCTGGCCCACGAAAGCTCATCATCTAATAAACCATCTTGTTAGTCTTTAAAGTGCTACATGACTGCTTTTTTTGTTTTACCAAGATCAGACTAACACAGCTACCTCTCTGTGACTATCCATTTTTATTATCTCTTATTCTGAAAACATCAAATCTGTGCCCTTGGGGGAAGACCGATAAAGTGGAAATACTATACTAACCTGGATGTTGAAGGTAGAAAGTGAAACAAAGCTGCAATTATCTCACCCAAGTGATTTTTCAGTGTAATTGTTGATAGAAGGTGGATTTGGAATAGGCTTTTTTCAATAGATCTGGAATAGCGCAGTAGGTGCCCCAACACCCTCCACCGAATCATCAGCTAAAGTACTCTGAATGTCACCCATCTCCTTGTTACAGTTAAAGCGACGAGGAGTCCTGTGGCACCTTATAGACTAACTGAAGTGTAGGAGCATAAGCTTTCGTGGGCAAAGACCCACTTCGTCAGATGCATGTAGTGGAAATTTCCAGAGGCAGGAATAAATATGCAGGCCAGGATCAGGCTGGAGATGACCAGGTGGATCCAATCAAGGAGGATGAGGCCCACTTCTAGCAGCTGATCTGGAGGTGTGAATTCCAAGAGAATAGAAGCTGCTTTTGTAGTTAGCAAGCCATTCACAGTCTTTGTTTAATCCAGAGTTGATTGTGTCAAACTTAAAGATGAACTGTAGCTCAGCAGTTTCTCTTTGAAGTCTGGTCCTGAAGTTTTTTTGCTGCAGGATGGCTACTTTTAGGTCTGCAATTGTGTGTCCAGGAAGATTGAAGTGTTCCCCTACAGGTTTTTGTATGTTGCCATTCCTAATATCAGATTTGTGTCCATTGATTCTTTTACGTAGGGACTGTCCTGTTTGGCCGATGTATATAGCAGTGGGGCATTGTTGGCACATGATGGCATATATTACGTTGGTGGATGTGCAGGAGAATGTACCAGTGACAGTATGGCTGATCTGGTTAGGTCCTGTGATGGTGTTGCTGGTGTATATATGTGGGCAGAGTTGGCACCGAGGTTTGTTGCAAGGATTGGTTCCTGAGTTCGAGTTATTATGGTGCGGTGTGTAGTTGCTGGTGAGAATATGCTTCAGGTTGGCGGGTTGTCTGTGGGCAAGGACCAGCCTACCTCCCAAGGCCTGTGAGAGCGAGGGATCATTGTCCAGGATGGGCTGAAGATCACTAATGATGCGTTGGAGAGGTTTTAGCTGGGGACTATAGGTGATGGCCAGTGGTGTTCTGTTGGTTTCTTTCTTGGGCTTGTCCCGTAGCCAACAATGCCCCATTCTGAAACTACAGTTCATCTTTAAGTTTGACACAATCAACTCTGGATTAAACAAAGACTGTGAATGGCTTGCTAACTACAAAAGCAGCTTCTATTCTCTTGGAATTCACACCTCCAGATCAGCTGCTAGAAGTGGGCCTCATCCTCCTTGATTGGATCCACCTGGTCATCTCCAGCCTGATCCTGGCCTGCATATTTATTCCTGCCTCTGGAAATTTCCACTACATGCATCTGACGAAGTGGGTCTTTGCCCACGAAAGCTTATGCTCCTACACTTCAGTTAGTCTATAAGGTGCCACAGGACTCCTCGTCGCTTTTGCAGATTCAGACTAACACGGCTACCCCTCTGATACTTGTTACAGTTAAGTTATTCTTATGTAGTCCCCTTACTAAAGGGGGCTCTGTTTTATTCTGAAAAGACCCAGTGTGCTACAATCCAGACTACAATTCCCATGAACCCCTGGGAAAAAAACAGGAAGGGAGGACTCTGGGGGGAGACAGGACTGCTCTTTCCATGTGCTTGAAGAAAGAGGCCTAGCAGTCTGGGACTCTGCCTTGGGGTTTGGAACCGAAGGGGGGGGGAGGCTGCTGCCAAGGACATTGATCCAGTGCAGGGGCTGTTGGATGCAGCTACAGACTGGACTAGATGCCTGTTGGAACTGGGAGGTAGCAGGCTGCATCCTATAGGCACAGCATGAGGCAGTAAGTTTGGGCCTTGTTGGAAAAGTGCTGCCTGGGACAGAGCTGCTGTGTAACCTGAACCAGATCCCCACTACAGCTGCAACATCAGCGCGCCAACGCAAGCAAGTGTCTGGGACTGAGTCTAGGGGTGTGCACACTGGGGTGGGGTCACTATTAGTACAAATGGTAGCTGTATAAGCTGCAATTATTGTTAATGCTATTCCTTGCTAATTCTGCTAATCCCTGTTTAGTTAAATTAAGTAAAGATGGTTTATTTTAAAGTGTTCTATTAGATGCATATGATTTGTAGTTGTTCTGGAATTAGATCCAGATTTATGTTGGAATGAGTATATTCCTGGAGGCTCTCAAGGCACCAGTGTGTGTACAAGGCCAGCCAGGTGGAGGCACTGCCACTTTACATTCATTGCCAGCAAGGGACTGCAGCAAGGGGGTGGATAGGGCTTTCCCCACCTAAACACCATCACCACTGGGGCGCTCAGGATCTCTTTGGGGTTAAAACACCAGGCGCCCAGGCACACCTGTGAGTGTGACCTGCTCCCCAGTAACCCGGGAAGGAAAAAGGGGGTTACACTTAGAAAGCTTTTTTTTAAACAGTTGTATTTTCAGCAATTGTTCTAGGATAAAGTCCTCTGGCTCTTACCAGCCCAACATTCTCATGGACAACTGTGGGTGTCGGGGCGGGGCGGGGGGTGGAGAGGAGAGGAGGTGAAGGGGAGAGGAGGGTAGTAGAGAAGGACTGCAGAAAAGGGTGCGGGATGTGTCATTCAGATCTGAAGGCCTTTTAAAGATGTCTTGCCAAAGGAAAAGAATATGTGGCTTGTTTGTGCCCCTTTTACTGCTTTGTGATGTATAAAGAAGGCCTGAAAAACACAGGTCACTTAATTTTTCTCTTGGTTTTGTACCTTATAAATATTAAAAATTCATGGACTGGTCTGCCAGGGTTCAACGGGAAGGCTTCCGGGATGCCTCAGACATGGGTACAGCTGGTTTAGCATGGGAAGCATGCATACTACAATCTTTCCTGAGGGTCTGTCTAGATTTGCAGTGATGTTTTAGTTTGAACTGATTGCTCATTATCTCAGTTAACTAAGTCTACTGCAAACAACAGCATGAAAACAGTATATCTTGTACAAGAGCTCTTCCCCTCAAGCCCTTTCATTAAGTAACTGTTAGCAAAAGAAGAATCAAAAGTTCAGTGCTGCCAACGCCAAACATTTAAAAATCATGAGTCAGATCTCCAGAAACTGAGACTGGCTTAAAAATCAGGCAGTTTTTAATAATAAAATCTTGATCTTTTTATTTGCTTTCTGCTTTTTGAATCTTTAGAGGTCATACTCTCCAGTTTTCCTTTGCAACTCCAAGGGCTAGATAGATTAATCAACAAAAACACACACACAACAAAACATACCACAAAACCACTGTCTCTGATGACAAGACACATTTGACAAAGTGATTTTTACTTACAAAAGCTTGTGCCCAAGAGTATCTGTTAGTTAAAAAACAAGAACAACAACAACAAATGGTCTGGTAGCACTTTATAGACTAACAAAACACGTAGATGGTATCAGGAGCTTTCGTGGGCACAGCCCACTTCTTCAGTTGATCGGAATTTTGAGTTTAGGATGTGCAGACCCAATATAAACAGGAGAGAAGGTGGGGGGAGAAAAAAAAAGGAAGGGGAGTGGGAGATAGGGAGCAGAGCCAGCTAAGCTACCAAATCAAAAGCTCATTTGACTGCACATCCAGTGATTTTATCTATGCCATCAAATTCCAGCAATGCCCCACTGCTATATATATTGGACAAACTGGACAGTCTCTGCGGGAAAGAATCAATGGACACAAATCAAATATACGTAAAGGAAACATACAGAAACTTGTTGGGGAATACTTTAATCTTCCTAATCACTGTTTAGAAGATCTTCAAGTGGCAGTCTTGTCACAAACCAATTCTACTAGCCAGATACACAGAGAAGCATTGGAATTAGAGTTCATCTGCAAATTCAATTATCATGCTAATGGACTTAATCATGATGAAGGATGGTTGGGACACTATCAACATAACATTCAATGAAGGTGCAAACAGCTCTTTGTGTAGATTCCTATATCAGGGAGGATACTATCAATTGACTTTGATTCTTATCTGCTTCGTTTTAACTACTCAATCTTCAGATAATTAATGATTCCCTCTACCGTCCTGATTTTCTATACCCTCTGCTCCATGTCTCCCAACCCCCTCCTTTTTTTCCTTCTCCCCCACCCCCTTCTCTCCTATTTATTTTGGGCCTACACATCCTAAACTCATAACTCCAGTCATCTGAAGAAGTGGGCTTTGCCCATGAAAGCTCATGATACCATCTACATGTTTTGTTAGTCTATAAAGTGCTACCAGACCATTTGTTTTTTTCTGTACAGACTAACTCGGCTACCCCCTGATGCTTCTGTTAGTTTTTAAGGTGCCACAGGACTCTTTGCTGTTTTACAAAGGCACTGACATTCTCATGTAACTCCAGGAGCTGCGGCTTTAAGAAAAATACCAACTATTGCAAGACACATGCTAAAATCCTGAAAGTTAGGAACACTGTGAAACAGTTTCAATAGAATCACTTCCCCCTTTCAATTAATCAGTGGAATTAGTGGTGTCATTTTCCTACCACTTTCCCAGAAGGGCTTCAAGTCTAGACGAGACATAAATGTTTAATGTGAAAAAAAAGCAGGAAACACTTAAGGAAATGTATTTAAGCATTTTGTATACATCATAAAGAAGTGAAAGAGACGTAGCCCTGAAATTTGTATACCCCTTTGTATATCTTCTTATCCCTTCCCCCAACATTCATATTTATGAGGGCTACAGCATGCCAGTGGGTTAAAAGCAGACAATAGAAACTGTGTGCATCACCACTGAACCCAGTGGAACTGCATACCTCTGCATATCCTTGGTATGAATTTTGTCTAACGAGCTTTAACTCTTCATGAAAATTTGGTCATTTGTCTAAATTCTCCTTATTGTTTAGGGAAGGCTGACAACATTTCCTTGGAATTATTTAAACACAGAATTATTAGACCATTTTGCAGCTACAGAGATAGATTTTTTTTACATAGAATCTCTGCTTTTTGTGGCGACTTGATGTGATATTGAGCAAGATAATGGTCAGAAAGAACTTTGTGAGGCTCCTAATGAGAAATTGTTGACAGTAAAATTACACCAACATTCATCAAAAAGCCAATAAATGTCAAGCATGGGATCTTTGATGCAGTAGCTCATAATTCCTTTCCTAACACATTTGCAGAGTTTTCTCCGAGTATGCATCCGTCCTGCATTTCTGCTGATTTCACTGAAAACTTTGCTACTGAAGAAGCATATTGCTTCTGACTGACCATGTGATCTTGGACAAAACAATAGGCACCATTTTTCCCATCTGTAAAATGGGGCTGATAAGAGCAGTATTGCCAACCCCCTGCGTTCCAAAATCAAAGAGATTGGTTTAAAATAACAAGCTTCAAAAATGACTAAATTTGGGTTTTTTTTATTTGCCTTTTGAACCAGAACCTTATTTCTCTCTCTCTTTCTCTCTCTCTCTCTCTCTCTCTCTCTCTCTCTCTCTCACACACACACACACACAATTTTTGTTTTAAATTTCCATAAGGACTAGAATACACACAAATATGCACACACACACTCTCTACAATGGATTTGATTTCCTGCTCTTTTGCATATTAACATCAAGTGTCTTTATGCCTGGCATCCTGAGTGTGTCAGTGTAAAAAGACACCTCTCAGCATATTTGCCTAGAACAGAACATTTCTCCTTAAGCCAGGGCAGTCATTACATTACCATTTCAATGAAGATAAAGTCACTCTTTACGCCCTAGCTTGTGTGCTTATAGTCTTCATGAAAAGAATCTCTTTATGTCATACACATTCATGTAACATTACTTGAGATTGCAAGACATAAGTGTGGCCTAAAATTGGTCATTATGGTGTTTGCCCACTTTCCTCTAAGACTGTGATGCTCAAACTTTTCTTCTCGTGCCCCCCTCCCCCTACCAGTAGTAGAATGTGTCTGGTGTGCCCTCCTCCCCAGGCCTGGGCCAGGAGCAGGGCCTGAGAGTGGGGCGGGGGCAGTAGTCATGGGCCAGCAGCTGAAAGCAGGAGCCAGTAGCCAGTGGTGGTGGTAGCTGAGAGCAGAAGCAGGCTTGGAGGGATGTTTGATGCAGAGTGGAACTGCATAGTACTCCCTCCCACCCCATCTGGGCTGGTTTGGGCCCAGCTGAGTACCCCCCGATATTCCTCCATGCCCCTTGAGGGGCACCTCCCTCCAGATTTGGTGCCACTGTTCTAAAACGTCAGCTCCTACCTACTCTCTGAGGTAAGATGCTTGCCCACATGGACCACTGCGCCGATGTGGGATAGCAATTTGTTACATTTTCTGTACCAGATCCAGCTCCCGCTGCTGCTGGGTATGTTGTACAGTTAGTAGAAAACTTTTCCTGTCCTATCAAAGCCACATAAGCTTCATTCCTATAAGCCCAACACACAGACATGTCACTTGCGATTAGGGTCACCTGGAACTAGGCTAATCACCTGGCAGGCTGAATACTCTAGAGCAGGTTCTTTAATAGAAATGAATGGGGCCATGAAGGAGAGACTCTTCAGGCATCAGCGAGGCACAGCAGTAGGGCTTTCAATTTATCATCCGGTTTGCGGATCCTGGGCTGCACAACTTAATTAACACTTTTGCAACAATCCTGCTTTCCAGTAATATTCTGTGTGCTCATGGAAACAGATAAAGGCTCTTGTGTGTTTAAAAAAACGGTGCAGAAATTAGAGATGGAAACTTGGTCACCATGCCAGTCCTTCTGCAGGTTTCTTTTATTCTTTCAAAGCTCTGCCCAGTCCAATGAGAGGCATGTCAAGCAATGGGACATGTAGCATTCCCCATGGAGGAGACTGATCCACAGGCTTCAGCACTATAGAGACTAATTCTTTACTAACTGTAAGGATTTCTAAGTCAAACCAGGCCTATACTAATTACACAGTTGCTTTATTGTTCAAAGCTAGAACAAACAAATATCTTAATTTTAAAAAATAAGTGCTTGTGATACTTCAGCAATGCTCTTCATTTGAAGATCTCAAAGCGCTGAGTCCAGAATTGGCTAGACCTCAGAATATGCATCTGAGGAGACAGACACTGGACTTAGAAAACCAGCTTGATTAAGGGTTCGATCTTGATCCTTCAGAGTGCTGAGTGTACTCAACTTCCACTGAGGTTGTTGACGAAACCCAGGACATTGGAAATTTTGACCCCAAATAGCAGTGAGTGGTAGAATTTGGATGAGAAGTCAGGAGCAGAGTTCCCAGTAAGCTGAGTGCTTTGGCAGCCATCCAGGAGAGATTCAAATGCCACCCAGCTGTTTAGCAGAGCACTCAGAGTGCCCACAGCTAGCAGCATGTGTTTCGAATGGTGGTGCACATCCACACATGCCTCAGTGCACATCATTAAATTTATTCCACACATGGATGGAAAAAAATTAGAGGCTATATTGTTCAGGAGCGCTGCATCTGATTTCTTGGGTCTATCTAATGAGTAACCAACATTCCCTCACTTAAGGGCTTATGCCTCATTCTTGCAAAGGTGGGTGTGTTTAACTTTGCATAAGGCAATTTCAATGAGATGAACACGAGTAATAAAGTTAAGCATATCCAATAAGTCTTTGCAAGACTGGGACATTAATGGGTTTATTTTTGTGAATAAAATGGGTAGAATATGGAACTTAAAATCAGTAGACCTATTCACAGGAGTAAGGTGAGCAGGTTTTGAATCTAATTTAGTTTAACAACTCTTACTTATAACAATTTAATCAGAAAGAAAATTTTCTTTAAAAAAACAACCCAGCCCCCTCAAGACAGTATCAAGGGAGCCATCTAAAGAAGTAGCTTTGCAGCAAGTTAATTGCATGAGGACAAGTTCTAAAAATATAGTTGTCTCGTGAAAGAGAGAGTGCGCCCATAAACAATATCACTTGTGATTTAGGATGGGCCAGGTGAACCAGTCGAGTGCCACGTTTGGGGGGACAGAATTCTATCAAAATTCAGTATTGGACTTATTCCTAAAAGCTCGATGCTGAAGAGCCAACAGAGATTCACTGAGTAGCTGAATAACTCTAATTAAATAGAAACATTATAAAAAAATTCACTGTCTCCCCAGTACTCTGGCCATGTAAAAATGTACTAAGCATAGCATCGTATTATATTGAAAAGGACGCTGCCACGGTTAGTTGCCCCCATGTTTAGCCCTTTCCTTGCTGTATCTGTCTGAGAAATCTGATGAAACTGTGATGGGTTGTGCACCCCAAACCAACCCTGACAAACTTAGCAAGGACCTGAGACCAGATAGGTTACCTATCACTTGGGAGGAGGGCCAGTGTTAACAGAGTGAATCCCAGCTGGGAGAGGGTTGGATCAGCTCTATAAAACAAAGCCGTTGAGAGCAGGAAGTGGTTGTTTACTCCATGGCCAACTTGTCCGGCTCCTCATCAGGGCTGCAGGCAGTTTCCAGTGTCAAGTCTGACAGCAGAAATTTTCTTAATGAGCTATGACTGGTAACAGCAAACTAATGCAACTGGACGTAACCGTGGTAACTGCATGGATCCTGACACAAGTAGGGACAGCAGGCAATGAACTGATGACCAAACAGGCAAAAAGTGCAATCAATCATGACTGCACTAACCTGGGAATCCCCTTAAGCAGACTGGAATTTAAACACTTACATAAAAACAAGATAAGGAAGGAATGGCAAGAAGTGTGGGCAAACAAACGGTCAAAACTTCTGGAAAGTGTGCCCAAGAGTTGAAAATGTTGATTTCCTCCCAGGCTCTGAGAGGAAGAGCAAAGTGGCTCGATTTAGAATTCTGTCAGGGTACTGCAGATTTAATAGTACTTTATTTCTAATTAAAGTGCATCAAGATAGATTATGCAGAACACGGAAGGTGCAGGAAATGAAAGAACACATCCCTGGGGATCATAAGGACTGCACAATGGAAAGGGGGTGTTTATATAGGAAACTCAGAGGACTTAAAAATCACAACATTTTCTTTGCAAAGTCTAGCACGAATATAAGGAAGATTGGGTCCAATTTAAAAATAAAAAGAAGCTCTTCTGCAATTCTTAAGAATACAGAAAAAGTGTGAGACTTGAAGCAACGAACAAAATACAGAATACAGCACATAGCCTCGGGAATAGGGATGTAAAATCCCATTTAATCAGTTAACTGGTTAAATGTCGTGTTTAACCAGTTAACCGTTTAAACATGAATGGGCTGGCTGGGCTGGAGAAGTCCCTGCCATGGGCAGGGTTGCTCGGCTGGGCCACTGGTTAACTGTAACCATTAAGCATCACACAGTAAAGGTGCTTAACTGGTTAACCATTCACAACTCACTGCTCAGCACCTGCAGGCAGCCAAGTTCCCTCTTTGGCCCACCTTCCCCCTGTGTCTCTTGCTCACTGGTGGCTCTGCCCACTAACTCCTTCCTCTACCTCTCAGTGCCTTCCACTTGCCACAAAACAGGCATCAGAAGACGCCGGGAGAAAGATGGAGCAGGGATGTGGCACTTTCCCAGGAGGAGGTGGGGAAGAGATAGAGTGAGATTTGTTTGGGCATAAGCTTTTGTGGGTGAAATCTTATGCCCAAAAAAGTCTGTTAGTCTTTAAGATGCCACAGGACGCCTCGTTATTTGAACAGGCAGAAAGACAGGAAAGAGTAGAGAGAAAAGTCTATAAAGGCAATAATTACACGATCACTAGCCCAGGATGCAGGTAGAAAATATAAAAGCTCTGAAAGTGGCAGAGTGGATTAAAAGAGTGCTGAGACACAGAGCTGGGACGCTACAAGGAGATGATTTACTAGAATGTAAAAGCAATGAACAATGGGGATCTTGTTAAAGAATAAATTGTTAGGAAAACAGAAAGTGAGCTGTCATCTGCCTAAGATGGTGATGGAGGCGAGGAGTTGTGTATGGGCTACCTGAAGATGAAGTAAAGCAGGCATGTGCTAAGTGGCTGATAACCACAAAAGGAAGGGAAAAAGCTGTTAATAGCTGCGCTAGTTGCTGTTAAAGGAGGAATCCTTTCAGAGAGGATCACAAAAGGAGAGCAGATTTTTTTTTGACAAAACCACATAGCCTGCCTCAGTGAGGAGAGCACTTCTATGACACATGTAGTAATTGTGGAGGAAAGCACAGCGTAGCCTGTGGAAACCGTGTAGCACAGGGGTTGGCAACCTATGGTATGTGTGCCATAAGTCGCATGTGAACCGATTTTCAATGGCACACATGGCAGGAACTCAGTCCCACTCCTCCTCCCCCACGTTGGCATTGGAGTCCTCCCTCTTCCCCAGCTGCAGGTTAGGCTGCAGTGAGAGGAGGCAGCGCTCAGTCTGAAGCTCCTCAGCTACGCCTCCAGCCTCTGGCACCCGCCCAGGACTGCATGGCTGTGGTAGCAGAGCCTCTGGCACCCGCCCAGGATGGCATGGCCGTGGTAGCAGCGCCTCCAGGGCTGGCCTGGGACTGCATGGCTGTGGTAGCGGTGCCTCTGGCCTCTGGGGCCTGCATGGCCACAGCATTGCTTCAAGAGGGCATGACGCCAGGCAAACGTCCTTTCTCATGCCCAGACCCCCACACCTAATCCCCCTCGTTCACTCCCCTCCCCCCGCCAAGACCCCACTCCCCCAGCTTGCTCTGATACCCTCCCTTGTTCCTGCACCCTCCTTCCTGGCCAGACACCCTACCCCCATCCTGGTCCTGCACCCTCCCCCCTGGCCTGGTCAGACATCTACACTCACCCTGCTACTGCATCCACTGTTGCTCCTGCACTCTCCCTCCTAGCCACACACTGCACCCTCCCTTGCTCCTGCTCCCACTACCTGGCCAGACACCCTGCTCCCAGCCTGCTTCTGCACCCTAACTCCCACCCAGACCTCATAACTTCTCCCCGTTCTGCACTCCCTCCCAGATCCTGCTCTACCTCTACCTCCCTCCCAGATCCTGCTCCACATCCCTATCCCACACACTGGCAGCCCTGTCTTACACACCGAACCCCTCATTTTTGTCCCTATCCCAGAGCCTAAGGGGGTCCATAAAATCCACTAACTCTGGAACCTCAGAAAAGTAAATCTGACCTATGGGAAGCCCTGAACCTCACTCCTCTTTGTCCCATCCCCTCCCACCGTGGGGTTGGAGCATCAGAGGAGTGAGGTGTCTCAGTTGGGGGCAACATCAGTGAGGGTTGGGGGTTTTTGGAGGGTTTTTTTTGCTTCTCTCTTGTGTGGTTCCCAACTGATTTTTTCTGTGGGTCAGTGGCCCCCGACTCAATAAAGGTTCCCCACCTCTGCCATAATAAAGAAAACATTGAAACTTTTTGTGTTGGACATAAATGTTTTACTTTCTTTAAAATGAAAATTGATAAACTAACATGAGAAAGTTAAAATGCTCAGTCTGTTTAATAATTTAAATTAAACCGTTCTCCCTAACTGCAGCTAGTTCTGAAAGTATTGTCACCGTATCCAGCCTGCCCCTCCCCCCACCTCCTCCTCCTGGCACCCTGATCCATAAATAGAAGTGAATAAGTTAAATCTTGGCATGCCACTTCTGAAACACTGCCGACCCCTAGTATAGCAGCTAAGCAAGAGAGATTCAAAATAAAGCAGAAGCTACTAAGAGAAGTTTGTTTAAGAACATAAGAAAAGTCAAATTGGGTCGGACCAGTGGTCCCCAACCATTAGAGGTTGCCGGGCGCCAGGGGGCGTGGCCGTTCGCCCGCCAGGCACCAGAGGGCGGGGACACTTGTGCGCCCGGGGGTGGGACCCCCCCCATAGCTGCGTGCCCGGGGGCAGGGGCCCTCCCATAGCTGCCAGTGCGTCCCCCCTCCCCATAAGCACCGCGCGCCCAGGGCCGGAGCTCCCCCCATACGCCATGCGTCCAGAGCGCGGGTGGCCAATCCGTGGCGCTCCTGGGGCCGGCGCTCACCGTGCGCCATGCGTCCAGGACCGGCTCCGGCACCATGCATGCGCCACATGCCCAGGGCCAGGCCAGCCCTGAGCACTTGGCGGGCACACACAAATGCCCCCGCGGGCACCGTGTTGGGGACCACTGGGTCAGACCAAAGGTCCATCTAGCCCAGAATCCTGTCTTCTGGCAGTGGCCAATGCCAAGTGCCCCACAGGGAGCGAACAGAAACAGGTAATCATCAAGGGATTGTCATCCATTTCCAGTCCCTGACAAACAGAAGCTGGAGACACCATTCTTACCCATCCTGGCTAATAGTCATTGATGGACATAACCTCCATGAATTTATCTAGTTCTTTTTTGAACCTGTTAAAGTTCTGGTCTTCACATCCTCTGGCAAGTAGGTTTTCATTACATACAAAGTCTCTGGTTACCATACTGCCTTACTGTGCTGTTTAATCAGTTAACCACTGGCTGCAGGGGTTGCTCCTTTTCTGCCAGAGGTGGTGAGGGCTGCTCTGGCCCCGCTGTGATATGGGTGGAAGGGTCTGCTCTGGCCCCGCCATGGCAGTGACAAGTGTAGCGGGGACTGTTCTGGGACTGCTGCACACCACGGCCATGCTAGCTGGGCTGCCATGTGGGATGGAAGGCTCTGGTTAACTGGTTAGCCAGTAAGTATGCTGGTTAACCTTCAACATCCCTACTAGCAAGGGAAAAACCAGAAAATTAAAATGGTAGTTCAAGCAGCAGGAAAGTACCTACATATTAACGACTTATCAGTAGCGTATGTGGCAGTGTGTATGTGACAGTGACTGTGTGTGAGTGGCATAGAGACAGTGATACACAGACTGGGTGTGTTGGCTGTTGCTGGGTAAGTTTCTGATGAGAGAAGCCATGCTCTATCTCTTTAAGGGAAATTTGTCCTGCTCTGTCTCCCCCCCTTCCTTGCTCTGCACTCCTCTGAGCCACTTACCATCCATGCTTTAGATTGGAGCAGCTCCGCTGTGCGTTGCCCCCACCCCTGCTCTGCAGAGATGGGGTGCCGGGCAGGGGAACACCTTGACTTCAGCACCTCCTCCCCCTCTCTGCATAGCGAGGAAGAGAATCCTGGAAGCAGCTCAGCTGCAGGATGGAGCAAGGTAGGGTGGCAGCTGAAAACATGCTGTGGGCTGTAAGCATTCTCCTCTGCTAATCAGCTGGGAGAGAAATGCTTGGTGGGCCTCATCCGGGCCCTGGGCCTGATTTAGCCCATGCCTTGTCTAATAGATGGACAGTACTCCAGGCAGTGATTTAAAGGGCTCTGGGGTCCTGGTACTGCCAAGCCTCAAGCCCCTTTGAGTCACTGGGTCCCAGGGCAACCGCTTCCTTTGCACTCCCCATTGGACAGCCTGCTATAGAGACTATGTCACCTGATATTGGAACTCATCTTGATTTCTGTAATTTTTCATGAGAAGCTGGGAGGGAGTCAAACTACAGAAGGACTCCCATTTTATGCAAATTCTATTTAAGGGTGGGTAGTGAGGTAATTCATGTGTTGGCTCTTCCCAGCTACCCCACCTAAGATGACTGCTGGAACTGGTAGGAAGATGAGAATACCATATTAAACAAAATCTTTGCCATGAGGGAACTTTAAAAAGCTATCGATTTAAAACCAGACCTCTGCATCATGGAAAGATGGTGTCTGTAACGAAATGCTAAAACACCTGGATGAAGGAAGTCTGAAAATACCACTAAAACCATACAAACGGTGTGTGGGGAAGAGGTGAGCTACCAATGAAGCTGAAACGTGTGGCTGCAGTCGCAGCATGGAAACCAGGGAATCTGTGAATACGACTTGATGCGTACAGGCCAATTGCCCTTACATCATGTTTAGGGAAAGCCAGAGAAGGAATGGTGGCCAAACAATTAACAACATATCCAGAGAAAAATGGACTGATAAGCAATGTGCAAACCCAGTTCAGGAGAGGAAAGAGTGTGGCTGATTACATAGCAAGAGTAGAGATGGAGTCCCAAAATGGGCTGAGAAAAAAATAATAGTTTTCCTAGATAATGAAAAAGCATATGACGTGTTATCGAGAGAGGGCATATAGCATACAACAACATCCCTGGGCCTCAAAGGAAGAATACAGAGGTGGATAAAGGACTTTTTAAGTTAAAGAAATATGCATGTCAGAGTAGAAAAAGCCTACATCAGTACGTATATAATTGTAAATGGCAGTCTGCAGGGGAGTGTTATCAGCCATACCTTAATCAACGTAATGATAAATGATCCCCCAAAAAAGATCAGAGCAGAATTAGGCATATCCTGGTTTTCAGATGATCATGCCATCGAGGCTGAAACCAGAAATAGATGTGAAACAAATTAATGAAGTACTTAGGAAAAGTGCTGAATGAAGAAATGAGGGGCTTTGAACTTTCAGTTCTCAAAATGAAAGGAATGATAGTCACTGGAAGGAAAATTAAAGAGATGAATTGTCTCTGTATGAACAACAAATAGGTATAGTTAAAAGCTACAAATTCCTTGGTGTGACATTTAATAGCAAACTAACCTGAATGGATCACATTAAAATCATAGAATCCTAGGGCTGGAAGAGACCTCAGGAGGTCATTGAGTCCAGCTCCCTGCCCAAAACAGGACCACCCAAATATTGTAGATAAATGTAAAGGTAAACTCAGTTAACTTAAAAAGCATTTCTGAACCCATCTGGGAGCATAAAAGAAAGCAATGGCAATGTGTTGCAGAGCATTAATAAAACCAAACACTGAGTATGGATGACAACTGTTTAGTTCAGCATTTAAAAACAAACCTAAAGAAGCTAGACTCAATCCAAGCTCATGCATTATGCATTGCACGTGGTGCCTTCATCACAACACTATTGTGTGTAATGCAGACAGCTGCTGGTGAAATGCTTATGGCATTAAGATTGAAGTTATTGCACTTAACTTTTGGGCAAAAGTTATAGGAAGCAGGAAAGTATATCTGCAGAATAATGGGAATTCAGTGGATAACACGGAGGAAGACCCCTAAGTGCTTCATGTTAACAAGACTGAAGTGTAGACAAAAGAATGAAGAGAAAAAAAAATCTAAAAGAAATGCCTATATATAGGGCTCCATGTTTGCTTTCTCTGACTTTCCAATGGCCAGTGTGACTGATCCCAGGGCAACCTAAGCAGCTGAATCAAAGACCTACAGTCCAAGAGCTGTGCATTATTGTAGACTCTTAATGGCAGAAGACCAGCTCCTCAGCTGGTATAAATTAATATAGCACCAGTGACTTGTACCAGCTCTGTGCCAATTTGCACCAGCTGAGGACTTGCCTGTAGTCTGAACTGAACATCCTGGGCAGAATCCTAACTTCGAGGAAGTTAATGGCAAAATTCCCATTGACTTAAATGAGTCCGGATCAGGCCTTTTTTTGGCCTTGTGGGATAGTTGAAAACTATCATTTAAGAAGCTGCACAGACACTGTCTTATAGAGCAAATCTTAATTTTATGAACTCAAACGGTGCCAATTCCATGACTGTGATATTTATGTAAAACTAGAACAGACAAGGCACTAGAAGATGAACTGAAGGAAATAATTATACATTGGCTGAGGGAAATCGATTAATGACTTTGCTGGTACAGAACTACCTATAGAAAGGACTCTAGCTGGCTTCTGTATAGATCATAACTATAAATTCATACTGTAATTAACTCTATATGTGTACATGTACAATTCCCCCCGCTAGGATGAATCTAAATCCTTTAGCTGTGTGTCATAGGCTCTCCCTTAATAACTAATGGAGATTCTCACTTGGCTCAAGGAGTAGGGGGCCTATGCTTTCAGAATAGGAGGAACTAAGCTCTGTCCCCACAATGTCTGTGAAATACCAAGTAGCCAGGAATATGTTACAATGATTATAGCACCAGGTAGAACTGAGCCCTTCTGAAAGTGCTGACCTGAGTCTGCATTCTGAAAAGGCTGATTAAATTTGATTTACTTCATTTAATGGTGTGCTCAGAAACCTTGTAATATGATTGTTGGTATCCCTTGAAGAACAACCTGAAATGTTAGCCATTATCTTCCTCATCACCATCACCCACGGCTATCCTCCTCCCAAGGGTTACACCAAAAACACACTCCCTGGGATTTTCATAGAGAAGACAGTGGTATGGATTAGGTAAGCTTGAGCATAGAAATTAGATGAATTTTCCTTGAACTCATTTGCAAGCTCTGTCCACGGTATGTGACCAGACAGGCTTGCGTTTCTGAATAAAGGCCTCTATTCCCTCTTGTCCATCCTTCAGGGTTAGATTGTCCACCATGATCTGTGAGGTCATTCTGTAGGCAGCATCAAGGTCCAGAGCCATCTGTCTGTAAAAGGTGGCTTTCCCCAGTGCCACAACAGACCTGCTGGTTTCACATATTTTGCGTGCAATTTTCATGGTCTCCTCTTCCAGCTTGTCTTCTGGTACCACCCGGCTGAGAAGTCCATGCAGCAAAGCATCATGGGCAGAAATAGGCTCTCCTGTGAACAGCATCTCTAATGCAACCTGTACAGTGCAAAAAAAAAAAAAAAAAAAATCATACTGAGCCAATTCAACTTGCTTTGATTTCTGTCAGCAATTAAAATGGAGACATAAGGCCCAATCTTGCACTCCCTGAAGTAATCAGCAAATTTTTAATGGGCTTCAATAGGAGCAGGCTTGAGTCCAGAGATGAAAATGTTTCAAAAATACTTGCAGATTTTAGATGCCAACTTGGGTCACAAGAACTGAATCCCTGTGATTCCAATGGAAGCTAAAAAGAGCGGAGGGTGCTCAGTGTTTTCTAAAATATAGGCCCACTTTGGTACTTTAAATTAGGCACATACAATATAAAAATGAAGGCATGCCAGACTGGTGGGTAGTTTTTGAAAATGTCCTTAGTTTGGTTTGGCGTGTGTGTTTTTAATTAGGTTTCCTGTTGCCCATGTTAGATCACAGCTACATCTGTTTCCGTATCCTGCTTCCTGCAGTGACCTGTGCCTAATGCGTCAAATGAAGGGAGAAAAAAAAATTCATGATGTATTTGGCTAACGGTACAGTGCTAAATATATAGGGAGAAAAATGCCTTGCTGACCATAAAGGCAATCATGATTCAGGGTAATTACCCATGTTATCATCTTTGCTTCAGTAACTACAAATATAAGTATCATGGCCACATTTCATTTAATAAGATGAAAAACTAGAAATCTGAATAGTTGCAACAAGAGTGCTTGTTTATCTGATATGGGGGCACTTGCACATGGAAAAATATAACATCATTTAAACATGGATTGTGCATTTTATATTGTACAATCAGAAACACTGGAAGGATGATTCAGGAACACCTGTAGTATCAAACCATTTTAAATCACTCAATAAATAATGGACTAGATTTCCAGATGATGGCATCAGAGCCAGGGAGTTAGGGGTTAAGGTTCCTTGCACAAGAGAACTGCTTGTACTTGAGCAGAGCCGCAATGACATAGCAGGGATGTTAGCTTCTGTCCCAGTATGAGGACTGGGACATAAGACTGCATGTGTTAAACAAAGCTTTGTGCAGTGCACTGTATTCCTTATGTAGTGAGGAAAGATATGGGAAGGAGATAACGAGGGTCAGAGCTGTGATTTAAAACAGAGCTAGGCAGATCATGCTGTCAATGAAATGTCAGTGCATTGCGGGAATGGACACCTAACGGCACTGGTATCCTGAGCTTGGAAGGGTCTCTCTACTGCTGCTATGGGGATCTGGGGGTTGGGATCAGCAGAGCAGTTGTCCTGGAATACAGGTCACTTCTGCCCTATTCTTGGACTGCCCCACCTCCCTTAGTCCTATTTTTTTTTAAAGTTGCTCTTAGTAATGGAATGTTTTGCACTGCCAAGTGCTGAGGGAGGGAGTTGCACACATCGGAGCTAGAGCATGTAAAAACGGGATCTGCTTTCAGGAAACTAGAGAGAACAGTTCTCTCTTGAGCAAGGCCTACCTTTCTAGGAAGGGCTCTCCCTACGGCCACAGCTGGTGTGGAGCAGAATAGCCCGATGTTGACTCCGGGTGTAGCAAACCTGGATTTCTCACTTGCTACTGCAATGTCACAGCTTGCCACCAGCTGGCAGCCTGCTGCTGTAGCCAAGCCATTTACTTTGGCAATCACTGGTACGGGGAGCTTCTGGAGCAGAGTCATGACCTGTATGTGCAAAAGAAAGGGGTCAGCAGGTCACAGATGAGTAGTTGCAATGTGTTCCCATTATCCATGATGAGTAATACAGATACAACAATTATTTTCACTGATCATTTTTACTATGGCAGCACAGTGTTCCACTGTACTGGGTACTAAACAAACACGCAATAAAAGGCAGTACCTTCCCCAAACAGTACACTGTGCTGGGGGTCAGGACACTTTATACTACTGATCCCCTGGGCAAGTTGCTTATCTTCTCTATGCTTCCTATTTCCTCATCTGTACAATGATACTTACCCATGCTTGAGTTCTACAGATAAAACATGCTATTTACTTGCTAAATGTCATCACGATGGCCCAGATAAAGGACTCACATCAGCACATTGTGACTAGATGACAAATTTCATCTGGTTTCTTTCTTCTTATATGGGAAAATCACTTCTGCTTAATCATATTTTACACTCCTTGGCTGAAAGCTCCAAATTCAGTTTTGCATTAGCTCTGCCTTTATCTGAGTCCTTGTGTTATTTTAAAAAAAATACTAGTCTTCAGCACTTCTTGAGAAATGGAACCCGGCAAAGAATCCGTTTGTGTACAATAATCATATCTGCAGGCACTTTCTTCAAAGTAACCTGTTTTGATTTTTCTTACCATATGTACTTCTATGTGTGTTTAAACGTATTAGGAGATCTATATTTTACTCCAAGCTATATCTGAGTTTGGTGTGGAACAATAATAGTACCTAGCTTCTAAATAGTGCTTTTCATCAGTAGATTTCAAAGTAGGTCAGTATTACTATCCCCATTTTACAGATGGAGAAACTGAGGCAGAGATGAAGTAACCTGCCCAAGGGCACCCAATAGGCCAAGTCAGGACTAAAACCAACATCTCTTAAATCTCTAATGCAGTGCTACATTTACCAGACCACACTGCCTGGGTATGTCACTTAACTTCCCCAGTTTTTCCACAAGCAAGAAGTGGCTATTTAAAATCATACTTCCCTGCCAGATAGGGGTTAAGTGAGATTTGATTTATTACTGCTTTTAAATCCCCTTATGATCCTCAGATGGGGCTATAGAAATATAAGACTTTACTGTAAGAAAAAAAGATCATAGATTTATTTGAGTCCCTGGCATTTCATTTCCTCCTGAATCTTCTTTATCATTTTCATGGTCCCAGGAATATTTATTTGAAGCATGATGCATTATTTGTTCTTTACACTCATGGCTAAATTATTACACTTGTCATACACTAAGGCCCTGATTCTGCAAAAGATGTCTGTGCTGTCTTAACTTTTTTACACTGCAAATAGCTTGCTAATCCTCCTATATTTTTCTTTATTAAATCAAAGCCTAGCTTGCTACATCATGAATCCCAAGAATGAAATATCTGAGCCGTTCTATTCCAATCTGCCTGCTGATTACTGCTGGAACTGCTGATCACTGAAATCCTGCACAAGTTCATGTTGGTAATTATACACACAGGACAGTTTAATTTCCTCTGGTGTTGAAGTGGAAAAACTTGCAAACTCTTGATTCCGCTTTATATGGCAATAGACCAGGTTTTATGTTTCTTCAGCTTGATTTTCCCATTTCCGTGAACAGTACCTGCTTGCTCAGCTGCCGATGGCCAGTGGGGCAGGACATTGCTCAGATAGGGTTAGGCTCAAAACTTCAACTAGTACAGAGGTAACCAATCCTGATTCAAAGGGTGCACTATACAAAACTGCTGAGCAGGCCTGCAGCAGCACCCTCCTTCCTGACACAGCACCTGTAATCGCAGCTTAGTGCTGAGAGGAGGCTCCAATGGGCAGGAACTGGAGAATGAGACCACCCCCTAACTCACCCCATAGCAGCAGCTGCTGTCCTGCATAGCTGGCTCTATGTCCCCATGCTGGGTGCAGCAAACTGGCACATAGGGTCACAGTGTCACTCAGGTTCAGCCTAGCTGCCACCACCTCATATTTCGTTGTTTTTGGACCCTTGATTTCATGATTTCTGTGGGGGTAGCTGAATCCAGTAACCCACCCTAAAGCCACTCCTGTCCCCAACTGAAAGAGCAAAAGATTGGCCTTCAATTAAACATTTGTCTTGCTCATACTATAAGGCTACATCTACACTGCAGACTTCTTGCGCAAAAACTGTTTTGCGCAAGAGTTCTTGTGCAAAAGGTCTTGCGCAAGAGTGCGTCCACACTGCCGTGTGCTTTTGCGCAAGAGTTCCCATGGCAGTGTGGATGCTCTCTTGTGCAAGAAAGCTCTAATGGCCATTTTAGCCATAAGGCTTTCTTGCCAAGAAATCCCTGTTGCCTGTCCACACTGCCTTCTTGTGGAAGAGCTCTTGCGCAAGAGGGCTTATTCCTGTTTTCCAATGCTTTTCTGCAAACTTACTTGTGCAAGAACACACGTGCAGTGCAGACATTCTGCAAAAAGCCTGCAGTATAGACGTAGCCTAAAATTAGTATTAAAATAAGGACAACAGGCAAAACTACGGGTGTTATTGATATGTCTAATGAAACCTGGCACTTATATAGCAACTTTCCCATGAGGGTCTCACAGATTTTAACAAATATCAGTAAATGAATCCTGACAACACTCATAAGTCCCTATTGGTTGCAGCTGATCTACTAGGTTTTGGACTAGGTCAACAGATACTAACTGCTGCAAGGTAGATTAGTCGTATTATGCTTATTTAACAGATAAGGAATTGCCTATATTTGCTCAGAGTGCGAGACTCCTGCAGTGATGACACGTGGGCAAAAAAAAGATGTAAAGTAAGGAACATTGCACAATTATTCTTAGTTTAGGATACCTACATATCGCAGATACAAGCCTTAAATCATGCATTATCCTTGCACTTCTATTTGCATATGGAGAAAAAATGAGAAAAAAACCAAGATCAGAGAGTAAATCACTGGCAGAGTCAGGAGTCCAGAGCACCAAGTGCTATGCTAACCATTAGCCAAGGTGTGGAAAAAAGGCTGCTGAGGAGGAAGGCTTTGCATACTGATCCAGGCCCCAGCAAAATCTCTCAGCTTCCACTGGCCAGTCTCTGGCCAATAGGATCTGAGACATTTTGCTCAGGCCAGAGACAGCTGTGAAGCCTTCTCCCTCCCCCTCTTATGCCTGGAGCAGACCCCACGTGGAGCAGCCAGCCGACTGAGACTTCAGCAGAGAGCCTGCCTCCAGTTCCTGCAGGGCTGGTGCCTGGGAGCCGCCTAGGTAAGTTCCTCCCAGCCAGAAACTGCCTATGGCACCTCACCCCCTCTTTTTCCCTAATTACCTGCCCCAGGCAACCACCCAAACCCTCTGTACCCCTTTCCCCCCTTCTCCCAGGTCACAACTCCCTCCCAGACCCTGCACCCTCTCCCCCAGGATAAAATCCTCTCTTGCACCCTTACTCCCTCTTGGACCCTGTACCCCAAGCTGCTGCTCCAGATCACAACCCCTTTCTTCACCCAAACTTCCTCTCAGACCCCCTGGCCCCTCCTGTACCCCAGTTCCCTACCCAAACTTCCTTCTGTACCCAATCTCCATCCCAGACCTCACACCCTCCATAGAAATGCAGCTCTTGACAACTTCTCAAAATCTTGGAGTGGCCCCCCATTACAAATTATTGCCTATTTCTGCACTAAACCCTCACATTCTCTACCTTCATAAACTTGTTTCATTGTCCCTGTCAGTTCCTCACTTGTTGCAGTGGATTCACTGAAAATGCCAACATCTCTTCACTGTAACTAATGCAAAGCCACCACTTTGGCTTACCTCAGCACAGGTCTCAAATACGTCTCTGAGGTACTTGGTGTCCTGCTCAAAAGACAATTCCTTTAAATCGTGGCCAGCAGAAAACACAGGTCCTTCAGCTGCAAAGCATTCAACAAAATGAAAGGAAAAAACATTACATGTTGCTAATCTGAAATGAATCTAGCATCTTGGGCTAGTGGCAATTCAGAATGCTCTAAGAGATAGGGGTCTGGCACTGGGGTGTCTGGGGTGGGGAGTTGGCTCTTAGGGGCTCTGGGGGCAGGGCTAGTAGTGCAGCAGCTCTGGGGGCAGGGCTGGCACTCAGGAGCTCTGGGGATGGGGCTAATATTGGAGACGAACTGCAGGGTCTCTGAGGAGGTTGGGTGCAGTGGGACTCTGGAAATGAGGCTGGCACTGGGGGTCTGATGGTGGTGGGATTTAAGTGGGGTTGGCATTGAGGTGTTTAGGATGGGGAACTGGCACTGGGGGGCTCTGAGGGCAGGAGGCTGGCCCTGGGGGGGTTGGGTACAGGGGATTCTGGGATCAGTGGCTAGTGCTGGGGGTTAGTGAAAGGGTGGAGGGCTCTAAGGGTTAGGGCTGGCACTGGAGGGCTCCAGGATCAGGGCTTTTGGCAGACTGGCAAAAGTTTATTTGCATATTTATTATTTGTATAATGAATATGTAAATATGCAAATACAATTTTACTGGTGCAGTTGTATGAGCCCCTGATGTTGGGACTTACGTGGTTAGGTCCTATGATGGTGTCGCTTGTATAGGTATGTGGACAGAGTTGGATACGGGGTTTGTTGCAGGGGTAGGTTCTTGGGTGAGTGTATCTGAAGTGTGTCATGTGGTTGGTGGCATTTGCTTCAGGTTGGGGGATTGTCTGTAGGTGAGGATTGGCCTCCCAATGCAAACATGTATAATATTTCACAAAATGTTTACTCTTTTTAACTTTGATAATTTAGTACAGAATTTTCAAAAAAATGTCACTTTCCCCCTATTTGCTTCATCCTCTGTTGTGTGGTGCATCTTAGGGCAGCTCATGAGTGTACAGGATCCAGAATTTTTACTGGCATTGCACTTAGATGATGAAACTCATTGCAGCAAGTGATATCAATACCATGGGCCTTCAGAGCTAAATGAAAATTCATCTCTGATTTACCTTTCCCCCTATATATCCTTCACCCACAGAGATATACACATAATCCAATTCTCACTCTCATGCACACAAAACTAAAAGAATTACAAACACAAATCCAGCTATTCTTTTATATTATCCCTGTCACCTTTAGATCTTTATAATGCTTGCATCTTTCCTTTTACAAATAGGGAAACACGGGGACGATGAGGTTAAGAGTACAAAGAAGGCTAGTGGTAGAGCTGGGAATAGAATCTAAATCTCCTAAATCCAAATAAGTGTCCTAGCCACTGAACTTCTGCATAACATATTGTGACATTGATCACAATAGCAACATTAAGCACAAGAGCTTCTGTAATTGCCACGGACATCAACAGGAGTTGTATGAGCTCAGCATCTCCGAACAGTGAAACTCTTAAAAAAAGAATTTCTTTATCTTGAGGGTCAGTGCAATCTGTTCTTCTGTCAAAAAGATTCCTATACAGGCAGTCCCCGGGTTACGTACAAGATAGGGACTGTAGGTTTGTTCTTAAGCTGTATGTAAGTCGGAACTGGCTCCAGATTCAGACACTGCTGAAACTGACCGCCAGTTCTGACTTACATACAGAATCAACTTAAGAACCCCAGGCGTCCCCAAGTCAGCTGCTGCTGAAACTGATCAGCAGCTGATTCCAGGAAGCCCGGGGCAGAGCAACTCTGCCTGGGGCTTCCTGTAGTCAGCGCTGGTCAGTTTCAGCAGAAGCTGACTTGGGGACGCCTGGGGCAGAGCAGCTGGGGTGCTACTGGACCAACCCAGCAGCACCCCATCTGCTCTGCCCCAGACGTCCTGATTCAGCCGCTGCTGAAATTGACCAGGAGCGGCTGAATCAGGACCTGGGGCAGAGCAGCTGGGGTGCTGCCGGGTTGGTCCAGTAGTGCCCACGGGCGCTGCAGGACAAATCGGCAGCGCCCCAGCTGCTCTGCCCCAGAGTCCAAAACAAAAGCCTGGTCTGCTGGGGGGGGGAGCACACTAGCTGCGCCCCCCCCCCCCCCAGCAGACCAGGGACACGGGGAGCAGAGCCGCAGCGGCAGCGGGGTGCCGTGCCTCTGAGGCTTTGCTCTGGCAAAGCCTCAGAGGCGAGGGACCCGCCACGGCTGCGGCTTCAGTCTGGGTGCCTGTGGTCTGCTGGGGACGGTCCCCAGCAGACCACAGGCACCCGGACTGAAGCCGCAGCCGCGGGGGGGGTCCCGCGCCTCTGAGGCTTTGCCAGAGCAAAGCCTCAGAGGCGCGGGGAACCGCCGCTGCTGCCGCTCCAGTCTGGGTGCCTGTGGTCTGCTGGGGACGGTCCCCAGCAGACCACAGACACCCGGACTGAACCCCCCGCGGCTGCGGCTTCAGTCCGGGTGCCTGTGGTCTGCTGGGGACCGTCCCCAGCAGACCACAGGCACCGGATCTCAAGGGGCAGCAGCAGCGGTTCCCACGCTTCTGAGGCTTTGCTCTGGCAAAGCCTCAGAAGCGCGGGAACCCGCCCGGTGCCCCTGGTCTGCTGGAGACGGTCTCCAGCAGACCAGGGGCACCGGAGCAGCTTACGAACGGGGCTCTCTTGCCCCGACTTCCGGGGCGAGAAAGCTCCGTTCGTAAGTGCGGATCCGACATAAGTCGGATCCGCTTAAGTCGGGGACTGCCTGTATATAAAACTGAATTTTAAAAGAAAAGAAAGTAACAATTGGACTTATGAACCCTTAAAAATATATTGCTTAATGGTCCAAAACATGCAGCTTACAAGAGGGTTTCTGTAGTCTTTGTCACCAGTGTAGATTCGTATTTGTAATGAGTGAAGAAAAACTTAGTTATTACTATGGGGGCTGCGTCTAGACTGGCACAGATGCTTTTGCGCAAATACTTTTAACGGAAAGTTTTTTACATTAAAAGTATTTGCGCAAGAGAGCGTCTACACTGGCACGGATGCTTTTGCGCAAAAGCATCCGTGCCATCTTTTGCGCAAAAGCATCCGTGCCAGTGTAGACGCTCTCTTGCACAAGAAAGCTCTGATGGCCATTTTAGCCATCGGGCTTTCTTGCGCAAGAAATTAATGCTGCTGTCTACACTGGCCCTCTTGCGCAAGAATTCTTGTGCAAGAGGGCTTATACCTGAGAGGGAGCGTCAGAGTATTTGCGCAAGAACCACTGATTTTGTACATTACAAAGTCAGTGTTCTTGCGCAAATACTCGCGGCCAGTGTAGAGAGGCGGTAAGATTTTGCACAAAAGCAACCGCTTTTGAGCAAAATCATGCCAGTCTAGATGCAGCCTAGTCAGTACTTATTATTGCACTGATAGAGAAGACCCAGATCCTGTATGGATTAAAGCATATACTTAGTGTCACACAGGGTAGGTTGTACTCTTTCAAGTGACTTTGAAGGTATTGTGTAAAGTTAAGCATGTATATAGGACTTCTGATTTTAGGTCTTAACCAATAAAACACCCATGATACAAATCAAATAAACACTGGACATAAACACTTGTATCTACACAGATCAGTAATGCAGACTATGAGGGGGAGATTTCTAAAGCCCACTAGGGATGTAAATGGTAACAGGTTAATTGGTAGGCATCACCCTTACTGGGTGATGTTTACTGGAACAGTTAACTGGCAGTCTGGCAGGGGGGCTGCTCTAGCCTGGCTGGGCCCGCCATGCCATGCCATGGGCACTCCAGCTCAGTTGGGCTAGAGTATCTCCCCGCTAGGGATGTAAAATCCCATTTAATTGGTTAACCCGTTAAACTTTGTTTAACGGGTTAACCAATTAAAAAAGGGGTAGACAGGAGAGCCGGTAATAATACCCAGAAGCATGAATTTTCCTCCTGCAAAATTGTTAGGCGCATGCTTGGTGTTAAGTCCACCTAAAGTCTTAAATTAATTTTATTCCTATTAAGCAAGATGCAGATTTCTAGTTAAGCACATGCTTAAGAGCTATGCGGTAATGGGATTAAGCACAAACTTAAAATCAAGGGCTATGTCTACACTCGTGGCTTCTTGAGCGAGAAATACGCAAATGAGGCTAAGTGTGGAATATTGCCGAGTCTCATTTGCATACCTAATGAGCCACCATTTTTGCAGAAGAGGCTCTTGTGCCAGAAGGAGCTGTCTACACTGCACCTTCTTGCGCAAGAAAAACCCTCTTGCGCAATGCCGCTACGCTGATTATTTTCATTGCGCAAGAGGGCTTTTCTTGCACAAGAAGGGGCAGTGTAGACATCACAAGAGCCTCTTCTGCAAAAATGGTGGCTCATTAGGTATGCAAATGAGGCTCAGCAATATTCCAGGCTTAGCCTCATTTGCATATCTCACGCAAGAAGCAGCGAGTGTAGACAGATGGTGCATCAGGTCCCTACCAATTACACTGCACTCCTATTATTTTTTTCATGGTGTAGCGTGCACTGGTGTAACACTGAACAGAGCTGGCTACAATTTTTTCAACAAATAGTTTTTATCACCCACAAATCCAGTTGACCCAAAGCTGTTCACAAACTTGTGCCGAGTTTGCTGAAGTTTTCAAGGGAACTGAAAAATGCCCTCAATGTTGAAACAAAATTAAATCGGTTTAACTTTTCAATTCACCCAAAATTCTGAAAAAATTTTCATTGTCAGTTTGACCTAGAACTATTTTTTTTTTTTAATTTGGACCTGCCAATGAACCAAAACTTCCATTATTTTGCCCAGCTCTAACACTGTGCAAACTACTGCTATGCAGCTGGCTGTGTAGAACAGGGGTGGGCAATAAAATAGCAGTGGTTCACCAGAGTTAGCCCCGGCCGCTACATTTACCTGCACCTCCACAGGTATGGACAACTGCAGCTCCTCTTGGCTGGAAACAGCAATTTGTGGCCAGCAAGAGCTGCGATCCCCCATACCTGCAGAGGCGCAGGTAAATGTGTTGGTGTGGGTGCCCACCAGGGGCTAACCCTAGAAGACTGGATCCAGCCTACAGGCCAGTATTTTCCCACCCCGGTGTAGAACATGGCAATTAACCTATTTTCTTTTTTCCTAACCCTTTGTCTTTCCCCCTGAGATCAAGGAAGTACCTGAAATGATGATAACTCTGAGAGCTTTGCTTTCCATATCATGCAGAATATCATCACGGAGACACTTCAGCATAGGGAGTGACAAAGCATTTCTCTTCTTAGGGTTATTCAAGATAATGTGTCTGTAAAGATTTTAATAATAAAGGTCATGATCCAGTGCAACTGTTTCTGGAATCAAAGCTTTGGTCAAAGATGGGCCCTTGAAATTTGTTAGTTATATTATCAGTGCTCGGGACCCTATTCTGCTAGGCACTGTACAATTATGAAACAGACTGTCCCTGCCCTAAAGAATTTACAGCTGAATCTGGTTTTAAATTTGCCATCAGAAAGGGATTTTGACAATTTTGTTCCCTGATGGAGGCTGCCTTGTTCCTCTGTGTCAGGGATGGACCAGCTACGGAATTTGCTTATGCACACCAGATGTATTCATCATTAGAACCTTGGGAGGCCACCTCTTGGGACAGCTAGAATGTTTATTCTATTATCACTTCTCTCCCATGGTGGCAAAGGGTAAGAGCATGACAATTTCATAAAGTGAAAGCAGGAGCCCCTGCTCTAAAGTAAATACACAATTTAATTTATAAATTCCAAGCCACACACTTTAGGGGACTTAGTGGTTATGTCCTGTACCTCATTTAGGGTCCAATCCAGCACACACTTAAAACCACGCATGATATTTGTGATTGTGAATACTCCCATTTAGTTCATCAGGACAAAACTGGTTGGTGAGCACTTTGGTGGGTAGGGTACGGGAGCCTTAGGCAATGGAGCTCCATGCAGGCACACAGATCTGTCCATGTTACAGAAGCAATTGCAGGATCCATCCCTTACATTGGTAAATCTCTGTGGCAGGGAGGCTCCCTGCTCCTCATAGCTCTGAGCAGCACCATGTACACCATGAGCTGTGTATTCAGGGTTTTATATGCCAGCAGGAAAATTCAGAAGTGCAAATATGCTGTCAAAATTAAGCCCCTCCCAGCGTGCTAGGGACTCAACAGACACATGGGAAAGGGCCAGTCTCACTCAGCTCCTGTAAACTATTTTATGCCCACATTTTAAAAGGGCTGATTGCAATACTGGCCTTGAACTGTCCCCCAGCCACCTTTCAGTTACACTCACTCATTGCGGCCAAATCTATGTGGGTCCTTCACAAAACCTGGCATCGCCCCATTACATCACTGACACCAGAGTTACGAAGAGAAACTGGGCAGAAAATTCTATCTGCAGGTCAGGGAAATCCACCAGCGGTTCAGCCTCCTTTCTTTGCCCTGAGCGGCGAGTTGGGGGTGGGGTCCGGCGCGTGACCCGACACCCCTCAGGTGGGGATTACACAATCCCAGGACAGGGACGGCCCGTAGGGCACTGGGGAGCAATGGGGGGTTGCTGACGTCGCAGCGCTGGCCGCTTCCGCTGGACCCTTTGCCCGCTGCAGCTGACATGGGTGCAGCGCAGCCTCACCTGATGCCATCCAGCTGCCGCGTGCTGGTGAGTTTCTCCAGCTGTGGCTGCTGCCCGGATCCAGCTGAGGCGCCGCTGCTGAGCCTCGAAGCAACGGGGCAGCGGAAGATCCAGGAGGACCTCAGCCTCCATAATCTCAGGCTGGCAGCCATTGCTTGTTTGGGGGAGGAGTTGCTGTTCAGTGGCTGCAGCCTTTCCGGCTCGCTGCTGACTCCTACTCTGGCAGGGCTTGGCAGGGAAGCGGGGGGAGGGGATGAATCAAGGCCTGGGGTTTAGCTTGCTACTCTGCTTCCACCTCGGCACCAACAGTAACCTGCTCCCTCTGCCTGCTCGCCTTTGCTCCAGGCACACCCAGCCTGATGCCCCCTTGCCTGCCTCTGTCGCTGCACATCAGTGCAAAAGCATTGCCATGTGGATTTAGCCATGGGCAGCGCTCATTTTGCACGGGTATGTGATTATGCATTACTGAACTGGACTCGACCCCAGATACAGTCACTGGTGTGATGCTGCTATGCAGGCTCCTAAAGCAGCAGTGACTTTCTTAATATGCCCAGTAGGGGATTAGTTGTATATTTGCAGCTGCTTATTGTATCAGGAAGGCAACTGCTGAGGTGCTCAGCATTCATGCAGAAGGAATTACTCTTTTCTTTTTTGAATAAAGTTCTGTGGTCCTTTATACCCTCAGCAAAACTGCTGGATCTGTGACATTTTGATTTTATGGGAACATAGATCTAAGCCTGCATCTCTAATTATCTTAAATGGCCTTTTGATAATGGGTAACAAATGGGCTTTGGGCTGATATCACTGATCATCCTGAAACAGAGAGAAGAAATCCTAATTTCTGAAAAATGTCTTAATTTGCAGATTGGAGCGATATTGTCTGTCTCTAGCTGAAGTTCTGAAGGAACTTTAAAAACCTAAATTAAGATTTATAGCCACCTTGTGAGACAGCCACTCAGCAATCTGATTTATTTTCCTTTTACACACAGGGAAACTGAGGCACAGAGCTGCAGTGGCTTTCCCAAGATCATATGATTTGACAACAGAACAGGGAATCAAAATCAGTTTCTTTGCACTAGTCAACACCAGGCTCCCGTAATGTGTCACTTGTGAAAATAAGACTTGCGAGAGCAAAATGATTGTGGCCTAAGTTGAGGAGTGTGGAGGGGACAAAATAATCTCACTGCTCCTATGACATAGACTTGAGCAGTTCAGACCCAATGGATTGCATTGGTACATGTGCACACTAGCCAATTTGTTAATTATACTTAACATTGCTCCTTTCCATTGAAAGATCGCAAAAGCTGTTAATTATTACAACATTCCTGTGAGCTATAGATTCAATAAATGTTAATCACTCCCATTTTACCAACAGGGTCATTCAGGGCTCAGAGATAGAAGCAACCTTCCTAAGTTCATGCAACAAGACAGTGACAGAGCCAGAGGTACAACCTATATTTCCTTCACTGCTAAATTTCGTGGGGAGGAATGTTCACATTACGAGCCAGCGTGTTGCATTACAGCTGCATTCCCCTCTGACCCAGTGGTGGATCACTAGAGCCCTGCACAGATACAAAATCTGCATCTTTTCCACATCCATGTTCACAAAAATGAGTTGCAGATATCTGCATCGACATCCAGAGATGCAGATAATTGTGGATATAAAGCAGATATCGGCAAATTTTTACATAATAATGGCCATACTGGGTCAGACCAAAGGTCCATCCACCTCAGTACCCTGTCTGCCGACAGTGGCCAATGCCAGGTGTCCCAGAGGGAGTGAATCAAACAGGTAATGATCAAGTGATCTCTCTCCTGCCATCCATTTCCACCCTCTGACAAACGGAGGCTAGGAACACCATTCCTTACCCATACTGGCTAATAGCCATTTATGGACCTAACCTCCATGAATTTATCTAGTTCTCTTTTAAACCCAGTTATAGTCCTAGCCTTCACAACCTCCTCAGGCAAGGAGTTCCACAGATTGACTATGCACTGTGTGAAGAAGAACTTCCTTTTATTTGTTTTAAACCTGCTGCCCATTAGTTTCATTTGGTGGCCCCTAGTTCTTATATTATGGGAACAAATAGGGTTCTATATTCAAAATTTGTATCTGTATCTGCAAAAATGAGTCATGGATATTGCATGCATCTGTGGGTGCAGATACCCATGGATATAAAGCAGATACCCATGGAGGTGTAGGACTCCATGGATCACTCCTCTGCTGTTATGGCACGGGGCTGAGACTCAGTGGAGTCAGGTGGGCTCGGGTTGCCCTTCGTTGGCTGCCACCCCCACTTTGGTGGTGGCCCTTGGATCTGGCCCTAGGCTATATGCAGCCCTACTCCCAGAGGCTGCTGCATGGACCCTATCCGTTAGGCTATGCCAAGGGCTGTCACTTTGACTCTGACCATTGAGCTGCAGTGTTTTGAGTCCCAGAATGGTCTGGTAAAGCGTAACCAGAGTGTCACCATGCCCAAAATCCATCTCAACGGTGGATGAGGTGTGCATAAACCACCACAGGCAGGCAGACAATAAGGCTTACGTCTATAGTGCACCCTTCTTGTGCAAAAGCCTATGAAAATGAAGTGCGGATTAGCATTAGCTGCACTTAATTTGCATAATTAATTAGGGGCCATTTTTGCACAAAAGGCTTTTGCGCAAAAAAACCCTCTTGCACAAGAGCCGTTCTTCCTCATTTTTTCAGGAAGAATGGCTCTTGCACAAAAGGGGGGTTCTGCGCAAAAAGGAGCCGTTTACACAGCTCCTTTTTGTGCAAAAGCCTCTTGTGCAAAAACGGGCCCTAATTAATTATGCAAATGAAGCATGGCAATATTCTAATCTGTGCTACATTTGCATAGGCTTTTGCGCAAGAAGGGTGCAGTATAGACATATCCTAAGGGGCTGCTGATCAGCTGGAAAAGATGCTTTTGTACTCATAGAACACTGGCATTGTGCATCCCATTCTCTGTACAGCAAGGTTCTTCCATCCCCACAGATTTCTATCCTCATCTACAATCATACCAACTCACCTCATGCTGCTTACCAAACATTAAAAGAAATATTGACAAATACAAATGTTTTATGCACATGTAACTCAGAGGCACTAAAACCACTGAGAAGAAGAGAGTGAAATTTGTTCTACAGCCTTAACTGACAGGCAGTTGGCTTTTAGCTGATGCTGTCGTAGTGGCACAGGGCTTTAACCTGTAAGGTCGTGGGTTCAATCCCTCCTGCCAATGACCTAGGTCCATTGGCTCTACACAAAGTTTACCATGGTGATTGGTACAGTAGAAATAATGTACAAAGATACACACAACAAAATATGTGCATTGTGGATATGAATTATTGATTTCACTCAACTTCGTATTCAAAAAAACCTCCCTATTTCTGATAGTCTGGCTCTGGTCTTATAAAGTAGTGGCTCTCAGCCTTTCTAGACATGGTACACATTTCAGGAATATGATTCCTTTTACATACCCCAAATTTCACCTCACTTACAAACTACTTGCTTACAAAATCAGACATAAAAATACAAAAGTGTCACAGCACACTGTTACTGGAAAATTGCCAACTTTCTCATTTTTACCAGATAATTATAAATAAATTGGACTATCAATATTGTACTTACCTTTCAGTATATAGTACATAGAGAAGTATAATCAAGTCATTGTCTATATGCAATTTTAGTTTGTACTGACTTTATGGTGTTTTTTATGCAGTCTATTAAATGAGTTGATATACATCTTGGGGAGCCTCTGCATACCCCCAGGAATACATGTATACCTACCTGGGAACCACTTCTGTGAAGTACCTACAGAGCAATGTTCCCTCTCTTTTTTTCCATTGATGTGCAGAATACATTTTGTTATGTGCAATAAGGCATGTGTAGGTATGCACCCCCCGTAAAAATAAATACTGCTGACCATGAGTGCTCTGCTAATCAGATGGGCAGGACCCAAATCTCTTCTGGATGGTCACCCAGGCAAATAGCTTAGAGGGAACACTGCTACAGATGTCTAGAATAAGGGCCTGATTTTCAGGGATACCTACTGATTTCCCAGAGCTCCCATACACTTTTGTTTTAGTTGTGGGCACTTGTACTTGGTGGCTGTGGTGGGCTAGGGGGAGTTCAGAGCATTAATTAACAGTGCCCAGGTAATTAGGCAGCTAGAAGGTTGATCAATATCAGAGACTGTTTGGAATAGCAGTTGGAGTTCTCACTGGGGTTGGTAGGTAGCAAGATGGTTCAATCCAAGGGGCCAGGTCAGTGGTTTAGGTAGGCAAGGCTGAGTGAAGTGGCAAGGCGGCGTAAGGCGAGGCAGCAGGATGATCTAAGCAGTGACGAGCAGGCAATGGTCTGTTTACACAATGTCCACTTCTTGTTGGGGTTGAGTGCTGCCTATCCATCCAATCAGAAGCAAAGGGTGTGGCTTGTGGGTGTCTGGAGGGTTTTAACACCAAGGCTGCTTGTCGGGGCACCAGTTCAGGGCATTGCTATGGTACAAGCCTAAGGATGCTCCCCCAGAGCCTGCTAGACTTGGGTTCGATACCACCATCCAGACACCAAACCTCTTGCTTGCTGTGCCAAAAGACTGGGTTTGTCGAGATGGGCTCTGTGGAACACCTCACAGTTTCAGGAGCATGCCCGTTGAGGACAGGTTCTCGGGACCGCTCCTCCAGCCTGTACTCTTCCCAATCCTCAAAGGGGAGTCAGGATCTCATGGACAAGCACTTACTTTGGCCTTGGAGAGATGGAGGGGAAGGCTGTTTTCATTAGGGAAAGGGAATGTTGGAGAAGGATTTCAGGCAAAAGATATGGAATTACAAAATGCACCTTAAGATAGTAGGGAAGTTGACGTTTGAAGGTTACTAGGTTGATTTGGCTGCAGATCTGGTAGGGTACAGATGGTCCAGTTTACATACAGGTCTGCAGCTCTTGAGCTGCATGGCCAGTAACCAGACTTTAAGCCTAATGCAAATATAGGGCCCTCTGTCTGGTGGTCAGCATGAGATTTGTACTTTGTCTTGGCTGCCTCTAAGTTTTTTTTCAACTCATCCTTGTCTGATGGATTTGATGAGTCAGGCCTGAGGCTGTGGGAACTATGTGTGCTGTGGGGGTGAAAACAGGGAAACCATAATTTGCAAAAACACCCCAAACAAAAAAAAACCCCAAAACAAAAAAAAACCCACCACCTCATTTTGATTGAGGTGTGGTCTGCATTATTGTATGCCAATTCTGTGTGTAGAAGCAGTAAGCCCCAGTTATTTCAGTGGTAGTTTGAAGACAGTTGGCACTTTTTCAAGGGACACTATTAAAGCAAACTATTCCACTGAACAGGAAAGATAAAAAGTATGGCAAGAGACCACGTTGGCTTAACCAGGAGATCTTACAATTTAAACATAAAAAAGGAGCCATATAAAAAGTGGAAACTAGGTCAAATTACAAAGGATTAATATAAGCAAACAACACAAATATACAGAGACAAAATTAGAAAGGCAAAGTACAAAACAAGCTCATATCTAGCTGGAGAAATAAAGGGTAACAAGAAGACATTCTACAAATATATTAGAAGTGAGAAGAATACTAAAGACAGGGTAGACCCATTGCTCAGTGAAAAGGGAGAAACAATAGGAGGAAACTTGGAAATGGCAGAGGTGATAATGACTTCTTTGTTTTGGTTTTCACCAAGAAGACTGGTGATGACGGGATGCCTAACATAGTGACAAGTAGTGAAAATGGGGTAGGTTTAGAAGTTAAAATAAAAAAAGAACAATTTAAAAGTTACTTAGAAAAGTTAGAGGTCTTCAAGGTACCAAGGCCTGATGAAATGTATCCTAGAATACGTAAGGAGCTAATAGAGGAGGTATCTGAGTCATTAGCTATCATTGAAAAGTCATGGAAGATGGGAGAGATTCCAGAACACTGGAAAAGAGCAAATATAGTGCCCATCTATCAAAAGTGAAATTAAAAACAACCCAGGAAACTACAGACCAGTCAGTTCAACTTCTGTGCCAGGGAAGATAATGGAACAAGCAATTGAGGAATTTATCTGCAAACATCTGGAAGATAATAAGGTGACAGGTAACAGCCAGCATGGATTTGTAAAGAACAAATCATGTCAAACCAAACTGATAGCTTTCTTTGATTGGATAACAAGTCTTGTGGATAAGAGAGAAGCGGTAGGCATGGTATACCTAGACTTTAGTAAAGTATTTGACACGTTCTTGACCTTCTTATCAATAAACTAGGGAAATACAACCTCGATGGGGCTACTATAAAGTGAGTGCATAACTGGCTGGATAACAATTCTCAGGGGGTAGTTATTAATGGTTCGCAGTCATGCTGGAAGGGCATAACAAGTAGGGTTCCAAAGAGGTATGTTTTGGGACGGGTTCTGTTCAATATCTTCATAAACGATTTAGATGATGACATAAAAAGTACACTTATCAAGTTTGCATATGATACCAAGCTTGGAGGGGCTGCAAGTGCTTTGGAGGATAGGGTCATAATTCAAAATGATCTGGACAAACTAGAGAAATGGTCTGCAATAAACAGGGTGAAGTTTAATAAGGACAAATGCAAAGTACTCCACTTAGGAAGGAACAATCAGTTTTACACATACAGAATGAGAAGCAACTATAAATTAAATTAATGGGGAATGCCTACCTCCTAGAATGAAAAGGGAGCTTGAAAGATCATTGAGTCTAGTCCCCTGCCTTCACAGCAGGACCAAATACCACCCCTGACAAATTTTTGCCCTACATGGCCTCAACAAGGATTAAACTCACAACCTTGGGTTTAGCAGGCCAATGCTCAAACCACTGAGCTATCCCTCCCCTATTCCTTGGTAGGAAGAAGTACCACAACTTCATAGTGATGCCTAATCATGAACTGCTTCTGTCTTACAAGGATCTATGTGGACTCCCTTGCAAGGCAGAATGTAGCCTAAGGAATCCACTGTGAGCTGATTGATATACATTTCTCTAGTATAGCATAGGCTGGTCTTCAGAGTAAGTTAGGATGTTCTCTATAAAAGCAACCACATGGCAGTGAAACATATCCTGTAAGTCATTATTAATTAGATGCAAAAATATCACAAGCATATTCATAAGTCCAAAGCACATCTCCCACCAATTATTTGAAGTGGCTATGTACAGTGTGAAAAATGGTCTTGCATTCATCCCCATACTGGATTCTGCCTAGATTGTATGTCCCTCTGAGCTGTAACTTGATGAATACTTGGGCTGTTCTTGTGAAATCCAGGAGCTCTGGGATCAGGGGTAGCAGATATTGATGTCACACTGAGATTTTTATTTAGAGCACAGTAATCCACATGGAATCAACTTTCTTTTTCATGAAAAGGACAGGGCCCCTGGCTGGGGATATGGAATGCTATCAGCTCCTGTTATGGAGATAGGAACATTAAATAATACTAATAACATGGGTTGATATTCCAAAACCCCTATGGACTCCCTATGTGCTACCCTCCTGAAAGTCAATAGAATTTGGGCATCTAAATCCCTTGCCATGGGTGAAAATTTTGGTCTTGGTTGTTTTTAAATTATTTTTTGTTTATAATTTACCCTGGGTACAAAATAATGTTTAAAAATGTACCTCCCCTGAGAGTGGGACCTGATCAAATGATACTAAGTATGACTGATGGCAATGAAGCTCTGAGGCGATTAAAAGACTAAATTACAGAGCAAATTAACTTCAGATTTTCCCAGAAAGACATCCGGTGCCCTAGCAGTGATATGCTTTTGGTTCTCATCCATGCTTGTCTTTTGTACCTGCCTAAAGGATTTCAATACAGCCTTAACTACGGAGCTGCTACTGACACCTTTGTAATAAAATTGTAAGCATGGTAACTAGAACAGCAGCCAGCACTCTAACCAAGATCAAACCAGTCCCTTATCTGTTAATAATATTTCCTTTTGTGGTTATCCGTGGTGTTCCCTCAGCAAACAAGCTTCTTTGCCCATGTTAGCCATTAGGCATAAAGCTTCTAGTATAACTGCCTTTGCAGCTCTTAGATCTCTTTCCTTGTCACTGTGTGGCAGCACTTCTCCATTGAAGAGATGCTTCTTATTTTTATTCTCTGCTTCAAGACCAGTTGAATGATCAAAGTCTTTCTGTCACCTAATCTCTGCACTGTTCCCTCATTATTTGCTGTTCTCATTGCTCCTTCCCTGAAGCCCTTCCTACCCTCACCCACCTTGTTTCAGATTCTTTTCTTATCCTTTCCCCATCTCCTCAGCCTTAGAGTTTGAATTTTAAAATGTGCATCCCAAAGGTTACAGCATTAGACTTTTCTTATGCGCTGTGCCATTATCATAATTCATGGCATAAGAACCTGACAAAGATGATTATCTATGGAAGTTTCCCACCTGTCCCCTCTTTCTCCCCTGCTGCCTCTGTGGGTCCAAATGTAGATCCCTGCTGCACAACACTCATTCCTACTCTACCCCCAGGAATGTTTTCATGATGATCTAATGATCCTTCAGCTACCTGAATAACCAGCCTTTTGTTCTTAATCACCCTGCTTCCTTCTTTTTATAACAAACTCCCTGCCCCAAAGGCAAAGCTGCAGGCAGCTCAAACTCTGTTGCATTTATGAATAGCCTCTGGAGTCAAGACATGGGCTTTAAGCACACCTCAAGTATGAAATCCAGGGGTTCCAACTTAGGAGGGGGGCTACTGCCCCCCCAACTCTCCATAAATGGCACCCTTGCTGGTCAGTTTTTCTTTGTTCAGATTCATTTTCACATTGGCATTTAATGTGGATAAGTGTAAAGTAATGCACATTGGAAAAAATAACCCCAACTATACATACAGTATGATGGGGGCTAATTTGGCTACGACAAATCAGGAAAGAGATCTTGGAGTTATCGTGGATAGTTCTCTGAAAACTTCCACACAGTGTGCAGTGGCGGTCAAAAAGGCAAATAGGATGTTAGGAATTATTAAGAAAGGGATAGACAATAAGACACAGAATATCTTACTACCCCTGTATAAAACTATGGTACGCCGACATCTTGAATACTATGTACAGATGTGGTCTCCTCATCTCAAAAAAGACATTTTGGAGTTGGAAAGGGTTCAGAAAAGGGCAACTAAAATGATTAGGGGTTTGGAATGGGTCCCATATGAAGAGAGGCTAAAGTGACTGGGACTTCTCAGTTTAGAAAAGAGGAGACTGAGGGGGGATATGATAGAGGTCTATAAAATCATGAGTGGTGTGGAGAGGGTGAATAAAGAAAAGTTATTTACTAGTTCCCATAATATAAAAACTAGAGGACACCAAATGAAATTAATGGGTAGCAGGTTTAAAACTAGCACAAGAAAGTTCTTCTTCACACAGTGCATAGTCAACCTGTGGAACTCCTTGCCAGAGGAGGCTGTGAAGGCTAGGACTATAACAAAGTTTAAAGAGAAGCTAGAGAATTTCATGGAGGTTAGGTCCATAAAAGGCTATTAGCCAGGGGATAGAAATGGTGTCCCTGGCCTCTGTTTGTCAGAGGCTGGAGAAGGATGGCAGGAGACAAATCACTTGATCATTGTCTTCGGTCCACCCCCTCTGGGGCACTTGGTGTTGGTCACTGTTGGCAGACAGGCTACTGGGCTAGATGGACCTTTGGTATCACCCAATACGGCCATTCTTATGTGCAGTGTGCTTCTGTTTGGGCTTTCAGTATTGCAGGGAAATGTGTGATTTACATCTTTTCAACCTCACTGGAGTCAATGGAGCAAAATTCTTCCCTGATATATAACTGGTTTGATCCCACTGACAATAATTTACAATACTTAATTTTTGATAAATTTCTCCTTCAGTGTGATCTGCAATACATGCAAAAAGACAAGGATTTGGCAACATCTCTTCAAAATAACACTGTCCAGCAGATTACTTGCAGTTTGTTTGAAAATACAGATTATCATGACTACTTGCATTTCCCTTTCATCAAACTTGTAATAAACCTAGATAGGGGAGAAGAAAATCAAAGGCATTACTGGCTAATATTTTATGCCAGTTGGACTTTTTTTTTTGTTTTCTTGTGGTTTCATGAGTAGTGGGATGAATGACTTTGCTCTTCGTACATTCTGGAAGTGTGAATGTCATAGATTATATTACTGTTTTCAGCAGGATCCTTCAGGGAAATGGCCGCATATATTTGGAAAGCTGAGATAACATAAATCTTTTTTTTTAAATGTGATTAAATAAATGTGATTAAAAAGTTTTTCATAGATTTGTTATTTTTTCAAGAAAACAAAAGTTCAGTGTCTCACTGTGGCACCAACGTTTAATCCTAATTGCTAAGAAAAGAAAGGTGTCTGACTTTTCCAGGCCTTATGGGGGAAATCCTGACTCTTTTTGACATCAATAGCAAAGTTCACATTGACTTCATTAGGGCTAGGATTTCACTTGCTGACTTTATGTCTGTGATCTTGTAATGAAGCCAGTTTGGGATTCATGAGAAATCCAGGATTTGATATGGATATAATGTGCTCACTAGTAAACACAGCATAGCCTATTTACCTTTCCTACAGCACAGAGTCACTATGATAAGTTATATTCAGAAATTACCTTTCATTAAAAGTTCCCAGTGCACTCAGTGAACTACACAGAGCCAAGCAAACACTTAGCATACATTTACACTGGAACTAGACAGTGTAATTTCCATCTCAAGTAGACATAACTGCACTAGAGCTCATCAAGCTGGTGCACTGAAAATAGAAGTGTAGCTGTGGCCTTGTGGGCAGCAGAGAGGGCTAGCTGCCCCAAGCATGAATCCATCTGAAAACGCAGGTACATATATGGATTAGCTAGCCACTACCTTTGTGAGTGTGAGTGCTTTTGTTTTCAGTGCACTATCTTAATCAGACTAGTTTCAGAGGAAGGATTGTTTTTAAAGGAAAAACCCGAAGAATGGATACATGTGGGCGATATCCAGTGTGTGTGATGTGAGGAACAGAGCAGGGGAGCCACCTGCTTACCCAATATTTGTACAATAATATCCGAATGCCTTCATTAGCATTTAAGACATTGAGTTACATATACACATCATCATCATCTCAGGCAAAAACAGATTGCAATATGAATATTTTGAAGCATATGTAAATCTAACAAACTTTATATACATACACATGGTAGTATCCTCACCTGGGGACATTTGCACCTACATACAGTGGATTTTTGTCTTCAGTCTGAAAACTGTGAATCATATGCTTGTTAACGGACTGTGTCATCCATCTAGCACATATCCATTAAAGGTAAACATTTTGTTTTTTATGAGAACAGCCAGTCACAGTGCATGTTTCACAAATTAAAAGACAGATAAAATGCCCATAATCCTGAAAAGAACAAATCAGCCTAATATACTTCTGTAAAGGCAGATCCTGTCTCTAGGCTGTTTAGCAAAGAAACAGCAAAAAAGGATGGGCCACCAGAAATAGAGGTGAAAGGCTATAACAACAGTCTACTGTCTGATATTTGTACAGACTGCCTTCAGTGCTCGTTGCAATTAAAGGCATGCATTATATTTTCTGAAGCCACATACTTGAAAGATGACTTCTCTCCATTTATTCCATCACAGCAATTAAGGTTCTAGATTTTAAGGCCATTATGATAATCTCATCTGACCTCCTGCATCACACAGGCCATAGAATCTCACCCACCAATCTCTGGATAAGTAATCTCTAAGTATGTTCAGTTAGGGTATCCTATTGATCCCCATGTGCATGGAGCTTGTCCAGAAATCCTGCAGATGCCAACAGATCCACTGGAAACCTGGGATCATCTGTGCGTACAGTGGTATAGGAACAATTTTAGGGTGGAAGTCCCCTCGACCTTACCCTATTTGTGTCTCTTACTGCCTCAGACTGGGGCTATAGTTGGGGGGTGGCTGTGAAGCCTGCAGCAGAGCCATTGGGACCCTGGGCAGCAGTGGAGCTCCCAGCGGCCAGGACCAACAGCAAAGCCTGTGACTGGACCCTCGAGCAGCAGAAGGCCAGTGGCTGGGACAACTTTGGAGCTAATGGCTGTGCCCCCAAGTGGCAGTGGGACTCCCAGGCACAGACTGGTGGCTGGGACCCAGATGCGTCTACTTCCTGCACGTACAAGTGCATAAGTCCTATGCCTCTGTTGCAACTCTGTACCTGCTGGCCTTCCACGCTTATTGCTGCCAGCTTGGCTCCACTGGAGTTGCATAACCAGGCTTCCTATTGGTTGTGTCTCCAGTCAGGGTCCTCATATTGTGGAGGGGATACTATAGGAAAAAAACTAGGGAAGCTCCATGGTGTTGGCGGGGGAGAGTACCCTGCCTGCTACTCCCCAAGGTGTGGTGAGACAGTACCACAGAGTTGACTTTTCTCCACAAAAAGGAGAGTATCCATACAAGGAGGTCCTTGCAGCAGTGTGTTATTTTCTTAGGAATAATTATTATGGTGGTTGATGGGATAGAGCTGGCAAGGTTTGCCTTTGCATGTATGAAAAATCACAGTGGAACTCAGCAGTCCTATAGTAAAATCATCAAGGGAAGTTTGATACAGCTCATGTGAGATAGATCTGCACTGTTGTATGAAAAACCCCTAATGTATTTTAAGCCACAAATGCTGTGTAATATAATTAATTGGCTCAGTGGAAATATTAGTCCTGTCAGAGTATATTTCTAAGCCCTTTGTGCTATGAAGGGATAGCGGATTAATTTTAGGTAGGAGCTGATAAAATGAGCAAACACTCTACTGCTGTTCTCTGCTTTTTTCCAAATGCAATTTTCATCCTTCTATTTTGCACTTCTTCTAAATAGAAGGAGCAGAGCAACAGTACTGTGCCTAGTGTGCATCTTTTCAGTTTTATATACATTTGATTTGCCTTATCTGGTTTATACTTTAAATTTGAAGCATGGGTGAAATCCTCAGCTGCTGTGAATGGGTGCAGACCAAGTTCTGGTCCTCTGTAATCAATTTGGCTTGTGGGAATAATATTTAAATATTTCATTGAATTGGAGAGAACTTAAATCAATTTCTTGGACTATTTTCATATTAGGTGACTTTCCTCATGATGTTCCATTCTATTCTTTTTAATGGTGATGATGCTATGTTACCTTTATTCAGTACCTTTTACCCAAGGATATCAAAGCTCTTTACAAATGCTAGTTAGTTAAGCCTTATAAACCCAGTGAGGTGAATACACAATTGCTTATCTTATCTCCTTTCCAGCTTTCAGTCTTATTTCCCGTTGAGAGTGAAGAATCCAGCTGCCATCTTTAATTCTGTGACAATTAAAGGGGAAACCAACACCATTTATTTTAAGGGAATAATTATTATTTTAAGGGAATTATTTTTCCTTTTATTCTTCAATGTATTTCACTTCATGTGCACCCAAACTAGAAACTCAGCCATGGGTATTTTATTTCAGTGATTTGCTACTATACATTTCCCTTGTTTTTAACTGCTTTCTTGTGAGTTTCCCATGTGTATGGTTCTATTCGTGCCCCTAGAAGAGGTTCCAGGTTTTTAAGAGTTTCTTTCAGAAAGGTTTCACAATAAGAACAAGAGAAAAATAACAATCTTGCTTTAAAACATTTCCTTCCTGTTTTGCTGATGGAATCTAGCAATTCACTACCACCTGGCAGCTACTGGTATAGATTTAGTGTTTAAGGTATTTGTTTCTTTGGTTAGAAAACATCTACTATAAATAATACTCCTCTGATCGGACAGGTCCAGGCCACAACAGCAGATCAAAACATTCGTCCCCTTTTTGATAGGGATAAAAATGGCCTCTACCTTAGGCCCAAGTGAAACCTTAGATCCAAGCTGCTGCAGACCTGTGACTGGATGTAAAATCCAGATAACCCTTTTGCAGCTTCTAAAACTAGGGAAAAGCCTGCACTGGAATCTAAAATCCAACTAAGCCCACCTCAGTGAACTTTACAGGGACTGATGTGTCTTGAAAACCACCTCACAGTAGCTCTTGGGTTGAATCCAAAACCAGAAGGGACCTGTTTTGTGGATTCCATTTTGATGTGACGCAAGTTGGTGGAAATATCATAAGAACAACTCAAAAACTTCTGATTCTGTTGAACCTCATTGGTTAGCCTCAATCCCAAACTCTGACCTACAGCCTAAACCCTAAACATGCAATCCAAACCTCAACATGCAATCCTTGGTCTGCTTCCTAATTTGTAATTTCAGGCACAGAAATTGGCAGAACTGTAGGTTAGTATAACTGGGCCAAATTAATTCTGGCTTTAAGAAGGTTCAGTTCCACTGCAGTCATGTCCACTTATACTGAGGCTAAATTTGACTCACCATGTCAATCGGAATTACAGTGAAAATGAAGGATCAGTCAAAATAGTCTTTAATTGTTTAGATTCCCTCACTGCAAATTTTCAAATAGTAAATGCTGTGCTTGTAAAGCACTCACCACCTAGGAATGGAAGTCAGCTGCCTGGCCATAAAGCGAGTAGAGCTCAGCAGTGGCAGTGCTAGCCTCCCACTCCAGCCCAAAACTGGAATCATCGGTCTTTAGTTTTGATGCCCATTCAACCCACAATGTTGCTGATGAGACCACTGCTTTTGTTCTATGAAGTTAGCACGTGCTTAGGGACCACCAGCTCATTCTGTAAAGAATAGAGACAGATGGTAACAGACCTGAGACAGATTCAAATTAATAACTCAAAGGGTAAAAGTTCCTGTCATCTATTTTCCCTCCCATCAGCCATCATAGTCCTTGAAGATAGGCATTTTAAAGAAAACTGTTCTACACTCAACATGTGGCCTTTCCCTGCATCCTGGATTATTTTTATATATTTTCATATAATTTCATTTGTGCATTCTTTTTGCAACCCAGTATTCTTTTAATTTTCACATGGAATAGAATCATAGACCCATAGAGCTGGAAGAGACCTCAGAAGGTCATCAAGTCCAGCCCCCTGCCCAAAGCAGGGCCAATCCCAATTAAATCAACCCAGCCAGGGCTTTGTCAAGCCGAGACTTAAACACTTCTAGGGATGGAGACTCCACTACTTCCCTACTTCCCATTCCAGTGCTTCACCACCCTCCTAGTGAAATAGTTTTTCCTAATATTCAACCTGGACCTCTCCCACCACAACTTGAGATCATTGTTCCTTGTTCTGCCATCCATCACTACTGTGAACAGCCTTTCTCTAGCCTGTTTGGAACCTTCCTTAAGGAAGTTTAAGGCTGCTATAAAATCCCCCCTCACTCTTCTCTTTTGCAGACTAAATAGACCCAACTCCCTCAGCCTCTCCTCGTAGGTCATATGCTCCAACCCCCTAATCATTTTGGTCACCCTCCACTGGACCCTCTCCAATGCATCCACATCCTTCCTGTAATTGGGGACCCAGAACTGGACACAATACTCCAGATGTGGCCTCACCACAGCGGAATAAAGAGGAATAATCACACCTCTGGATCTACTGGCAATGCTCCTCTTAATGCATCCTAATATGCCATTAGCCTTCTTGGCTGCAAGGGCACACTGTTGACTAATATCCAGCTTCTCATCCACTGTAATCCCCAGGTCCTTTTCTGCAGAACTGCTACTGAGACAGTTGGTCATGTTGGGATTTTGTGGTTCCCAGAGAGTCAGGTGCTGGGCAGAATCAAGGGTCTTTGATAATTCAATTCAATTCAATTCAATTCAATTCAATTCAATTCAATTCAATTCAATTCAATTCAACAAGACTTTATTCAATGTGCACAAAGGGAGAGCCCCTGGTACTAAAATCAGCCAGAGCCCCTCGAGCAAGGAGCCCCTCCCCTTGCTGTTTTATAGCACATGGCAGTTACATAACAGGTTACATAACACAAACTTCTAAACCAATCCGATTCAACCTTTCCATATATGGCTTTGTTTGTGACATGCTTGTACTTCTCCACTCCACATGTTGAGTTCACCCCCCCTCCTCTTGGCCTTTTCTAGGCTGTTCCTAGGGTGGTGAGCCACAGAATGCTTCTTTATGCATACCTACTTTCCAAACCACATTTTGTTTAAAATGAACACATGCATACCCTTCAGTCCCCAGCCTGTAACAATGTTTGGGATTCTTCCATCCCAAGTGCAGGACTCTATACTTGTCCTTGTTGAACCTCATCAGATTTCTTGTGGCCCAATCCTCCAATTTGTCTAAGTCACTCTGGACTCTATCCCTGCCCTTCAGCGTATCTACCTCTCCCCCTAGCTTAGTGTCATCTGCAAACTTGCTGAGGGTGCAATCCATCCCCTCATGCAGGTCATTAATAAAGATGTTGAACAAAACCGGTCCCAGAAACGAACCTTGGGGCACTCCGCTAGAAACCGACCTCGATCCTGACATTGAGCTGTTGATCACTACCCCCTGGGCCAGACCTTCCAGCCAGCTTTCTATCCATCTTACCGCCCATTTATCCAATCCACATTCCCTTAACTTGCTGGCAAGAATATTGTGGGAGACTGTATCAAAAGCCTTGCTAAAGTCAAGGTATATCACATCCACTGACTTTCCCATATCCACGGAGCCAGTTACCTCATCATAGAAGCTAATCAGATTGGTCAGGCATGACTTGCCCTTTGTGAATCCATGCTGACTATTCCTGATCACTTTCCCCTCTTCTAAGTGCTTCAAAATGGATTCCTTGAGGATGCCTTCCATGATTTTTCCAGGGACTGAGGTAAGACTGACCTGCCTATAGTTCCCTGGATCATCCTTCTTCCCTTTCTTAAAGATGGGCACTACATTTGCCTTTTTCCAATTATCCGGGATCGCTCCCCATCTCCATGACTTTTCAAAGATAATGGCCAAAGGCTCCTCAGTGACATTTGCCAACTCCCTCAGTACCCTCGGATGTATTAAGGCCGGACCTATGGATTTATGTACATTTAGCTTTTTTATATAGTTCCTAACCTGTTCTTTTCCCACCAAGGCCTGTCCACCTTCGTCCCATATTGCATCACTTAGCTCATTAGTCTGGGAGCTGACCTTGTCCGTGAAGACAGAGGCAAAGAAAGCATTAAGTATTTCAGCTGTCCCCACATCATCTGTCAATAGGTTACTGCCCTCATCCAGTAGGGGCCTCACACCCTCTCTGATCACCTTCTTCTTGCTAATATGCCTGTAGAAACCTTTCTTGTTATCCTTCACATCCCTTGCGAGTCACAATTCCAATTGTGCTTTCACCTTCCTGATAACTCCCCTGCATTCTAGAGCTATACATTTATACCCCTCCCTAGTCATCTGTCCAAGTTTCCACTTTTTGTAAGCTCCCTTTTTGTGCTTAAGTTCACTAAGGACTTCCCTGGTAAGCCAATCCGGTCTCCTACCATATTTGCTTCTCTTGCTACTCGTTGGAATGGTTTCTTTGGGTACGTCTAGACTACCGGGTTTTGTTGACAGAAGTTTTGTCGACAAAGAGCGTCCAGACACATTGAGTTCTGTCGACAAAGCAAGCTGCTTTGTCGACAGAACCCTGTAGTCTAGACGCAACCCTACAGGCAATAACACCTTCTGTCGACAGAACTCTGTCGACAGAAGGTGTTATGCCTCGTAAAATGAGGTATACCAGCGTCGACAAAACTGCTGAGTTCTGTCGACGTTATGTTGACAGAACTCAGCGGTAGTGTAGACACTGGTATAGTTTTGTCGACAAAAGTCCACTTTTGTCAACAAAACTCAGTAGTCTAGACACACCCTTTGTGTGACTTCAATAAGGCTTTTTTAAAATACTGCCAGCTCTCCTGGGCTCTTTCCCCCTTCATGTTAGCATCCCAGGGGATTCTGCCCATCAGATCTCTGAAGGAGTCGAAGTCTGCTTTTCTGAAGTCCAAGGTGTGTATTTTACTACTCTCTTTTCTTCCTTTGGTCAGGATTCTGAAATCTACCATCTTGTGATCACTGCTTCCCACCTACCTCTACTTCCCCTATTAGTTCCTCCCTGTTTGTGAGCAGCAGGTCAAGCTGCGCACGGGCCCTGGTCGGTTCCTTCAGCACTTATACCAAGAAGTTATCCCCAACATTCTCCAAGAACTTCCTGGATTGTCTGTGTATTGCTATATTGGTCTCCCAACAGATGTCAGGGTGATTTAAGTCCCTCATGAGAACCAAGGCCTGCAATCTGGAAACTTCTCTCAGTTGTCCAAAGAATGCCTCATCTACCTCATCCACCTGAATCGGCGGCCTGTAGCAGACACCAACCACAACATCACTGCTGTTGCTTATACCTCTAAACTCGACCCACAGACTCTCAACAGGCTTTTCTCCCTCTATATACTGCAGTTCTGAGCAATCATAGGGCTCTCTTACATACAGTGCAACTCCTCCTCCTTTTCTCCCCTGCCTGTTCTTCCTGAACAGTTTATACCCTTCCATGACAGCACTCCAGTCATGCGAGTCATCCCACCAAGTCTCTGTTATCCCAATCAAATTGTAGTTCTTGGACTGGTTCAGGGCCTCCAATTCTTCCTGTTTGTTACCCAGGCTTCTCGCACTGGTGTACAAAAACCTTAGATAACCAGTTGATCGCCCTACCCTCTCCATTTGAATCAGGGGTCCTCCTTTGTTGCATGTTCCTCTTTGCATTTCTTCCCGGTATCCGACTTCCCCATTCCTCTCAGGGTTTTGGTCACTGTCCCCCAACGAACCTAGTTTAAAGCCCTCCTCACTAGGTTTGCAAGCCTGCCCGTGAAGATGCTCCTTCCTCTCTTTGTTAGGTGGATCCCATTTCTTCCTAACAATCCTTGTGCCTGGAATAGAGTCCCATGGTCGAAGAAACCAAAGCCCTCTCTCTGACACCACCTGCACAACCACGCATTTACTTCCTAAATTTGATGATCCTTACCCAGTCCTTTCCCTCCAACAGGGAGGATGGACGAGAACACCACTTGTGCTCCGAATTCTTTGATCCTCTTCCCAACTCTACGTAATCTGCAGTAACCCACCCACTCAAGGTCATTCTTGGCCGTATCGTTAGTTCCCACATGGAGAAGTAGGAAGGGGTAGCGAAGGAGAGTTAGTTCCCACATGGAGAAGCAGGAAGGTTTGATCAGTTTTGTAAGACTCTCAGTCACATCCTGAATTCGAGTTCCTGGTAACCAGCACACCTCTCGAGATTCCAGGTCCGGATGGCAGATGGATGGCTCAGTCCCTCCTAGAAGGGAGTCCCCGACCACCACCACCCGCCTTCTTCTTTTGGAGGTGGTGGTCATGGAAACCCCATTCCTAGGATGATGCATCCCATGCCTTCCATTAGAAGTGGTTCCCTTCCTATTTCTTCCTTGTGAGGTCCCTTCCAAAGCATTCACCATCGCAGAGCCTGTGGAGAGAGCCTGAAAGCGATTACTTACCTCTGTAGGAATGGGGGAATTCCTGTGCTGGCCTGTTTTTCCTTCTAGAAGTTACATGGTTCCAGTTCTCTTCCTCGTCCTGTACTGCCCTCTCTGGCTCTTCCTGCCTTGCTTGCAGGATTAAACGCTGCCTTCCATCGAGGTAGTCTTCATCCTCTCTGATCGAGTGTAGGGTCAACACTTGTGCCTCCAGTCCTCTAATTTTTGGATGATTTCAAATGCAATTTTGAATGATTTCAAATGCAATATAACATAATTAAGCTTATATGTAATCGCTCTATACTTGACAGTGTTTGCAAAGAAGCTTATTTGAGTCTTAAGTGCATAACTTTAAATCATGCTGACGATGACGAATGAGAGAAGGAACCTCTTATGAAAGCTGTTGATGCAAAGGACAAAAGCCCTGTAATTTTCCCCAAGTTAATTCCCCAATTCCAGTGGCTTTGTCATGCCAGGTCTGTTTAGAGAAAGCTTTCCTATGCTGGGCACATAATTTTTTAAAGTACTGCTCAAAATCTATGACAAGTTGATTCACTACCTCTCACCATCTGTCTCTCCCCCGAATCAACTGTAACCTTTATTAATTTTTGCTTTTTAACAGAGTTCCCAAAGAGATGGCATAATTTCTATTAAGGTGTCAACCCTCAAGATAAACTGCATTTTGGAAGCATTTTCAAACACCATCACATTCCAGGTAGTATATTAAAAGAGATGATATGTTGCCCAAGACATTCAGCCTTGTCAAGTCAGGGCAAAACAACATTTTAAGCTGACTAGCTCATATATCTCCTGGTATATATGCCCCTGCACAAATTCACTTTCCCCCCTGGTATTTAAGAAAATTGATACTTCCTGTTTTTGATTGATCTGAAATACAGTCAGATTGAACCCTGAATATATTTTCAGTTTGGAGAAGGAAAAAAGAGCATGCTAGTGATAATAGTAAGTTACTTGCATAAATAGGGATCTAGAATGACTGAAAACTATATTTGTTGTCTTGGCTTTCACAAAACTTCTAATTGCTTAATGACTTTTGTGAGGTGATAAAAAGTGTTTATACTCCATAGTTGGGTAGGCCAAATACTCTCTTCTGCTATCATAGCTTTGCAATGCTCCAATGCTGCAAAGCTGCCTTAAAGCTGGCTTTGTGGTCAGATGTAGGGGAATCCTCTGATGGTGTACAGTTACTGTAATCATGGCTACTATTCCAGCTGCACTCTTTGAGGGGCATAGGGGCCATAGCTAGAGCTTCCATTTTTCCTGGCAAGTTATGCTGTGGTAATGGCACATTAGGGGACAGTTAGTCTGCTTTAATTTGCATTGGAGATTGGTCTGACACATAGTGGTCCCTGACAGGGAAAGATGTGTTTTAAAGCCACCTTTGTACTTCCATCCCGCATTTGGCTGAGCATTCCTCAGCTGAAGATTAGGACTAGGGTTGTAGAGAATACAGATGTATAAATTAGAATTTTTTAGTGAATTCTGTTTGCACCGCTTGTGTTTGAATAGAAGAGTCGAGCCATTTCTAATATTATTCTGTAGTCTGTAAATTTTAAAAAGGTAGTGTGGGTGTACATTTTATTTAGATATATGCAAAAAGAAGAGTCAGGAAAAAGTCTGCGAACATAACACTCTTGAACAAATATATTCTGACATCCCACAAGGAGCTTTACCTGGGTGAATTGAATATGTTCCTTATCCATCAGAATCCATTACACTTCTGTATATGCCTGTCTGCTTGTCTCAGCAGCAAATGGAAAAGATACTGAAGATTAACTTTTGCACTACATTAGACATGTAATTATAGCTTTTGAAGTAACAAACCCTATAGCTCAGGGTACCTACAATTTTCCATTACAGCCTCCTGTTTTCATTTGCTTATAACTTTACGGAAAATTCTTTCTTGGCATTAAAACTTGCCACTCTTACTGTTAGTCTAGAAGTGAATTTTTCTGCTAAATGTGAGGAAAATCACTTCAGTAATTTTTTGTGCAATGGATGAATGGCATAAATAAACTTTAGCTTTATATGCAGTTGTGTTCTGAAAAGTGACTCCATAAAAATGGCATCCTGATATTCTAGGTTTATAGGCTCATAATCAGATCTGCACAGATCTGCACAGCTTACAAAATATTTTTTTTCCAATTGTTAGCCTTGAAAACGCAAATGGGTATGCAAAACTTGCATCTTCCCTTTTTCTGCATTACCATCAATAACCCTCTGCTTTATCTTATTACAATTTAATTGGTTTTGTTCCTGTTCCATCACACCCCCCTTCTTCTCCTTGGGTGTAATTACACCATCTGATTATGGCCTCTTTTTTCTCTTTGATTGCCTCCTTGCTCACTTTGCTTTGGGAACAGGATCAGGTCAGGTAATTCTAAGATAATACCCCAATTCAGGAAAACATTTTGAATCAGGACAGCACTTAAGCATCAGCATACTGTTAAAGAGATGAATTAGGCTCTTGGCCTCTTTGGGCATGTCTCCCCTGGGGAGTTATTTCTAAATAAGTTATTTCAGAATAATAACTCCCAAAATAACTATTTCAAAATAAGCTTCTTTTTCTTCACAAGCAGGAGTTATTATTTCTAAATAACAAGCCCATTACTTTGAAATTGTGGGCTTGGGAGTGGGGATGCTCACCTTGTTATTTCGAAATACTCCCCAGAGTAGGCATGCCCTTAGAGTAGTGGAGAAAGCTCTAGTGCAGCATTCATTGCTTGCAGTTTCCATTTGCAGACAGGTAACATATTTTTTAGTATCTGTGTACAGTAGTTTTTAATTTTCCTGAAAGGCAATGGATATCATGGGAATACGTGAAAAAGTAGGGTTGTGTTATATTCATTTATTCAGTTTTTCTGTGGATACATTTTATCGTCTCTGCAAATGTACTGAAGGCTCAATCAAAATTAAATAAGTAGAGAGAGAAAGGGACAGAGAAACAATGAGGATGTGAAATAGATAACAGAGGGGAGAAAGAGACAGGAGGAGGTTAATGGAGAAAGGCAAGAAAATGGGAGAGCAGACAGAAAATATGAGAGAGGAGAGGGAGGCAGAGAGATAGAGAAAATTTGTCTTGACAGAAGCAGCCCATTTTATCAGGCAGTGACAGGAAGCACTACATACCTTCAAAACCGATTAGGAAGACAGCAGCCGGCAGGAGCAGAAGCGGAGGCCTCAATCAACTGAGCTCAACCTAAGAAAACAAAAGAAGTCAGCTGACAATGGAGCTATAGGAGACCAAATGAACAATTGGAACCAAAAGGGAAAAGAAAATAAGATTTAGGCAGCCAGAAAAATAAGAGGACTGCAATTCAGTACTAAAGCCTGAATGTGGAAAAGGGCAAACACTCCAACTCAGATTCCTAGTTCCATCCCTTCTCACAAAATGCTTTTGCTCTGCTGCAATTCCCAATACATTCACTGGATTTATTGCCAAGGGATGATCCTATGGTTTGTATGCATCCAAAATACTATCAACAGGAGTTTGCAGTCTTGACTTACTCTAAGCTTTCCTTAATATCCTTGGGAGTCTTGCATGCATTAGGACTGAAGAATCAGGCAAGTGAGGTTATAAAAGTACCACCTGAAACACACACAAATAATTTTCAAAGGCAGTAGTTCAAAGTTGAGTACATTTAACTTTACATAGTATTGACATGCATTATTCCATGACACTGGAATTGCTGCCTAGCACTTATTATTCCTACTGCCTTAATGATTTAATATCAAACACATTTCAAAGATATCCTTTACAGTGGTTAGTGTAGTTTTTAAAACTGACAAGCCTCCAAGGCTGAACAGTAAGTATTTAATTTCAGGCCTAATGAAAGATCTATGCTTTCATTTGTTTAGATACTGACTGGTTCTTCAAAGCCAGTGGTTCTCAAAATGTGGTCCGTGGCTGCCTCCCAAGCGGTCTGCGACTTAAGCTCCCCCGGCAGCGGGGAGCCTGTGCTGCCGCTGCAGCCTCATGGTCACTGTGCACCCACAAGGCTGCATCACCAGCTCCAGCTTCCTGCTCGGAGGGCACGGAGGAGGTATGTGAAGAAAGCCTCAACCTTCTTTCTGCTCGAGAAGAAAATGGAGCAGCAGTGCATGAGGGAGAAGGAAGCCAAAGTCCTGGAGGCCCAGCGGCTGGGTGAGACGGCCATGCGGTGCTGGTGCCAGGAGCTTTCTGGCTCTGTGCCATCCAGCTGCAGGTGAAGTGGCAGGAGGCTGAACTGCTGTGCAGGCACCGGGCACGGCTGGCAAAGAGATGGGCCGAGGCCACCAAGCCCCAGTGGCTAGGCCAGCTCAGGTACGAAGAGCCCGATATGCAGGTGCAGTTGAGCATGGAGATGGCCGAGTCCCTGTGGACATTGAAGCCCAAGGGCAGCATCCTGCACGACTGGTTCAGGAGCCTGCAGAAGAGGAACCTGATTGAGCCCAGGGAGCGAGCCAAGTTCAAGAGGAAATATTGACTGAAGTACGTGAAGAAGAGAGCCTTCTGCAAAGTCACATTGTAGGGCTGCCTGCCTCCAGCTCCTTGCCCCTCCCACCTCTGGCTGTTTGTACTAAGCATCTTATTAATGCCCTGGGCATCTCCTCTAAAAAATACCCAATAACCAAACAAACAACCAATCTAACCAAAACCCACTTTCCCTGCCAGATCTGGCTCACTGAGCATGGAGCCACTTGCTCTGTTTCTCTCTGTGAGATGGGTCTGGCGAGGAAGGTTGGGGTTTCTTCACCCAGTCCTCTGAGCAGGGAAGCTCCAGCCACCATAGGCTCCCCTCTGTGTGAGGAGAAGGGTGGGGCTTAGCTACCCTTACCCTGCTGAGGGAACTGCAGTGTGGTGATGTACTGTATGGAGGCTTTCCGCAATGCTCCTATTGGTTGGCCAATGGGAGCAATGGGGGAGTAAAGCCAGGTAAGCATCCCCCCTCATGCCCAGACCCCTGCACCTCAATCTCCCTCCCTCACTCCCCTCCCAAGTTCCTACACCCTCAGCTAGCTCCTACACCTTCACTTGTTCCAGCACCCTCCCCCTTGGGCAGATACCTTACCCCAAGCCTCCTCCTGAACTGTCCCTTGCTCCTGCACTTCACCTCTGGCCAGACACCTACTCCCACCCTACTCCTGCCTCCATCGTTGCTCCTGCACTCTTCCTCCTGACCACACACTGCACCCTCCCTTGCTCTTGCTCCCGCTCCCAGCCTGCTTCTGCACCCTGCCTCCCGCCCACACCTTGCATCCTGCATTCCACCTCCCACCCAGATCCTGTACCCCATCTCTAGCCCACTCACTGGCAGCCTTGCAAACCTAACCAAACCAAACCAAAAACTTTTAAAAGTTAAGTCCAACAAATGCCTACTGCTATGCAGGCATCTGAAGCTCCAGAATGCATCATTCTATAATGTCACAGCTATGCTTTTCAGGGTTGGGAATGTGTTTTTGTCTGGGTTGCGCCTTGCATCATGGACTTGCTCAGTGGAATAGGCTACTGTCAGCACGTTACTTTTATGCTCTGATACTTTCATTTGGTTCCCAGTCTTATATTGCTACCAATTTGAGAACTTGGTCCTGGATTT